>NW_028270153.1:30856291-31478791 GCF_037043375.1 Chiloscyllium plagiosum | reverse complement strand
TCAACCCAAGCGGATTAATTGTAATTTTATAGGTACTTCTCTTTATGATGTTAATGTAGGTGAGGGTGGATTAAAACTGTGTCAGGATGACGGAGTTCTTAATTTAAAGAAAATAATGTGTGAGTTCACTTTAAATGTAACCAGGCACAATATCACAATGTTGACGTGGAATTGGAGCAGCCCCTCCCTTTGCTCTGAACATTTCTTGGAACTGCAGGAACTGCATCCAACATTTAGTTGCCAGGAGAACAAAGCATTTTTCACTTGATGCCCATGATTATAAAGTGAGAAGCGGCGATTACTGATATATTAAATTCTCCAGCACCATTCCAAACAACTCGGGGCCATTTCAACCCAATATACGAAACTGTGTTTACAGCTTAAAATTCCTTGCACTGACACGGTCTCATCCACAGTTCGGATTCGAGTAAAGCTTCTTAAACTTGAATATTAGCAGTGTACCGCAGCAGTTATCAATCAGTTCTGAGATTTCTTCACGCAGTTCTGAGTGACACTGCAATTTATAGCCATTGTTTGCAAAAAGGAGATAATTGCACCCCTGATACAGACAAAGGCACGGCGGAAGATGCTTTATTATTTGGTTTTCATCTTTGCAATTATTCATTTCAATTACTTAAACTGTGATGTTAAATGCATTGATGGTTGCTTTGTACATATGTATATGAATAAAGATTATGTCTTACGGAACAGGGAGGTTGATTAAATTTGGTGTTTCTAATATAATAGAAATCCCACGTTAGTCATTTAAGTCGAATATTTAACAATTTCTGGTGTATTTGTTTTCCGAACTTATGTTTAAAAATTAACAGGAATAAAACGGAAGAAATACGGATTACTGGTCTATCATGGGAACAGCAAGACATTTTCTGGATTGAATTTAAAGTATATGGAAAGCTGCTTGAAATTTAACCATTTTGTTTCATCACTTAGTATTAACCGGGATAAAAGTAGGCGGAAGTTTTTACCACTAATATAATAACTGTCAACTTTTAATACGATTGAGAAATCTGAGAGCCAATTTACACCTCAGCCCTAAGCGTTTGCAAGACGAATGAGCTCTTGTAAATAGGTCTCTTCGTCTTTCAAACCGTAACACATTTCGAAACTATTAGTCGCTGCCGTTGCCCAAAACCAAATTCTTATCAAACGACATTGTGGTGGGACTGTGCTATCAACTGATTTAAGAATTAACAATCAAAACTATGAACTGTCCCTTCGATTGGCATGTCAACAGTTTTATCAAAATCGCTACGAACATTTCCAAATTATCAAAATTCAGGAAACGTTAAAAATGGAAAACCAGCATTTTGCACCAGTGTTTCCTTAAACGGAAGTCGCGAATTCCAAATGTACAAATTACACTACTTGGGCATCATAGGGAACAATTTTCATTTTTAGAAGTCTATCTGAACAGTAGTATTTAACCGCAAGGTCAGATTTGTAATTTATAACATGGTTAATTGTCATCACGGGTTCGATGAGTAGTACTCCCCCAATGGAGTCACAAAGTTGTGCTTTAAATTGTTGACAGGATTTGAGCGCATATTCCCAGTTCATCGTCCTCGGGAAACGCAATTCTATCTCTCTGTTAAAGAGACGCCTTGTTAAGTGTGTGTGAAAGATTACGACAGCAAGACATTATGTGCCAATTGACAACCAATGATCGTCAATCAAGTCCGGGTCAACTCAACCAGTTACTGTTTCATTGCTGTTTCTGGGACTTTCCCCGTGCGAACTGGCTATGGCCATAGCGAATACCTTAACAGTGTCTGCATTTCCAAAGTATATATTGCTTGGGGGGGAAGTGGACCCCGCAACGCCAACATCGTTAACCAGCCCTACATTCAAATTACTCAATTTGCGCAGTCCAGTGAACGTCCTATAAATATTAAAGCGAATCTATATCTGTGCACGCTTACTTATTTGTAACTATGAATAAAGAGAAATAGGCGATAAAAAGGACGTTTAATATGTTCAAAGTTTGTAAGATTTGTAGCTCGGGTGCTCGTTGCTGTGGTTCTGTTCGCCGAGCTGGAAGTTTTTGTTGCAAACGTTTCGTCCCCCGTCTAGGTGTCACTGAGGATGTCACCTCGACAGGGGACGAAACGTTTGCAACAAAAACTTCCAGCTCGGCGAACAGAACCACAGCAACGTTTAATATGGTACAATAGAATGTCTCACTATGATTCATTCTGACTCACCTCAGCAGAATAGCTAGGTAACAAGAATTACAGGAAGTTCACAGGAAAGAAAAAGTCGGGTGAATGCTGCGTCTTCAGGAGTAAATCTGGAAGCTCAGGGGCCCATTGGCCAAACTTGAGGCAGAGCTGCAATCCTCTAATGAAGAGTGGGAGGTTAGCAGGATATCTCGGAGTATTATTGGAGGTTATCCACTCCACAAGGTTGGAACACAGGGCTTGAGGAAGCAGCTCTAATCTGGAATGAGTACTCAAAATGTCAGGTAGCTGAAGTTCAAGTGCAAGTTCAAGAGGAGAACCAAAGGCTACAAGCCAGGACTGATACAAGCCAAGGGATTTCTCAGCAACACAATGAGTTGTGAAGGAGAGAGAATACAATGCAGGGAGGACATCCTCTTTCCCAAGTTATGGGTGACCAAAACTAGAGGGCATAGGTTGAAGGTGAAAGGAAAAGTTTTAAAAGAACATGAGAGACAACTATTTCATTCAGAGAGTAGTGCTTATATGGAACAAACTGCAAGAGGAGGTGATGACGGCAGCTACAATTACAACATTTAAAAGGCATCTTGATGGGTGCATGAATAGAAAGGTTTTAGAGGGAATATGGGCCAAATGCTGGCCAATGGGACTAGATCAGTTCAGGATATCTGGCGCGGTTGAGTTGGACTGAAGGGTCTGTTTCCGTGCAGTATGTCTCTATGACTCTAACCAAGCAACTGTGGAAATAAGAAAAATGTATTTTATTCATTTCATCTAAATCTTATTGTCAGTTGACAAATCTGTATTCCCCAATTCAGTTACTGTTATTTTATGGGAAAAATACATTACAAATGGACTAAATGTAATTTTCAGAGGATAGATGTCCTCACTTTCATTGCACACTGCTATTCAATGATCTGTCTCCATGGCATCTGGGTTGACATTTGGACAGGCCGTTTGAAATAAGCAAGTGATTGTCAAAGTGCATAAAAGAACAAATGAAGCAAATAACTCATTGAACTTACAATTATATAAATAATGAGTTTTTTTCCCAAATATTTGTTGTCATTTAAAGCTAAGGTAATTATTCTAAAGATAAACTGAAATGACAGAACAATGTTAAAGAATCACAGAATGGCTGCAACATAGAACTAAGCCATTCAACCCATCATGCCTGGTTTTCTGAAGGAGCAATTCACTTCGTCCCTCTCCCACACCGTTTCTCCACTGCACATTCTTCCTTTTCTGATAATAGTCAAATTTCATTTTGAATACCTTGATTGAATCTCCCTCCACTACACTTTCATTCATTGCATTCCAGGTCCTAACCACTTGCAGTGTAAAAATGTTTTTATTTTCTCATGATGTCATTGTTTCATCTGTCAATTATCTTATGTTTATATGCTTTGGTTCTCAATACTTCCAACAATGGGAAATTTTTTTTCTGTCTCTACTTCGTAAAGATCTCCCATGAGTTGAATACCAATGTCCTCTCAGTTTATCTTCTCAGAGTAGAAAGTTTTCTAATTTATCTATGTAAGTGAAGTTCTCCTCCCTGGAACCATATTGTGAATCTTTTTGGATCACTCTGTAAGATCTTTAATTTTTTAGACTTCAGATCCTTCCTGATGTGTGATATAAAGAACTAGAGGCAAATTTCCACTTGAAGCTGTACCAGTGTTTTATACATGTTTAACATAACATCTTCATGTTTTTATTTCATGCCCCAGTAATAAACAGAGGATACATGTTTTATTAGTCAATCACAACCTGTTCTGCCACCCTCAAAAATTCATATACATATACACATAAGTTGCACTATTCCTGCACCCCTGTTAGAATTACATCCTTTAGTATTGCCTCTCCATTTCTCCCTTCTACTAAAATGAATCACTTCCTACTTTTCTGCATTAACTTTGTCCTTTTTGAAGTTCTGTATTATCCTTCTTGCAATACTTCAAAGTTTTGTATCATCGGCAAACGTTGAAACTGTGCCAAGTACACCAAGGTATTGGTCATTGAACTATGCATCAGGAAGAGCAGGAGTCCTAACATTGATGCTTAGAGAACTACATTATAAAACTTCCCTTAGCCTGAAAAGAAACATGTATTAGTTAACCCATACTCTCAGTCAATTGATGTTGCTATTGTATATTTTACTCCACAAGCTCGAACTTTGCTTATAAATCTGTTGTGTGACATTATATTAAATTCCTTTCAGGAGTCCATGTACAACACATCAAAGCATTTGCTTCATCATCCTCTGTTACTTCATCAAAAAATAAAACTGCAGCAAGTTAAACACAACTTGTTCTTAACAGTTCAATGCTGCCTTTTCTTATTTACCCTTTATTTGTCCAAATGACCATTATTTTGGCCTTAAGCAATCATTCGTAGCTTCCTTCAGGCATATGTGATGCAAAACACCCATGTTGAGGTATTTGGGCCGGGTTGAACTGTCGCTAAACATGCTTGTTTGTCAACATTTCACCAAGATAGTTTCTTGTATTTACTATCTCTATTTAGAGAAGTAAATACTTGTACTAAAATATCAACTTATAGAAGGTTTGTATACAACTTATACAAACATGTTACATATTTGTAACATGTTTAATTCTCTTGAACAAGGGAACATTTAAAGATGAAAATATAAATTGTAACAAGTGTCTTTGATCCACATTCAATATATAGAGTCATGGAGCTGTACAGCATAGAAACAGACCCTTCGGTCGGAATCATCCATGCTGACCAGATATCTGAAATTAATTTAGTCCCATTTGTCAGCATTTGACCCAAATCCCCTCTAAACTCTTCCTATTAATGTACCCATCCAGATTCCTCTTGAATGTTGTACCAGCCTCCACCAATTCCTCTGGCAGCTCGTTCTCGACATGCACCACCCTCTGTATGAAAAAAATTCCCCTTATGTCCCTTTTAAATCTTTCTCCTCTCACCTTAAATCTATGCCCTCTAGTTTTGGACTCCCCATCCTAGAGAAAAGACCTTGTCTATTTACCTATCCATGCCCCTCATGATTTTACACTATAACATCACCCATCAGCCTCCGACACTCCAGGGAAAACAGCCCCAGCCTATTCAACCTCTCCGCATAGCTCAAGCTCTCCAACCCTGGCAACATCCTTGTAAATCTTTTCTGAACCCTTTCAAGTTTCACACATCCTTCCTATAGCTGGGATATTAGAATTGAATGCAATATTCCAAAAGTAGCCTCACTAATGTCCTGTACAGCTGCAAGATTAACCCCCTAACTCTGATACTCAATATACCTGTGTGACTAATAGCTCAGTTTATAATATTGCTCCCTTTAAGTTGGTTTATTTTTCATTTCAAGCCCAAATTAAAGATTTGAGTTGTTTAATTTAAGCTAACATTTCAGGGCAGCACTATGTATAGTTGGATGATAGGTAATTATAAGGAATTGAAGCCTTGTCTCCTTGTTCACAGCGATTGCATACATTCTGATCATTTTCCAACATTGCCAAAAACAAATGCTCTTAGTATTTAAGGCATGGTTCTGCAGAAATTCACTGATACGTAGAATCACACAATGGTTATAGCACAGGAGGCCACTCAGCTTGTCATGTTCATGCCATCTCTTTGCAAAAGCAATTCACCTGGTCCCATTCACCTCACTTTAGCATTTAGTTCTAGTGAGATGGTGATGCAGTTCTCTTTCAAGAGCAATCAAGAATTGAAAGAAACTTTCCTCCACTACACTTATATTCTCTAACTGCTCACACTCTGTGTAAAAGCATTTTACTTCATATTACCATTGCACCTCTTGCCAATCACCATGGACATTTTTGTGAATCATTTGTAAATGCATTGTGCATGGAGCTTTAGTAATACATTAGGAAGAGTTGGAGGAAATACCATCAAGGTTCTGATTTATTCTACCAATGACCTACAATTTGTCTGAGGAAGCATTCAAACCAACATTTTTAATTTACTGAAAGAAGTTTCTGCACTGCCAACTCCCAAATGTTAAGGCCTGTCAAACTCTGGAATATGGATTATACTTGAAAAGTTGCCTTACTTGAAATTGCACCTCCACAGTCAAGGCTCGCTTATCAAGATTTTTGATTGTCTTTTATTTCTTAGTCAAAGGTATAATCTATGTTTGGTTGGATAGCTGGTCATTCAGGCTAGAATGCTAGAATATAAGAGCAGAAGTAAAATGCTGAGTCTGTATACGGCTCTGGCCAGACTGCATTTGCACTGTTGTGAGCACTTTTGGGTTCTTCATCAAAAGAAGGATGTGCTGTCATTGGAGGAGATCCAGGCAGGTTCACAAAAATAATCCCAGGGATGAAAAGTTTGTCATATGAGGAGCAGTTAACAACTCTGGGTCTCTACTTGGAGTTTAGAAGGGTGAATGAGATTCCAATTGAAATTTTCAGAATGCTGAGAGCCCTGGATTGAGTGCATGTAGAGAAGATATTTCCACTAGTAAAAGAGATTAAGACCCAAGGACACAGGCTCAGAGTGAAGGGATAAGCCTTTAAAACTGAGATGAGGAGGAATTTCTTCAGTAGAAGATGTTGAATCTGTAGAACCCATTGCTACAAAGTTTATTCAAATGTATTGAAGACAGTTCTTATTTGGTAAAGGGATCAAGGGTTACAGGGAGAAGGCAAGAGAATGGGTCTGAGAAAATCAGTCATGGCCGAATGACGGGGCAGACTTGTTGGGGCTGTTTGGCCTCAATCTGCTCCTATATTTTATGATTTGTGATGCAGAGTGATGCCAATGTGAGTTCAATTACTGCACAGCATACTATGAAGGACTCTTGTCAGTGGTCTTCTCACCTGAGGCGTGGTGGTTCTCAGTTAAACCAACATCAGTTATCTCTCTCTAATGAGAGAGCAGCCAGTAGGACTATGGCGACTTCACCTTTTTAACATGTATAGCTGCCTGCCCCTCTTCCGCGGTTATGCTAGAGCCCGGGTGTCCTTGGAGAAGGAGCACGCGGTGTCGACCAACACCCTGGAGTTGTTCAGGGAGAGGTGGGCGCCGCAGGGAGTGGAGTGCATCATTTCTCCCTCCAATTCTATTTTGATTTAGTCCCTCCCCTCCCCTTCACTGTTTTGATCACACAGCACTGCCCTTTGATGTGAGGGGCAGTGCTTGTCACTGGCCACCCGGGTGTTTTCCTATCTCTCTGGTGGTGGAATTTGAATAAAGATTGGTGCACTTTGTGTCTTTCACTGTGTCTCACACCTGCACACACACACCATGGGTGCTGGGGATAAAATAAGCATTACCGCACTTAGGTGGTAGTGTGGGGTTAAAAAAGAAAAGGAAAAAAAAACAAGAAATAATAACCAGGAGAAAAAAAAAAATGAAATGTGAAGTTCCAACTCTAAAAGAAAAAAAAAAGAAAAAAAAAAATTTAACATGTATAGCTGCCTGCCCCTCTTCCGCGGTTATGCTAGAGCCCGGGTGTCCTTGGAGAAGGAGCACGCGGTGTCGACCAACACCCTGGAGTTGTTCAGGGAGAGGTGGGCGCCGCAGGGAGTGGAGTGCATCATTTCTCCCTCCAATTCTATTTTGATTTAGTCCCTACCCTCCCCTTCACTGTTTTGATCACACAGCACTGTCCCTTGATGTGAAGGGCAGTGTTTGTCACTGGCCACCCGGGTGTTTTCCTATCTTCCTGGTGGTGGAAATTGAATAAAGATTGGTGCACTTTGTGTCTCTCACTGTGTCTCACACCTGCACACACACAACCATGGGTGCTGGGGATAAAATAAGCACTACCGCACTTAGGTGGTAGTGTGGGGTTTAAGGGGGACAAAAAGAGGAAAAAAAAAGGGGAAAAAAAACCAAAACAAAACAGGGACATTTCGTGCACTTTGAGAAGAAAAAAAAAATTTAACATGTATAGCCCGGTTTCCAATCAAATATTCACCCATCCCTTAATTGGCATGCAACTCTACTGCATTAGCTCGAGGTTAATAGCATACGGCCATTTCTACTGCGTTTAGGACAGTTAGATTAGACTTCGAGTCTTTTAAATATTCAGCCTAGATAGCCTGCGGTCTCTCGTCAAAACTATGTTTCTTATGGACGAGTGGAAGCAGGTCTGTGACTTACACTTTCATAGTTTTATCTCGACAAGTACTTAGAGCTAGCACTTCGATAACAATTTCAAGGTGGGTTACTATTTTAGATTAGATTACTTAGATTATTTACAGTGTGGAAACAAGCCCTTCGGCCCAACAAGTCCACACCGACCCAGACCCATTCCCCTGCATTTACCCCTTCACCTAACACTATGGCCAATTTACCTGACCTGCACATTTTTGGGCTGTGGGAGGAAACCGGAGCACCCGGAGGAAACCCACGCAGACACGGGGAGAATGTGCAAACCCCACACAGACAGACGTTGAAAGCAGTTGTGTTAAGACTGTCCCATTGTGAGTTCGCTATCATCTCACTGTTCAAGCAACCACCTTGAGGAATATCGAAGCGCAAATCATTGGTTTGTTGGTTAAAATCCCCGCCTCTCTTTTGGTGTGATTGGTGAAATGACGCCTCCTAACCCCTGATTGGTGCTGTTACTGTATATTTGCTCTTGCGACGGGTTCGCCAGGAACAGAAGTTTCTGACCAAGATTTAAACGCGAATTGTGACTGACAGGGAAATCTGCCCGTTTTTTGAAAGCAGCAGGCTATAAGCTGTCAGATCAAAGTGTTTTGGCTGGAATGAGTATTTCTGAGGCCGATTTCTGCGGTGTAGAGGATTCGCAGCCCGGGGGCTCTGGCTTGGACACGGCCGTTTCTCCATGGGCTCAGTCCCAGAGCCCTGCCTCTCAAACCCGACTTACATCAGCTCAACCCGCGGCTAAATCAGACGGCAAGGCGGAGGGGGAGTCACGGATTCGACGTCCCATGAACGCGTTCATGGTCTGGGCAAAAGACGAAAGGAAAAGACTGGCCCAACAGAACCCTGATCTGCACAATGCAGTCTTAAGTAAAATGCTGGGTAAGTGGAAATCGTTTTCAATTCTTGTAATGATATCATCAGAGAGAGAGAATGAGTTTTTCTAAACTAAAACCTAAAACGGCAGATGTGTGCAATTTAATAATGGTC
Organism: Chiloscyllium plagiosum; assembly: GCF_037043375.1. Taxonomy (NCBI): domain Eukaryota; kingdom Metazoa; phylum Chordata; class Chondrichthyes; order Orectolobiformes; family Hemiscylliidae; genus Chiloscyllium; species Chiloscyllium plagiosum. The sequence goes on along the minus strand of NW_028270153.1, from coordinate 31,469,477 downwards.
CATTCAGGAATCTAGACTAGATGAGGGCATGGAATCAAAAAGATTGGCTAATATAATTCGTAACTGACGTGTGAATGCCTCAAAAACTCTGGACACAGGTTTTTTTTTGTTTTTGGTGCGAGAAGTTTCAAAAACTGAAGTCTGCACAAAACAGAGTACGGGTCACTTGACCTGAACCGATAGCTCCGATCTTTCTCCAGAGGCCGCCAGAGCTTTTCCAGTAATTTTGTTCTTTTTCTATTCAAAACAACTTTGACTTTTCCCAAAATATTTTATTAAATCTCTTTCTCGAATGAACTTTGTTGAAGCATCTGACCCACCCAAATTGTTTATTTGACAATAAAGTACTTTAAATTTGACAGTGTGTTGAGTTGTGCCCCGCTCTCTGAGATTTCACTGTGTGCCAATTGATGTGTGTCTGTCTGTGACCTCGCAGGGCAGTCGTGGAAATCTCTCCCCTTTGACGAGAAGCGTCCCTTTGTGGAAGAGGCTGAGAGACTCCGTGTGCAGCACCTACAAGACCATCCCAACTACAAATACAGGCCTCGCCGGAAGAAGCAGAGCAAGAAAGTCAAACGAATCGAGAGCAATCTGCTGGCGCACAACCTGGCCCCGACCCACGGCTCTGGCCTCCGGGGCAGCCAGGGAGTTTGTGGCGACAGTTTCCCCAGGGCTCAGCACGAAGGGAGACACTCAGGCCAACAGCAACTTCCTCCCCTCTGTCACTACACTGAGCTGCACGGCATGGGCTCGGAGTTCGACAACTATGGGCTGCCCACACCGGAGATGTCCCCCTTGGACGTGTTGGACCCAGTGTTCTTTCCATCGCACATGCACGAAGACTGTAGCGTCTCTTACAGGAACTACCAGCATCAGCACATAGACTACAGCCGCGAGAAAGCAGGCGGCCTGTCCTACTCCGAGCAAATCTCTGCCAATGTGGCCGAACTGGTTCGGAATCCGCAGCATCTGTACTACAGCCAGCTGTGCCCCCCAGGCCAGGGGGCGTCGGCAGCTCACCTTGGACAACTCTCTCCTCCTCCTGAAGCACAGCACGTCGACAACGTGGAACACTTGGCTCCAACTGAGTTTTGGACAGATGTTGATCGGAGCGAGTTCGACCAATACTTAAATCTAGCAAGGACTCGTCTGGATGCCCCTGGGCAAACCTTTCAAGTCTCTCTGTCGAAACTGAACCCGAGAGGTGTGTCTTGTGAGGAGAGCAGTTTCATTTCAGCACTGTCGGATGCCAGTAATGCGGTCTATTACAGTGCCTGCCTCTCTGGCTAATTCAAGGCGGTTAAGTCTCTGTAATTGTGTTTTCTTTTTCTTTTTTTTTAAAACCAAATATTTTAAACTGTTATTGCGGCCATATATACGCTTCTAATTCAACCCAAGTATCCGGAAATCACTGGTTGGCTTCCGATTTTAGCCGAGCGGGAAATAAAGTGAACCAGAAATTGATAAATCACTGGTTGGAAAAACAAATGAAATGGAATTTTCTTTTTGATGTCGGAAACACACACTGGTATTAAAAACGGAAATGTATTAGTCAGGGATCATTCCAAGTGGAATATCCTGTTTTGTAAGCCTTATGTAGCAGCACGTACAACAATGTGGTCAGACTACTTTTGCTTAAAAATCCGAAAGAAAATGTAAATGTTGAGGTTTTCTGGAACTATGCTTTCAGCGTTTTGTAGATACACGATATTATTTTAGTGCTTTGATAACTTTTTTTACACATGTATAATCTTAATGAAGGCTCACACTACTGTAAATAGTGAATTCCGTTTTAATTGCATTTTGTAAATCTGTTAATAAAAACTTCTATTTAATACATTTCAATTTGTAACTTCATTTTTTAAAAGTTCATTTGTTTTATGTTCTAATTCAGATAATGTCATGAGCCAAATATAGATTATTTGAAAATAGCAAACTTTTTTATGCATTTCTCATTACATTACATACTCCTTTTTTTTCTAGCATCTGTTAGAAACGTGTATTGCAAAGGAATTAAGAATCTGTATCCTTACTGGGATTGACTTTTATCCTATGTTCCAGTTTTATGTTCAAGCATTTTGTAGTTTATTCTCTAAGAATGTCTCCAATCACTGTATGGTTTTGGAATGACTTTCACTCACTAAGACTTTTTTTACATCAATTGTTGCACTTCTTTGGAATTTAATAGTCATAGTGATACACAATGCAGGAACAAACCCTTTGGTCCCACTTGTCCATGCCAACCAGATATCTTAAATGAAGTGTATAGGAATTTTTCACTTTGTAGCTAGCTCTCCATTCAAGGAATGATGAGTTGACTCGTGAAGTCAGTTCTTAAGTCCAAGTCACAGAGCTATTACTTGGTCTAGTTGCAAAATGTACATCTAGTTCAAAAACTTGGCTTCAAGCACCCTAAGTGGCTGCAGGTCAATGACTGTGACGCACAGTGAAAGGCTGTTTACACACAGATACCTTAATTTTTTTTTTAACTCCAACACCCTTATTTTTCAATCAAGTAGATTTGGTTACTTAGTGTGGAAACAGGCCCTTCGGCCCAACAAGTCCAGACCGACCCACCGAAGTGCACCCACCCAGGCCCATTCCCCTATGTTTACCCCTGCACCTAACACTATGGGCAATTTAGCATAGCCAATTCACCTGACCTGCACATTTTTGGACTGTGGAAGGAAACCTACGCAGACACGGGGAGAATGTGCAAACTCCACACAGTCGCCTGAGGTGGGCATTGAACCTGGGTCTCCAGCACTGTGAGGTAGCAGTGCTAACCACTGTGCCACCATGCCACCCACTAAGTATGAAGGATGAACACAACCAAATAATTATGGCAAAGTAATGAATTAATTTAGTAACTAACCAGGGATGGTGCTTTTTATCAAAATCATCTTAGGATCTAATTTTAATCATATTTTTTAAAGGAGGGCATGCTGTCAGCATCACAAACTTTCTTATGTTCTCAATGCTGCCACAATACATTTACCTGCATCATTATCAGACCTTTCCAAATACTACAGTGAAATTTAAGCTCAAATGGGAAATGATTCATTTTCCTTATTTTAACCACGTGTGTTTTTAATAAGTATAATTATATTCTATACAGAAATCCCTTCACCGGAGAAGTTTTGAATGTCAGCACCAGCAAAATTGTAATATTCTTGAGAGGTTTCAAACATTCAGACCGGTGACTCGCACATTGTTTTGTTCACCACTTTCTCCTTTCTGCAGATAGACTATTCAGCTCTAATGTTGTCATCATATAATATTGGAAATCAAACTGCTACATTTATAGATCTAATTTTCAATGGACTTTGGCTATGAAAATATAAATGGCACAGTTCATTTTTTTTGGAACTAAAATAAGAATTAATAGTCATAGTGATATACAACACAGAAACAGACCGTTTGGTCGCATTTGTCCATGCCAACCAAATATCTTAAATGAATCTAATATCATTTACAAGTACTTGGTCCATATCCCTCTTAAACCCTTCCTACTCATATACCCATCCAAATGCCTCTTAAATGTTATTAGTGTACCAGCATCTACCACTATCTTTGGCAACTCATTACATCTATGTACCACCCTCTATGTGAAACAGTTGCCTCTAAGGTGCCTTTTAAATCTTTCCCCTCTCACCCTAAACCTTTGATTTCTAATTTTGGACTCCCTCACCCATGGGGAAAATACCTTATCTATTTACCCTATTCATGCCTCTCATGATTTTATAAACCTCTATAAGATCACCCCTCAGCCTCTGATGCTCCAGGGAAAATAGCCCCAATCTTTTCAGTTTTTCCCTGTAGCTCCAACCCTGGCTACATCCTTGTAAATCTTTTCTGAACCCTTTCAAGTTTCACAACATCCTTCCAATAGCAGGGAGACCAGAATTACACACGTTATTCCAATAGTGGCCTAACCAGTGTCCTGTGCAGCCACAACATGACCTTCCAACTGCTATGGATCAGAGCTGGAAATGTGTTGCTGGAAAAGCGCAGCAGGTCAGGCAGCATCCAGGGAACAGGAGAATCGACGTTTCGGGCATAAGCCCTTCTTCAGGAATGAGGAAAGTTTGTCCAGCAGGCTAAGATAATCTTTGTAGAGGGAGGAAGAGAGCTTCTTCAAGGAAGGCATCCTTGTAAGAGGATTCGCAGTAGGTTGAAATCTTTGAGGAGAAAGTGAGGTCCGCAGATGCTGGAGATCAGAGCTGGAAATGTGTTGCTGGAAAAGCGCAGCAGGTCAGGCAGCATCCAGGGAACAGGAGAATCGACGTTTCGGGCATAAGCCCTTCTTCCAGCTCTGATCTCCAGCATCTGCAGACCTCACTTTCTCCTCAAAGATTTCAACCTACTGCAAATCCTCTTACAAGGATGCCTTCCTTGAAGAAGCTCTCTTCCTCCCTCTACAAAGATTATCTTAGCCTGCTGGACAAACTTTCCTCATTCCTGAAGAAGGGCTTATGCCCGAAACGTCGATTCTCCTGTTCCCTGGATGCTGCCTGACCTGCTGCACTTTTCCAGCAACACATTTCCATCTCTGATCTCCAGCATCTGCAGACCTCACTTTCTCCTCAAAGATTTCAACCTACTGCGAATCCTCTTACAAGGATGCCTTCCTTGAAGAAGCTCTCTTTCTCCCTCTACAAAAATTATCTTAGCCTGCTGGACAAACTTTCCTCATTCCTGAAGAAGGGCTTATGCCCGAAACGTCGATTCTCCTGTTCCCTGGATGCTGCCTGACCTGCTGCGCTTTTCCAGCAACACATTTCCAGCTTCCAACTGCTATACTCATTGATCTGACTATTAAAGGTAAGCATACCAAACATCTTCTTCACTATCCTATCTACCTGCGACTCCACTTTCAAGGAACAATGAACCTGCCCTCCATGGTCTCTTTGTTCAGCAACGCTTCCTAGGACCTTATCATTATGTGTTTAAGTCCTGCCTTGATTTGCCTTTATAAATGGACAAACAAGTCTGGCGGAGTCTAGGGAGAGCAAAATTAAGTTAACATTCTGAGTCTGTGATCATTAAAATGATTCAGTGTTCTTCAAACCATTGGTATTTGTAATATACTGAGATCCACACTCAATGCCATGAATCAATGATTGTAATTTTGATGATCCATTCACTCTGACTTTAGCATCCTACAGTGTTCCAATGAAGTTTAAGGTACAGCACCTCATCTTATGATAAACCATTTTACAGCCTTTTGAACTCAGCACTGCATTCAACATTTTTAGACCATTATTGTTCTTGCCATTTTGTTTCTGTTTGATGAGTTTGATTCTTTTTCTCTTGTTTTTCTTTTTTTTTTGTTTTAATGGAAGCTGTTCAGAATTCTGACATTCACATCTCCTCTGGTCACATCTTTGTCATCTTTTTGGCCCATTGCATTTTGCTTCTGCCCAACATCATTAAGTGTTTTGCATTAGATCTCTCCTGCCTTCCATACTACTCACAAATCTTTCCATTTGATATTTTGATCTATTCCCCCACCCTTCACTTACTTAAACATTTCCCAGTTTAGGTCATTGTCTGAAAGTTTGTCTCTATTTCTCTTTCCATAAATGATGTCTGAGGATATCCAGCATTTTTCGCTCTTATTTCAGATTTTCAGAATGCACAATATTTTGCTTTTGTTACTTTGCTTAAAGTACGTTTCTTATTTACTGGCCACACAGCACAGTAGCAGTGACCATGGAGAAAGCTTCAAATAGAATCAATTCACATTCTATGAAAACAAATGCTTGGAAGCAATTAATAACATTAGGATTAAAAAATCTGACTTGGGATCTGATTCATCTTTCCTTGATTCATTCAATATTAATACTGCTCAATGTAATGTATAAGCGCACCGCACTATGCTCCGCTACAGTTATGTGCTGTTCTAATAACATTTCATGTAGAACAGGTAGAATTAATTCAGCAGAAATATCTTTCAATGTCCTCGGTTTTATTTAATTAAATTGCTTTATTCTTTACCTTTATTCAGTTAATAGCTCATGAGCTGTGCATTCAAACACCATAATCTGTGATGATACTTCAGTTCTGAGAGGATGGTGTTGAGTCAGAGCTGCCACAGCTGAAGTTCTGAATGGACTCCTTCGCAGAAAGTTACAGATATTAAGATGTAAACATATTTAATGTTTATTGTTGGGCAGCAATGAACAAGTCCCCAGTTTTAAATCTTCATGGTCTGATTTTTCTCCACCTTACTTTCTCACTGGAAAGTATTTATTAATTTCACAATAAAATTAGTGGAACAGCTGCTCATTTTAAACTCTGCCAGGTTATATAATTATCATTTCTTAACTTACAGAAAGCTTGAGGTGAGATGTCCTTAGGGATGGGTTTATATCCTGCCAACTCAGGTGGGTTTCTCTACTTTGGTCAGGAGGCAGTGTTCAACAGCAATATGTGAACTATGGCAGGATACCACAAATAACCAAAGTCAAGGTAGTTTGGTTAGCCAAACTTGTAATTTGTATGATAAAGAGATACATGTGGAAGTAGGAGCAGAACTAACCCATTTATTTCCTCAAATATGTTCTGCCAATCTTGGCTAATCTATTTTTATTTAATTAATATTTCTCAATTTCAAATTGCTTAATACCCATATTCACAAAAATCTATTAATATCAGGTTTGAAACTTCCAATTGACCTGGTCTTAATGTGCTTTGGGGAGGGAGTTTAGGGTTTTCAACATCTTTTGTGTATAGAAATCTTTCAGGTATACCCTAATTAGCATGGTTGCAAATTTAAAGTTATCTGTTTCTGTTCTGAATTTCCACACCATAGGAAATAGTTTCCCACTACCTACTCCCCTAATTTCTTCAATTATCTAAAATATATTTATTTGTTTATTCTTCTTTACTCAAAGAAATGTAAATGAAATCTATACAACATAATTTATTCCTTTCAGTTCTGGTTTGTCAATGTGGAGATGTACAGATACACGAATTCTGGGATTTTAATTCAGATATTGGTTGGCCAAGAGCCTGAATATAATATGTATGAGGATACATGAGTAGAAGTGAATTAATTCAGAATGACACAAGAAAAACAAGTTATGTTAACTCTAATACTGGAAGTGAAAATAAATGACAAGAAGACATCATAGACCCCCACTATGAAATATGAAAAAACCCCAGCAGCAAGTTTTGTTGATGTTATTAGCTTTAGTCAAATGGCATATGACTATTAAGTGCATCCATTTAGTTTTCTTTTTCATGAAATTTTCAAAGTGCAGAGGCAGAAATGTCATGCTCAGAATTAAATGTTGGTTGCTAAGCTTGGACATCTTTGTGCCTTTCACTTGTAGTTAAAAATAAATGTGATATGTGCAAATCAACTGATAGATTTTTTTCGTCTGACATAAGTTCTTTCAACTTTAATTAACTGTGTATGAGATGTTTTGGAATTTTTCTGAGAAAAGTAGCAAAGATAATAGAGAATGTAGGTCTGATTTCTGGAATGATAATGAGAAAGATTAAAAATGGATTTGATTGAGTTTGGAGAGAAGGTGTGTTTTGTCCTAATCAACTATTATTAAAGATGAATTGAAGTAGCAAGATTTCATTCACCCACGGCTGCCTTAGTATCAGAGCACTGAAAAGATCATCATGATACACTTTTTTATGGACGAATTCTTACCAGAAAATGCACCTGAATTTATCAATGAGTATTTCAGGAAATTCACAGGTACCAGCTAGGTGATGTGTTCTCCATTTCATCTTCAGTCATACAGCAAGTAGTAAAGAGCCTTCTGAACTGAGGTAATTGATGAACTTGAATCCAGACTAAGAATTAACTCTTAATAATAAAGAAACCCAATAAAATATTAGCTCTCACCAACAGAATTGTTAATGCAACGGACGATAAAATCACATTTGCCAGTTTCAGAATGCAACTTCAAGTCAAATACAAGCTGTCAAGACCACAACAAAGTTTTCATGGAGAAAACAATCTTTTTTCTGACTGATTCTAATTTATGTATAGATTGAAGTTTTATTTTTGGATGCAGACTTTGCATTTTGTGGTATTAGAGTATGTAATATTCAGTTGGTTCTCTCCCATGGATAATCACTGTACTGCATTTTCAACATTAAACATCAATTGCAAAAGTCCAGTGATTTTTATTGAAACTACAAATATCACAGTGATGTCAAATTGATGGAATGATCTGCCATTAAAATACCTTTAACTAAAATATCTTATTCCAAGATTTTTCCATTATTTAATTACATTTTCAAATGCACTCATTAATAACTGGGTTGTTGAATGGATTTAAGAGAATTCAGGAACAATGAAACATGAAATGCTGGTCCTTGGTCAATCACTCTTCGCAATGCTAACGGTGCTTCATGTATTGCTATTGAATCTCTGAGTAAAGTTCAATTCTCATCAACTTTTAAAGCTACTTTTAAATATTCAAACCAACCACTAGCAACCTTTAAAAACACTCTTAGCTATGCATTTCTGTTATAATAATTTGCAAAACACTAATTTACATAGTGTAATTATGAATACTAGAATCTTTACAAAATGGAAAGGTTCAAAATTTAACTTCAATCTGGTAGGAACCAAGCAAGTGCAAAACTCCATTTTCACTGGGCAGGTTGACTTCAGGCTCTAGCAGTCTACCTCATGTGTTTTCCCTCAATGTATGTGGTATTTTTGTCAAGATTTGCAGGTGGTTTTTAATTCATTCATAAATGAAAATGTATCAGTTTTCAGCATCTGTAATTACAATGTCTGATGCTTTAAAGAGGAACAACAAGTGAAAAAGGAAAGATGCAAAAAAGATTGTGGACCTGAAGTTGAAAATGACTTCCTGTTGAATGTCTAGGCATTGACCAAGAATGTCGAAATGAACAATCATTAGCATGAGCAACTGAAGCTACTGGGGAAAATGAAAGGTAGGATACCGTGATGAATCATCTGATAGGGAAATTGGATCCGTGAAGATGAGATTAGGGAACTAATGTGAGTAGTACATGTCAGCATGACATTTAAATGTTAGCCATTGATGGAAAACATTTTTTGATATCAATCTTTTCTGGATTACTTCACCTCAGGTCATCTTCCCATCTCTCCCCAATTATCTTTATCAGAGTTTAATTATCTTCTTTGTGACATTTAACAACCAGACAGTGGTTCATCCATTCTTTCAGGCATCACTCCTTGGATAGAAGAGTAGTTTTCTTCTCAAAAATGCATAGCAAAAAATGAAGGACCCAGTTCCCTGTTTACATATTACCATCGTGAACCAGTTGATTAGGACAGTCTAACAATGTTTTTTTTTACCCTCCTGGTAAACTAAATGTTCAGAAATGAGACTAAGAGCATCAAAGAATATCTGACTCATGATTTAGATAGAGCCAAAAGATATTGAGAACTGTGTGCTTATATTAAACAACATTGGGCAATCCTAAGAACAAAATTAATCATATAGTAAAATCATTTGACAAAGTTATGCACCAAATATTGAACATCATTCAGGCTATTTATCATAAACATTGATAGAAAGCTAAGGTGTTCCGTCATATATATTCATCTCCACAGTTAAGGTTACAAAGATAAAGTATTGCTAAGGATCCATACAAATCTCAAACTTTGATTAACATAATGTAAAAGCATATAACAGAGCTGAAAATGTGTTGCTGGAAAAGTGCAGCAGGTCAGGCAGCATCTAGGGAACAGGAGAATCGACGTTTCGGGCATTAGCCCTTTTTCAGGAATTTTTGCGGAGGCGAAGGCGGCGGAAGAATTGTTCGATGTTTTTGCGGAGGCGAAGGCTGCGGAAGAATTGTTCGATGTTCCTGAAGAAGGGCTAATGCCCGAAATGTCGATTCTCCTGTTCCCTAGATGCTGCCTGACCTGCTGCGCTTTTCCAGCAACACATTTTCAGCTCTGATCTCCAGCATCTGCAGACCTCACTTTCTCCTCAAAAGCATATAACAGCCAATTTTGAATCAAGTAGCTATATATGCTATTTAATTCTGAAAATTAGATGAAAAAGTACTATTGCTGCACTGCACTATTAAAAATATGTTTAGCTTTCCTGAAGATAATGGCTAATATTGGAGTAATCTCTGGACATTGGGAATTCTACCAAGAGCCCACAATAAATCGCAACATGGGAAAATAGGCTGAGAAAGATACAGAGGGGTGCCCCCCACCCACCGTTTGGAACTTTGTAATGGTAACTCACTCCGGACTATGTGTTCCAGATTGCAGACTGTGCAAAAATGGATCCAAACCAGCTCTTCCTGGCAGGGATCACAGGATAATAATGAAAACTTATAGAAAGCTTGCTGATTTTCCTCATTTCCATAGGAATCACTGAAACCGGTGTAGTATCCCTAAGATCGGAAAGTTCATTCGCTTAACTAATAGGCCATTAGTATTTCAATTTGATTTAATTTTCTATCCTCCCATACTCCTTTCTCAAAGATACCAGGATATGATTTCACAGGTGATGGGCACCCATTTGTACCTTTTTTTATTCATTCACCAGATGTGGGCATTGCTGGCTAGGCCAGCATTCATTGCCCATATCTATTTGACCAGAGAGTAGTGAGAGTCAGCCACTTTGCGCTGGGTCAGGAGTCATATGTATGCCAAACTAGGTAAGGATGGCGGATTTCCTTTCCTGAAGGATAGTAAAGAGCCAGGTGAGTTTTTCATATGGCAATCAACAATGGTGTCATGGTCATCAGTGGACTCTTAGTTCCAGTATTTCTTATTGAATTCAAATTCTACTATCTGCCTTAGTAAGATTCAAACCTCATGTCCTTAGAACAGCAGTGGAGTTCGTGGAATAACATTCTAGCGATAATACCACTAGGCCATCACCTACCCTTATCTAAATCATGTCGTGTCTACCTGAATATTGATTGTTCACTGTCTATTTGATCATAATTGAATATTAGCAAGTTTCCAATCCCAATAGATGTTTTCTTAGAGTCTTAAATTAAATCATGAGTGAAATAATTAATTGCATCAGTTCTAATTTTCTAAAATTTCACAGAATCAGGGAATGTTTCATGTTATAGGAATACAGTGAATGTAATTCCTTTATTCAAAAAGGGAAGAAATCAGAAAGCAGAAATCTACACAACATTTAGCTTAACATTTGTCACAGGGAGGATATTGGAAATGATCATTAATGACATTATAGCAGGGCACTTAAGACCAAGATAATCAGGCAGAATAATTCGGAGATGCCGGTGTTGGACTGGGGTGTACAAAGTTAAAAATCACACAACACCAGGTTATAGTCCAACAGGTTTAATTGGAAGCACACTAGCTTTCGGAGCGACGCGCCTTCATCAGGTGATTGTGCCTGATGAAGGAGCGTCGCTCTGAAAGCTAGTGTGCTTCCAATTAAACCTGTTGGACTATAACCTGGTGTTGTGTGATTTTTAACCAGGCAGAATAAGATAGTGAAAGGGAAATGAAAGGGAAATCATGTTTAACCAATTTTATGCAGTTCTTTGAGGAACTATTATGTGCTTTGGATAAATGGGAGCTGGTGGATGTATCATACTTCAATTTCCAAAAGGCATTTGCTAAGATGATACGTCAAAGGTTTTTGTGGAAAATAAATGATATGGAGGTGTGGTGTTGGACTAGGGTGGACAAAGTTAAAATTCTCACAACACCAGGTTATAGCCCAACAGGTTTCTTTCTAAGTATTGGCTTTCAGAGCACTGCTCCTTCATCAGGATCCTGCCCCCCTAGTTACCCGTTGGACTATTACCTGGTGTGAGATTTTTAACCTTGAAAATAAATGTTCATGGAGTATGGGTAACATGTTGGCATGGATAGAAGATTGTCTCACAGAAAGGAAACAAGTGGTATAAAGAAGTAAGTTTCTGGTTTTCAAAATATACTGAGTATATGCCAATAAGGATCAGTGATAAAGGGAAGGAAGATATGGTTCTAAAATTTACTGATGCCACAAAAAATACGTAGGAAAGTATTTGTGAAGAGGACATAAGACAAGGCCACAAAAAGATACAGATAGGTTAAGTGATTGGGCAAAGATCTGGGAAATAGACTATAATATGTGAAAATGTTGCATTGTTTATTTTGACAAGAAAAATAATTTTATTTAAATGGCGAGAAATTACAGGGCTTCAAGCAGCAGAGGGACCCACATATCCTTGTGCATGACTTGGAAAAAGTTATTGGAAATAATTCAGAGAGTGTCTAATGGAGTACTGTTTGGAATGGGCAGGTTGTCTCATGGGGAAATGTTGGACAGGTATGTATCCCTTTTAGTTTAGAAAATAAAGAAGTGACTTAACTGGAAGGTATAGAATCCTGATGGATCGTGACTGAGTGGATAAGGGATTGATCTTTCCTTTTGTGAGATAATCTAGAATTAGAAGTTACTATTTAAAAATAAATCATTACTGATTTAAGACAGAAGTAAAGATGATTTTTGTTCTTTCACAGAGGGCAGTAGAGATTTTGGAACCTACTTCCTTGAAAAGTGGGGAGTACAGAGTCTTTGAATGTATCCAAGGCAGAGGTAAATAGATTCTTGATGAGCAAGAGGCTGCAATATTATCTGGTGTAGTCAGGAATGTGGAGCAATCAGATGAGCCATGATCTTGATGAATGGTGGCACAGGCTGGAAGGGCTGAATGGTCCACTCCTGCCAATTTGTATATTTTTATGTTAGCCTTTACATTAAGGAGGCTGGAATGCAAATGGGTTGGAGTTATGTCAATGCGTATAAAGCTCTGGTTAGACTACATGTAGAGTGTTATGTTCAGTCTTAGTACCAACCCAAAGGGAGGATAAATTGGCCTTGGAGGAGATGTTCCTAGGTTCATGAGAATTATATCAATGCTTAAAATGATTGAACTGTGAGGCTAATTGGATGGTCTGGACCTTTAGTCCTTTCAGTATACAAAATGAAGGGACAACCTAATTGAGGTGTTTCAGATAATTAAAGGTTTTCATATGACAGACAAAAAATATTTCTGTTGATGGGTGAGTCCGGAAGAAAGGCCATAACTTTAAAATTAGAGCAAGAACATTCTGGAATCTCATCCAGAGTCTAGAGATGAGGTTTGGGAAAACAGTATGAATAGACATGGCAGCAAGAAGTTTCAATCCTACTGTGGAATAGTTCTTCACACATCACAGAGTGAAAATTTGGAACTCTTTTGCCCAAAATGGTATTAAGGCTAGGTTGATGGATAATTGATCGTTTTATTAGCTGAGGTACTAAGAGATAAAGAACCAAGGCACATAAATGGAGTTAAGACAGATCAGCTATTATCTAGTTGAAAAGGTTTGAGGGACTAAATGGCCCAGTTCCACTCTGTTAAACTGCCACCAGTCACGTCTCTCTAATGAGAAAGCAGCACCATAGTCTTCTGGGACTATGGCAATTTTACTTGACTTGAACTAGTTGGGTGAAAACCCAAAAATACTATAGGTTATTTGAGATAAATTGTACCTCCGTTGCTACTTTATCTGTGATTAACTAATCCAGCCTAAAGCAGAGATGAAACTTTTTAGGTTGTGTTGCATGGCTTAGCAAAGTACCATCTATTTATGGATCGAAATCCTGAAACACTGCCTTTTAGAAAAATAATGTTAACCTTACTGCAGATGGTGAAGCCTAATGTGACAGTGATGTAATTGTTAATATGTTGCTTAATTCTCTACTGGATCTCTCTACTGAGGTAACTGGTCAGGCATTGTGCCATGGGGCCATACCCTTCCTCATGTTGCCAGTAATACTGACTTCAGTCATTTTCACTCGTATCCTGCCCAAGTACTGCTTTTGAATGAAGTTTTTGGTGACAAATGTTGAATCACACCATAATTAAGGAGAGTAGACTGTCAGGAAGGAGACAAAGTTTACAGCCATTTCTTACTCATTTTCTGGTCTTGTATTTCCTTTCTATATTATACAGAGTTCAGAAATAATTTTATTTTTACTTCCATAAATTCTGGAACTTCAAATTTTTTGAGATATGACAACATTCAAAATGTGGTAGCATTATAAACTGGGATGTACTATGTCACTTTTCTAAAGTTCTCAAACAAGCTAAGAAAATGTAAGAAAATATGTTTCCCGGCTGGCTCTGCTATCATGATCACATTTCCGGGTGTTGTCTCTCTCTCTCTGAATACTTCAGTTTGTGGAGGATCACAAAGTGATCCTTAATCACAAGCATTTAACAAGGAGCAAAATTGATAGCATTGGCATTTAAAAAAACACTTATTCATGGTATGTGGGTATCACTGGCTGAACCAGCATTTATTACCCATCCCTATCTGTCCTTGAGAAGGTAAAGGTGAGCTACTTCCTTCAATTGCTTCAGCCATTGGCTTGTAGGGACACCGACAGCGCTGGTAGGCAGAGTGTTCCAGGATTCCAACCCAGCACCATTGAAGGAATAACACTATATTTCCAAAACAGGTTGATGTGTGACTTTTTGGGAAACTTGTAGGTGATGATGTTCCCATGCATCTGCTACCCTTGTCTTTCTAGATGGCAGAGCAAGTGAGTTTAGAAGATGCTTTTGACAGATGCCAATAATACACACTCCTGTTACTGTGCAACAGTGAGGAGGTGTATTAAAATTGAAGGTATTGAAGATGGTGAATGTGCTGCCATTCAAGCAGACTATGTCCCAAATGATGTTCTTGCGCGTTGTTGAGCAAGTGGAAAGAATTCAATCACACTCTTGTCTTGAATCTTGTAGATGTTAGACAGGCATTGTTGGAGACAGGAGGTGAATCATTAACCTTTGAACTGCTCTTGTAATGATGATACTTATAGTGCTGACAAGGTTCATTTTTGGGTCATGGTTATCTGCCAGGATATTAATAGTGGGAAATTCAGCAATGATAATGACATCAAGGGACAATGATTAGATTCCCTCTTGTTGGAAATAGTCACTTTCTGATATTCATGTGATATGAATGTTGTTTGCTGCTTATCAGTGCAAGTTAAAATGTTGTCTGGGACTCACTGCATAGAGTGATGGCTGCTTCAGTGTCTGAGGAGTCACAAATGGTGCTGAACATTGCACAATCATCAGTGAGCATCCCATTTATGACCATATAATGGAGGGATAGTGATTTGATGAAGCTGTTTGAAAAGGTTTGGGTCAAGGACACTGCACTGAAGAACTCCTGCAGTGATATCCTGGGCCTGAGATGATTGACCTCCCACCAGCACAACCATTTCTTTTCTACCAGGTATGATTCTAATCAGCAGAGAGATTTTCCCATTGACTCAATTTTTGCTAGGTCTCCTTGATGCCCCATTCTGTCTAATGCAGCCTTGATGTCAAGGGCAATCATTCTCACCTCACCTCTCAAGTTCAACTGTTTGTCCATGTTTTTCCCAAGACTGTAATGAAGTTAAGAGCTGAGTGGCCCCCTGCACAACTCAAACTGAGCATCACTGAGTAGATCAATCATTTGCAAATTTCACTTGAAAGCACTATCAGCAACCAATTCAATTAATTTGCTGAGGATCGTGAGTAGACTGTCAGGGCAGTGATTGACTGTGTTGGATTTGTCCTGCTTTTTGTATTAGGAAACATCTGGAAATACCAGATGCCAGTGTTATACCTATATTAGAACAACTTGGCTAGGGCCATGGCTAATTTGGGGCACACATCTTCAGTACAATTGCTGAAATGTTGTCAGGGACAATAGTCTTTGAAGTATCCAGAATGTTTAGCAATGAAGGAATAGTAATGGATGGCTGCACTGGTATTTTGTGAGTTTTGGAAAAGAATTTGGAAGTGATGATATTCTCTGAACATTGCTGCTCTTGCCTTTGTGGTGGTAGAGATGGCAGTGGGGAGAATTGCTGTCAAAATAGCCTTAGTGAGTTGCTGCAGTGCATTCTGTAGATATGATTTGGAGGAGCCGGAGTTACACTGGGGTGAACAAAGTTAAAAATCACACAATACCTGGCTATAGTCCTGGTGAGTTGTTTGAATGGTATTGAAGTTCGACGTTGTTGTGGACTCATCCATGCAAATGGTGAATATTCTATTGCGCTCCTAACTTGAATCCTGAAGATGGTGAGGAAGGTTTGAGAGTTCAGAAGGTGAGCTATATGTTAGTCTACCTGATATTTTACCTGATTTATCTGCTCCAGTCAAGCTTCTGGTCAATGGTGAAAACTCCCCTCCTGCCATACAATACTGTTTCTACCCACCAGCTCACTGTTCAGCTTCAAAGGGCTTATAAAAACTACACTTATACAGGAATGTATTATTGATGTACGGAGTCTCAATTCCTAGGAAACACAATGCAGCTGTAGTTCCTGTACATGTGCAAAGGAATGTATTTCCTTCCCACCCCTGGAACATTACAGACACAGCAGGTACTTAGTTAATTTTTTCTGTTGACAAATGTTGTTCACTTGTTTTTCTAAAAATGCATTTACCTTCCTTTCATGAGGTAATATTTGCAAGAAGACACTACATTTTCACCAACTAAACTTAGACCACTTCAGGCTAGTATACTCCCATTAGAAATAATCTTCTTTAAAAAAAAAGTATAAGTTTATTTTGTACATGTGAACATTTTGGTAAAAGATTCACTCACAAAAACTAATTGATTTACATTTCCGATTTTAAAAAGATTTAAGCACATGGCTTTGAAACTTTTTTGTTATGACAAGTTATATTTTCAGGAAGGGAGATAAAGAGTTGAGTTTGTTTAGAGTGTCGGGAAAGACAAAACATTATTGTATTGAGGTGCTTTCGAATTTTTATTGTACTTTGTGGATCTTTGTCATTTTTATGCAAAACATATCTGCAGTCTGCGGGGAAAGTGGAGTGTTTTTCAATTAGAATACTTTGTGCATTATATGAAGCAGTGTGTATCTTGTTGTAAACATATATTCCAACTTATTGTGAGAAAAGCCAAGAAAGATTCAACAGTATTGCAAAAAATAGTAGTTCCCATCAAGTGACTTCAAGTGTCTAAAGGATAATTGTGTTATCTAGAACTTCTACCAGGAAGCAGTGCTTGCAGGAACTGTGTCTCAGATACATCAAAGCTGTGATTTCCCTGAGATGTGCTTCCTGTAACTATCAGTTCCTGCTGAGAATACTGGATCACCCCATAGCCTCCTGTCAAGGTTCACGTATTAGTTCTTGGCCACTTTTCCTTTGCTGTACTCCAATGCCTTTCTAAAATCACTGTCATGCATACATCTTACCCTGAAACAAGTTGAACTGGTTTAATTTGGTATGGCAAATGCAATGCAATTTTTGTTTTCTGTACAGCTGGTAATCCAGTTGAACTTGTTTTTCTCATCTATACTTTTGAACATGTAGAATTTTAGAAATAAAACATAAACCATTTGAGAATTAAGCAGCATTGAAATACACTTGAAATGTATCTTTGTCTTGCTTATTTCAAATTTTCTGTGTTTCTATATATTTTCAGCAAGTAAGGCCTGAGGAGCAATCAGTGTTGAAACTTTATTGCTGGAACAGCACAGCAGGTCAGGCAGCATCCAGGGAACAGGAGATTCGACGTTTCGGGCACAGGCCCTTCTTCAGGAATGAGCAGAGAGTGTTCAGCAGGAGAAGATAAAAGGTAGGGAGGAGGGACTTGGAGGAGGGGCGTTGGAAATGTGATAGGTGGAAAGAGGTCAAGGTGAGGGTGATAGGTCGGAGTAGGATGGAGGTGGAGAGGTCAAGAAGAAGACCAAGCAGGTCAGGAAGGCGGTGCCGGGCTGGAGGGATTCGGCTGAGACAAGGTGGGGGGAGGGGGGATGAAGAAACTGGTGAAGTCCAAGTTCATCCCCTGTGGTTGGAGGGTTCCCAGTCGGAAGATAAGACGCTCCTCCTCCGACCGGCGCGTTGTTGTGGTTTGGATGTGGATGAGTCCAATGACCTGCATATCCTCGGTGGAGTGGGAGGGGGAGTTGAAATGCTGTGCTACAGGGTGGTTGGGTTGGTCCGGGTGGCCCAGAGGTGCTCTCTGAATCGCTCCGCAAGTAGGTGGCCTGTCTCCCCAATATAGAGGAGGCCACACCGGCTGCAGCGGATGCAGTAGATGATGTGGGTGGAGGTGCAGGTGAATCTGTGGCGGATATGGAAGTTTCCTTTGGGGCCTTGGAGAGAAGTGAGGGGGGAGGTGTGGGCGCAAGTGTTGCACCTCCTGCGGTTGCAAGGGAAGGTGTCGGGAGTGGAGGTTGGGTCGGTGGGGGGTGTGGATCTGACAAGGGAGTCGCGGAGGGAGTGGTCTCTACGGAAAGCTGATAGGGGAGGGGAGGGAAATATATCCTTGGTGCTGGGGTCTGTTTGGAGGTGGCGGAAGTGACGGCGGATGATGCGCTGTACATGGAGATTGGTGGGGTGGTAGGTGAGGACCAGTGGGGTTCTGTCCTGGTGGCGGTTGGAGGGGCGGGGCTCAAGGGCGGAGGAGCGGGAAGTGGAGGAGATGCGGTGGAGGGCACCGTCGACCACGTCGGGGGGGAAATTGCGGTCCTTGAAGAAGGAGGCCATCTGTGTTGTACGTATTTTGAACTGGTCCTCCTGGGAGCAGATGCGGCGGAGACGACGGAATTGGGAGAATGGGATGGCGTTTTTACAGGGGGCAGGATGGGAGGAGGTGTAGTCCAGGTAGCTGTGGGAGTCGGTTGGTTTGTAGTAGATGTCCGTGTTGATTCGGTCGCCTGAGATAGAAACAGAAAGGTCTAGGAAGGGGATGGAGGAGTCCGAGACTGTCCAGGTGAATTTGAGGTCGGGGTGGAAGGTGTTAGTGTAGTGGATGAACTGTTCAACCTCCTCGTGGGAGCATGAGGTAGCGCCGATACAGTCATCAATGTAGCGAAGGAAAAGATGGGGGGTGGGGCCAGTGTAGTTGCGGAAGATGGATTGTTCCACATACCCTACGAAGAGGCAGGCATAGCTGGGGCCCATGCGGGTGCCCATGGCTACTCCTTTTGTTTGGAGAAAGTGGGAGGATTGGAAAGAAAAGTTGTTCAGGGTGAGGACCAGTTCGGTCAGTCGAAGGAGGGTGTCAGTGGAAGGGTAGTGGGTGGTACGGCGGGAAAGGAAGAAGCGGAGTGCTTTGAGTCCTCACTTTCTCCTGAGGAGCAATCAGTTAAGCAATTGAAATCGAGTCTGTATTGCAGAGTTAATAAAGAACAGGATCCTGTACAATCAAGCTAATGATAATTTGTCTGCAGTCCTTGTTACCATGTACAGAATAGACAATGTTTGCTCATTTTGGATTGTAGATGCCAGTCTGACTCATCCTGATTTAGTCTAATGGAAATGAGAAGGAAGTTTGTCTTGGATGCTTTAATCTAAATGGAAATGTGTGTGAACTCAATCAACGTATACACCATTCTGTCTTCGGTACTACTTGAGTTCTTGTTAGTGAAGTGGGAGTTTGCACGGATCAGGGTGACACTAGGCACACGGACACGCAAGATGACCACTGAGCCATATGTTGACCACTTGACACACAGGATGGCTGCCAGACCATACTATGGAGAGAGACATCAGAGCAAACACAGATACCGCTTGTGGCCACCAGAATGCCAGCACAATGCGATAATCATCCTTCTCAGGAAGAGCCATTAGTGCCCATTACTGACAATGAAACTGACAATGTCTGCACTGAAACAGACAACAACTCCGCTGAAATTAACAAAGGCTGCACTGGAACTGATAATGACTGGACCGAAACTATCAACGATTCTGCAAAGTTTACAATAAACAAACCATGTTACAGAGACAATAACCTAATCACCGACCTATTATATCACAAAATGTATAAAAGTATCTTGACATGTGCTCCAGGTTGAGAGAAGGCTCACAGCTGATCACTGTGCTGTTGGTGTCTTTCTCCCCCAGAGCTCCGGTATTTCCTTGTACAATAAAGTCTGTCATTGAACCTTGACTCTGACTCCGAGGCTGGTGAGTTTCCCCATAACACTACATTCTCAGACATGACTTCCTGCCACTGAAAATAATGCATATCCTTGGTCCGAGGTGACCTGACGTACTATCTAGTATTTAATCATTATTTAGTTTATGACTGACTGAAGAAGCATCAGGTTGGTATTAGATCAGGTTGGTATTAGCTCGAACCATTTGTTGAAGGCAAGTTTGATTCCAATGGCTAAAGCAGTTTGCTTTCAATATATCAGAATAACCCCAAGTCTTTATGAGATGCAGGCCTTGCTTTCAGTCGCTATGACATGCATTAATTAAATAGCCAGTATTAAACCATATTCTGTAACATTTGGTTTCAAACAAACAAATATAAACACATTAACATTAACAAATTATTCCTGCAACTATATTTTATATTCATTCACAACGCATTAGCATTAGAGTGAATTGTTCCATCTTGTGCTCTCAGTGGGGAGCTAAAAAGGAAATATAGGTCAGAGAATTGTTACTATACTTTGTAGCTGTTCTCAAATTCGTGCTTGTTTCAAGCTAAGAGAAGCAATCCTTCATGCTACTTTCGTGTGTGACAATGTTCAGACAATGACTTCCTGTGATTTTGATGTGATTCTGACATTCAGCTTATAATGCAACATCAACAAGAAAATAATGAAAGTACAAACTACTGCAAACTTCCAATGCCATTTTCAAACTGAATCACTTTCATTTAATTGTAAAGACAATAATAGTACAGTAAAGTAGGATTTTACATAATTTCACGCTCTATCATATTTACTCTTGTATGCATCTATTTGCAAAGTAGTTTTAATATTTAGACTTATCACGTTAAACATAACAAAAGCATCATTGATGTGCTGCTAATTCGTATGTTGAAATTTTACAAGTATAATTGAATATAACCTTCTCAACGAGTCAGATTCTGTTTGTGACTAATTTATAATATAAACGTATCTTTAGAGCTGAGAAATAACATAAATTAAATATTAGCCAATATGGATAAAGAGCAGCTAAACACATGAGAAAAAGGAACCAATAATATTTTGCATCATTCAGCTGATAAAGTAAGAATGAGATATACAGATATTGAACCAGCACTGAGCAACATTATATTAGAAAATGAAAAAGTCAAAAGGATAGAATAAAAGACATTAAAATAATTTGGAAGTGCGAACACATAGGCTAAATAGCCTTTTTAGAACAATAAATACAATGAAAGGAATCCATTGAGGTATACAATATGGTAAATTCACCCTCTGATAGCTTTAGAACTGCAGATGCCAATTTAAGTTGTTAGAAGTTGAATTACTTCCAATGTTTCAATTTAAAATGTATTGTTTCACACTTGTACATGTTGTCTTCCACTTGTGATGTTTATACCCATTCCACTTTGTTAACATTTTCACCTTGAAGCTTTCTTTACTCATCACAATTCAATACAGGATTTCAAATCCATTTCAAAATAAGGTATTTCCCATTTCAGATGGCGATGAGGAGGAGTTTTTTTTTCCCTCCCAGATAGACATGAGTATTTGGAATTTTTCTCCCAATAAGCAGGGAAAGTTGAGCCAATTAATATATCCAAGATTGAGTTAAATAGAGCTTTTATTGACCAGGGAGTAATTTCTTTGGGACCTCTAAGAAAGTGGACTTAAGGCCACTTAATATGAGATTAGCTGTAATTTTATTAACTAGTGGAGAAGATTTGAATGCACAGAAAAGTCTACTTGCATTTCTTATTTTCCTTTTTGTATGACTTTGATTATTCACTGGCACTTTCATATGGTGTGAACATTTATGTGTGTGAGCACCTTCTTGATCTCACATGTACAGTACACCATGAATGATGCTGATCCAAGAATAGAAGCTTGTGAAATGTTGTACCTTTGTCTAACCATACTGAGAAACTACCCTTAACTTTTCTTCTCTACTTTCTCACTTAGGATGAGGCTTGAACCGTTTCTCTTCCTTTAATTCGATATCCTTTCATCTCTTTATTACAGTCCTCTGTGGTACATAGTCAGGGTTACTTTTGAAATATGTATTCTCATCTTCTGCATTGCCGACATTCCCCATAATTTGTTGCTTATAATGTCCTATTTCAATTTTAATCAATTCAGAATTACCTCCTCCTTAATATCTTTCCCTATTATAAACACTGACATATAGTAATTAAGTGTCTCCACCATTTCCTCTTCTTTCATTATTAGTTCATTATCTTCTTTCCCAGGAGTTCCACTTTACAGTTAACAATTCACATTAAAAATCATAGTAAAGCATGCAAATGTAATTTTGAGATTCTCACCTTCTTACCTTTTCATAAGTTAGCTTCTTCAGAGTTTGTAAATAGAAATCTATGACCCATGTTGTTTAATTTGGTAATTAAATATTAGACCACACATGTGTGTAGCAATGCAGATTGCATGTTTTAATACTTTTATGTGGCTAATAATTGGAAATTTCAAAATACAGTTAAAGGAAGATGTGAAATTCCATGACAACTTACTTGGTACAATTCCAGATTCTGATTCCTATCACAGATATCGCATAAGTATTGAACTCAGATATAATTGTCTTATATCTAATTGCCATGGATAAAGAATGAGATGTAACAAAAAAATGAAATATGGCTGAACTTGTTTGTGAATTATATGTTTTTATAATTTAAATGATTAAAATAGTGCTGGATTATGGTGACTTATATTTTACTGTATTTTCAAAAATACATATAACAATAAATTACTATAGAAACAGATGGGACAATGACAGATGGGTAAGGGACTGGAGGGAATTGTAAGGCCATTGACCTGTGTCAGACAGTACAGGAGGCAACCCATTACAATGGAGCCACAGCTTTTCTTGTTGGAAAAGACGAATGGTGAAGAAGTGGGTAAAGAGCCCCAGAAGAAGTTTTCAAAATGAGTAAGATTACACTAAGCTGTTTTTAAACAATAGGGATTGGATCAAAATATCCCCATCACCTTTTGAACATATGTGTTTAGTTAATCTAAACCATGGCTTTATATTGACACTAGACAAGAACAATTGAAAATCTTATCTCCAGCATTGGCTAGATCAGCATGTGCTGAAATGTCTGCTTATAGGTAACTAAATGTTGAAGTGTTCAGCTTTACTGCTGTTTGAGAAGAGACCAAGTAATTAAGTTCTTTAGGTAATCACCATTTAGTAATTTGATAAAATGGATTTTGAATAAGCAGGAACAAAAAAACCCAACACTGTTGATTTTAACCTTCCAAAGCTGGGTTCATCACAGTATGAATTAGGGTATGATACAGTATACTTTTAAGTTCTGAATTAATTTAAAATCAAATACTGAATGAGTTGAGTTAAATTTTGTATTGTTGCAGTTCAGCACCACCAAGTAGCTTTGATCTAAGAAAAATATTCTCAATAATTAAATCAAAACCTAAGTTGTTGTTAGTTCCAAGTTGACCTGATACGTTGTTACCTTTTCTGAACGATTGTAATGCAACACCAGAAAATATTCGTAGGAAACAATTCCTGGAAATGGGTTCACCTCAGAATTGTTGCAGTTTATGTTTGTAATCTGAAATCTTGCCAAATTTTCTTTTGGTTTCAGTCGTTAATGGCAGGTTGGGCAGTCAGACAAGCATTACAGGATGTTTTCTGGAAAATTCACCAAAGATCTTTAACAGCACTTTCCAAACCCACAACCACTTCCATCTAGAAGGATAAGGGCAGCAGATACATGGGAGCACCACCACCTGCAAGTTCCCTTCCAAGCCACTCACCATATGACTTGGAAACATATCACCATTTATTCGCTGTCGCTGAAACAAACTCCTGGATTTCCCTCCCTAAGGCATTATGGATCAACATATAGCACATGGACTGCAGTGGTTTAAGAAGGCAGCACAGCACCACTGTCTCAACAGCAACTAGGGACAGGCAATAAATGTTGGCCCATCCCACGAGTGAAAATAACACAGAAAGGTAACTGTTTACCCAATGCCAAAGAATGATCCCAGAGCTTGAATTGAATTGAGTTGAGTTTATTGTCACGTGTACCGAGACACAGTGGGAGCTTGGATTAGTACAAATATTGATACACACAATAAAATTCTCTTAATCAAATATTAATGTAGTTAAACTGCAGAAAAGTAAATCTGATTTAATGGCCTTGAAGGCATTTTGTTTTAAACTTTCCATAGTTAAACTTTTTCTTTTCTGACCAACCACTCACTTATACCCATAGGTACTTTAGGGGATTTTAAATCCGTATTTGTAAACAGTATAAGTAGGTCAGTTAGTTCAGCTGAATGCATGGCTGATTTGCAATATAGAGTGGTGCTCAGAGTATGGGTTCAATGTACTGTCACCACAAAGATCCCACGTCCCACATTAAATAGCTCTTGGAAAATAGAAACCAAAATTAAATAGAGAAACACAAAACAACTTTCTCTCTAAGCTGGGCACATGAGCAGTAGCTTCAAAGTTCCATGCACAGGGATTGGCATTGGCATACTGATCATGGTATTGGCTTCCAGTTCCAGATATTGTGTATTCAAGTACCTTGGAGACTTGTGCAGCCAGCAAGAATATTAGAGATGAAACTGATTGTAATTACAGTTCACAAAATAGACCTGATTGAAGGAGTCATCAGCAGCACTATCAAAAAGCACTTACTTAGTAATAACTTGCTCACAAACTCTCAGTTTGTGTTCCGTCAGAGCCACTCAGCTCCTGACCTCACGATATCCTTGGTTCAAACATGGATTAAGAATTGAACTCCAAAACTGAGGTTGAGAGTGACTCTTGATATCAAGGTTACATTTGACTTAAGGAACCCTAATAAAACTAGAGTCAATCGAAATTGAAGGAAAATTCCTCTGGAATCATGGTTGGAATCTTAGATCTTGTTGTTGGAGGTCAGTCATCTCAGATCCAGGACATCTCTGCACGAATTTTGCGAGGTAGTGTCCTAGGCTCAACCATCTTCACCAATGAGCTGACCCCCATCATAACATCAGAATGGGAATCATTCGCTGTTGATTGCACAATGTTCAGCACCATTTGTGACTCCTCAGGTACTGAAGCAGTCCAAGTCCAAATGTAGCAGACATAGACAATGGGTTTGGGCTGACAAGTGACAAGTAACATCTGTGCCATTTATGTGTCAGACAATGGCCATCTCCAACAAGAGAGAATCTTATGATCATTCCTTTGAAATTCAATGACACAACCATCACTGAATCCACCATTATCAACATATTGGGGGGTTATCATTGACTGGAAACTGAACTGGACTTGTAACATATAGATAGTGGCTCCAAGATTAGGTCAGAGGATAGGAATCCTGTAACATATAAATTACTTACTGAGTCCACAAATTCCATCCGCACTCTACATCTACAAAGCTCAAGTCAGAGTGTGATGGAATCCTCTCCACATGCTTAGATGAGTGCATTTCTGACAACACTCAAAACCTTGACATTGTCCAGGGCAAAGCAGCCCGCTTGATTAGCATCATATCCAAAAATATTCATTAACTCCACGACGGAGTGGAGTAGCAACAGTGAATGCTGTCTACAAAATACACTGCAGAAAATCACCAAGGCTTCTTAAATAGTACCTTCTAAATCTTTGATTACTATGATCTAGAGGGACAAGGTTAGCAGATACATGGGAACACCACCATCTGCAAATTCCTTTCCAAGCCATGCACCATCCTGACTTGGAAATATATCATTGTTCCTTCGCTGTGACTGGGTCAAAATCCTTGAATCCCTCCCTAACATCATTATGGATGTACCTATATCAAATGAACTGTAGCAGTTATCATCACCTTCTTGGGGGAAGCCCACATCCCATGAATTAATAAAGAAAAGGCCATCTAACCAACAATTAATTGGTCAGCTGAATATATGAATGAGTTTGCTGAGCCTAGTTGTCTTAGAAATGCCTTAACATCTTCAATACAGCTTCACTAGCAGTACTACCAGTGGGTGGCATGATTGGTACTATTTTTTAAGCTACTTAACATGTATAAATGTTTGCTGGATTCATTAAAAATGGAGCCCCTGAATTATGTATTTGCAATGTGTACTTGTAAAATGTTGCTTTTATAATTAGTCAGTCTCCAATTAACTGGTGATTAATACGTTAAAAATGGAAAGGTCAGCCCAATCAAGAAGCAAGAGGTAGTTTAAAATTCAGGTTGGTTGAGAGTGTAAAGTAGGTAGTTGCAAATCAGCAGCTCTTTCACTTCAAACTATTTTCAAAATGGCACAGAGTGTTAAAAGAGCCATCATTACTGTATTGCTCATTTCAACTGCACTTCCAAACACACATTTAATCATTAAGCATTTTCTGAACCCGAACTTCTCCATGGTTCCAAATAGTTGTAGCTTACTTACTGTAGTCCTTAGCCTTTACCACAGGTAGAATATGCTACAAGAGAATCCTCCATAATGGAAGGAGACCCTGATAAAATACGACTTCAATGTGCTGCTCAGCTTCCATGAAGGAGGAGTAGGTGGGGAAGTAGAGTGAGAATGTTAAAAACTGAAGATCAGAGAAGGTTCATGAATCTGCTATGTATATTATAGTCATGGTAGTGAGACGTCATTATGTAAAAGAGGTGCAATTCACTGGGTGGAATCTTCCCAGGCCCTGAATGACATGAGTCATTGTGAGAAATTTGAGAAAATGGGCAAGGTGTTGATGGCCCGTTTCGATGATGAATCATATTTTCCAATCAAGTCCAGGACATTAAGGTGAGATTCCTGTTGTTAAGCAGCAAGAGACCTATTAACATGAATATCACTCTTTATCACCCTCATTACTAACTAATCCCACCTCATTATTATGCAGTCTCCCAGCTGGAAAGAATGGAGATGATGAGAATTTTTGACCTAAAATCTGGCAACTGCTGCTCCCCCTTTGCTCCTCCACATTTCCATCTTGGACACCCAGCGCCAACATTTCAGGGCACCTTTGATGGGCAGTGGCCAGATGTTGGCATCTAACACATATCAGCTTCATGCACCCTCGTGGCACATCACTAAACCACTTACATTACGCTTCAGAATGTCAATACTGTACTTTGGTGTGCACTGGCACCTCCCGTGGCAATTCTGCTACCAGTACACTGTATACAGGGACAAGCACCCAGCTGTCAGTTTGGACAAGGCTATGTCTCAGGGTGGTGCACTCACTGTCTTGGTGCACACTGACTTTGCATCTACCTGGTTGTTTGTAGCATCCCTGCCTTGCCTTGCTTTAACTTGCATTTGGCATTTTTCCCTATCAGCCACACCTTAAAGACTCCAGTAGTTGTGCCTTGCCTTGCTGTTTAAGCACAGACACAAAGCCAGGCAGCTTGATATGGTTGTCAGAAGTCATCCATCAAGGAGATAGACATGTTGCTTATTGCACCACCCTACACCAAGCACACATCCACAGCAGGTGCCAGCAACACATGTGACAAATACACTGCATGTGCTGCAAACAAATGGCCATGTCTCAAAGTCTAAGGGGAATGGTCCTAAGCCACATTAAAGGACATTTCTGGTATTGTCAGTCAAGACATTTGTCTGATATCAGTCCAGGGGCTTTGGCACAGTCAGTTGGCTGCTTGGGGAAGATTCTCTCTTCATAGGGGATGAGGACTTGAATGTCAGA
The DNA here is from genome assembly GCF_037043375.1 of Chiloscyllium plagiosum. Taxonomy (NCBI): domain Eukaryota; kingdom Metazoa; phylum Chordata; class Chondrichthyes; order Orectolobiformes; family Hemiscylliidae; genus Chiloscyllium; species Chiloscyllium plagiosum. Next base: position 31,441,856 of record NW_028270153.1, on the reverse strand, counting down.
CACCTCACTACTCATTTTGGCACATAGCATTCAGTCAATTTTTACCCTGGAATGAAACAGGAGGAGGATTTGAATAAGGGGAAAGTGGCTGATATTGCTGCTAGAGCTGATGCAGATCAAGGTAAGGTGGTAATGTGTCACAAGTCAGCGAATGGGTGGCACAGAGGCCATGCACTGTTGGTATTCCACGTGAGTTGGATGGATAATAGCAGTTGAGGTAAGATATGGCATGCAATAGTGAGAAGTGTAGAGCAAAAACATTGGTAGAAGGTGAGTGTAATAACAGAAATAGACTAAGTGTGAGGAGGTGGTGGCACTTGTCCTGGCAGAGCAGAAACAATTGATGACCATTCCTCTACACTGACCACGGTGTCTTCCTCAGAGCAAGCTGGCATTGTGGCCTCCTTTTCTGGACCTGGGGGCAGAGGACAACCCATCCACCTCAATGTCAAGGTACCTGGCCACAAAGTAGAACACCAATTTCTCCTTTTTTTCCATGCCCCAGGCTCAGTCAAATGTGCAACAGCCTTTTAAACATGGTGCTGGTGCCAGTGATGCTAGGATATCCTGACATTGGCAAATACTTCTGCCTACTGCGAGTGGGAGAATCGGGTGACATTGGAAGAGAGGAATGTCATGGGGACGTTGTACCTAAATTGTGTGTTGAGTCTGGAATGATGGAGTGAGAAAACATGGCATGGAAATCAAGGTTCCTAATTGGGGAAGGCTGATTTTAATAAGATAAGATCTGGTGAAAGTGGACTGGGATCAGCTACTTAAAGGAAAATTCACATCAGAACAGCAGGAGTCACTCAAAAGTGTAATAGTTAGTGTGCAGGGCAAACATGTTCCTGTAAAGGTGTCGGGTGAGACCAACAAATGCAATGAACCCAATATGTCAAGGAATGCACAGAACTGGATAAGGAAGAAAAAGGAAGCCTTGACAGAGAATGAGAATGCCCCAGAAGAATATTATAAGTGTGGGGATTACTTAAAAAAGAAATTAGAAGAATGAAGAGTTCACATGAAAAAACACTGGAAAGTGACATTAAGGAAAATTTTAAGGTGATGCATTAGTACAGAGGGGGCAAGAGCATAACTAGGGAAAGAGTAGGGCTCATTAAGCCGCAAAGTAACAGTTTGTATGTTGAGCTGGAAAATATGGATGAGATTTTAAATGAGAAGGACAATGTAGATACAGAAATCAGGAAGAGGAACTAAGATATACTTGAACAAATAAACATTGAGAGGAAGAAGGTATTAGTGATTTTAGTGGGATGGAAAGCGATAAATAATCAAGAGGCTGTATCCCAAGGTGCTGTAGAAGATGATGGAGGAGATTGCAGGGAGTCTGACATTCACTTTCCAATCCTCGTTGTTCCTAATAGGGGTGCCAGATGACCCAATGGCAGCTAATGTTAATACTATTATTCAAAAGGAGAAGTAGAGAAAAACCCAAGAAACTGTTATGATTGTAGTATGAATACATTATAAGTTCATTATAAATATTTAGAATTACAATATTATAAATATATTAAATAATCTTAGGGAACTGAAAAATAACCAATTGTTATATCAGAAAATCTTGGTTACATCTATGGTTAATGTTCTAGGTAACCCTTCAAAATCCCTGAATCCTTGAGCTTTCTCTGTGTCAGATTTGATTAACATAGAATTAAATGGGAGGTACAATCTCAGATCATTTCTAAAGCCTCACTTGAAGAAAAGTGAACAGTTACATTTCAAGCTATGCCTTGTGCTTGGTCATTAATGTACGAGTTATATCTTTGTTGTCTCATTTTGTGAAATTCAAATCTGATTCAGAGGCTCAGATTTTACTAGCCCTGGGATAGCAGTCTTCAAAGAGAGTGGGCAGATAAAATGCTCAGGTGCCTTTTTTGGGATGGCTTACTGATGCAGTGATATTGCTAAGGAAGTTTCCCAGCAGCAGGAATGGCAGTGACTTAACTGCCTGCCAACTGAAGGTGAACATCCAATTTGAATAACTAAAGGTCCAAATAAGGACCATCTTCCTTGACTGCTAGCAGTTTGCCTTTGCAAATGCAACAGATTTCCCCCTTCTCCTGACCCATGGGTGGCAACCAACTCCACGAAGCTGGCCCATCCCACCATCCCAGAGCTTTCCATGGGAGAAGGAGTTTTTGGGAGCCAGAACACTCCTTGCCCAAAAAGGGGTCTGCCAGCAAGCAAGGTTATCTCATAACCCTGACAGTTTCCTCAATCTGTCTTCATAAAACAGTGCCGCTAGGCAGGGTTAATCTGGTGAAGTTGTGTTGCACTCCCTCTATGAGAAGTGTTGTGCAATGAATGACACTGACAGTGGGTTTACTATGAGAGTTACAGTGGAACGAAAAGGGGTACTTACTCAGTTGCCAGGAAATGGATGTTTCGTCATCCCTGCAGTAGCAGTCTCAGTCTGCTCTTGCAAAGGCCAGAATGCTCTCTTCATTGGGACTGATGAATTTGAAGTTGGGTATCTTTTACCCATCTGGGCCCTTTCTGCTCTATTGTAGTCTGCCTTCTCCTAGAATGAGGAAAGTGGAGGGATTGGGCAGATGGAAGTGGGCGACGCAGCTATTAGTGCTAGTGCACATGGGGAAAAGGTGGTGGGATATTCCAAGATGAGCTGTGTAGGGGGAGGCTGGGGTGAAATGAGAAAGAGATGTTATAGATGATTATGAGAATGGCAGAGTATGAAACTTGGTGAGAGGTGGGTGCAGTATTAAAGGTATAGGGTGTCTGAGGTAGTTGAGTGTATCACGTACCCTAGTAGAGCACAGAAGGTCACTGGGCTTGTTTTGGTACTGCCAGGCATTCTTCTTCACCTTTGAGACCACACTGACCTGGGTGGCAGGCCATTGGGTCTGCGAATGTTGCTTCCTCTGCAGTCTTTAGGAAACAGGAAGCCCTCCTTTGCACTGTCCATCCTCCAGGACCTCCAGGTCACTGTTGAAGAATCATGGCACCATCTTCCCCTTGTAATGCCAGTGTTTATGCAGATAAACAGCAGCCTTTTAAAAATGCATGTGGCACCAGAGATGTTGGTCTTTCAGGGGATATCCTTGAAGTGGTGGGTTTTTCCAAAATGGTGCATGGTGGGTTGGGGATGGAATTAATCATGGGGGAGACCTATGAAGTGAGATGGGTAATTAATGAGGCGTTTGATAAGATACAGCAAAATCTTGCTACACCTTGCAGTGAAAATGCCTCTAAGAAACATGGCACAACTCTTGTTAACTAAGAAAATGTAAGGTTCCGTCCATAGCACCGTTTATTTTACCAACCATTCCCTGACAATCACCATAAATTTTCCTTTCTCTAATTGCTTTGGGCCCTTATTTATCCTACTTAACATTTTCATTTTCTCATACCAAAATAAGCTTTTACAATTCACTTTTCTATCTCTTAGTAATTTGCATTCATATTTTCTTTTCCCCTTCTTAATCAGTTTCTTGGCCATCTTTTTCTAGATTATGATGTGCTCCCTTTCCTCAGGGATGCCACTTCTTCTGCCATCCTTTTAAGTCTTTTATCTTTCAATACAATCTTCCAATTCGTTTATTAACCATAGATGGTTTAATTTCATTTTGGGTGTTTTTGAGGAATGTATATCTGAAGATGGGTTTGTAATTCTTTTTATGTTGCTTGTCTACAATTAAGTTTTTTGAAGGATTTCTCCAATCCATCAGAGATAATTTGTCCTTCATGCCTTCATAATTTCATTTCTTCAGAGTCAGGGTTTTAGTTTCAAAGTGAGCAATATCACATTCAAGCTTAATATGAAGTTTGATCATATTTTATCTATTATTTTCCAAGGGCTCCTTTACACCTTGGTTATTAACTAGCCCTTTCTCACAACACTATATCTAAACTATCCCAATCACTTGTTAACTCCTCAATGTATTGCTCCAGAAACCCATCTAGTACACAGTTCAGGACTTTGTCCTCCACAGCATGGCCTAATGGCATTATTGCCAGACTATTAATCTAGAGACCCAAGTAATGTTCAAGGGACCTGGGTTCAAAGGCAAGCAGTCAGGAAGACTCAGACTAGTGTCATAGAGTCACAGAGATGTACAACACGGAAACAGACCCTTTGGTCCAACTCATCCATGCCAACTAGATATCCTAACCTAATCTAGTCCCATTTACTAAAACTTGGCCCATATCCCTCTAAACCCTTTTAAACACTGCAATTGTACCAGCGTCCACTACTTCCTCTGGCAGCTTATCCATACACGTACAACCCTCTACGTGAAAAAAATTACCCTTTCACTCCCTTTTGTATCTTTCCCCTCTCACCCTAAACCTATGTCCTTTAGTTCTGGACTCCCCCGCCTTGGGAAAAGACTTTCTCTATTTATCCTATCCATGCCCCTCATGATTTCATAAACCTCTATAAGATCACCCCTCAGCCTCCGGTCCTCCAGGGAAAACAGTCCCAGTGTATTCAGCCTCCCCCTACAGCTCAAATCCTCCAACCCTGGCAACATCCTTGTAAATGTTTTCTGAACCATTTCAAGTTTCACAATATCCTTCTGATAGGAGTGGCAACGTGGCTGATCCATTCTGCGTCCGGTCGCTTATTATTACTATATTTCCCACATTACATGCAGCTCTAATTTTCTGATTTATATCATCTTCAAGATGACCACTGTGGATTGGTGACCATCATTTTTTTACTGTCCCTTGCTATTTCTTAGCTCCAACCAGACTGATGCTACATTTGATTCTTTGATCCAAGATCCTCACTTACTGATGTACTGATCTTTTCCATTGTTATAAATGCTACCCCCATCTCCTTTTCCCTTTTGTTTATTCCTCCTAAATGCTGAATATCCTTGAGTATTCAGTTCCCAATCTTGGTCAGCCTATAGCCATGCCTCCAAAACCACAATTCAATCATATTTATTTACTTCAATTTGTGTGTTCAAATAATTAACCATTTACAAATAGTATTTGCATTCTGATAGAGTGCCATGAACCTTGCTTTTTGAACATGATTTTCTACTCTGAACCTTTTGGACACTTCACCATGTTTTGTTTGTCTTCCATTTTTACTTTCAACTTTTCTACTCCCTTCTATCCAGTTTTGCTTCCCTTGAATCTAAGCTCTTTCTCTCTCAGGTTGCCATGCCCTTGTCAACATAGAAACATAGAAAAATACAGCGCAGTACAGGCCCTTTGGCCCTCGATGTTGCGCCGATCCAAGCCCACCTAACCTACACTAGCCCACTATCCTCCATATGCCTATCCAATGCCCGTTTAAATGCCCATAAAGAGGGAGAGTCCACCACTGCTACTGGCAGGGCATTCCATGAACTCACGACTCGCTGAGTAAAGAATCTACTCCTAACATCTGTCCTATACCTACCACCCTTTAATTTAAAGCTATGCCCCCTCGTAATAGCTGATTCCATATGTGGAAAAAGGTTCTCATGGTCAACCCTATCTAAACCCCTAATCATCTTGTATACCTCTATCAAGTCACCCCTAAACCTTCTTTTCTCCAATGAAAACAGCCCCAAGTGCCTCGGCCTTTTCTCATACGATCTTCCTACCATACCAGGCAACATCCTGGTAAACCTGCTCTGCACCTGTTCCAGTGCCTCCACATCCTTCCTATAGTATGGCGACCAAAACTGCATACAATACTCCAGATGCGGCTGCACCAGAGTCTTATACAACTGCAACATGACCTCAGGGCTCCGGAACTCAATTCCTCTACCAATAAAAGCCAGTACGCCATATGCCTTCTTCACCGCACTATTTACCTGGGTGGCAACTTTCAGAGATCTGTGTACATGGACACCAAGATCCCTCTGCTCATCCACACTACCAAGTATCCGACCATTAGCCCAGTACCCCAAGTTAGCTTAAACACTCCTGAACAGCACTAAAAGAAACCTCCCTACAGGATGTCTATTCCATTCCAGCTGAGATGCAGCCTGTCCACCTTTTATAGATCACACATACTCCAGAATGAATCTCAGTGCCTCGGAAATCTCATGCCCTCCCTTTCAAACCAGTTCGCCACATACATGTTCATTTGCTAAATTCATCTCTTTCTCTGCTGGCTAGCATATGGGAAGAAATCCTAAATTTATTGCTTTGGAGGTCCTGCTTTTCAAGATCTTTCCTAGATCAGGTCCTTGTCTCCCTTTCTGCCTAAGTCATTGGCACAAATATGACATCTTTGACCCTTGCATCAGAGTTTCAACACAACATTTCAAAGTCATGTCTATGACATAGAAAGGACTAATTGTTCCACTAACAAGTGCTTTCTCATTACTGATCTTACCCAATTCTTCCCTTCTTGTGCAGCTGAACCATCCATGTTACCAGAAACTTGGCTCTGACTGCCCTTCTCAGAAGAATCATCCCCATTTTCTCTATTTCCTTTAGATTAATTTTATTGTACTTTTGTTTACTTATATTAACATTATTTTACTTTGCCATAATTTAGCAAACATTACAACAGTTGATAAATGTATTAGTACTCATAAATTTAGAATCATACAATCCCTACAGTGCAGAAATAGGCTATTCAGCCTATCAAGTCTTCACTGACTGCCTAAAGGGCAGCTGTAATGGAAAAGGGAGCTTCTGTTGGAATGCATAATTGCTAGGAATGACGGTTTAGAAATGTCTTCTGCTAATGTTCATCTCACAAAGCTCACTTAGACAGATTTGGGTTTGAAGAGCTATTCCTATGGATTTCAAAATTCACAAACGTGACTGCCCCAGTCAACCCATCATCTCCACATGCTCCTGCCCCACCAAATGTATCTCCTCATATCTTGACACCATCTTGCCTCCCTTGGTCCGGGAACTCCTCACATATATTCAGGACACCACCCATGCCCACCACCTCCTCCATGACTTTCATTTCTACAGCTGCCAAAGCCTCACCTTAACCATTGACATCCAATCGCTGGATACGTCTATCAGCCATGACGAAGGCCTCCAACCCTTCCATTTCTTCTTCTCCCACCAACTCAACCAGTACCCCTCCACTGACACTCAGTTGATTGGCGGAACTGGTCCTCACCCTCAACAACTTCTCCTTCGAATCCTTCCACTTCATTCAGACCAAGGGGCTAGCCATGGGCACCCACATGGGCCCCAGCTATGGGCCCCAGCTATGGCTGCATCTTTGTAAGATACTTGGAACAGTCCACCTTCTGCAGCTGCACTGGCACTACTCCCTACTGTTATCTCCGCTACATTGATGACTGTATTGGTGTCACCACATGCTCCCATGAGGAGATGGAACATTTCATCAACTTCCACCCTGACCTCAAGTTCACCTGAACCATCTCAGACATCTCTCTCCCCTTCCTGGACCTCTCTGTCTCCATCTCTGGCGACTAACTCAACACAGATACCTACTTCAAATACACTGACTCCCACAGCTATCTGGACCATATGTACTCTCACCCCCTCTTCTGTAAAAACACTATCCTTTACTCCCAATTCCTCTGCCTGTGCCGTTTCTCCAGGACATCCACTCCAGGACATCCCAGACGGCCTCTTCTTTCAAGGAATGTAATTTCCCCTGCCACATGGTCAACAATGCCCTCCAGCACATCTCATCCACTTCCTACACCTCCGCCCTTGAACTCCACCCCTTCAACTGCAACGAGGATGGAAACCCCAGCCCTCACCTTCCACCCAACTAATCTCCAGATACAATGTACTATACTCTGCCATTTCCACCACTTATAATTAGACCCCAACACCAGAGATATATTTCACTTCAGCATACCCTATCAGCATTCCACAAAGTCCATTCCCTCTGTGACTTCCTCATTAGGTCCATGCTTCCCACCAACTCACTCTCCAGTCTCAGCACCTACCCTTGCCACCACAAGTGGAGTAAAACTTGTGCCCACACCTCCCACCTCAACCCCAACCAAGGCCCCAACAGATCTTTCCACATCTGACAGGGAATTTCCTGCACATCCAAATACCTCACCTTCTGTGTCTGTTGCTCTTGATGTGGTCTTTTCTATATTGAGGAGACAGGATGGAAACTTGCAGAATGTTTCAGGGAACATCTCTGGGACACATGCAAGAAACAACTCCACTGTCCTTTGGCCGACCACTTCAACTCCCCCTCCCACTCTACCAAAGACATGCAAGTCCTGGGTCACCTCTGCCACCAAATCGAAGCCACCTGATGCCTGGCGGAAGAACGCCTCATCCTTCTCTTTGGGACCCTCCAACGACATGGCATCAACGTCGATTTCACCAGTTTCCTCATTTCCCCTCCCCTCACCTTATCCCAGATCCAACTCTCCAACTCGGCACCGCCCTCTTGAACTGTCCTCCCTGTCCATCGTCCTTCCCACCTAACCGCTCTACCTTCCCTTCTGACCTATCACCATCACCTCTCACCTCCATCTACCTATCGCCTTCCCAGCTACCTCCCCACCAGCCACACGCCCACCCTCCTATTTATCTCTCAGGACCCCCTCCCCCCACATTCCTGATGAAGGACTCATGCTTGAAATGTTGATCCTCCTGCTTCTTGGATGCTGCCTGACCTGCTGTGCTTTTCCAGTGCACAATCTTTGGCCCCAATGGATGCACACCAAGACAAATATCAACTGTTTCTGAAAGGCTATCAACTCAGTGAAAGAGATTGTTTGGCCTGCTGTAAGCTTATTTGTCTTCCAGTGCAAGGAACTGTGCACAACTGAGTGTGGCAGCCTTACGTTCCAAGGTTTAGGACTACAAAACAAATTTGGGGCAGCCACACAAACTCAATGGCCATGGTCAATGCTTCAACTTCTTCTGCAGATAGAATTGATGTAACAAGTATAAAACCATTCAGGTTGTGTCTTCCAGGACACATTTAGTTAAATGAAAATGTCCATGCTAATCTCAAATGAGGCAGCCCGGTGTGTCATGTACTGTATTTAAATTTATCTGTTTTGTACTATCTGAATAACTACACTTGAATTTTACTGTAATGCACTTTAACAAATTTTATGAACAAAATATATATTTATAGCAAAGAATATTTTGTGCTGTTGATTTTATAAAGTTTTTTGGTGCAATATTGATGATACTTCAGCGTTAAAGGACAAATACAAAACTAATTGATTCATATAATTACTGATATCTCAGTGATATTACTTTATTAAGTAATTATTCACTTTTTCCATTATGTGTTTACAGTTTGTTGCTTTTCATTTTATAGATTTGTGAATTCAGTGTTTGTACTAGACAGATATTACAGTCAACAAAATTTATAGGTTAATCAAAGGTTTTTTAGTGTATTCAAATGAAATGTAAGGAATTTTCAAACTACAGGTGAACCACTATCTTCAAAACTGTTTCTATATAATGAACATATAGGAGTCAAGTGTGGGTAAGCAGCTAATTGACAGGATTATTAAAGCAAACAGGAACATCCCACTTTATTTAGATTTAGCTGTAGCCACAACCATCCCTGTGGTTTTCCAATCACATTTTAAATGGCAGGAATGTTTTGTTAGAAGTTGTTAAACAAAGGTAAATATTTTGATAACTAATGAGCTGACAATTACAAGATAAATAATTAATTATGTTCTCACACATCTGTATTTCCCTAATTTCATTAACAAAACAAGAGATTCCTCAAATAATCATCTCACCCGACACATGCTGTTCAACATGTTGAATTATAGGACCAATTAATAGCTTATCTGCTGTTTTGTATTTTGTCATTTTGAATTTCAGAAATATTCTTTCAAATTGTATATTTAACTTTGTTTAATTGATAACCTCATAAATGTTGCCTACAACAGGACATACACACTGCCAGGTAAATTCTACAATCAATGGCCAGTCTACTTTGCCTAATTTCAGACTACTGTTAACATTGTAATTTAGGGGACAGTCACTCTTCAAAGCAGTTTTTAAAAATCAACCTGTGCAAACACAGTATGACACACACCGGGCAATTGAACTCAGATCTTACTTAAATAGGAACTCTATCACTGTGCCACTAGAGCCCTTTCAAAGCAGTTTTGACTTACAGGGATGGTAAATTTGTGCCATACAAATGAGGTCTATAGACTTGAACCTGTTTTTGTACTGAACAGAAGTGAAGCCACAGAGTCTCACTTTGTTCTATCTTGGTGTCAGCACAGAATTTAACCCCAAATTCTGATTGTCTTCAACTACAATATGTTAAATCAACCACTTCTCATCAATGATGCAGCCACAACAAAACTGTGTCTTTAAGTTGTGGTTACATTTTTCAATCAGTCAGAGATGATAACTGCAGAGAATGGTTTGCTGACAACTATTCTGCTATATTGGTTGTTTGTAGATTTCACACTCTGCAAGTAGATTTTGGAAGGTGGCAACCATCTATTGAATCACATATTGGCAGTGGTTGACAACACATACTCATATAACAGTAATGTCAAGTGTTACACATATTACATTTGTCATGATTTGGAGAATCCGGTGTTGGACTGGGGTGCACAAAGTTAAAAATCACACAACATGTGGTTACAGTCCAACAGGATTATTTGGAAGCACTAGCTTTCGGCGGGCTGCACCACAACCACCGATGAAGGAGCAGCGCCACGAAAAGTAGTGCTTCCAAATAAACCTGTTGGACCATAGCCTGGTGTTGTGTGATTTTTTACTTTGTACATTGGTCATTTTCATTGAGACCCTTTTGGTGGGATGTTAGCGTGGACAGTCAGGGCATCTGATGACAGAATGCAGAGTAAAAGACCATGCTGCTAAGTATGAAGTAATGCTAGTTTGATGTCCAAGCAGCCATTTTTGACATTTATATTCAATCTTCATCCACTGGTTTGTGCTATTTAAATTTATGAACTGCTGTCCTATAACTACAACAACTTACATGTTGGTTATTGATAGATTTCTACAGTTTGAATGAAATTTTAAGAAATACTGTGAGGTTTTAAAGCATGATTAAAATTTGGTGAAATTAACATGGAGTGATGTTGCAAGCAGTGAAGATTTTGATTCCAACTTCAAGGGTTCTGGTCAGACCACTTTCGTCCAGTCATGGGTGCTATAATTACTGTCCCTCAAGGACAGGAGTTCATCAGGGTAATTGAATAGAGACTGCACAGAAGAGGTCAAGTTATTGATAAAGGGAGGAAGACAAGTGGAAGAAGAACCCTGCATTAATGACATTATCCATCCAGAATCTTCAGGTAGCATTTCTACTAATGAGACCTCAGCAAAAAGCAATCTGTGTGACCTGTAAACAGAAAAGTTGAGAAATAATCTGCAGATCTGTGGTATCTGTGGAAAGAGGATCAGAGCTAATGAATTTGCTTTGAACTCTGAAAGGGAAAAAGACTGAGTGAGTTAAAACATCTCACTAAAATGTTTCAGGTCAATGATCTTCTTTTTATCCATCTGACTTAAGACTTATGATTGACCTAACATTAATTGCCATATGTGAATTAAAAATCTCTACCTTACTTTGTGTGTAGACATAATTCATATGTTTATTTCAGTAAGCCAGGCTCTACTTTTTGCACTAATGCACTGACTGCTAAACTCTATATTCAATGAAAATAGATTCTACTTACCCTATCAGTCACCCTAAAAAACCTTGAAAACCTTCAGTTAAATCATCTTTAAGCTTCTAAATTTCAGGAAATGTAATACTAGTTTGTGTAAACTCTCTTTACAATTAAATCCTCAGAGCCCAGATATCATTCTGATAAATACTTTGTTACTATCCCAATTGGGAGTGATATTGGACAAGTTAGACACCTGACTTAAATCTGACTTGATGGAGATCATAAGTTTTATTTTTGTAGTTTGTTACTATGGTGGAAGTCACTGAATATATTCACATGAGGCTATCAATGATTTTTTTTAACAAAAGAGCATTAATTTGTCATATTAACAAGCCAAGCTCTCTTTCTCCATATATAAGACAACTTGTTAAAATCTTAATATAAATAGGAAAGCAAAGATTCTAACCTTCTTCTCAACAATATCCTTTACAGATACTCAATCCCAGCAAAGTATCACGTCTATTATAATTTTAAGGTTTTCTGAACTAATACTTTCCACTATTGATGAACTAGAGAACTCTTTCCAGTTCTGAGAGCCTGAAATTCTTTACAGTTCTTACTACCTGGAGTCCTCTACAAAATTCTCAAAACCTGGAGATTTCTACCAACTAAAAATCCACAGTTTAGAGATTTCTACAACCAATCAGCCCTTCTACTGACATGAAACAATTCTTCTCAACAGAAACATTATTCAGGCCTCTGACTGTTTGTGTATTGGCCATATAAGGCTACAAGCCCTGACAACATTCTGGCAATAGTGCTGAAGACTTGTGCTCCAGAACCTGTTGCTCCCCTAGCCAAGCTCTTACAGTACAGTTACAATCTACCCAACAATGTGGAAAATTGCCCAGATATGTCCTATACATAAAAAACAAGGGCAAATCCAACCCGGCCAATTACTACTTCAACACCAGGAGCATCCGGAATAAGGTGGGCGAACTTGCAGCATGGATTGGTACCTGGGACTTTGATGTTGTGGCCATTTCGGAGACACGGATAGAGCAGGGACAGGGATGGTTGTTGCAGGTTCCAGAATTTAGATGTTTCAGTAAGAACAGAGAAGATGGTAAAAGAGGGGGAGGTGTGGCAATGTTGGTCAAGGATAGTATTACAGTTGCAGAAAGGATGTTTGGGGGCTCGTCAACTGAGGTAGTATGGGCTGAGGTTAGAAACAGGAAAGGAGAGATCACCCTATTAGGAGTTTTCTACAGGCTTCCAAATAGTTCCAGAGATGTAGAGGAAAGAATAGCAAAGATGATTCTCAATAGGAGTGAGAGAGACAGGGTAGTTGTCATGGGGGACTTCAACTTTCCAAATATTGACTGGGAACACTATAGTACGAGTACTATAGATGGGTCAGTTTTTGTCCAGTGTGTGCAGGAGGGCTTCCTGACACAGTATGTAGACAGGCCAACAAGGGGCGAAGCCATACTAGATTTGGTATTGGGTAATGAGCCTGGCCAGGTGTTAGACTTGGAAGTAGTAGAGTAGACGATTCATCTTTAAGTCATCATTGTCTACAGGAATAGTGCCAGAAGACTGGAGGATAGCAACTGTGGTTCCCCTGTTCAAAAAGGGGAGTAGAGACAACCCTATTAATTATAGACCAGTGAGCCTTACTTCAGTTGTTGGTAAAGTGTTGAAAAAGGTTATAAGAGATAGCAATCACAATTCTGTTAGGTTTACTTTTGTGATAGAAAGGGATAGGTGTATACCACTGGGCAAGAGTTACAGCTGAGGGAAAGGCAATTACGATGCGCTTAGGCAAGATTTAGGAAGCATAGGATGGGGAAGGAAACTGCAGGGGATGGGCACAATAGAAATGTGGAGCTTATTCAAGGAAAAGCTTCTGAGTGTCCTAGATAAGTATGTACCTATCAGGCAGGGAGGAAGCTGTAGAGCACAGGAGCTGTGGTTTATGAAGGAAGTGGAATCTCTGGTCAAGAGGAAGAAGAAGGCATATGTTAGGATAAGATGTAAAGGCTCAGTTAGGGCCCTTGAGGGTTACAAGGTAGCCAGGAAAGACCTAAAGAGAGAGCTCAGAAGAGCCAGGAGGAGACATGAGAAGTTGTTGGCGGATAGGATCAGGGTAAACCCTAAGGCTTTCTATAGGTATTTAAGGAATAAAAGAATGACGAGAGTAAAATTAGGGCCAATCAAGGATAGTAGTGGGAAGTTGTGTGTGGAATCAGAGGAGATAGGGGAAGCACTAAATGAATATTTTTCAACAGTATTCACTCTAGAAAACGACAATGTTGTCGAGGAGAATACTGAGATACAGGCTACTAGACTAGGTGGGATTGAGGTTCACAAGGAGGAGGTATTAGAAATCCTGCAGAGTGTGAAAATAGATAAGTCCCCTGGGCCAGATGGGATTTATCCTAGGATCCTCTGGGAAGCCAGGGAGGAGATTGCCGAGTCTTTGGCATTGATCTTTAAATCGTCATTGTCTACAGGAATAGTGCCAGAAGACTGGAGGATAGCAAATGTGGTTCCCCTGTTCAAGAAGGGGAGTAGAGACAACCCTGGTAATTATAAACCTGTGAGCCTTACTTCAGTTGTTGGTAAAGTGTTGGAAAAGGTTAGAAGAGATAGGATTTATAATCATCTAGAAAAGAATAATTTGATTAGGGATAGTCAGCACAGTTTTGTGAAAGGTAGGTCGTGCCTCACAAACCTTATTGAGTTCTTTGAGAAGGTGACCAAACAGGTAGATAAGAGTAAACTGGTTGATTTGGTGTATATGGATTTCTGCTAGGCATTCGATAAGGTTCCCCACAGTAGGCTATTGTACAAAATGCAGAGGAGATATAGCAGTTTGGATCAGCAATTGGCTTGCTGAAAGAAAACAGAGGGTGGTGGTTGGTGGGAAATGTTCATCCTGGAGTCCAGTTACCAGTGGTGTACCGCAAGGGACGGTGTTGGGTCCACTGCTGTTCATCATTTTTATAAATGACCGGGATGAGGGCGTAGAAGGGCGGGTTAGTAAATTTGCAGACGACACGAAGGTCGGTGGAGTTGTGGATAGTGACGAAGGATGTTGTAGGTTACAGAGAGACATAGATAAGCTGCAGAGCTGGGCTGAGAGGTGGCAAATGGAGTTTAATGCGGCCAAGTGTGAGGTGATTCACTTTGGTTGGAGTAACCGGAATGCAAAGTACTGGGCTAATGGTAAGATTCTTGGTAGTGTGGATGAGCAGAGAGATCTAGGTGTCCAGGTACACAGATCCTTGAAAGTTGCCACCCAGGTTGACAGGATTGTTAAGAAGGCATACAATGTTTTAGCTTTTATTAATAGAGGGATCGAGTTCCAGAACCATGAGGTTATGCTACAGCTGTACAAAATTCTGGTGTGACCGCACTTGGAGTATTGTGTACAGTTCTGGTCACCGCATTATAAGAAGGATGTGGAAGCTTTGGAAAGGGTGCAGAGGAGATTTACTAGGATGTTGCCTGGTATGGAGGGAATATCTTATGAGGAAAGGCTGAGGGACTTGAGGCTGTTTTCGTTGGAGAGAAGAAGATTGAGAGGTGACTTAATAGAGACATATAAGATAATCAGAGGGTTAGATAGGGTGGACAGGGAGAGCCTTTTTCCAAGTATGGTGACGGCTAGCAGGAGGAGGCATAGCTTTAAATTGAGGGGTGATAGATATAGGACAGATGTTAGAGGTAGCTTCTTTACTCAGAGAGTAGTAAGAGTATGGAATGCTTTGCCTGCAACAGTAGTAGAATCACCAACTTTAAGTACATTTAAATCGTCATTGGACAAGCATATGGACGTACATGGAATAGTGTAGGTTAGATGGGCTTCAGATTGGTACGACAGGTTGGCGCAACATCGAAGGCCAAAGGGCCTGTACTGCACTGTAATGTTCTATGTTCTATGTACTGCCCCAGCAAACTATTCTCAATCATCTAAAGTGATGGAAGGTGTCATCAGCAGTGTTGTCAGGCAGCACCTGCTCAGCAATAACCTGCTCAGTAATGCCTAGTTTGAGTTCTGCCAGGGCTTCTCAGCTCTGGACCTCAGTGCAGGGTGATGTGAGAGTGACAGCCCTTGACATCAAGGCTGCATTCGACTGAGTGTGGCATCAAAGAGCCCTAGCAAAACTGGAATCAGTGGGTATCAAGGGCAAACTCTCCGGTCTTTGTAGTCATTCCTGACACATGTGAAGATGGTCGTGGTTGATTGAGGTGAGTCATCTCAACTCCAGGACATCTCTGGAGGAGTTCCTCAAGGTAGAATCCTAGGCCCAACCATCTTCAGCTGCTTCATCAATGATCTTCCCTCCATTGTACATCTGAAGTGGGGTTGTTCACTGATGATTGCACAATGTTCAGCACCATTCAGGACTCCTCAGATATTGAAGCAGTCCATGTTCAAAAGGAGTCTTAGAGATATTCAGCATGGAAACAAACCCTTTGGTCTGATTCATCCACGCTGACCAGATGTCCAAAATCAACTTAGTCCCATTTGCCAACAGTTGGCCCAAATCCCTCACAACTCTTCCTATTCACGTACCCATCCAGACACCTTTTGAATGCTGTAATTATACCAGCCTCCATCAATTCCTATGGCAGCTCATTCCATACATGTGCCACACTCTGTGAAAACGTTGCCCCTTAAGTCCCTTTTAAATCTTTCCCCTCTCACCTTAAACATTTACCCTCTAGTTTTAGACTCCCCCACCCCGGTGAAAAGAACTTTTCTATTTACTCTATCCATGCCCCTCATGATTTTATAAACCTCTGTAAGGTCACCCCTCAGCCTCCAAAGCCCCAGGGAAAACAGTCCCAGTCTATTCAGCTTCTCCCTGTAGCTCAAATCCTCCAACTCTGGCAACATCCTTGTAAATCTTTTCTTAATTCTATTCAAGTTTCACAATATGCTTCCTATAGCAGGGAGACCAGAATTGCATGCAGTATTCCAAAGTGGCCTCACTAATGTCATGTATGCAACAAGATCTGGACAAAATCTAGGCTTGGGCTGACAAGTGGCAACTAACATTCATGCCACACAAATGCCAGTCTGTGCCCATCACCAATAAGAGACAATCTAACCACCAGCCTTGATGCTCAATGGTGTTACCATTACTGAATATTTCACTATCAAAATCCTGAGGGTTATTAGTGACCAGAAACTCAACTGGACTCATCATCAAATACAATGGATACAAGAGCAGGCCAGAGACTAGGAATACTGCTCCTAGTAACTCACCTCCTGACTTCCCAAAGCCTGTACACCAACTACAAAGCACAAATCAGGAGTGTTATGAAAGACTCCCCAGTTGCCTGGATGAGTGCAGGCCCAACAATACTCAAGAAGCTTGACACCATCAAGGACAAAACATCCTCAAGCATCCACTCCTTGCACCACTAACACTCAGTAGCGGAAGTGTGTAGTATCTACAAGATGCACTGCAGAAATTCACCAAAGATCATCAGACAGCATCTTTCTAATATATCACCATTCCTTCAATGTTGCTAGGTCAAAGTCCTGGAATTCTCTCCCTAATAGTATTGTGAGTCAACCCATAGAAGTGGACTGCAACGGTTCAAGAAGGCAGATCACCATCACCTTCTTAAGAGCAACTAGGGATGGGCAATAAATGCTGCCCACATCCCACAGGGAAATGAATAAATAGAAAGTAAATTTTCAGCAACTAATGCCACAAGTACCTGACTGAGGCTTTTAATTTCAATCTTATGTTTTCTTGGAAATAATCCCTTTATTCACTGTTCCAAATGACTTTTTGACTCTTTAAAAAAAAATCATGTTCACAGAGCTGAAAGCAAAATCAACTATGCATCTGCTTTAAAATCCAAATTCCCAAATGATCATAATATATTATGTGCCTTAATCTAAGGACCGTAAGATGTGGTACTATATTATTCATAGGACTTTTGATGGTCTTTATGTAACTGATGCATAACTTCTATCCTCTTGTATTCTAATCCTTACGTCAAAAAGGCATTCCATTGTCCATTGGGCTGTCTACCAGTTCATAATAATTTAATGATTTGTATTGGGGCCTCAAGTTGATTTGGATTTCAATTATATTTAGTTTTTCATCAGAAGAGCTGAGGTACAGGAGAAGGATTCACATTTTTGGATCATTGGAAGCTGTTTTTGGGTAGAAGTGGCCTGTACAAGAAGGACACATTGCACCTAAATTGGAAGGGAGATTCGCTAGGGCTGCTCGGGAGGATTTAAACTAGTAAAGTGGGATTTGGGCGGGGGGAGGTGTGGTGGGACCCAGGGAGATAGTGAGGAAAGATTCCAATCTGAGACTTGTACAATTGAGAACAGAAGCGAGTCAAACAGTCAGGATAGGCAGGGACAAAGCAGAGAACAAGGTAGGACTGATAAATTAAACTGCTTTTATTTCAATGCAAGAGGCCTAACAGGGAAGGCAGATGAACTCAGGGCATGGTTATGAAAATGAGACTGGGATATCATAGCAATTACAGAAACGTGGCTCAGGACTGGCAGCTTAATGTTCCAGGATACAAATGTTACAGGAAGGAGAGAAAGGGAGGCAAGAGAGGAGGGGGAGTGGTGTTTTTGATAAGGGATAGCAGTACAGCTGTACCTAGGGAGGATATTCCCAGAAACACATCCAGGGAAGTTGTTTGGGTGGAACTGAGAAATAAGAAAGGGATGATCACCTTATTGGGATTGTATTATAGACCCCCTAATAGCCAGAGAGGAATTGAGAAACAAACTTGTAAGGAGATCTCAGCTATCTGTAAGAATAATAGGGTAGTTATGGTAGGGGATTTTAACTTTCCAAACATCGACTGGGACTGCCATAGTGTTAAAGGTTTAGATGGAGAGGAATTTCTTAAGTGTGTACAAGAAAAGTTTCTGATTCAGTATGTGGATGTACCTACTATAGAAGGTGCAAAATGTGACCGACACTTGGGAAATAAGGCAGGGCAGGCGACTGAGGTGTCAGTGGGGGAGCACTTTGGGGCCAGTGACCATAATTCTTTTAGTTTTAAAATAGTGATGGAAAAGGATAGACCAGATCTAAAAGTTGAAGTTCTAAATTGGAGAAAGGCCAATTTTGACGGTATTAAGCAAGAACTTTCAAAAGCTGACGGGGCGCAGATGTTCGCAGGTAAAGGGATGGCTGGAAAATGGGAATCCTTCAGAAATGAGATAACAAGAATCCAGAGAAAGTATATTCCTGTAAGGGTGAAAGGGAAGGCTGGTAGGTATAGGGAATGCTGGATGACTAAAGAAATTGAGGGTTTGATTAAGAAAAAGAAGGAAGCATATGTAAGGTATGGACAGGATAGATCGAGTGAATCCTTAGAAGAGTATAAAGAAAGTAGGAGTATACTTAAGAGAGAAATCACAAGGGCAAAAAGGGGATATGAGATAGCTTTGGCAAATAGAGTTAAGGAGAATCCAAAAGGTTTTTACAAATATATTAAGGACAAAAGGGTAACGAGAGAGAAAATAGGGCTCCTCAGAGAACCTGAAGAAGGGCTCATGCCCGAAACGTCGATTCTCCTGCTCCTTGGATGCCTACTGACCTGCTGCACTTTTCCAGTAACACATTTTCATCCCCTCAGAGATCAGCAAGGCGGCCTTTGTGCAGAGCCACAGGAGATGGGGCAGATACGAAATGAGTATTTTGCATCAGTATTTACTGTGGAAAAGGACACGGAAAGTATAGAATGTAAGGAAGTTGATAGTGATATCTTGAAAATTGTCTATATTACAGAGGAGGAAATGCTGGATGTCTTGAAATGCATAAAAATGGATAAATCTCCAGGACCTGACCAGGTGTACCCGATAACTCTGTGGGAAGCTAGAGAAGTGATTGCTGGGCCTCTTACTGAGATATTTGTATCATCGATAGTCACAGGTGAGGTGCTGGAAGACTGGAGGTTGGCTAACCTAATGCCACTGTTTAAGAAAGGTGGTAAGGACAAGCCAGGGAACTATAGGCCAGTGAGCCTGACGTCAATGATGGGCAAGTTGTTGGAGGGAATCCTGAGGGACAAGATGTACATGTATTTGGAAAGGCAAGGACTAATTAGGGACAGTCAACATGGCTTTGTGCATGGGAAATCATGTCTCACAAACTTGATTGAGTTTTTTGAAGAATTGATGAGGGCAGAGCGGTAGATGTGATCCATATGGACTTCAGTCAGGCGTTTGACAAGGTTTCCCTTTCGAGACTGGTGAGCAAGGTAAAATCTCATGGAATAGAGGGAGAACTAGCCATTTGGATACAGAACTGGCTCAAAGGTAGAAGACAGAGGGTGGGTGTGGAGGGTTGTTTTTCAGACTGGAGGCCTGTGACCAGTGGCGTGCCACAAGGATTGGTACTGGGTCCACTACTTTTCATCATTTATATAAACGATTTGGATGTGAGCATAGGAGGTATAGTTAGTAAGTTTGCTGATGACAACAAAATTTGAGGTGGAGTGGACAATGAAGAAAGTTACCTCAGATTACAACAGGATCTTGATCAGATGGGCCAATGGGGTGAGAAGTGGCACATGGAGATTTATTTAGATAAATGTGAGGTGCTGGATTTTGGGAAAACAAATCCTAGCAGGACTTATATACTTAATGGTAAGGTCCTAGGGAGTGTTGCTGAACAAAGAGACCTTGGAGTGCAGGCTCATAGCTCCTTGAAAGTGGAGTTGCAGGTATACAGGATAGTGAATAAGGCATTTGGTATGCTTTCCTTTATTGGTCAGAATATTGAGTACAGGAGTTGGGAAGTCATGTTGCAGCTGGAAACAGACCCTTCGGTCCAACCCATTATTGCCAACCAGATATCCCAACCCAATCTAGTCCCACCTGCCAGCACCTGGCCCATATCCCTCCAAACCCTTCCTATTCATGTACCCATCCAAATGCCTCTTAAATGTTGCCATTGTACCAGCCTCTGGCACCTCATTCCATACATGTACCACCCTCTGTGTGGAAAAGTTGCCCTGTAGGTCTCTTTTATACCCTTCCCCTTTCACCCTAAACCTGTGCCCTCCAGTATCTGAACTCCCCAACCCCAGGGAAAAGATTTTGTCTATTTACCCTATCCATGCCCCTCATAATTTTATAATCCTCTATAAGGTCATCCCTCAGCTGCTGACGCTCCAGGGAAAACAGCCCCAGCTTGTTCAGCCTCTCCCTATAGCTCAATTCCTCCAACCCTGGTAACATCCTTGTAAATCTTTTCTGAACTCTTTCATGTTTCACAACATCTTTCTGGTGGAAGGAGACCAGAACTGCATGCAATATTCCAACCGTGGCCTAACCAAAAACTTCGCTCACACCTCCCCCCTCACATTCCTCTAAGATCCCAAAGGAGCCTTCCACATCCATCAAAGTTTCACCTGCACTTCCACACATCATATCCGTCGCTCCCGATATGTTCTCCTCTACATTGAGTGCTTCAGAGAACTTCTTTGGGACACATGCACCAATCAACCATACCGCCCCATGGCCGAACTTTTTAACTCCCCTTCCCACTCTGCTGAGGACATGCAGGTCCTAGGCCTCCTCCATTGCCACTCCCTTACCACCCGACACCTGGAGGAAGAACACCTCATCTTCCACCTCGGAACCCTCCAATCCCATGGCATCAATGTGGATTTCACCAGTTTCCTCATTTTCACTCCCCCCACCTTACCCCAGTTTCAATATTCCAGCTCAACACAATCCCCATGACCTGTCCTACCTGTCCATCATCCTTCCCATCTATCTGCTCCACCCTCCCCTCTGACTTATCACCTTTACCTCCACCTCCATCCACCCAGTGCACTCTCAGCTACCTTTCTCCCAGCCTCACCCACCTCCCATTTATCTTTCCTCCCCCAAGGCTCCCAGCCTCATTCCTGATGAAGGGCTTTTGCCTGAAATATCAATCTTTCTGCTCTTCGGATGCTGCCTGACCAACTGAGCTTTTCCAGCACCACATACTTGGCTCTAATCTCCAGCATTTGCAGTACTCACTTTCGCCGTGGACTTATATTTGATGAGCTGGAAACTAAAATGCAGACACTGCAAAATATCGGGGTGGGGGGGAGTTATCTGGATTCTTGAAGTCACACAAATTAAGATAGAATCCTAAAGTTTGAAGAAAACACTTACCAGACTTAAAATGTTAGCTCCATCTCAGTCAAAAAGCAATAGATTTGTTATCTGTGATCACACAGGATACACCTTCTCCCATGGTAACCATCCTTGTTACATTTATTTTCCTCAAACACAGCAGGAACACAAGCATTCTCAAGGATATAAGCATCATGGCAGCTCTCAGGGACTGGATACAAACCTGTACTGCATTGATGAAATGGAAGCTGTAGTGATTGTAATGAGGTCAGCAAGGGAGACCTCATAGAATATCTCTCATTGGGGCTGTTAATCTGGTCAATCAGGGAGCCCTGGCTGACAGATATAAACAAGAGTGCCAGATATCCTGTTAACTCTGAAAGCTTGCTCTGAGGGAGCTGAATCAGTGTCAAGGACTCTCCACATGTAAATAAAGGGTGACTTAGTGACGGGATACTGGCCTCAGTGGAGTTGTTTCAGATGCCTATTCTATTGATGAACTCTCCTGCATTGTGATATAGCCCTCTCAATCAGTCCTTTGTGCCCTGAACCTGGGTGAAACCAGCTCTGTAATTGAAATCTCCAGCACTGACCTTGTCACAGGGCAATGAGAAAAGTTGTATGATCTGGCACAAATGGCATCAATAAAGAGTGTCTTACATTATACTTACAGAGCAAATTGAGAGGGAATCAGTTCAGTGTCCCTGTTCAGCCATTGACTTTGTGCTTTGTGGCCCACAGATGCCTCTTTTAAGGACACCTAGGTTTACTTCTGCCTCCCTGACATGCAATCCTTTATCTGCAAGGACCAATGATAGCATCATGATTGTTTCAGACCAGTATTTACATCCTACACATTATACACTGCATGCATTTGACATGCAAGATAGTAACGATTGCAATAGACTTTAACCTGTACACTTCAAGTGCATGATTGATGCAATTGCCCCTAAAATGGCCTCCTATCAATTCAAATGGAGCTGTGTTGTGACCAATAAAACAAAACTCTGTCCAGTCCAAGACTGGCTGCAACCATTTTCCATTTGTAGGGGACATCCAGGAATGGAGAGATCACAGAAGACAATGCAGGATACATGATGTATTATAAATCTCAGGCTTGGAATGGTCATCAGCTTCCCCATCCCAAGCCTTCATATACCTTTCCACCTGACAGTCCCTGGACTGCCCATTACAATTGACCCCCCACATGTTCCCACTCACCACCTATAGCAAGGATTGTACCTCTTTTCCTCATTCCTTAGCCCCATCCCTACAGTTTAGTCCTGCCTACCATCATGATATGCACTCCCCTCCCACCCTATCGAGGTCATGGTGGTGGCAACTGACTATAAAGCCTTCGTCCTAGAGCATCCAATATTCTCCCGTGCACTACCAAGTAGCCCCCTGCGTTTTCTGTCAAATTCCCTTCTTCAGCGTCCTGTCTCCTCAGCCCCCGAGGTTTCTGCCTCCATTCCTCAACATTGATTCCCTCTACCTCTCAATCACGAGTGTCCCCAAATACCTCTACGCCCTTGCCATTCATTGCTGAGACCCCAGGGCTGACTGTTGACAATCTCCCTGATGTACTTGGATGTACAGTCCCTGTGTGTGTGTGATTGGCCCATGCCCTAATCGTTGTCTGTGCAGAGCCCTGTCTGATCTATGCAACCCTTGACTATTAGCATTGGACCTGCAGGACTGACCAGGGCTCACTCTGGACTGTAATGAGTCAGAGCTGCTGACTAGTCGTCCTGAGCAAACAATTGACCATAACCAAGCCTCTGGACTGTTCTTGGAACAGTGAAACATTTAGCACTCAATTTGATTCCCCATTATTTTCAAGCGAAACATTGAGAAGTCCAAAGTCATGTGTGGAAAAAAAATCATTTACAACAAGTGAGCAGAAGTTTAAAAACAGTTTGATTTGATCAAGTAGGCTATAAAAACAGATGTTGTTCTTGATTGACTCCCACAATAAGCCCCACCCTCCTGACTGATGGCAGTCTTCCTTGACTTGACTGAGGGCTACACCCCTCCAATATTGAGACATGGTCATTTGGCTGTTTTTGCTGCACAGGTTGCTGGCAAAAGTCAGTGTGAGATTAAGAGGACGCAGTGCCGTATAGCAGTACGCCCACGTACTTGAAGGATGACTGCTGAAATCCATGAAAAACCATAAAAACTAAGCTGCCTGGCTTTTGTATTTGCACTAAACAGCAGAACAGGACTGAAATAATGTAAGGTCTGGCCGAGGGGGCAAAGCAGAAAAAGCCAAACCAGTCTTGAACACAAATGCAAGGATAACTGATTTCACCCATAGTTTTCTCAGTTATTTTTCATTTTCTTGCACTAAATTTTGAATGTAACCTGGTTTGGAAAAAGCACATGATCCTTTCATTTAAGATTACAGGAAGAAACCTATAAGCCAGAAGCAGTTCTTACGGAAGGAAATGACTAATTTGTCCCAAGTTGAATCCCAAAAGTAACCTTCTGAGAACAACAGAAGCACCAGAAGCTTTTATTTACAATTGTGTATAGAAGCCAATAAACTCTCAATAAAGTAACCAGATAAGGCACTGTGTTGGTTGCTTGATCCTCTACAGTTTTTTTATATCTTCTCTGAACTCAAGTCTAATCTCAAACTACACGTTTCACATTGATAAAATAACAATGCTGCCAAGGTGCAAATGGCAATATTCTGTTTTGAAGAGTGAACAATAATGAATAATGACTCCACACAATCAAAACAGGATGTTTTTATAGCCTACTTGATCAAATCAAACTGTTTTTAAACTTCTGCTCACTTGTTGTAAATGATTTTTTTTCCATACATGACTTTGGACTTCACAATGTTGCGTTGAAAATAATGGGGAATCAAATTGAGCGCTAAATGTTTCACTGTCCCAGGAAATCTTGCAGAGCTGGATCTCTTTTCACCCAAATAACATTGCTGAAAGTTCCTAGAATAAGGAGGTAAGTGACTTGTCAGGACATTTCACAGTCAACCATCTTGCTGCATGCATGCAGATAGGTGCTACAACAACAAACAAGAAGTCCTAAAATGCAGACTGTGAGCTGGGTATCTGTCCCAAGGTGTCCTTCTAAAAGCATTCCAATACTAGTTGCTGGTTTACATTGCAATGTAAATGTGTGATCCGGATTATCCTGCAAGTGGATCGGAGAATTGCCATGAGGATAGCGAGAGATTTGCCAATGTCCATGGACAAGGGATGTGTGTGGCTGTTGGCCATGGATTATGCCTTAAGGTACTGTTTGATGTAAAGCAACAATGAAAACACGGTGGCTCAGTGGTTAGCACTGCTGCCTCACAGCACTAGGGTCCTGGGTTCGATTCCCACCTGACTGTGTAGAGTTTGCACATTCTCCCTGTGTTCATGTGGGTTTCCTCTGGGTGCTCCGGTTTCCTCCCACAGTTCAAAAATGTGCTGGTCAGGTGAATTGGCCATGCTAAATTGCGCACAGTGTTAGGTGTGTTAGTTGGGGTAAATATCGGGTTGGGGAATGGGTTTGGGTGAGTTTATCTTTGGAGGGGTGGTGTGGACTTGTTGGGCTGAAGGGCATGTTTCCACACTGTAGAGAATCTAATCAACAAGGAGGCTGCTTGTAGCTAGCAGTAAGCTGAAACTGCCAAGTATCTGCTCAGAAATCCATGTCAAGAATTCTCGATGTCTTACTTGCTTGGTGCATTTGGTTAAATGGGAAGCTGAATATAACTGAGGTGACTCGTGGCATTACAAAGGTTTTAAATAAGTTATACCTCCCTGTAATTAGAAACTCACCACTGTTGAGTGAGGAAGTCACCTTGCAATTAGCCAATACATAAAAGATACAGCCAGTTGCTGTTGTTGTCAGGGTAGCCTTGCTGGACCTCTTGCATGATTCTTCCACAAAGCTCTCTATAACTCACATCATTCAGGATTTGATAAGATTCCACTTCTATGTATAGTATATCTACCTGTTTCCCTTTATCAATATGACATGTTACTTCCTCAAAGAACACCAAAGGACTGGTTCAACTTGATTTCCTTTTCATAAAACTATATTGGGTCTAATAAATTACCTTGAACAAATCTAAGTTTCCTTCTTTCATAATATCTTTCCCCTATGCGAGATGTTAAGCTAACTAGTTTAGAGATTCCTGCCCCTGTTTCTCTCTCTTTTTGAATAAAACAGTTACATTTGCCATCATCCAATCTAATGGGACTTCCTTTGAATCAAGGAAGATTTGGAAAATTCAAACCAATGCCTCAGCTATCTAACTAGCCACTTCTTCTAAGACACACATCAGGACTCAAACACTTGTCAGCCTGCTACTTCAACAATTTACTCAGTACAATTTATTTAGTGATTGTAATTTTCCTGAGTTCTTCACCCTGTTTTATTTTTTGATTTTAGCTATTTCTGGGATGTTACCTGCAACCTCAATAGTGAAGACTACTGCAAAATACCTAAAACCCATTATTTCCGCTATCAATTCTGTCAACTCACTTAAAGATCATAAGATATTAAGATATAGAATAGGAGTAGGTCATTCTGCCATGCAATAGGATCATGGCTGATCTAACATTCCTCATGTTCATGTTCCTACATTTCCACACAACCCTAGATTCCCTTACTGATCAAGCATCTATCTCAGCCCTAAATATACACAAGCACTTCCCTCTCACAGTACTCTGTGGCAAGAAATTCCAAAGACTCACAATCCTCTGAGAGAAGAAATTCCTTCTCATCTCAGTCCAAAATTAACACCCCTTTATTCTGGCACTAAATAGAAAATATTCAATGTCACCATAGTCCAACTTCCTTGTTAGAGATAGACAACTAGTTGTAGTTTAACCTGAGGGTCACCCCTGGAGAGGTTGAGAAGGAAGGACTCTCAACCAGTGAGGAATTAAACTCACACTCTTCATTACAGACCGACTGTCCACTCAAATGAGTTAACTGAGCCCCTGTGACCAATGTTTATTTTGTTCATTTTTTACACTTTAAATATTTATAGAATCTTTTAATATTTCTGGCTAGCTGTCTCCTGTACTTTAATTTTCCTCCCACCCAAGTATTTTGTTATTCCTTCTTTGCTGCTTTGTGTACCCTATCCAATCTTCTGATCTACCACTTGCATATCTACAATTATATGTTTTTATTTAGGTCTGATACTATCTTTGACATTTGTAGCTTTCCATGGATTTTGGGCCTCCCTTGGAATTTTTCTTGCTCATTGAATAGATCATTAGTTATTCTGTATGTTCTGATATATCTCCTTAAACTATTGTATGGACTTTATATTTACCCTTGAAAATATTCATTGAATTTTAAAAGTCTTCATCTGTGTTTTTCCCTGAATGCAATCAAGTCCCAATACCATCTGAAACAAGGGTATTCAGGTGAATTCTATGAACCGTTTTGTAAGATTCTTTGTGCATTTTAAAGATAGACTGCCTATCTTCACAAAATATATTTTATAATTACACAGTTGTGACCCTTAGCAGCTAATATACATGCAGTGTGAACATCTGTGCTGATGACCATGAGCCTGATTGATAGACAAATTCCCTTCAGGATGAATCTTCTTTGCTTTCCACATCTTGCTCCTGTACCACCACCTGGCTATAGTTTTTGCGTATCTGAAAGCAGAAAGGCACAAGGTAATGTGATGCAGAGGGGGCTAAAGGACAATGAGCATGCCTGTATCATCTACAGCTTATAAAAGAAAAATGTTTTGTGGAATGAGGGGCATGTGGATTGTGAGAAGGAGAATCTAGTGCTGTGCCAGAATATCTTGGAGCATACGTTTTGCCCTGTTACTCCACATACCTCTCTTTTTCTGGGCAATCTGGCTTTAAGTAATGCAGGCAAAATTTAACTGCTGCTAGCTTTTTAAAAACTAGGGACATTGTTGAGCCATGTAGCCATTGAGAACATAAGAACTAGGAGCAGGAATAGGCCATCTGGCTCCTTGATTCTGCTCTGCCATTCAATAAGTTGCTGGCTGATCTTTTCATGGACTCAATTCCTCTCACCATAATCCTTAGTTCCTTTACTGTTCAAAAAAATGATCTTTCTTAGCCTTAAAAACATTCAATGTGGAAGAGCCAACTACTTCATGGGCAGGGAATTCCATCGACTTACAACCCTCTGGGTGAAGAAGTTCCATGTTCAATTCGGTCCTAAATCTGCTCCCCCTAGATTTGAGGCTATGCCCTCTTGTCTGAGTTTCACCCGCCAGTGGAAACATTCTCTCTACTTCTATCCTATCCATTTCCTTCATAATTGTATATGTCTCGATAAGATGCCCTTTCATTCTTCTAAATTCCAATCAACATAATCCCAGTCTACTCAGTGTCTTCTCATAAGCCGACCCGCTCAATTCTGAAATCAACCTAGTGAACCCTCCTCTGCACCCTCTCTAGTGCCAGTACATCCTTTCTGAAGTAAGGAGACCAAGGATGCAAGCAGTACTGCAGGTGTGGCCTCAACAGCACCCTGTACAGCTGCAATATAACCTCCCTGTTTTAAAATCAATCCCTTTAACAATGAAGGACAAAATTCCATTTGGCTTCCTAATTACCTGTTGTACCTACAGACCAACCGACTGTGATTCATGCACAAGGACACCCAGGTCCCTCTGCACAGCAGTGTGCTGCAATTTCTTATCATTCAAATAATAGTCGTTTTTACTGTTATTCCTACCATTCCTTCACATTTACTAACATTGTGCTCCATCTGCCAAACCTTTCCCTGTTCACTTAAACTATCTATGTCCCTTTGCAAAGTTTCACAGTCCTCTGCACACTTTGCTCTACCACTCATCTTAGAGTCATCCGCAAACTTTGACATACTACACCTGTTGTCCAACTCTAACTCATCTTTGTAAATTGTGAACAATTGCAGTTCGAAACACTTATCCATGAGGCACACCACTAGCCACTGATTGTCAACCAGAAATGCACTCATTTATCCCCACTCTTTGCTTCCTGTTAGTTAACCAATCCTCTGTCCATGCTAATACATTGCCAATAATGCCATGCATCTTTATCTTATGTGACAATCTTTTGTGCAGCACCTCGTTGAATGCCTTTTGGAAATATAGATACACCACATCTACTGGGTCCCAGTTGTCCACATTGCTCGTAATGTCTTCATAAAATTGCAGTATATTAGTTCAGCATGGGAAGTTGCCTGCCTGGTGCCAGGGTACAGGACATCGCTGACTGGCTTGAAAGGATATTGGAACAGGAGGGTGAGGATCCAGTTGTTGTGGTCCATGTTGGGACTAACAACGTAGGCAAGGCTAGGAAGGAGGACCTGTTTGGGGATTATTAAGCACTAGGAACAAAATTAAGTAACAGGTCCTCAAGAATTATAATCTCCAGATTAGTATCCAAGCAACATGCAAATTGGTTTAGGGATAAGAAAATTAAGGAAGTAAACACACAGCTAAGGGCGTGATATGGGTAAGAGGGATTCCATTTCATGGGACATTGGCATCAGTTTTGGAATAGGACAGATCTCTACCAGTGGTTCAGGAGGAGACCATCCCAATCTGGAGCCTGTGTTCTTGTGAAAAGGATAAATAGGGCAGTCACTAGGACTTTAAACTAATGAGTCGGGTTGGAGAGAACCGGAAAACGTCAGGAAGTATGCTGGCAAATAAAAAGGAAAGCAGCAGGTTAGCATGTGTGCAGGAGGGTTTAACTACAAAGTAGGCTATGAAAAAAGTAAACAGGAAGGATAATTAGGAGATATTATTAATGGAGATGTTGGAATTCATAAAAAGGGTACAAAAGCTAGCATAAGGGCACTTTACCTGAATGCTTGCATTCATTACAAGGTAAATGAATTAATGGCACAAATCATCCCAAATTAATATGATTTAATAGCCATTATGGAGACATGGTTGGAGGATGGTCACAAGTGGGAGTTAAACATCTGGGGGTATCAGACTATTCAGAAGGACAGACAGGAAGGTAAGGGACGTGGTGTAGCTCTGATATTCAAGGATGACATAGGTTCTATAAAGAGTACAGTTGAATCCAATTGGGTGGAGATCAGAAATTCTAAGAAGAAAAAGTCACTGATAGGTGCAGTCTATAGGCACCAAATAATGACATCACATTGTGCCAGGCAATTATCATGGGGGATTTTAATCTGCATGTCGATTGGTTGAACCAGGTCAGTCAGGGTCATTTTGAGGAGGAATTCTGCAGTAGTTTTCTTGCTCAGTATGTAATCGAACCGATGAGAGAGCAAGCTATCTTAGATCTGGTCCTGTGTAATGAGACAGGAGTAGTTAATGATGTCATAATGAGAGATCCTCTTGGAAGGAGCAATCACAGTCTGGTTGAATTTAGAATACAGAATGGAGAGTGTGAAGATAAAATCCAAAATCAGTGTCCTGTGCTTAAACAAAGGACACTACAATAGGATGAGGGAGGAGTTAGCTAAAGTAGACTGGAAGCAAAGGTGTTATGGTGGGACAGTTGACAAACAATGGAAACATTTTAAAGCAATTTCTCAAAATACCCAGCAACAGTATATACCAGTGAAAAGGAAGGAGTGTAGGAAAGGGGTAATTTGCCATGGGTATCTAAGGAAATAAGGGACGCTATCAAATTGAAAGAGATGGCATATAAAGTGGCCAAGATCAACAGGAAACTAGAAAATTGAGAAAACTTTGAAGGTCAACAGAAAGCCACCAAACAATGCTATTAAGAAAAGTAAGATGGATTATGACAATAAACTAGCACAGAATATAAAGGCAGATAGCAAAAGTCTCTATAAATATATAAAATGAAAAAGTGGCTCAAGTGAACATTGGTCCTTTTGAGGATGAGAATGGGATTTAGTAATGGGAGATGAGGAAATGGCTGAGGCACTGAACAGCTATTTTGTACTGATCTTCACAGTGGAGGACACGAATAACATACCAGTAATTGACAAGGAGATGAAGGTAGGTGAGGACCTGGAAACAATCATTATCACGAAAGAGATAGTTTTGGGCAAGCTAATGGGGTTAAGGATAAACAAGTTTCCTGGTCCTGATGGAATGCATCCCAGGGTACTAAAAGAGATGGCGGGAAAAATAGCAAATACACTTGTGTTAATTTTCCAAATGCACTGGACTCTGGGGCAGTTTCAGCAGATTGAAAAACAGCAAATGTGACACCACTGTTTAAAAAGGGAGGTAGACAAAACTTGGGGAATTATAGACCAGTTAGCTTAACCTCTGCAGTGGGGAAAATGCTTGAGTCTATTATCAAGGGAGAAATAACAAGGCATCTAGTTAGAAATTGTCCCCTTGGACAGATGCAGCATGGGTTCATGAAGGGCACACTTAACAGCATGTTTAGCACTGACTGCAGTAAAATTATGGGAATGAACAGGTAGCATGAAGCTTGCATGCTGCTAGTATTGGAATAAACAAGCAAGGATTAGATGTGCATTGCAAACCCCATCTTAGTTTTTGTTAGAGCAAGGGAGTGCTATCCAATTCTGCCCATAATGTTTGATATTATTAATAATTGTTTCTAACCATGAAATTCTACATATAGTTGTTTGGCTTTGTTAAAATATGTCAAAAATATTAATTACAAGCCAGCATTAACTGTAGTACAGTAACGCATACATCACTTGCATTGTTCTGCTACAAGAATAAGAAAGGAAATGATTAGTTCAAAACTAAAATGAAATATATTGTGAAGCAAGAGTTAATTATAAGTGACATTTACTGATTGTTCATAGATCTTGGCAATAAAAGCACCAAGTGAATGATTAGAAATGTGGATTAATCTCAGTTTGTAATGAAACATTGTTAATGACTAAATACCAGTGAAATAAAAAGAAAAAGTGAGATATTTTACTTCAGGACAAAGAATAAGAAATACACAATATTCAAATGTTTTCTTCTTGTAACTTATTAGTCCAATAGTGTGCTGACAGCATTGATTTTGTAAAAATAACATGCGAAAGTCTGTAGTGGTATCCTAACTGTATCAACTCCTGTTCACGTTGCACCTGTTTACTTGTTTTGTTGATTCCATGTCCATCCATGCTTTGATCTTAAAATTTACATTCTTATATGCAAACTTGGCCTCACTTGTCCCTTCCTGGAATGTTCTCCAACTCTAAGAGATCTTCACACTTCACCAATTCTGGCCCCTTGTATATCCTTGATATCCTTCACTCACTCTTCAGCAGCTATACCTTCAATACACAAACTCCTGAACTCAGGAATTACCTTCTAAACCCTGGAGTCTCTTCCTGTGAAAACTACCTCTTTGATCAGTCATCAACTTCTTTTCTTTGAAACTAAGCAAGAGGGTTTTCTGCTCAGGATTAGATACATCTTCCCTTATTTTATCATGTATCATTGTGTAGCAAATTGTAGTAGCAATCGGGCAGGAATTTTTTATTCTCCATCAGCCCCTTCCAGGTGCTATATTTAAAAAGCATCTGATAGCCCTTCACTCTCTGCAACCCAAAGCTATCAGCTCATCACCCTCACCCATCCCTGGATATTCAGAGACATGCCAGAAAACAGCTCTGCGGTTCAGCGATCCTTCCCTACATGTGCACCAGTAAGGCATCTGCGAGAGAAGGGATGTGTTGGTTCCCAGGAATAGCAATTGCTGGCCATCCTGAGTGACCAAGAAGCCTAGACCAAGGTGGTTGCAGAGGTCAGGGTCTGTGAGAAGAAGAGTAGAGCCTGGATACGGTGAGAGAAAAGGGATGAATGATCTGCTGCACTCCATCAAGATAAATGCCACTGTCAGTTCAATTCTTCATGCTGCTTTGAGTGTGAACTAACACTTTAGGGTTGGAGAAGACTGTTACACACAGGATTAGGTGTCAGACATCACATCTTCATTACATGCCTCATCTAAAATCATTGTCTGTCACTGCAATGCACCCACCCACATAGTAGTACAGTGCTAAAGCCTTTCACACATCTTGCAGGGTTCACACTTAAAAAAAAGGAGCTGTGAAATTCAGTAACTCCTGCACAAACAACTCACCTAACTTTTCATCAAAACTGGGAGAACCCACATGTTTAATAGTTTCCCAAAGGCTTGCGTTGGATAAGGACACAAACACAGAAAAAGTTTTGAGATCACCATCCCAACGGAATATCAGGAAAACATACCAAATCAAGCGTTATTGACACATCAGTTCAAGCTTATTGATCACACTGAACCACTTTTCAATTGGCATCCTTTAACTCCTAACTTCCCCTGTACCACCTGACACTTATAGTTAACACACACGGACAATCACAGCTCCAGGATTCACACCTCTATCTCTATCTATCAATGCAGATACAGTTCTCATGGACCCATGCTGATATCTCTTAGTGCTTCTGTCCTTCTACAGGAGCAGAACATGTACAACTAGTGCGAACGTGCATGGATGTGGGTGTGTCTGATGAAAGTGTCCCTCTTTCAATCAAGAAAATACAGAGATTGCAGGAGAGTAAGGGGAGAACACGTGTACCGAAGGGACAATGGATATGTGCGGAATTCTCATGGAGAAAGCCTTCAGTCTAGTCCTTCCATAATGTTAATCAAACCTTGGTTAAGGGTGCCACCTCATAACATGATGTTTTTCTCTGAGGTGTCAAATTCCCAGACCACAAGTAAGTGCCAGATAAGGAACACCGTGAGCCCCACCTTCCCTGCACACCACACCCCCCCAGGTTTATTTCTCCCAGCCTCACATAACACAACCAGAGGAGGAATATCCAGGATCCTCAGAGGAAACCTAGTCAAGGGCTTCTTTCCCACTCAGAGCATTCACCTCAGTAGGTGGTCTATCTAGAGTACCGTTGGGTCACATTGTGGTGAATATGGCACTAGTGCAGGTCCTCAGCCAGAAGAAGGAAGATATAGCCAAGCTCTCTGACACTAGAGGATTGTTAGAAGACAGTCTCTTGCTGACTCCAGGAATGATGAAGAACCTCTGAACTATGCCATTAATGTCCTGACAGATCTGGAGACACAAACCAGGGGAACAAGTGCCCAATATCAAGTATAGTATGGAGCAAAGGACTGAGGAGCCTGCTTATGTTTTGATAAAGTTTAAAAATCACACAACACCAGGTTATAGTCCAACAGGTTTATTTGAAAGCACTAAGTTTCAGAGCACTGCTTCTTCATCAGGTGATTGTGGAGTATAAGATCATAAGACTAATGATCTTGTACACCACAACCATCTGATGAAGGAGCAGCATTACAAAAGCTAGTACTTCCAAATAAACCTGTTATAATCTGGCATTGTGTGATTTTTAAACTTTGCCCATCCCAGTCCAACACCAGCTCCTCCACATTATGTTTTGACAGGGAGAGACAGACAGACACCTGTGGGTTGTCATTACAGAACATTCCAGAAGCGCTGTGCTGCACCACTTTCCCCTTTGGCAGGGATCTAAATTCCCCCATCAGATCAGATGAGGGATGTTGCACTGATGCACGTGCAAGAAATCACCCCCAATCCCGCCGCCCCGCCCCCCCCCCCCCTTCCCCCACTCATTCATCCATCTCCCAGAAGCTAGATCAGTTAAGGCCCAGACCAATAGAAAACAACCATCATGTCATCGGAGGCAAGTGTCAAAGCAGTCAGCTGGCTTCTTGCAGCTCAGCTTGGGCTACTGAGGTGTCGCTATAATGTAGAAAAAGAAAGATGAAGCAATATTATAGTCACTTTGAATGCACAATGTTGGCCTTCTGTACAACATTACACTTAAAACAAATACAGCATTTTGCATGACAGTCTGTGTTCTATTTGTATATCTTAAGACATCTGCCTCTTGATTTCCTCTTTCGGACTATCTTGAGGACCGATGATTACTCCAGATAGAGTCATAGAACATGGAAACAGACCCTTCAGTCCAACATGTCCATGCTGATCAAGTTTCCCAAACTAAAGTAGCCCCAGTTGCCTGCAGTTGGTCCATATCTCTCCAAACCTTTCTCATTCATGCACCTGTCCAAATGTCTTGACACATATATCATGTGCATCAGTGCATTGTGTGCTGAGGTTTAGCTCTCGTACACTGACGTTCACTGGGAGAACATGACCTCAGGAAAATAAGAAGATAAGCTAGATGGTTGGGTTTCAGAAGTTATTCAGTATAAGATCGCCATCCATCTATGTTTCTGTGATAGGTGAAAGTCCCTCAAAAGCTATACTTCATGTCACACAACAACAGCTGGTGTATAAAGCTCTGGCTAGGAACAGAACAGGAGGTTATTGGTGCAAAGGGATCAAAATCATTCACTAATTATTTCAAATAGAATATCAACATTTCCTACCTTTGAAAGAAGCATTCTGTCAAAGGTAGGAATGTCTCACTTTCACAACTGACTATTATTTCTGACTCTCTAGGAATAGTCATACAAAGTAGTTTGTTCTCCAATCTAGACACGACCTGGTTCTTAAAGATCTGTGTACCTCAGCACGGTAATGGCTCCTTTAGCATATCTGTGAGACTCCCCTTCTTCATCTTCAGGGGTGACAAATGCTTGTTCCATCTCCCCTTCTTCTAAGTTCTCACCCGGCCATTGAGCTTGGTTGTATATGATGCACAAAACAATTATTATACAGGATATCTTGGGAGTGCAAGTACTCGAGTACTCCTCTCAAGAGGTTCAGAATCAACTCGGAGAAAGTGAGGACTGCAGATGCTGGTGATCAGAGTCAACAAGTGTGTTGCTCGAAAACCACAGCCGGTCAGGCAGCATATGAGGAGCAGGAGAGTCTACGTTTCGAGCATAAGCTCTTCATCATTCCTGCTCCTCGGATGCTGCCTGACCGGCTGTGCTTTCTCAGCACCACACTTTTTGACTCAATAGGTTCAGGCAATGGAAACGCATTTCAGAAGGCCAATTATCTGTTAAAGATGCATGGTTAGCACTGTAGTTCTGTTCAACATCAGTCTGTGCACTGGGTTTCATTGGCCATGTCCTCTGGGGCATTCTTTGTCACACACAAGCCAGTCCTAAAGATGATGTGGGTGTAAACATTAGTAGAACTTGGGAGCTGTGCTGAATGTAAATTTTGTGCCAGCTCCCTGGATAATGCCCACTCGCCTGCAGGAATTGTTGCTTCTGGTCATCAACGAGCTGCATAGCAAGAGAGTGAAATCCCTTCCAGTTCATAATTCTGGCTGCATAATGACTGGGAACTCTGAGTACCATGTGCATGTAGCTAATGGCCCATATACATGAGCAACATAGCGATTGCTGCAAATCCACAGTTTGTACATATTGACTGCCTGGACCCATGATACTCATCAGCCTGTATTGCTTTCCTTGGAAGGGGCACTGATGAATGCACTTGTGAGCTTCTGATTCAGAGATGGCACACATGCCCTAGGTTGAGATTTGAGAGGAGTCACAGATCAGCAGTGAGTTTGTATGCCTCTGGCATACTGCTTCCTCTCAAACTAAAAAGCTTCAGATCTACTTTTATGAAGTGGGCCTTTTAAGTGACAGCTTCTTTAGTTATTTAAGGATGCATGCAGTACTTCTTTTCACTTATTTGGAAGAAGCTGGAACACCTTTTGTACATCCTTTTGTGCCTGACTACTCAATTACTCTGCAGACCCTGGTTCCCCTCGACATGTGCCACTTGCTTACTCATACCTTCATTTCTCTAATTCTGCCATTCCCTTGTTTTCTTCCTCCTCTTTATTTACGCTCTTATCCACACTAACACAGCTGGTAAATTAGGTGGATCAAATCTGGCTCTGAAGCACTGATATGTAAAAAAAAATGTTAGTAATGAGACAGAGGGTTTCCATTCCTCATGTTGACAGAGTCAATGAAACCTTTGGGTGCTTATCAGGCTGCTCATTCGTTGGGCAAAAGCCTGCCTGACAGCTGCCTTTTACTTGGTGATTTTCAATGACCCATGACAGGTTTTCCTTTCCTGATACTGCTGCCAAATGCAAGATATGAGTGTTCTTCATCTCCATGCAGCTTTCCTTGTCTATGTTAATTAGCACAATGTCATCTTTATGCATAGAATCATACAGGACAGAAGAGGGCCATTGGCATATTGAGTCTACACTGCCAAAACTACTAAACATACACTAGCCCAACTTTCCAGCACTAGACCCATAGCCTTGAATGTTATGACAATTCAAGTGCTCACCCAAGTCCTGTCGAAGGTTGTGAGATTTCCTGCCTCAGCTGCCCTCCCAGAAATGCATTCCAGGCTCCCAACACCCTTTGTTGAAAAATAGTTTCCTCAAATCCCCCCTTAAACTCCTGGCTTCCACCTTAAGTGTGCCCTTTTGTTACTGACTCTTCAACAAAGTGACAGCTTCTTTCTATTCAGCCTGTCTATATCCCTCTTAATCTTATATAGTTCTATCAGGTCCCCCTTCAACCTTCGCTCCTCCAAAGAAAACAATTTGATCTTATCCAGCCTCTGTTCATAGCTGAAATGCTCCATCCCAGGCAACATCCTGGTGAATCATCTCTGCACTCCCTCCAGTGAAATCATATCCTTCCTGTAGTGCAGTGACCAGAACTGCACATAGTATTCCAGCTGTGGCCTAACCAAAGTTTTGTACAGCTCCAATATAACCTCCCTGCTCTTATAATCTGTGCCATAACTGATACAGGCAAACATTTCATATGCCTTCCTAACTACCCTTTTTACCTGCCCTACCACTTCCTTTTGCAATGTACATT
This sequence comes from Chiloscyllium plagiosum, assembly GCF_037043375.1. Lineage (NCBI taxonomy): Eukaryota > Metazoa > Chordata > Chondrichthyes > Orectolobiformes > Hemiscylliidae > Chiloscyllium > Chiloscyllium plagiosum. The sequence goes on along the minus strand of NW_028270153.1, from coordinate 31,404,465 downwards.
CTCAGAGTCATTATTTTGGAAAACAGCATCTTAAGATATGTTGGTGCTTAGCTTTACATTTGAGTCTTTAATCTTCTACCCTCTCCCTTTCAGAGTACTTTCCCTCTCCAGAACTATTTATGGAAATTTCGTTTCGACTTCCACCCTTGCTTCCTTTTCAATCTCCCCTTTTGACCATTTGCATTTTCGCTATCTCCTAAAATCATGCTTTACCCCAATCACACTTCCAAGTTGATCCCCTTGCCCTTACACCTACCATTATTCAATTGCACTGCTCTTTCTCCCACCCCAGTACAACTGATCATTCCATTGTGTTCCCCACCCTTTTCATATTCAGCTTCTGTTTCTCCGTCTCTTTATTGCTCCTGACAGCTACTCTCTCTTCGATATCCCATGATGTGGAGGTGCCAGTGTTGAACTGGGGTGGAAAAAGTTAAAAATCACACAACACCAGGTTATAGTCCAAATAAACCTGTTAGACTATAACCTGGAGTTGTGTGATTTTTAACTTCAATATTCCATTCTACTCCCTCCATTTCCCGGGATCTTTACAGTGTTCATGACAACCATGTCCTATAGATAACATTCCCACCTTTCTATTCCACTCAACCTACCTCAATGTGTTAATGCCACTTTTAAACTGATCTCCTTTTTAGGTTGATCCCCATTCAAGAGGCTCTCTGTTGTAAGCAGAGCACTTCCCTTACTTTCCCATGTTACCTTTGGTGGAAGCAGTCAGTGTGGCTGCTTCATTTGACAGGTCAGTTGATCTGGTCTTCACACTTAGCACTGCAATTGTTTCATTACAAGGAGGCAGCCTGCATATGATTCAGACATCTCATAAGCTGATTGACATTGGGAGGCTTCATCCCCTATACTATAGAGCATATGTGTAACAAGGTGGTTGTTTCTGTCGGAGCCAAGTTAGTGAAGACATTTGTACTTAATAGAACTTGGAGGAAGCTATCAACTATGCCAGGTAAAAACCTCCTACAAATAGATGAGGTTTCTCATTTTTGGCTAGCAACACATTGCTCGCGTGTGTATTTTCATTGGCCTTGGTGTTAATAGGTATTAATGGAATGCTAATGAATGCAAATAGCTTCCCAATGATGAAGGTCTGGAAAGACAGCCCTCTAAAATGTTCTGGAATCTTCATCACTTTAACCTCCCATCGGAAAACTGAACCTTTTTTTGTCTTCCACCCAGTAAAGTTCCTCATTCCGCCCTTCTAAATGTTCCCATCAGGCCTGGAAAATTCCACCCAATATCTTTCTATATGCCTCAATGGTTAATTTTGTTTGGTAACATCTGGAAACTGACATGGGATGTTTTATTATGTTAAATCCAATAATATTATGTCAAATGAATGTAAATTGTTGTTTTTGCCCATTTTTATATTTTTTTGTACTGCTATGGCAACTCAAGATTTTACTCTCTTCGAGGAATAACCAGCCAAGTGCCTTATGCAAACAGATTGGGCTGGTTCCCTACCCCTGAGAATGCTGGAATGCAGGCAGAAAGACCCCTCACCACAATAGGGAACTTAGCTGCCCTAACCTTGACAGTCCCATTGCATAATGCAGGGAGGTTCTGTCCACCAGCCCAGGCTTATCATAGCATATTTTCTAATGTTTTATTTTTGCTGCTTTTCTTTCTTGGTCCATCCATAAGTCATCAGCTATTTGACTCTAACGTAATTTTGGAGCTTGCTTCCGCTTGTCTGTTATTTCAGTTGCTTCTGTGTTTCCTAGTCTACTCACTTTACTTCAACACGGCTGAAAGTATGAGAAGAATTTGAAAACAGAGTTACTTACAGAGTTTTAGCTGCCAGTTTATCTATCAAACAGGACTGACAAGGTCTGCTTTTTTCCCTCTGTTTGGAAAAATCCAAAGTTTAGAAAAGGATAGTTACACCTGTGTTCATGTGTTAAAAAACAATAAGTTTTAACCTTCAAATTGCTGTGTGCCATTATGAATAGATAATGTAGAATCTATACTATAAACAAGACCTTGAAAATTGGATTTCTGTCTAAAGGCAGGCAGTAAATTATGTCACAACAGATTTAAGACCCTATTCTTTCTTCAGTCAATTCTCCAATTTGCTCATTTACATGTGAGAATGTCATTCTGGGCTCAATGTAATTACTGTTACTCTTGAAAAAGGATGCATTACAGAATGTGTTACTAGACCTGGTATAGCTCCTTGTTCACTAACTAGGACAGAGATAAGTAAAATGAAAGTGCTTATATTAAGAAAGAAAACACAACTATTAGGTTTTTAAAGATGAAAAGCAAATTACATTTTCAGTCTACATTTGGATTTAACACCATAGACATTTTAGTAGCACTCTAGTTCTTATGTGAACCAGTTAACCTTTTGCTTTATACACCATAGCCAATTGTTGTGGACTTAGTTGGAATTATTTCAGTCCAAATTTCAATTGTATTTATTCACAATGGTTCTGCATACTTAATTACAAATTATAACAAAATTAACCAATGTGTACCTGGACAGGCAGCCTATTTCCATTGTGAAGTTATTGTTAAGTAGCAGCGAACATTGTTAAAATTGTAAATAGCTGAAAATGTGTTGCCCGAAGGGCTTATGCCCGAAACGTCGATTCTCCTGTTCCCTGGATGCTGCCTGACCTGCTGCGCTTTTCCAGCAACACATTTTCAGCTCTGATCTCCAGCATCTGCAGACCTCACTTTCTCCTAAAATTGTAAATAATCAGGTTTCTGGATTAGCACAAGACACAAATAGTTCATCAATGTTATGAGACAGATGGTAGCAACTTGAGACAATAGATATTCCAAAACCTCCTAAGTACAAAAGTAGTTTATTGAGTTTCTAAATAATTAGGGCTCAATTTAAAATATCCAAATGTTAGTTAAAGTAAGGATGAATCACAAATAGATTACAGATCTTGAGACAGCTGCTTATTTTGTACAAAGTAACACATCTCCTGAGCCGTATTAATTATGACAAAGGGTTTGGAACAATTTAATGAAAAACCATAAGCAAGGGCTGTAAATTTCCCTTGTCATATAATCATAAATATCTTTCTTCTGTTAGTACAATGAGTGCAAACTTGTTATGAAAAGGAATCACCTGCAGAAAATGTTATACTTTATTTTTCCTTCTTTTGGAGTTTTCCCACTGTTTTGCCTCTGTATATTGTACTACATTTTCTCTTCTTGCCAGGAATAACTGCACCACATTCAAGTATAACGTGCTATTGTCCTATTAAATTCATAGCCAACTATGCAACAAAAAGCACATTTGTATTCTGCCTCATTATATTCCAAGGTGCTTGCCAGCCAACAAATTATTGTTTTGGAGTAGTGTCATGGATGTTACATTTACGAAAATTGTAGAAAATGTGGATACAGCAGGCTTTCACAGATGCAATGACTGATCAGTTCATTTGTTTTGGCTGAGAAGAAATGTTGGCCAGTGTATCAGACACACTCTTTGTCCCCAACTTTAACTGCAGGTGGGGTTTGAAAGAATGATGGTGTGGTTTTGAAAACTCACTTGCTGCTGCAGAAATCAGATCTGGGTTGTTTCATTTCCAGTAGATTATTGATTAATATGTTGTTGGCCCATGACCCACCACAAATGTGACAAGGAGATTCTGAGTGGGTCAGACAAGTGGGAGTTAGGGTGGGGACAGTGGAATATGACAGACCTGAACTTCCCTTTCAGGACTGTTGTATACAGAGAGATTGCCTTGCCTGGTCCTGTACTCACCTGAGTTTAAAAGAATAAGAGCAGATAAAATCCTAATAAGGTCTGACAGACTAGATACAGGAAGGATACTTTCCCTGGTTGGAGTAGGTTATTCAGGATTAAGATGAGGAAACATTTTTTCAATTAGAGGATGGTGAATCTGTGAATTTGTGACTACCCAGAAAGCTCTGGAGGCCAGGTCATTAAGTATATTCAAGAAAGGAATTGATAAAATTTTATATATTAAGGCATATGGAAAATAGGGAGAGAGCAGGAATAAGGAGTTGAGATAAAGGGACAGCCATGATCATATCAAATGGTGAAATAAACTTGAAGTGTCGAATGCTGACTACTGCTCCAAGTTTCTGTGTTTCTATGGAAAGTCGTGGAATATCTAGCAGGATAGTAAAAAGAAACACATTTTTAGGGCTCCTTCACTTTTTTCTCATCTTACAACTTGCTTCAGTCTGGTGTAACCCTGGGCTTCCTTTCCCAGACCTGAGCTTAAATGTCCTCAGCTCCATTGTCCAAGCGGCCAGTATATCCCAACCTGAAATTCTGAGGCCAACCCAAAACTGATCCTTGGGTCTCATTGATATAATATCCACAGGAAGCATATGAAGTTTACTGAAATGCCTCAGTGACAAAAAGAGGGATTGTAGCTCAAGTAGAGTGCCTAATTCTGATAGCTGTGAAAGAAGGGGAGCACTTCCGCTTTTAAGGAATATTTTGAAAATTAAGAACAGTTGAAAACTTGCCACTTGGCAATGGTTGCTGCTTGAGGTACAAAGGATGCTGAATAATCCTGGACATCCAGTATCTGCTCCACTCAATCCAACCTCCAACTTCTGCCAAGAGGGTCTAAACTGGAGAAATAGACCCTCATTTCCCTAAGTGTAGGATGTCGGGTCCTGCAATTAGTCAATTTTTCCTTCCATTTTTCACATGGAAATGAGCTGCAAGACAGACCCACTTCTACTTCCAATTTTTAATAAAGAACTAAAATGTATTACTTATTCAAACTGATGTACGTGAAAGCATGCTACAACTCATTTGTGTTTTACTGCTCTCATGTTTTGTGTTTGCTCTAAGCATATGTTCACCCTCACTCAAACTTCATATGTTTATTCTTTGGTTTATCCCATGACTTTAAATGCTGACTCTTGTGATATGTGTTTCAAAATTAATTCACACCTCTTGGTTGATAGGCTGATAAGGAAACATAGATGTTGCATTAAGTAAGTGCCTGCTTATGTTCCTTTAGGCATTTAATTTCACAAATTGCTGTCCAGACTTCCTATCTGTAAGTAAAAATAAAATTCACCCTTCTGTTGCTTCAGCATCTACAAACTTAGTAAAATTCTTTTCAATGGGTTGATGTTGTTCATACCAATGCATTGGATTGATGCTTTTCACTGGAAAAGTGCCCCAAACCAGGCAAATGTTGAAAATATTTGTTCTTTTAATTTTTTATTTATAGGTTTCAGTGTTGCAAATTCTTGCCCTTTAAAGCAACGCCTTTTCACAATAGTTTCACAATTCTTTTTGTTCTGATTTGTTTGTGATCACTTTGTGTTAGAATACATCGTCACATCACTTGCATGAGAGAGCAGTGTTAGCCGTGCCAGCAGGAAACATCGAGTGCTCTACCCACGACTTCCTAATACATGCAGCTTCGTTTGTGCAGTTCCCAATGAATAGTGCAAATTTGGAAAATTAACATGTGATTTCACTGTAGCAAACATCATGTCACGACTTTTTCCGCCAGCCAGCAAATAGATTAGCCAAATGTCTCTTCCTTAGAAGACAGCCACCTTTAATACTAGGTATAAAAAGTGACTTGGAGCTGTCATAGTTTCCCGCCAAAACTAAGATGATCTGAACCCACATTTCATGCTGTCAAGGAAACAATTTTGCTTCAGCTTCAATAAGCAAAATAGTTAAAGGAGAGTTAAAATCACCAAATCCCTATACTACTACAACTCTTTATTCATTGTTTTCCTGATGCTGTCATTTCATCCACGGCTGTTTTCCTTCAGCAAATATACTTCTTAAAGCAGCAAAGCTGCTGAGAAACAGGAAGAAAACAGGAAGCTATTACCACCATGATGCACAGGAAACAAAGGCCAACTAAATAAGTTATAAGAAGGAAGAAAAGGCCCACAGACAGGATATTTTTGAACACAGTGTCGATTTTGGTGCTTATCTTGTGAACACAGAATTGAAATTCCCCACAAATAATTGAAACATCTGGCTCTATATAAGTGCCATCAGTATTTGAGGGGATAAGTGGTTGGCAAATTGACAAATAACTAAACAAGATTTTCTAAATCTATTAGCTGACTGAGAAAACACTAAGGGGACAGTTCTTTTGAATATGCTCTCCCAGCACAGACCACTATTCACCAGCAGGATACGTACAATCACAGGCACGCTTGCTGACTTTCCATCAATGAAAAATCATGAGATGTGCCCTCCCAAATTCTCAATGCTTGAGCTAAATTTTCCTGTTCCTATGGCATAGGCTGGGAAGTGGGAGGAATGGCGAAATGATGGGTGGAAGGCATCCAGACAGATCCTGACATCTCCCTGTCACTCTGCTACACTGCACCTGCAGAAAAAGTTAGCAGATTGGCCATCCATTGAGAATAAATTGAACAACAATAGTGGTAAATTGTGAGCCAATTCCCACTTTTGTGGGAACTTTGCCTGCATTGGAAGGGGCCTCAGCTGTGTTGGAGCCTGCCCAGTGACACCTGGTGAGCTACCAGTGATCCCTCAGGAGAAAGGACCTCCTTTACTGGCACTTTAGGGCCCAGTGAGGGGCTCATATCAGCAATGGCCATTGTCCCAGCACTTAAACCTCTATCACAGGAGACCATCATCTCAGCTTTTTTCAATAATGCTTATACCACTTTGAAGGCATCTCCCCTTAAGTGCCCCTCTCTCTGGAGTAGCAGCATCACATTGGCCATGACGAGCTGTTACAGACTGCATTGCCGGCCCTCCAAACAAGACAGCTGGCCTTTGGGATGGACAGCTATTCTTAATTGGATGGCAGCCCTGTCTGCATATATTTCCTTGCCTACGCTGACAAAATGTTGCTCTGTATCTGCCTACCAGTGAAGGGCAGTTCTTTCTCACTTTTGGTGCCACTTGCAGCTGTCCTGTCTACAAATTGTAGACCCAGTTAGTGAGGCAGCACAGCAGGAACACACATTTGGACACCTAATGAATATTGTTCTAATGATTGGCGAGTGGATGGCCAATCTGCTAACTTTTTCTCCAGGTGCAATGTAGCATAGTGACAGGGAGATGTCAGGATCCGTCTGGATGCCTTCCACCCATCATTTTGCCATTCCTCCCACTTCTCAGCCTATGCCATAGGAACAGGAAAATTTAGCTCAAGCATTGAGAATTTGGGAGGGCATATCTCATGATTTTCATCAATGGAAAGTCAGCAAGCGTGCCTGTGATTATCTGTATCCTGCTGGTGAACAGTGGTCTGTGCTGGGAGAGCATATTCAAAAGAACTGTCCCCTTATATTTTCCTCAATTAGCTAATAGATTTAGAAAACCTTGTTTAACTATTTGTCAATTTGCCAACCAATTATCCCCTTAAATCATTTAGACTTTAAACTATTCCTATTCTTTTGGAGCTACTCTAAATGTTCCTTATTTCTCCTTTCTCTTTATGAAGAAAGCATTACTGTTATGTGTGAGGTGCATGTATAGCTAATAAACACTGAGGATGCTGGAGATGTGGATGTAGGTTTGCTCGCTGAGCTGGGAGGTTCATTTCCAGATGTTTCATCACCTTACCAGGTAACATCTTCTGTGGGCCTCCAGGTGAAGCACTTCATGATTCCTGCTTTCTATTTATATGTTTGGGTTTCTTTGGGTTGAAGATGTCATTTCCTGTGGTGATTTCATTTCCTGTTCTTTTTCTCAGGGGGTTGTAGATGGGGTTTAACTTGATGTGTTTGTTGATAGAGTTCTGGTTGGAATGCCATGCTTCTAGGAATTCTCGTACGTGTCTCTGTTTGGTATGTCCTAGGATGGATCACAATCTTCTCAAAATTCGCTAAGATGCTGTAGGAGCTCAGTAGTTCTGCATCATCTGTGGAGAGAAAAACAGTTAATGTTTTGCATCTGGCATGACTCTTCTTTTGAAGAAGAGCTAAGTTCCTCCAGCCTTCTTTGTATTTGTTTCAGATTTCGGCCATCCACAGGTATTTTGCTTTTAACCACATGTAGACTGAGCAATTTATACTGTTTAGGTCAGGGATGCTCAGTCATAACTTTAACTATTTTGAGGAGTCACAGTGTAGTAATATTTCTATTTCTATAGGATTTACATATCCAGGTGTGTCATTGGAACATGAAAATGTACACAATATTCATAAATATACAGAGGGAGAGATTTGTATTTTGTCAGGTTATATTATGCAGATTACACCTCACCAACTACTTTAAAGATATACCTTGCTTTCCAAGGTTGATAAAGTTCATGGAATATATTTCTGGTTGAGTGAAAAGTCAATTTGTCAAGTAAAAGTAAAAGTCTAATTTCAAAGTGAGGTGCAACTTTTCAACTCTTGGTATAACTGAGTTCTTCCACATTAGCATTGTACCAAATACCCCTGTAAAACACTTTTGGGAAATGCTTTTCAAACATTTTCCCACTGTGAACTCTCAGTGATAGTGAGTGCCATATTAGAGTGGGAGCACTAGTTGTTATAGCTTGTCGGAGTAACATGGTGGACACTGCCGCCTCAGAGCTCAGGATCCCACTTTTTGGTCCCACTTTCGGCTTCACTTTGGGAAACCTTGCCTTAAGGCTACATTAGCAGTGTTAAAGGCAATATTTACGTATAAATTGTTGCTGTTCAGGTATTTTGAGCTTAGATTATGAATTCGTTAAAGAAACTTGTTGGAAAAGGTTCTAATGAGTATTCCACTGTAATTTGTTCAAAATTAATAGTGGAGAAGCCCCACATTTATAAGAACACCACATTTTAGACCAAATTGCCTACTACGCCCCAATTGTTTTATTAGACTCAAAGATGTATGTAATTAGTTAGTCCGTATCAAGGCTCAGGCTTTAATTATTGCAAATAGAAACATCCTTAAGTCCATTAGAATGATAAATGCAGGCTGTGGTTTCGCTAGATTTTTAGCTTGTAAATCTGCACCTTCATTCCACCATAGACAGGAATTGTTCAGAAACGACTGAATTTATCTTTTGTGTTTCCACTGTCACACCCATTTGCTTGGCAGCAAAAACCTCTGACAATGCCACATTTCACGGACAACTACAAAATAAAAGAAAGTTGTGCACTATAGCTATACCCTAAATTTCTCTCCTCTTTTGTGAAAAAGTACTTCATCTTCACTCTTGTTTTTGCCTGATTGAAGAGCAGTAATAAGCAATCTGTGTTGTCTGGAGTCAGACAATCATAGGATTTTACAGAGGCCCTGCGAGCATAAGAGGTATCGTTACTAAGTTTGCGGATGACACCAAAATTGGAGGTGTAGTGGACATTCAAGAGGGTTACTTCAGATTACAACAGGAGTTTAATTCAGATAAATGCGAGGTGCTGCATTTTGGGTGAGCAAATCTTAGCAGGACTTATACACTTAATGGTAAGGTCCTGGGGAGTGTTGCTGAACAAAGAGACCTTGGAGTGCAGGTTCATAGCTCCTTGAAAGTGGAGTCGCAGGTAGATAGGATAGTGAAGAAGGCATTTGGTATGCTTTCCTTTATTGGTCAGAGTATTGAGTACAGGAGTTGGGAGGTCATGTTGTGGCTGTACAGGACATTGGTTAGGCCACTGTTGGAATATTGCGTGCAATTCTGGTCCCCTTCCTATTGGAAGATGTTGTGAAACATGAAAGGGTTCAGAAAAGATTTACAAGGATGTTGCCAGGGTTGGAGGATTTGAGCTACAGGGAGAGGCTGAACAGGTTGGGCTGTTTTCCCTGGAGCGTCAGAGGCTGAGGGGTGACCTTATAGAGGTTTACAAAATTGAGTGGCATGGATAGGGTAAATAGACAAAGTCTTTTCCCTGGGGTCGGGGAGTCCAGAACTAGAGGGCATAGGTTTAGGGTGAGAGGGGGAAGATATAAAAGAGACCTACAGGGCAACCTTTTCACATAAGAGGGTGGTACGTGTATGGAATGAGCTGCCAGAGGATGTGGTGGAGGTTGGTACAATTGCAACATTTAAGAGGCATTTGAATGGGTATATGAATAGGAAGGGTTTGGAGGGTTATGGGCCGGGAGCTGGCAGGTGGGACTAGATTGGGTTGGGATATCTGGTCCGCATGGACGGGCTGGACCGAAGGGTCTGTTTCCATGCTGTACATCTCTATGACTCTATGTTTACCTTGGTCATTAAGCACCAATCTACTCGAGTCCCATTTTCCAGCATTTAGCTAGTAGTCTTTGTGTGCTATGGCATTTCAAGCGATCACCTAAATACTTCTTAAATTTTGTGATGGTTCCTGTTTATACTGCCCTTACAAGCAACAAATTCTAGACACCTAGTAAATTCTTCCATAAATCTTTAAGCCTCTTGCTGTTGACCTCGTGTATAACTGCCCCACCTCCACACCCCGAGTGTTGATCTTTCTACTAAGAGGAAAGGTTTCATCTTATGTATTCTACCCATATTCTTCATAATTTTATACACCTCAATCAGAATCCCTCAGTCTTGTCTGCTCTAAGAAAAACAATGTCAGCATTTCTACTGTGTCTTCATATCTGAAATACTCGAGCCTAGGCAAGATCATTGTGAACCACCTCTGCATCCAGACATTCAGTGTGGGTGACCAGAGAGATAGAAGGACATATGTAGGCAAATCTAGGAGAAATGTAAAGTAATAGGATAGTATTAGAACACAACTTCAATTGACCCAATATTAACCAGGACTGGGATAGACAAAATGTGAAAGATTTAGAAGCGGTGGAATTTTTAAAATGTGTCCAGGAGAGCTTTTTAAGCTAGTACGTAGAAATTTCTAAAAGGCGACAGGGCAGCTGTGGATCTAATTCTCGTGAATGCACTGCTGTATCTTCAACCGATGCTCAGGTCCTGAAACCCAATGCTCAAGCTATAAAAATGATAGCACTGTCTGCCAATGTGGTGATCCAGATTTCCTGGAGAGTCCTGGATGTGGAAAGTGACAGCCTAGTGGCATTATTGGGGACAGTTAATCCAGAAATTCAGGTGATGAACTAGGACCTGGGTTTGAATCCTGCCATGGCAGATGGTGGAACTTGAATTCAATAAATATCTGGAATTAAGAGTGTGGTGCTGGAAAAGCACAGCAGGTCAGGCAGCATCCAAGGAGCAGAAAAATCAACGTTTCGGGGCATAAAGGTGATAGGTCAGAGGGGGAGGTGGAGCGGATAGGTGGAAAGGAAGATGGACAGATGAAACGGATCATGAGGATGGCGCTGAGCTGGAAGGTTGGAACTGGGGTGGGGTGGGGTGGGGGGAGGGAAATGAGGAAACTGGTGGATTTCATCAGCCCCACCCGTTTCCATTTATCTCTCCACCTGGGAGGGTCCTAGCCTCACTCCAGATGAAGGTCTTTTGCTCCTCAGATGCTGTCTGACCTGCTGTGCTTTTCCAGCACCACACTCTCTTGACTGTAATCTCCAGTGTCTACAGTACTCCTTTTCACCTATCTGGAATTAAGAGTCTAATGATGACCATGAGTTGATTGTCAGAAAAAGCCACCTGGTTCACTAATGTCCTCAAGGGAAGAAAGGTGCTCTTATTACCCATATGTGACTTCAGACCCACAGCAATGTGGTTAACTCTTAACTACTGTTTAAACAATTGAAGATGGGCAATAAGTGTTCATCCTCATCACGTAAATAAGTAGAAAAAAACACATTTCTGACATACTGCAAGCTGTGCAATACACAGGGTTAAACTGCCCTACTATACATTTCGGTTCAAATTAAACTTTTACCCTAAGTTTAATCCAAGTAGAAATTGATGAGATTTTATATAAGATGTGAGACACAGATAATCAGAACACTAATATGTCACTGCCTCTTGCCTGATTGGCAGGAAAGAGAAACTTAGTTAAAATGACAGTGTGTCTATTTCCACTGATCTGCAACTTTAATGCCTTGGATTTGGCAAGACAAGGCTCATTAATATCTGTAAATATCCACTCCACAGTGTACATGAAACCTCAATGGGAGTTTATCAAATACATGATCAGGTTTAAGTGAGACTCTAACAGTAAAATACTCAGCTTCTTATCTCAGTCTCTTGATCCTCCACCAAATGCTGCAATCTCACGATAAACCTGCCTCCTGGATTTACCTCACTATCCTGTCATTTGAAGGCTGCCTGCTGTTCATCCTTCCTCCCTGGCCAGCTGTTGTTTTCTACTGGAAATGACCGAGCAGCTAATTCATCGATAGCTTTCAAGTGAGGCCCAGACATTAAAATCTGCTGACTCGGACTCCCATGTAGGATTGCTGTCACTCCCGTTGGCTTCTCGCCAGGAATTAAAATCCGTAATTACACTTCTGCGGAGTTTGAAACTCTATTCAGCCAGTAAGTTAAACTGAGTATCTTTGCGTGTAAAATAATCTGCCCAGCCAGGAACAACAATCTGTGGACAGCCTTAACAAAGTAATAAGTGTAGGACATACATTATTAATTATGATGGTTAACTCAGTCGTCACTGGACAATGATGGCGTAATGCTAATGTATTTTCACTACAGGCGCCTGTAACAATTATCATAAGCGTGTGTTCTCATTGCTCAGTTCCAGACAAAGCTCCAAGTTCTATAATGAACAATAGTCTTTCTATAAGGATTTAGAATATAGCTTTCCTTGACTTTTCTGCTGAATTTAAGCCCAGTTTCCTCTGTAAAAAATCACTTCCTCCAGCAGGTGGCCCACTCCAACCATTTTCACAGGGAAACCCTTTCTTTCTGCCCTGTGAATAGTGGCAGGATGTTGTTTCAAATTTTCCTAGGGAAAAAAAAACACAATGACACATCGGATATTAAGAATTAACTCCATGCTGGCTAACTGTCATTGAGGAAGGTTCTGCCATTGGATTATTTTCTCCAGTCTGTTGTCTTTCATGTTATACAAAGTTAAAAAGTCACAGAACAGGTTACAGTCCAACAGGTTTAATTGGAAGTACTAGCTTTCAGAGTGCTGCTCCTTCATCAGGTGGTTGTGGGCATTTCATGTTGTAGGCATTGTGAGAGAACCTCAGTGGTTCTGTAAAAGCAACGTCATCCAGCAACTCATTAGAAATCGCTATTAATGTCACTATTGAAATATGATCAACGTTATTTGAACAGCAACGTTAACACATTTATATGGTGGGTGACAGTGTAGAATAGCTTAGTTGCTACCTGTCGCTGGCACAAAGGTAGAGGGTTTCCAGGAGGGCCTCTTGATTACAAAGGGCTGGGAGTCACGTTGAAGAGAAAGAGAGGCCAAAGCTAATAGCTGCTGCATTTTGTCTCACTTCACTATTTGGACCTTTACATTTTATTCCTGGATGTATCACAGTGTGCTATGGCAATAGCTCTTCCCAAGACCAAAAGAAATTACAGAGAGTTGTGAAACTAGCCTCCCATCCACTGACTTCATCTATACTTCCTGCTGCATCAGGAAACAAATCAACATAATCAAACACCCCACCCTCCCAAGGTTATACTCTCTTCCACCCTCTTCCATCGGGCAGAAGATATAACAGTTTGAGTACACATACGAACGTGTATTCCTCCCTGCTGTTATCAGACTTTTGAATGGACCTCTTTATTATTAATGTTGATCTGTTCTGCACCTTGTCAGGAGCTGTACCCATTGTATCCTGCATTCTGTTATAATACCTTGATGCACTTGTACAGTACAATCTGCCTGTAAAGCATACAAGACAACACTTTTCTGTACCTCAGTACATGTAAAAGTAATACATCAAAATGAATAGACCATTTTAGGGAAATATCAATTCTCTTCAGCTATTTGGAAAGTCACCAGGCTTCCCTGTTCAGGATGGTTTGAAATGGAATATCCCTTTCAATGCATTGGCAGAGGAAGTTGCCGCCTTTCACATCAATGTGCAGCTACAACTGGAAGTTGTCACCCTCCTGCCCAAGAAACTCTCACCGTCCTCACTCCATTCGCAGCTGCACTTGGTATCCTTAACACAGGAGTCTCACACTCCCTACTCCCACGTCACTTGCCCACTCATTCCTTGACACAATACCATCCCTCCCCCATTCAGTGCTCTTGCTCACCAAGGGCCTGTACCACCTAACTGGTCGCTCCAGTCCCAACTCCTCTGTGTCACTCAGCGTTTTGCTTCTTTACCCCTGGAGCAGTGAACAGTGAGGCACCCCAGTGATGAGCTGAGGACATTGGTGAGGGGTCAGGAGCAGGGTTAACAAGTATTTGAAGTAGGGCAGTGAGGAAGTCATGAACCCAGGATTTGAATTTTTTAACTCATTGGAAAAACACTGATTTTATTCCTCCTATACTTTGATGCAGGCAAGTGGGTGTAGAATAGCTGCAGTGATGTCACAGTAATGTCACAGTGTGAACAGTACACCTTCTACAGTTAACATGGCCAATTCAAAATGAGAGTGATTTTCCAATAATGCCAATGACCATCAGCATATTTTGAAAAGAACTCTGGTGACATTGGGAGCCTTAACCAATTGTCCAGAAGCAAAAAAAAAGGGTGGCATGGTGCCTCAGCGGTTAGCCCGGCTACCTCACAGCACCAGGGTCCCAGGTTCGATTCTAGCCTTGGATGACTGTCTGTGTGGAGTTTGCACATTCTCCCCGGGTCTGCATGGGTTTTCTCCAGGTGCTTCGGTTTCCTCCCACAGTCCAAAGATGTGCCGGCCAGGTGAATTAACCATTCTAAATTGCCCATAACATTAGGTGCATTAGTCAGAGGGAAATAGGTCTGGGTGGGTTACTCTTTGGAGGGTCGGTGTGGACTTGTTGGGCTGAAGGGCCTGTTTCCACACTGTAGGGAATCTAATCTAATCAAGTAGAAAAATTGTTGTCAACAGAGTCTAGCCTGGTACATAACCTGACTTTTTAACTGTTTTTGTTGAACTGGTAGTGTTTAAATTCCTTCCAGTGACTCTCTTCAAATATTACATTGGTAAACCTATCACTGGAGGCTGCGAATCTTCAACTTCATATAACTTGAAAGTCTTTGCTGCACAATTTCTGGATTGTTTTGGAATAACATGTCCATTTTTTATTCTAGTTGTACAACCTGTTATAGTATTTGGCTCATAGCAATCCTTGTAGTATTGGAAATAAGACAGAGTTATTGACTGAAATGTTAACTCCATTTGTCTCTCTACAGATGCTGCCAAGCCTGTTGAGTATTCACAGCATTTTCAGTTTTCATGTCAGCTTTTCAGCATCTGTTGTGTTTTATTGCATTTTTAAATTAATGCACAGGATGGGGGTGTCACCTGAGCAACCTTCATGCAGGTGAGAGGAGCTTGAATCATCTGGAAGAAAACCAAAGTGCAATCACATTGTGACTTCCTTTTATGTTAGACTAATCAAGAGGTAAAAGGCAAAGTCATGAAACACAGTTTTAAAACAATATTTATGTGTCCAAGATGACTGATCTGAAAGCTATCTTTTAAAAAAAATCACTAGGAAGTAGAATTGCCGAAAGGTATTTATCCACCCTTCGGGCATGTGGCTATGCTTGGCCAGCCACACAATGCACAAGATTCTTCAGAACTGTATTCCAAAGATCTCAAATCTAGAAGGTCAAGGCATGCCTGTCTCTCACTCTTACAGCTAAACTCAAGTCCAGAATATAGTGATCTTCTTTATTATTTGATGAATTAAGAACACAAGTTAAAAATGTATGAACCACCAAGCAATACTCTCAAAGGGATGCAATACGATAATATGATAACCCAGTGGTGTTATCACTAGACTATTAATGCAGAGATGTAGATAAAGTTCTGAGGACTCAGATTCAAATACTGCCCTGGCAGATGGTGGATTTTGAATTCAATAAAAAATGTGAAACAAAGAAGCTAATGATTGTTGTCAAAACTCAACTAATTCACTTAAGTCCTTTTGGGAAAGAAATCTGCTATGGGCCAAATACTAGAAATGGGCCAATTGCTGGCAAATGGGACTAGATTTATTTAGGATATCTGGTCAGCTGGATGAGGTAGACCAAAGGGTCTGTATCTGTGCTGTAAATCTCTATGACTCTACGACTGTGATTGTGCACCCACTGACAATCTGGAAGCTTTGATTCCCCTAAGTTTTGACTTTTGTCAATCTGCCTCATTATTGTGGACTTGGATAAGCAGGGTATCATTTTCCTATGGGAAAATGTCTGCACATTTCATTTAATTTGCTCAGGCAGATCTCTCTGTCACTTAGTATAGAGATTTGTAACCCTGGTAATGAATTTCCTTATATGCTAGGTATTCAGCAAAAAAAAACTAATTATAACTTCTAATAACTGTTCCATTAAATTGTTCCCTGTCTAATTTTGAGAATCTCTTTGATAACACTATATTTGTCAATCTAAAATTATTAAATTGAAGAAGTTGGTTTCAGAACCAACAGTTTTTATGCTTATGTTGAAAGGAAGCAACATAGGGTATATTTTAATCTCCTTGAATTCTGAAGTTAGTAGTCGCTAACCTATATTAAGGCTGGTTTCTGAAGGTTAGAAGAATGATTTATTGAAGCTTTGCAGTAGCTTATCAAATGAGACAGAAGTACAGTCACAATGCGTAAATGTTTATATGAGACTTGCTCAAGTCAACCTGCTCTAGTTCTGATAAGAATAATTGCCCGCAGATAACCTTGGCAGATGGGCCATTCCTACTGCTCGAAAAGCATAATCATGCTATTTCCTCCGACATTATGGAAAAGGTCTGGAACTCTAAATGTCACAGTCCAAGCAAAAGCATATTCAGAAGATGCCCAGTCATTAATTCTTGGTATTTCTCCTATTTATATTTTTATGTGTCTGAGGTGCTACCTTTTTCACAAGCATCTGTCACATTAAATCGGTAAGAACACATGTACCACAGGCTAAAAAGCAGATTGAAGAACCAAACACTCAATTTAAGATTCAACTCAATTGAATTTCTGTGGCATTAAACTTTCTGACGAGAATAACACTCGCTCCCCTGCCTGTGTCATTTGCAGGTCATACTGCATCATGCGTCATACCACTGCTTCACGTGAAAACAAGAGGCAATACATTGGCCAAAGTGTGGAAGCAGGTACAAATATCCTCAACTTAGGGTCTATAACAACACTGGTAGAAGTGCTACAGAGGCTCCAAAGCCATAACATGTGGCTTTCACCATGGGCTGTGGGTTGTGCTTCTAACCATGCTGTAGTTCAGGGGGGATGAGCATACACTAGAAGTTTTGAGAGAGGATTTGATGCACATTCTGAAAATCTTGACTGTGCAGATCCACTGGAAGTCTATTCAGTATTAATCGCTGACAGCTTAACATGATTCATGATGGAGTTATTTACTGCACCTATGTGGCTCTGCCATCTTCCCATGTGAAGAGCGAGAGGTATAGGGACTGCAAGGCTATCATTCCAACAATGTGCAGTTATTGTGTGGCCACGTGCATTATATCATATCACTGGACTTTCAGTATCCTGACTATAACACATTGCCTTCTTCTTGAGGTAGTTTACTGTTCCTGTAATCTTTGTGCTTCTAAGAGCAACCTGAGGGTGGCTGCTTCAGAACAATGCTAGTCCTTGTATGCAAGGCTGATGACCATCATCCACCCACCCCTCTCCACCAAACAATGTGAGGAGAGGAGGTGTAAAACAAGTGTCACGGAATTACCCAGAACATGATCGAGTAGACAATCAACAAAATGAAGTCATGCTTTTGCTGCCTGACTCACTCAGGTGGAGTCCTTCAGTGTACTGCTAAGTGTGTCTCCAGGTTTGTGGTGGCTGCTGTAGCCTCCACAACAACATCATTGTGGAGGCATAGCCACTGACACCAGGAGTCTAAAGACCACCTTGGGAGAAGGGAGGTAGAAGGCAATTCAGTCATCTTTACTCTAAATGTGCAGTCTGTGCATGCCTGCTCACACCATACTTTGCAAATTTACCTCAATGACCTTTGCACCATCCAAATGGGACAGTCTTGACAACCCTTTCAAAATAGAAGGTCTTAGAGTGACTTCTGCCATACATTTCAAGGTCATGTTTAAACTTTCAGAATAGATATTCAACTATGTCTCCTTCTGCTCTTTTATTTAAATGTGAAACATTCCATGACACAAATGTAAAGACCATGTAGTTTTAGTTTTTTGTATTTTTGATTTTGGACTGAAATGGTGAAAGGACTCTCTTAAAATCCAAGGATTATAGAATGGATTGCTGTACTTTCCCTCCGAAGATCCCCTTAGAATGCATGGTAATACATGGGGGGGTCCAGAGTTTGTTGTCCTCTATCGCATTCCCCCCAAATGAGCAAGACGCAGTATCACAGTAGACTGAGGATGTACCAGGACACCATCAGGGTATTATGCCAACTGCTGCTCCAGAATTGTGATTTGAAGGCTTGAATGGCTACCCTCTCCTGCTGGTTGTCAAGGTGACAGCTGTGCTTAATAGACTCAACTGGCTGCTTCCATGGAGCCAATGGGGACTTCTGTGGGAACTCACAATTGTACACACACAAACTTATAAAGACAACTGCTGATGTTATTTGTGACAGATAACACTGTTTCATCTCATTTTCCCATGCTAAGGCCAGTGCTGCAGTCCGGACAATAGCTGGCTTCCCCCAGATGCAGAGTATGAGAGACTGCATGCATGTTGCATTGAGGGGGCCATACCATAACACAGCTGAGGTCATCAACAGAAAAGGCCTCTAGTCCACCAAAGTCATCTGTGATTACTGGTACCATATCTTCAAAGTCGTGCCAGGTACCTCAGGAACTTCCAAAATACCTATGTCGTTGAAAAGTACCATGTTGCTACTTTGTTTCTAGGGCCAAACACCACACAAGGATGGTTACTGGGAGAAAAGGTCTCTTCTCTGCAAACATGGATGATGACTGTGTTATGCAAGACCCTGACTGAGTTGGAGCGTGAATACAATGCAGCCCATATTTTTCAATGAATGGGGGTGGATTGCAGTACTTTCCAGGCAGAATGGACACAAGAGCTGGCAGAGCAGCAGTAATCTTCTGAGAATGAAGGTGAAGTGATTGAGCAGGATGACCATCACCTCCTGCATAATAGAGCACTGCAGCATTAAGTGAAACAAGCCACACAGGATTTAATTAATGCTTGGTTCCAGTAAATGTATATTGTAAAATTTACAGTCCAGAGGAAGCCTATTAGATGACCTCGTCCTATAGAAATGCAGGAATTTTCCTCAAACTAACTAACATAATTCCATTTGCCCATTCCAGTTCTTTCTATATTTTCCCTTTTTAACAATTTCATTAATTCTCTTTCAAATACAGCAATATCATTGACTAGTTTCAACAGTCATTTATGGTAAATACATTCTGTTGAAACAACCAACTGTGTGAATAAAAATTAAGGTTTTAACTTTCTTTGAATATCAATTCTGAGTCCATTTTGCTTGTTACAACCAGAGTCAACAACCAGAGAAAACAGTTTTTCACCATTTATCTTAATAATTTTGAAAGCAAGACCATGAAAGGATTTAAGAATAAAAATGAGAACTTTAAATTCAAGTCGTCGAGGGGCCAAGGACCGTTGTGCACCATCAAAGACAAGAGTGGTAGATGAACTGGATTTAACGCGCGATTGGATATGGGCAGCAGAGTCCTGGATGAAATAAAGTTTGCCAAGCATATGCGATAGGCTGCCTGCTGGAAGATATTAAAATATTCAAAATTTAGTTACAGGAGTTTTAGTAGTAGATAAGCTGAGGCAGAATACAAACACGCAGTCTTTCAAACATTGATGGGAAAGCTCACTTCAGAATTGAATAGCACATTCCAATTACCAACAATATGGTTTTACATGAGAAATTGGTAGCAAATCAATAGTGTAGAACTTCTGGCAGAGGCAAAGCTGGCGTTTAACAGGAGGAAATTGTGGCAAATTTAACCGTGGACATCAGAGAAGAAATCCAACAATTCAGAAGCAGTGGACAGTTGAGAGAAGCGATAGAACAGTGGGCCTCACGTGTACATTATCTTTGCTGGATTTTATCAAGGGACATCACTTGATGAGTTTAACAATGAGGGTCAAAAATAGACCCTTGTAGAATTTGTTAATTTGACAAATGATTTGATAATTGATGACAATGGACTAAAATGTAGTTCCGTAACTTGTGTTCATGTTTACCCTTTCTGGCTCTCCCACAAGATGGTACTCCCTGGGGGGCAGCTTGGGGCTTGAAAAGCTGCTGAATTTTCCCGGAGTGGGCTTGAGATGACTGTGGCGGGTTATCCTGAACTACAACTATTGAAAGGCAGACCGCAGACGGTTGGAGCTCAGTTTCAGGTAGGATAGTATACCCCAGCTGCTTGTAAGGCATAGTAAGCACAAGTGTGCTGATTGTGAGTCTGATGTTAGTGCGGGTTTTCTGTCATCTTGAGAATTTCTCAGCATTGTTGATTTTTAAGGTTGCCACCTTCCATTATTATTGAAAAGATGGAAGCACATTGTATTCCTTCTGTTAGTGTTTGCAAGGTTTTCCTTGACTTTCTCACTTTTTCTGGAATATATTTTGTTGCTTTGCTGGCAAAATAAAATTGACAAAGCTAATTGCAATTTGTTTGTCCTGTCCCAGTTTAACAGACATGAAGTGCAGGATTTTTCTCAGTAATCTTAAACTATAATTAACTGGAAGGCAGTTGTAACATTTTTAACAAATAACCTGAAAAATACATCTCCTGAAAGATATATGAAGAAAATTCTCATCTCAGAAGCCATTAAGATTATCATGCTGCCCCCATGTGGCACTAAGAGCTGATTTACTCTATTGATCATGTATATCTTTGATAATATTGATATCTGTTAATATTAGCTGAACTCAAGCAAAACTGAGAAATTGCTTTTAGTACTTTTCTCATTGAAAGCATTCTACAGCTTGTATGAAATTTGCAGATACTTGCAATTCAACTTGATAAAATTATATTAATTAATTAAAGTAGAAATTAGATTTCTGCTCATTAATGATTACACATCAAAGTAAAGGATATATAGGCACTTCAATTTCACTTAGAAGCATTAACATTCTGCGGATGCTTTAGTTTAACATGCTGACCATCACATAACAGATTCTTTCAAATGATTCAAAGAAGACATGTCACAATGCAGTACTCACCCACATTAAGAAAATAGATCATTTTATTAATGATCTGGTTGAAGAAATTCCCCATTTTTCTGCAAACGCACCAAACAATTTCTAAAGTAATACATTTTTGGCACATCTACTTATCAATATCTGGGAAATCTCACCTAACCTCAATAAGATCCCGTTCAACCTTGAAAATGGATATAACACCAGCAGTGTGCTCTTTCCAAGCCAGCTCAATTGTTATCTGCAATTGCAGTTAATTATCCGCTCAACATCAGATTGAATAAGGGCCATGTTTTTTTTAAACCAGAATTTTTAACCATGGATTTTCTTTTCTTTTGCTATAACCCAGGAATAGCATCAAGAGTGAGCTAACTAATTTTCACCAGACTACAGGGAGCAGAAATTTCACCTGCCTGAGGTGATGCCAGTTATGGGGAGCATAATGACTTAATTGGGCAAGATTACAAAAAAAAGATTCTTGCTATGAAGAAAATCTCTTGCAATGAAGTTTTACTTCAGATGGTGAAATTATGTTTGTATTTTCATGACGTCCATCTCAATAATGACAGGACTTGCCATTTTAAATTCCCTTTCCCATTTAACTTCTGCCTAATCAAGAAACACGATGCTTCAAAAAACTTGACAATAAAAAATGAGTGGGTACCTGTCTGATTAGGTTTTCTGATTTGAGTTTGAGGGAGTTCATAGCTGTGCTGTCTATCTGCCTGCTGGGTCATCACTACTGAGGGGGAAGAGGCAGTTTGTGCAGATTGCAGGGGTCATCTTAGCAGCTACTATAATCCAATGGCAATGGACTCTTCATTGTCTTAGTTGACATGAGGAAATGATACTTCACAGTAAACTCTTTATCAATACAGTCGAGAGTGTGGCGCTGGAAAAGCACAGCAGGTCAGGCAGCATCCGAGGAGCAGGAGAGTTGACATTTCGGGCTTCATCAGGAAGGGCTTTTGCCCAAAATCTCAACTCTCCTGCTCCTTGGATGCTGCCTAACCTTCTATGCTTTTCCAGCACTACACTCTTGACTCTAATCTCTGGCATCTGCAGTCATCACTTCCACCTCTTTATCAATACAGTATAGTGGTTCTTTTGCACAAGCTCAACACTATCCTGTGTGAGGGCAGGATTTAGTTTCATTGCAAAGGATGTCAGAGTTCAGGCATGCCTTTAGTAACACACTGTAAGCTTTCAGATCTTTCTGGATATGCATACACTTATTCAAATTCAGCTGTTCTTCTGGGAGTGTCCCTACTCAGAGACAGGCATAGAGGCAGCAACAAGGAAAAGCCTGTGCAGTCACAAGAGACCAGCAACTGTCACCAGCTGCCTCATGGTGAAGGAATAAGACAGCATTCAGTAAGGAAGTGGAGAATTCTGGTGTCATTACAGATGTCATTACAGATATCTCCAAATGAATGAGTTCCAAAGCTAGAAAAGATTATGGATATTTAAAGCCAACATCTAATATCTATTCTACCAATTGCTGGACAAGAATCTGTGCTCACAAGGACAGGTTGGCAATTCCCACCCTGGAAACCCTTTAAGATTACAGCTGTCGTTGAAGTTCTTTACCAACTGCTCATTTCATGGCGTGCTGGGTATTTCTATTGCATTTTACAATCTTCTCCACATGCGTTCATCCAGAATTTCACTGATGCACTATTCACCAGAGTTCAGCTTTTTATTTCTTCCCCCTGATGTGGCCCGTCAAACACCTCAGGCATTAGGATTCTCAACCATCACTGGCTTCTGATTGGTGTAAGGTGCTATTGATTGTACTCACACAGCTTTGAGAGCACCCTAACACCAACTAACAGTGCTCGTGATGTTCTCATTTCAGCTGATGGTAATACTGGCTAAGTCAGATCCATGAGTGAAACCTAGCTTTGTAGGCCATAAATTTATTTTTGCAATTTATTCACCGTGATGGCCAATCATTGAAAATATTCAAAAGAGGCTGTCGATGTACTTTTAGCAAAAGGACATCAAAGTTTATTACACACAAGGAAACAAAATATAAACTGTTCAATACAATATAACAGCTTTTTAAAACTGTCTTATTATAAGCAAGAGAATAAAACATTCACTTGTTTTACCCATACAACAACCTTATAGATACTCAAACATCAGTGAATGGGTGATTGTTAGGTGGCTGTTTTTGACTGGTGCAGATGCAATAGGTCTAAGGGCTTTTTACTGTACTATAGATCTCTATTAGTAGACAAGCAGGACGCTGGAAGAACAAGGCAAGCCAGGCAGCATCAGGAGGTGTGGAAGTCTCTAATAGATCTCTATTACTCTGTGATAATGTAATGAGACTGCAATGTACCATTATTGAGCATCCTGTCTAACTGCACTTGATTTGAATTATTATAGTCTTGTGTAAAGTGAAAAGCTATGTTTGCGAGCAGGACAGGCAGATGATAGCAAGCAAGGTCATACAGACCATGGGGTGTTTAGACAGAGTGAGGCATACAGGTTACACTGCACAGGGGATGTGCAAAGCAAGATTAACATCAAAACGATCAATATTATTTGAAGTTAGACAGTCCAGTCATCAGACTAATAACAGCTGGGAAGAAACTGTTCTTAAACTTATGTGTTCAAGCTTCTGTATTTTCTGCCTGCTAGAAGAGATTGCAGAAGAACATTATCAGGGTGGGATGGGTCTTTTATAATATTGGCAGCCTTTCTGTGGCAACAAGAAGTGTAAATGAAGTCCATGGATAGAAGGTTGTCTTCCGTGATGGTCTGGGCTGTGCACACAACTTTCTGGACAGAACAGTTGCCATACCAGGCCGTTATGCACCCAGATAGTATGCTTTCTATGGTGCATCTGTAAGAGTTGGGGAGGGTCCTTATGGACATGCTGAATTTTCTAAGCTGTCTGAAGAAGAAGATGCATTGTTGTGCCTTCTTGACTGTTGCATCTATGTGGAAAGTCCATGAGAGGTTGTCAGTTATTGTCATTCCTAGGAACTTAACGCTCACCACCCTTTCAACCTCAGCACCCTTGATATAGATGGAGGCACGTTCTTCTCATTTCTTCCTGAAGTTCTTTTGTTTTGTTAACGTTGAGAGAGAGGTTGTTATCATTGCACCACGACACCAAGCCCTCTATCCCCTTTCTGTCTTCTGACTCATCTTTGTTTGATATCCATCCTACCATGGTGGTGTCCTCAGCAAACTTGTAGATGACGTTCATTTGGAAGTTGGCAACATAGTAGTGGGTGTACAGGGAGTACAGTAGGGGGCTGATTGTACATCCTTGGAAGGCTTCAGTATTGAGGGTTATTGTGGAGGAGGTGCAGTTGTCTCTCTTCACTGGTGCAGTCTGTGGATCAGGCAGCTGAGGATCCAGATAGTGAGGGCAGAGCCGAGACCTAGGACTCGGAGTTTTGAGATCAGTCTGGAGGGGATAATGGTGTTGAAGGTAGAGCTATGGTTGATGAATAGGAGTCTGGCGTCAGCATCCTTATTATCCAGATGTTCCAGGGATGAGTGTAGGGTTAGGGAAATGGCATCCACTGTGGACCTGTTACGTCAGTAGGCAAATTGCAAGGACTGAGGTGGACTGGGAGACTAGAATTAATGTCGGCCATGACCAACCTTTCGAAACACTTCATGATTATGAAGATCAGAGCCACTGGGCTAAAGTCACTAAGACATGTTTCGTGTGTTACTGGATGATGGTGGTCTTCTTGAAGCAGGTGGGGACTTCGACTTGTAGGAGGAAGAGGTTGAAGATGTCAGTGAATACCTCCGCCAGCTGGCCTGCACAGGATCTAAATGCCTGGCCATGGACTCCGTTTGGGCCCATCGCTTTCCTTGGGTTGACTCCCAGGAAGACCAATCTGATGTCTGCAGCAGTGACGGATGGAACAGGTGTGTCTGGCGCTATTAGGGCTAGTGACACTGCACCATTGGCATTCTGCTCAAACCAAGCAAAGAAAGTATTGAGTGTACCAGGGAGGGATGTGTCTTTGTTCGTTATTTTGTTCTGTTTCATTTTGCATCCCATGGTATTATTTCTGCCTTGCCAAGGCACAGTCAGGCATAGCAGGAATGAGCCATGTCTCTGTGAAACACAGCACACAGCAGCCTCTCGGTTCCCTTTGGAAGATAAATGTAAACAGCAAACAGTGCAGTGAACAGTGCTGATCATTGATTTAACTATTACAACATTCATTTGATAAATTATAGGGTAAACCTATCCCTTCTGAAATGGGTGAATACATCACACATACCACCCTCTACCCCATAAACTGAGTGTGATGGGTACTTCTAGATCCTCCCCTACACTATATGCTCAGAACAAAACTCCTCAAAACCCACCTGTAGCACCTCTGGCTGTAATCCCCAGATTATAGGTGCATGGTTTTCTGATGGCTGAGGCTACATGCAGTAGCTTTGATGCTGATGAGAGACGAGCTAATATTAGATAGTTGCAGCACAGTAGATCCTTTCACTACCTGAAAATGGAAAGTGGAGTCGAGGTCACAATCTGATCATCCAAGATCTATCGAATGCAAAGTAGGCTCATGGGGCTGAAAAAATACTTTCTAATCAACTTGTTCACAAATGTTATTACAGAGTCATAGAGTCATAGAGATGTACAGCATGGAAACAGACTCTTCGGTCCAACCCGTCCATGCCGACCAGATATTCCAACCCAATCTAGTCCCACCTGCCAGCACCCGGCCCATAACCCTCCAAACCCTTCCTATTCATATACCCATCCAAATGCCTCTTAAATGTTGCAATTTTACCAGCCTCCACCACATCCTCTGGCAACTCATTCCATACACGTACCACCCTCTGTATGAAAAGGTTGCCCTGTAGGTCTCTTTTATATCTTTCCCATCTCACCCTAAACCTATGCCCTCTAGTTCTGGACTCTCCGACCCCAGGGAAAAGACTTTGTCTATTTATCCTATCCATGCCACTCATAATTTTGTAAACCTCTATAAGGTAACCCCTCAGCCTCCGACGCTCCAGGCAAAACAGCCCCAGCCTGTTCAGCCTCTTCCTGTAGCTCAGATCCTCCAACCCTGGCAACATCCTTGTAAATCTTTTCTGAACCCTTTCAAGTTTCACAACATCTTTCCGATAGGAAGGCGACCAGAATTGCACGCAATATTCCAACAATGGCCTAACTAATGTCCTCTACAACTGCAACATGACCTCCCAACTCCTATACTTAATACTCTGACCAATAAAGGAAAGCATACCAAATGCCTTCTTCACTATCCTAGCTACCTGCAATTCCACTTTCATGGAGCTATGAGCCTGCACTCTAAGGTCTCTTTGTTCAGCAACACTCCCAAGGACCTTACCATTAAGTGTATAAGTCCTGCTAAGATTTGCTTTCCCAAAATGCAGCACCTTGCATTTATCTGAATTAAACTCCATCTGCCACTTCTCAGCCCATTGGCCCATCTGGTCCAGATCCTGTTGTAATCTGAGGTAACCCTCTTTGCTGTCCACTACACCTCCAATTTTGGTGTCATGTGCAAACTTACTAACTGTACCTCTTATGCTCACATCCAAATCATTTATGTAAATGACAAAAAGTAGAGAGCCCAGCACCGATCCTTGTGGCATTCCACGGGTCACAGGCCTCCAGTCTGAAAAACAACCCTCCAACACCACCCTCTGTCTTCTACCTTTGAGCCAATTCTGTATCCAAATGGCTAGTTCTCCCCGAATTCCATGAGATCTAACCTTGCTAATCAGTCTCCCATGGGGAACCTTGTCGAACGCCCAACTGAAGTCCATATAGATCATGTCTACTGCTCTGCCCTCATCAATCTTCTTTGTTACTTCTTCAAAAAACTCAATCAAATTTGTGAGACATGATTTCCCACGCACAAAGCCATGTTGACTATCCCTAATCAGTCCTTGCCTTTCCAAATACATGTACATCCTGTCCCTCAGGATTCCCTCCAACAACTTGACCACCACCGAGGTCAGGCTCTCTGGTCTATAGTTCCCTGGCTTGTCTTTACTGCCCTTCTTAAACAGTGGCACCACATTAGCCAGCCTCCAATCTTTCGGCACCTCATCTGTGACTATCGATAATACAAATATCTCAGCAAGAAGCCCAGCAATCACTTCTCTAGCTTCCCACAGAGTTCTCGGGTACACCTGATCAGGTCCTGGGGATTTATCCACTTTTATACATTTCAAGACATCCAGCACTTCCTCCTCTGTAATATGGACATTTTGCAAGATGTCACCATCTATTTCCCAACAGTCTATATCTTCCATATCCTTTTCCACAGTAAATACTGATGCAAAATATTCATTTAGTATCTCCCCCATTTTCTGTAGCTCCACACAAAGGCCGCCTTGCTGATCTTTGAGGGGCCCTATTCTCTCCCTAGTTACCCTTTTGTCCTTAATATATTTGTAAAAACCCTTTGGTTCTCCTTAATTCTATTTGCCAAAGCTATCTCATGTCCCCTTTTTGCCCTCCTGATTTCCCTCTTAAGTATACTCCTACTTTCTTTATACTCTTCTAAGGATTCACTCGATCTATCCTGTCTATACCTGACATATGCTTCCTTCTTTTTCTTAACCAAACCCTCAATTTCTTTAGTCATCCAGCATTCCCTATACCTACCAGCCTTCCCTTTCACCCTGACAGGAATATACTTTCTCTGGATTCTTGTTATCTCATTTCTGAAGGCTTCCCATTTTCCAGCCGTCCCTTTACCTGTGAACATCTGCCTCCAATCAGCTTTTGAACGTTCTTGCCTAACACCGTCAAAATTGGCCTTGCTCCAATTTAGAATTTCAACTTTTAGATCTGGTCTATCCTTTTCCATCACTATTTTAAAACGAATAGAATTATGGTTGCTGTCCTCAAAGTGCTCCCCCACTAACACCTCAGTCACCTGCCCTGCCTTATTTCCCAAGAGTAGGTCAAGTTTTGCACCTTCTCTAGTAGGTACATCCACATACTGAATCAGAAACTTTTCTTGTACACACTTAAGAAATTCCTCTCCATCTAAACCTTTAACACTATGGCAGTCCCAGTCGATGTTTGGAAAATTAAAAATCTCCTACCATAACTACCCTATTATTCTTACAGATAGCTGAAATCGCCTTACAAGTTTGTTTCTCAATTTTCCTCTGACTATTGGGGGGTCTATAATACAATCCCAATAAGGTGATCATCCTGGAACACGTGGGACTTGAACCCAAGCCCCTTGCTCTTGCTCACAATTCTTGTGTTGTTGTGTGAGATGGAGATAGTGCAGAATCACTGCAACAGCTGGAACAGCAATTCCTGGTAGGAGGAATGCAAATGTTAAGGATGCAATAATCTTCACAACTAGCAGTGATCGGACCAGCAATTCTACTGATTAGAAAATCTCTGCAATAGTCTTCAGTCTTCCCATTACAACTTCCTGTTTCAATTACAATAACTTGATGTAACCATGATTATTTTGACCAAGTACCTTCTTTACTCTAGATTTCATTATCAAATGTGTAGCCAGCATACTAGATAATTCACTGTTGATTTAGGAAATTAGCAAAACAGAATAGCATTTTGTGACTTTAAGCATTCCTCCAAAAATAAATATACTTAAAAGCCCTCTAAATCTTTGCAAAATATATAGATATACAACAGATAGTAGTGGATATGCAACAGATAGGAGTTTTTGAAAAAATTGCACTGACCAATTCCATGGCATAAACGTGAAAGCTTTCATGCAAATATCCTAAATACTATCTTGTAGTTCCATTAATATTTTCCTCCTGTGTTTTATACAATGTTTATTTCACATTTTTACTGCATGCTTTAAAAATACTTTTCTTGGCATAAAGGTTTAAATGAAATCTCATTTGCCCTCCGACTAACCTGACCAAAGGAATGCTGTAAGAGTTCAATCACAGAGATGGCTGATGACCAACACACAAATTCACTTGCACTCTTTGTACAACATTTTGTAGCAAACTTCAACTGTTTAATTTTATTCTAGTTATTTGTGCTCATTCTACTCATTTAATTCTCATAAATTAACTGAGTGTCTCAATGAGAAGGCTCTGTACATCCGGCACTTAGCACAATGATGACTGGCAGTTTAATTGGCTTCCAAGATGAGAAGAATCAATGATCAGATAGTAAACTAATTGCAAATGTTGTCTTTGTAGCAGAGATTGTCTTGGAGACTTGCATCATTGTAGAGACGCATCCAATTTGCAGACCCTGCGTCTGCCAATGACACAAAAGGAAGAGGAAATAGCAGATTAAGCAACTAATGCTGTTGATTATGCCATTCAATTTTCTCTGGGAACTTTTAGGAAGAGAAAAAGAAAGATGCCAGCAGAGGCTATACTGGTAGTACTTTCACTTCTGAGTCAGATGATTGGGCACCAAAATCTATGCACTGCTGAGGAATTAGTGCATTGTCAGAGAAATCACCTTTTATATTAACGTTAAAAGAAGGTACTCTCTACCCTCTGTTGTGAGAAAGAGCTCAGAAAGTGTTAACCCTATTGTCCTAACTGTAGTGAGACTTAATACGATTTTGCAGCAGGAGTGAGGCAATGCCTCGCAGGCTTAGGCTATGGAGTGGCATGGTCCTTGGTCACCCTCGGAGGTCCACATTGGTGGGAGCGGCTGGATGGGACCATATGCACACTGAGGCCAGCATCAGCCTTCAGGGCAAGCTGGAGTGTGGGCATGTACCTGTGTACAGAGTAAGGGAGGGACCTGAAACAGAGGCTTTCTGTTTGCTGTGTGGGAAAGAAGTGTAAACAATTTATGCGTGTGGTGTTGGTCATTTTAGCGCATGTCAGCAGGGCATTGCACCAGGATTGGACAAAGGTAGAACATAGCCAGGCAGAATCAAGACAGAATGTGAGACAGAATTCTGTTTGGTCAGTCTAAGACTGAGATTGTTTCAATAAACACAAAGTGAACCTGCGTACTTGAATCCTCCTGTAGGAAGAATAACTATAACACTGACCTAATATTTATGTCTCAATCAGCAAGACAAGAAGAGATTATCTGACTGTTGTCATATGTCTGAATATAAATTATCTAAAATATCAAAGATCTCAGTTAGGGCGATGGAATGAAGAATCAAGTGAGAATGGGCAACAGGTTTATTGATGTTATTTCAACTACATGACAGCCATAGGTTCCCCAATGTGGTGTGGATTGAAACCAACTTCTTATGTACAATAAAAGTGAAATATTGCAGATATTGAAAATCTGAAATAAAAACAGGAAATGCTGGAAAAACTCAACAGGTCTGGCAGCATCTGTGATGTGGGATATAAATGAATTAATGTTATTTCTGCAAGTATAAATTCTGATACAGAATAGGAATGAGAAAATACATATTCAGCAAAAAGAAAGGATATGTGAGCATGAGACATGAATACAGAACAATGGTGGATATATGGGCAAACAGGAAAACATCTGTTCTCCTCGCTTGTACAGAGACACAGGAACAAACCCTAATTAAAGAGGTCAAAGTGGCCTCTGGATGGAAATAGATGCTGATAGAAGAAAAGATATGCCTAATCAATAATCTACAATAGACTGACGTCAAACACCCTTATGGGAGTCAGAGATAAGAGTTTGTCACGGACAAAACAGGATAAACAGAAGTTGTGGGATCAGTCTTAAGGAAATGAGTGACGTAAGCGAAGCAGGGAACAAACAATGGAATAAGGAAAAATATGGGATTCAAACTGTATAAATTTCGAGAGTTTGTTGGATTTGGTGTGCATTTTGTCATTACCTTACTGGGTAATGAGACAGGGCACCCACCTATAGGTGTATAAATAAATGGCGGATTCAGATATTTGTCTCGGACTGAAATTATTAAAGTGAGTGAGCTTTTGTTTCTCACAATTGGGGGCTCGTCCGGGATTTTCTTCCATCACCGGGGGGAGTGGCTGGCCTTGGACACTGGGAAGACGCG
Source organism: Chiloscyllium plagiosum (assembly GCF_037043375.1). Classification (NCBI taxonomy): domain Eukaryota; kingdom Metazoa; phylum Chordata; class Chondrichthyes; order Orectolobiformes; family Hemiscylliidae; genus Chiloscyllium; species Chiloscyllium plagiosum. The sequence goes on along the minus strand of NW_028270153.1, from coordinate 31,373,421 downwards.
TCCCGTTCCCCATTGAGGAGCGGTCTCGTGTCCCGGTTTGGTCTGCTCCCTTGGGTGACTGATGTGAATCCTATAAGAGAGACATCTGAATCAGACAGTGATAGGAGCTCGATAGAAGATACGGTGACAAAAGGGGCCAGGCAACTCTGTGCACAGACCAAGGTAAGAAAATTGACTTTTAAGTATTGCCTTGGTGGCCGGGATTGAGTTTTAGTAGTTAATAAGGGACTAACGAAGGAACTCAATATGGCTTGCGCTTTGGGTTAGGAAAAAGCCTCCGGGGAAACAAAGTAAGGAAAAGGCAATGGAAATGGAGGCGGGGTCCCTTACAACATTCCTCCGGAAAGTCCTTTGGGCAGGATGTTGTGGAAATTGGCAAAATAATACTTGTGCAAGGGAGAAAGATGATTAAATATTGTTGCTTTGTATGGACTAAGGAATCCATTCTTCGTCCCGCTGTCTTCTGGCCAAAGTACAGATCGGACGAAGACTGGGTTTGTGAATATCTGAGTTTATATGTCAATGTGCGAAAGAGAGAGAGAGAGAGAATGAAAAGAGCTGTACAGCTGGTAGGAAGTTTAACCCTTTGTGATTTGGTTTGAGTGAACATTTGTTTGTTGGTGATTGAATGTTTGTGTTTTATTCCCTGGAGCTTGTGTTCCAGGACTGTTTTGAATCTGATTTTTGTTATGGAAATTTAACATGATTTCTTTTAAGGTTAAGGATTCTATTGTGATTATGAAAAAAAAAAGGAATGATAACTCCTGTTCTTTTTACAGATCATGACTGCCTTACTATCAGTTTCTAACTAATCTCTTTTATCTTTACATAAAAGCGATTTATGGAGGACAGTTGAAGTTTCAGTTCAACATTAGATTGTAGTAAAAGCAAAATTCTATGGTTAATATCTGTGACCTTGGATTCAGCCATTGTTCATGCATTAGAAGTTGTTTTTTAAAAAAAACTTGAGTAGACAAATTCTTTTAAGGCAAGTTCTGATTATTTTACGACCTATAGTATTGTAATTGAGCAATGATTGGTCAGGACTATTTAAGAAAACTAATTCTGGATCTAAATTAAAGGACTAAAACTGGGTAATTACAGTGAATTGCAAAATTGGGAACTGTATGCATTTTGTATTTTGACTATTAAATACTGAAGAAATGAACGTAAATATATATAAATATATTTATAAGTTAGGAACAGGCTTTGAAGGTTAGTCAAGCATAAATTGATGAATTGGTGTTTGAAGTTATGGGGAGCTAGAAATATTGCAATATTTCTTTAAAAAAAAAGATAAAGGGGAAAAACATAACGACTTATCCCCTTTGGGAGGTGCCCATAGGGGACAAAGAGATTGGGTTTGTAAGTGCCCCCTCACCAGTGGGGAGGTCAGAACATTTAAAAAGGAAATGGAGGTCCTGGTTGAGGATCCGGTGGGGTTGTCTGAACAAATTGTTCAATTTTTGGGGCCCAGTCTGTATACCTGGGCTGAATTAATGTCTATTTTGAATATATTATTTACTGGGGAGGAAAGGGGACTTGTACGAGGAACTGCCATTAAAATATGGGACAGGGAACACCCGATTGGAGATGGGGATGCTGGACAGGGAGAGGTGAAGTTTCCCCTCAGAGACCCCCAGTGGGAAAACCAAAACCCAGAGCATAGAGAAGAAATGAGGGAATTGAAAGACCTGATTCTAAAAGGAATAAGGGAGGCAGTTCCGAAGTCACAGAATTTGATTAAAGCCTTTGAAATTAGACAGGAGAAAGATGAGACTCCCTCAGCTTTCTTGCAAAGATTAAGGGACTCAATGCGGAAATACTCTGGAATGAACCCTGAGGACCCAGTGGCACAGGGTCTTTTGAAAGTACATTTTGTGACAAGAGCATGGCCAGACATACAGAGAAAGATACAGAAGATAGAAGGGTGGAGCGAAAAACCATTAGATGAATTGTTGAGAGAGGCACAGAAAGTGTTTGTAAAGAGGGAGAGGACAAGGGGGAACATTTGATAGAGGGTTTGAGCGACAGGGGCAGAGATGGAAGTCGCTACAGGAAGGATGCTATTATTGTGGAAAGATAGGGCATTTTAAGCGGGAGTATCCTGATCTACAAAGGGAAGAAAAAGGCAATTCCGCTTATGAATTATGATGAAGAATAGGGGTGTCAGGGGTTCCTGCCCTCGGGGGCCCACCAGGAACCCTTGATAAACTTGAAGGTGGGACCGTGTAGGGAGGAGGTAATCTCCCTAGTAGATACGGGGCAGCACGGTCATCGTTGAATTTTAAACCAAAGAAAGTAGAAATGTTTACACGGTCAATTACTGTTTCGGGGGTGAAAGGGGAAGGATTTACTGTTCCAGTATTTGAACCTATGATGATAGAAGGTTCTAAGGATAGGATCACAGGGGAACTGCTGTATATCCCTGATATAGGAAGTAATTTACTGGGGAGAGACCTAATTATCCTTATAGGACTGGAGATTGAAATTCAGGAAAAAGAATTAGTTGTACAACTGGCAATATTGACAGAGGATGCAGAGAGAGAGATAGACCCTATTGTATGGGCTAGAGAAGGGAATTGTGGAAAACTACAGATCCCCCCCCCTTACAATAAATTTAAAACGGAAAGGGGACGTTGTCTGTGAGCGACAATATCCTATTTCCATAGAAGGTAAATGAGGACTGCAGCCAGTAATTGAGGGACTGATTAGAGATGGTTTGTTGGAGCCATGTATGTCTCCTTATAATACCCCAATTCTACCAGTACGGAAATCTGATGGAACTTATCAATTGGTGCAGGATTTGAGAACATTAAATCGGATAGTGCAGGTCAGGCACCCAGTAGTGCCAAACCCCTACACGTTATTAAGTAAGATCCCTCATGATCACAAATGGTTTAGTGTGATAGATTTAAAGGATGCCTTTTGGGCTTGTCCCTTGGCGGAGGAAAGATTTGGGACTATCCCCCTATGAAATCTTATTTGAATTACCTTATCTGGGAACACAGGGAGAATTGCCAATTCCCGAAACTAAAGATTTGTTTTTAAAGAAGTATATACTGGGCTTGTCCTCCTCTTTATCTTTCCTCAGAAAACAGGGTCTATTGGCACAGACTCCGCCCCTTGAATTTGCTGTTCATCCCATCCAGCCAGGAGATTGGGTCTTAATAAAATCATGGACAGAGACTAAGCTGCAGCCAGACTGGGAAGGGCCGTATCAGGCTCTTTTGACTACCGAAACGGCAATAAGGACGGTGGAGAAAGGCTGGACTCATTATACTCGGATCAAAGGGCCAGTGGACCCTCCAGTTGAGGAAGAAGTCTGGACAGCCGAATCAACGCAAGACCCGCTGAAACTCAGACTAAAGAGACTTTGAGTAATTGACTATACAGTGGCGATGCGAGCGCGGGATTATTTCTGTAAGATTGTATATTAAGCCTTTTTGTGTTTTAGCATAATGATCAGAATACTGGGAATGCTTAGAGTTGTGATGCTAGCCCTCTTGGTATTAGGATTTTGTCACATATCATTTTCATATGTATTATTAATGGTTCCTGAGTCTGATAATCCACAAGTAATAGACACTGATATATGTAGCTTAGTAAATTGTGGGAATGTAGCTAATCAGAGACAATACCGCAACTCAGAGATACATCTTAAGTCCTATGGGGATGGCCTCGGGGATGGTACCTGGTATAATGGTCTTGTCACAATACACCGGGCCCCCTTTCGACCAGCACCGATTGTCCCGATAAAAAGTGTAACCCCATATATTTAACGATAAGAAAAACCACATGGCACGGAGCGGTTTTGGGAGGTGGCACTTATGAGGTACAATTAAATGAAACATTTGGGATTGAAATGAAAGCAAATAGGAAGGAGTTTGTGGGCTGTTGTTTTCGAATTAGCATAGGACAGGGAAAAATGGGTAGAATTACTGGGTAATGAGATACAACCTTTCACCCCTCCCAATGATCCTACAGTAGTAAAAATTATAGAGGTAAAGAATTTGAAACAGACCATCGAGATAGAGACTGGGTACGGGGATACAAATGCCTGGGTTGAATGGGTAAAGTATACTGTAAAAAGTCTGAACAAAAAGCAATTGCTATGCATGTGCCTCCGGTAGGCCAGTGGCCCAGGTGGTTCCCTTTCCGCTTGGGTGGAAGCAAGACAGGAAGGGCATGAAATGTATGATAGCCCTGTATCAGGATGAGACTGCATGGAATGATAGGAATTGTACCTCCCTATCTCTGATGTTCCCTCCCTTGGAGGAGAAAGATGCAAAAGATCCCCCCCACATTTTCCGCCGCAGTTGGAAATCACACGTCATGTGTGCACAAGCGAGGTACGAGTCGGTCGAGAGATTTGGGGGAGCTGAAATTATGTACAGAGATTAAGAATGTTACCGAAACGGAGAAGGGAGGGAACTACTCAGCATTAAAGGTTCCCCGAGCGGATCTGTGGTGGTACTGTGGAGGAAAAATATTGAGACCCACCCTACCTCCGGATTGGAGAGGGATATGCGCAATTGTACAATTGGCAATTCCATTTACCCTGGCATTTGAGAAGGAAAAGATAGTAGGGAAAAAGGGAAGGGGTAAGAGATTACTGTTAGATAATTCTTTTGATGACAGGATTTATCTCGATTCTGTAGGAGTCCCTAGGGGAGTACCTGAATTCAAAGCTCGTAACCAGATTGCAGCAGGCTTTGAGTCAGCTCTCTTTTGGTGGGCAACAATGAATAAAAATGTAGACTGGATAAATTACATTTTTTATAATCAACCGCGATTTATAAATGATACAAGAGAGGCGGTTAAAGGAATATCAGAACAGCTTGATGCGACAAGTAGGATAGCATGGGAAAATAGAATAGCCCTTGATATGATTTTAGCAGAGAAAGGGGGTGGTGGTTTTTATCCTTACTTCCCTGATAGTAGTAGTCGGGGTATTGGTGGCCATTGGCTGTTGTGTCATATCCTGTATACGAGGGCTCACCCAGAGGCTGATTGAAACAGCCTTGATGAAACGAATGCCCCTGAGGGGAATCAGACAGAGGAACTTTATCAACTAAATAATAAGGAAATGAGTGAGACTAAGATGGATGAAATCTCTGAAATGATGCTTGCAAATTTTGGGAACAATGTTTAAAAAAAAAAGAGACAAAAATGCAGAAGATAACAGATAGTAATGAAAAGAAAAAGGGGAAATTGTGGGATATAAATGAATTAATGTTATTTCTGCAAGTATAAATTCTGATACAGAATAGGAATGAGAAAATACATATTCAGCAAAAAGAAAGGATATGTGAGCATGAGACATGAATACAGAACAATGGTGGATATATGGGCAAACAGGAAAACATCTGTTCTCCTCGCTTGTACAGAGACACAGGAACAAACCCTAATTAAAGAGGTCAAAGTGGCCTCTGGATGGAAATAGATGCTGATAGAAGAAAAGATATGCCTAATCAATAATCTACAATAGACTGACGTCAAACACCCTTATGGGAGTCAGAGATAAGAGTTTGTCACGGACAAAACAGGATAAACAGAAGTTGTGGGATCAGTCTTAAGGAAATGAGTGACGTAAGCGAAGCAGGGAACAAACAATGGAATAAGGAAAAATATGGGATTCAAACTGTATAAATTTCGAGAGTTTGTTGGATTTGGTGTGCATTTTGTCATTACCTTACCGGGTAATGAGACAGGGCACCCACCTATAGGTGTATAAATAAATGGCGGATTCAGATATTTGTCTCGGACTGAAATTATTAAAGTGAGTGAGCTTTTGTTTCTCACATGTGAAGAGAAAAACAGTTAATTTTTCAAGTCTGAACTCTCTGAAGACCCAACTCAGACTAGAAACATTAGCTCTGCTTCTCTCTACAGATGCTGCCAGACCTGCTGAGTTTCCCATACATATCATCTTTTTCCCATATGGAATGAGGCATTGTATTCTGGAAAGTTTTCCTGATTTATTCTTTGGAGTTAGAAGAAGACAGAATTGAACAATTGAATTCCAGTATCAAGCCTTGGATTTATTATAGGACTATTCATCCCTTTGAGAGGATGAGTAAGTAGGATTAGGCTTGTCATTTACTAATATTTTTGTACTCTTTAAGAACTTCTTTTAAAAACAGCCAGTATGTTGCTAAAAAACAGCAACATCTGCTCTTCTATAACAAGAAAAGAAACTAACAAGGGATGTTGTACCTTTTGCGAGTGGTTAGAGCCTTTATTCATGTAAGATAATACTTGACTAATGCAGCATTGACCCATGGCAGATTAGGTCTCTCTTTTAAGTCATCAGAAGTACACTATTCAATCTGTGCTCTATTTTAGTATATCCACCCATGATGAATGGGGAAACATGGCCAGTATGTGTAATCAATGTTTGTTTCTCAAGAAAGACTAACTTTCAAACTCCCAAACAACTTCCTCTGATATGAATCTGTTCTGATGTTGAACCATTAAGGTTTCAATACTATTGTGTTTTGTGCACTTCATATGTAATGGGCCGTGGCTTGCTGGAGTGGGACATTTCATAGCCTACCACTTTAGAGAGATTTCGTTTTTGTGCTCTTCAGCTCCAAATATGCCACAACTCCTCCAAGTTTGAGCTGATAATGTATAATAAGGGCCATGGTCCTCAGTAAATGACAGGACCAATGGTGCATTTCCTTAACTAGTGACATTTAATGGTTGAGAAAGAAGCAACAAAATAGCAGAGAAGGAAGATGAATTAAGGAGAGTTCATTTGTGAATTATCTCCACAGAGGCCATCACCAAGTCAACTTTTATTTACATGGGGAGATGCCTTGATAGTGATCCAGCTGCCTCAGAACCAACTGTCAAAGTGTCAGGAATGTCTAATAATTCTGATTTTATCTGTCAGCTAGGGATCTCTGATTGGATGCAATTAACAGCCCCAGTCAGGGAACTCATATTCTAAGAGGTCCCCCTACCTGACCTTACAATCACTACAATTAGTGTCAAATTATGGACAGAAAGTAAAGAATAGGGGAGGTATTTGAGGAAAAGAGAAAAAGAAAAGAATGGAAGAGTAAGAGTGAAGTTAATTTGACCTGTTTAAACCTCTTAGAATATTGTAGGCATTGGGGAATGTGTGCTGAGAGACCAAAGGACCAGCCTGATCCACACTGTGGACTGGGTGCCTGTCCCTCTGCAGTATTGTACCCATTCAGCCACACTCTCCTAGCTTCTGGTGTGTCTTGCTGCCAAAGTCTGAGCTTGCAGGTTTGGAGAGAAGCCAGCCTGACACCAATGGTTCCCTGAGAGTCAGGTACTAGTATCCATGATGGAAGACTAGGTGCAGGGAATGTTTGCAGTTTCACCATGAGGAAGCTGGAGGTCATTTGGAGGAGGAGTCAAGATAAAGCTAAACACACTCTCCAGTTTTCATACCAGGCTTTTCCAATGGCTGCTTGTTTGACAAGTTTGATAAGATCGCACCTGGAATATTAATGAGGCAGTTGGGCTGTCAACAAGGAATGTAACAAGCATTAATCTCTGTCAGTTGGCAACTTGCCACTACCTGGCAAGAAGCGCACCACGCTGCCTATGAAAAGCATGAAAAATGGGGTGAGATGATCTTGACGTCAAGATGGGCCTCACCACACTTTGAGTCTGATTCTGCCATACATCTTGGTGTAGCCCACATTGCTCAAATCCTTACAAGATTCAACCTTAAGGTTTTCAATTAACGTATTTAAATATATAAATAGAGATGAACTGAACACATCTGTCCAATGTGTCAAATCATGCTAATGCAGCCAATGGAAGAGAAATATAAGCAATGTGAACAGTTCTTAGGCAGCTAATCAATGCACTTATGATATTAAGGTTTGTCAATGCCTTGGAACGTATTTGAATATATTAATCATTATTTGTTCAAAATTTATGATTCTCTTTTTGTTGTAAAGTCCTCATCGATGATAGCAAACAGTGGATATCAATGATTAAATCACTTAGGTGTACAGTATTTTGCTTTATGTTTAAAGTTAAAACAAAATTATTTTGCATTATAAACAAAGTTTTCAGTGCCTGTTTAGTAAAACAATGCTTATTTAAGAAGGGCTAAGTCAAGGTAAGGACAATCCTTCAAATAAGGAGTTAAACCAAGATCCCATATCTCTTGTTCTAGAGTTTGCTTAGACATTCAGAAATATTCATGGAAGAACTCACTTAGTATCCTGACTAACATTTCTTTCAGCCAATGCTATTGAAAACAGATTAACTGGTCATTCATCTTACTGTTGTTTGTGGCAACATGCTGTGTGAAAAATAGCTGCTTCATTTTCTTGTAAAACATGCATTCCTCTTGAAGGTAATTTATTCTCTGTGAAGTACATTAAGGTGTTTCTGAGAGATGTGACAGTATGCTATTTAAATGCAAGGTTTTCTTAATCATATGATTTGACAGCTATCGTGTGCATCATTTAACAAGCTGTGAAATCAAGATTTGTTTAGCAGGTTGCATAACCTCTGCTTTTTGTAGGAATATTGCTAGACAATAAATGTAAATACTAACAGCACATACCAAATTCAATTAATGCAAGGCAACTCAAAATAAAAATCAAGCCCAATTAAAACTAACTTGTTAAATGCTACACTTTAATGTTTTGATAGTCAGATATTGAACTAAAGTCCCTTTGGGGAGAAATTAAATTAAAATCATCTGTGGAAGTTCATCTATGCAGCACAAAAACAATGGGGGTACAGTGTTACGTGGAATCATAGACTCAACACATGATAACTTCATTATGTCACAGCCTTTTCCAGAGTTTTGGATTAAAGTGAGTCAATTGCTATGACCCGTATGACACTTGTAATATAAACATTACAAGATGCTTCTTGAATCAGAATCCTCAGAGAAAAGCAGACACTTCTGGGCTGAAATATCAAAATTAACTGAAAGGAAAATGAAAGGTGTTGTTTGGTCTCTTCAATTTAACCTCTACAGAGCATAAAAGTTCATTTAATTTTAATTACCCTCAGCTCTCAAAAGCATTTTTGTGAACTATATATTTAACACCCTTGATTAGATAAGTGTTTAACACATTTTATTCTCTGACAGACGGGAGTTTAAAATTAGACATTTTATAACAAGTTCAGGACTTACTAGGTTATCAGCAAGATAGCAAAATAGTATTTTCTTTTTCAAAATGTATTTGATCTACTTGCGCTAATTAATAAATTGACTACAAAACTAGATTCTGTCGTATTGTTGGTACCCATGTTAGAGAAAACTAGTGATGCTGAAAATCGACAGCTTATCCATTTCCAGATACACCAGCGATGATAATTGTGCAGCGTGGCCTAATTGTATTGGTACCATGCAGAATGGGCAGATCATGATGTTGCTCAGCACCCATTTCAGCTTGCCATTTCGAAGGCATGCATCCTTTTAGTCACAACTAAACACGCACAAGGCATTCCTCACCAGAGTTATTAAAAGACATCAGCAAGGGACTTTCGGGAGAGGTGCATTTATTTGCTGTTGATGAGTTGGTGTAAATATTACATTCTACACTGCTGGGGATTTCCTCTGGAGCAAGTAGTGTTTGACTTTATCAAGGACTTCAGTGCAATTTGAGAGGCTGTCAGCAGATGGCCTGCTATCACTCACTGGGCCTTCAGTTCTAGTCTTTCTTGGATGATAAAGCTCAAGAAGAGAAGGATGGCTGTACACAGAGACTGGAGGAGAAGGGCTCCCAATTGAACAGATCACCGAGTTACAGTATTTAGGGAATACTTCTAATACTTCCACTTCAGCCTGTGGCAGTGTCTGATCTGGCCGCAGGTTACCATGGAAGTAGACACTAAACTGCGCCACTTCCTTCAAGCAGCCATGCAACCACAAGGTCCCATTGATCATCTGGGTCACTAGGTCTGTCAAATTCTATACCTCCGATCTTTTCAGCATGGAGTTGGTGTGATCGCCAATATCTCACAGCTTGCTCGCATTAACGTATCAGGAGAGGAGTCTTCATTGTTTCTCTCTGAGCGGGGAGACGTGCAGGAAGTGCAAGTATCTGGCTTTGTCATTGATGCATGCAGCCATCAACTGACAAATACACACGCACACATGAGACTGAGGGCGCCCTACGTTAACCATGATAAGAACTGTGATTTGATTAAATATATGTTTGATGGCAGCTGCTTTTGAATTTAAGAGGCAGGAATTTAAGTTTCTGCTTGGTTCCAGTCACTTGAAGCAATTTATTACCATGCCTTTTTTAAAATCAGTGTACCTCTTTGAAAGCTCCAAAGAGATTTAAACGAAATAGATAAATCTGTGTTTTGTGAGAAAAGCAAAATAAAGCACTGTGCAAGGAAAACAGTTATATCCTGGTTGAATGCACGAGTTATGAACTGTACATTTTTGGAGCACATGAAATTAGTTAAGATAAACAGCTACTGTAAAATATAAATACTGTTTTATCGCTAGCTTTTGCTTTTTGTTTGCTTATTAAGGAATTTATTTGACAGATATTCTGTTACTTTCTGCAAGCAAAAACAATCAGTAGATGAAATGATCAGGAGGTGGTTTACTATTTGTTAAGCAAGATTGCTTCAAACATTGAGGAATATCTGGATAAAATAGTTTTGAGGGCATAGGGAACTGATATTCACCTTTGAGAGTAGTCAGCAATAACTGTTAAAAACAACAACTTACATTTGTACTGCACTTTATACACCTCTGTCAGGTTTCCCCTTTTCTGCTCCAAAGAACACCACCTGAGCTTATCCAGCCTCTCTACACAGCTGAAATGTGTAGAGCTCTATCCCAGGCAACATTTTGGTGAATCTCCTCTGCACGTCCTCCAGTGCAATCACATCCTTCCTAAAGTGTGGTAACCAGAACTGCACACAATACTGCAGCTGTGGCCTAACCAAAGTTCTGTACAGCTCCAACATGACCTCCCCACTCTAATATTCTATGCAACAACTGTTAAAGGCAAGTGTCCCGTATGCCTTCTTAACTGCCCTATTAACCTATCCTGTCAGCTTCAGACGTCTGTGGACAAGCACCCCAGGATCTCTCTGTTTTCCAGAGTTTCTTAGTGCCTTATTGTTCATTGAATATTTCCCTGACTTGTTCCTTCTGCGAAAGCACATCACCTCACATATAACAGGATTAAATTCCACCTGCCATTGATCTGCTCATCTGATCAATCCAATTATATTGTTCTATAATCTTTCTCATCACTGTCAACCACCCAGCCAATCTTTGTCTCATCAACAGCTTACTTATCATCCTGCCTGCTACATCATTAATGAATATCATAAACAGTAAGGGACCTAACACTGGTCTCTGCGGAACACCTTTGCACACCAGTCTCCAGTCACACAAACAGCCTTCTACTCTCACCCCTGTTCTCCTGCCATTAGCTGAATGGAAGATTGGGATAGGCCAGTAGTTTTCAAGGCCACAGGGGATCAAGGGTTGATTTTTTGAGGAGAGTGGTAATAATGGCATCGGAGTAGGCAAAGTAAGCAGCACAAGAGGTGAGAGGGCAGTCCGGTAGCTCAGTGGTTAGCACTGTTGCCTCATAGTACCAGGAACTCAAGTTTGATTCCACCCTTGGGCAACTGTCTGTATGGAGTTTGAACATGCTCCCCGTGTCTTTGTGGGTTTCCTCCGGGTGACTCTGGTTTCCTCCCACAGTCCAAAGATGTGCAGAATCAGTGGATTGGCCATGCTAAATTGCCCATAGTGTCCAGGGATGTGCTGGCTAGGTGGATTAGTCATGAGAAATACAGGGTGACAGAGATACAGTAGGAGAGTGGGTCTGGGTGGGATGCTCTTCAGAGGATCGATGTGGACTTGATGGCTTGCTTGCATACTTTAGGGACTCTGTGTAACAACCATTAACAACACAGAACATGCTGACCTGGAAGGGAAGTTGGGTGCAAAATAGCTTTGCGTCAGACTGAGGGAGCAGAAGATGGGTCTCATGACCCAAGGTGAGTTTGGAGAAGGCATTAGAAGAGGTAAAATGTGAATTAGTTCAGGGCTAGAACCTCAGAGAAAGTCTAAACTGTGGGAAGAAGGGAATCAGTAACCACAACAAAATGGATAATCTCAATATCAGTGACAAGGAGGTAATGGTAGTTATTGTTGGAGGTTTGATGGCCGAAGCAGGATTTAAAAGATAAAGAAGTTTCAAGAAAGGAAAAGGAAAGATTTTACATTTATGCAATAGCAATGAAGTGATTTGTAATCTATACAGTCAATATTATAACATAATAATTGTGACAGCCGACTTGCAAACAGCAATCAGACCACAAAATTGTTTTTTCATGATTATTGTTGCAGAGGTAAATATTGAGCATGGCATTAGGAGAACTCCCTTAAGTTCACCTAAGAGAATAGACTTTGCCAAGGTATAATGCACCATCTGAAACTGATATTATCAACAGTCTGAAACATGTACTGCAAAGTCTGAAGTGGAACTTGTACACACGGCCTTCCAACTCAGAGGTGCTACTATACAGGTGCTACTACACCTGCTGTAGTATAGTCTGACATAAATGCAGAGTTATAACTGTAAAAATTTAACAAACCAATCGTCTAAAAGCTTTTTGTTGATCTTATATCTTAATGAACGATCTTATTCAGAAACTGTGAAATAGAGAATTCTCAAACTTTTACAGTAAATGAAATGCTGTGAAGAAATAGGTGCTTGCTGTATAATTTCAGTGCTGCTTTTTATTTTCTTTCTGTTCTCAGTGAATTGGCCCACTGTTGTGATGTGGACTGAGGTCCAGTGTATTGATTCATCTATGTAATTCTTCACATTATCCACCAGACAAATTCCTACAGAGGGTTGCACCATAATTTAGTGAGTAATGTGACTCTTTTTGATATATGTCAGAAACCTGAGTTTGTATATTGAAAGCATCAGTTCAAAGTTTGATGTTAGTATGAGGCTCAGAAATCATTTGGAGGATAAAAGAGACTCCAGGAGGACACAAGCACAACTAGTGAAATAGGGAGAGAATGGCAAAGAGGTTTATTAGAATGGTACAAGGGATGCGGGTCTTCAGATACGTGGACCTAAAAACAGAGAATATAAAAAAGAGACTTGATAAAAATGAACAAAATCAAGAACAATTTTCTTAGCATGAATAATTAAGGAATGTTTTCTATAACAGAAGGGTCAGTAAGTAGAAGTCACAGATTTAAATTGATTTAAACAAAAGCAAGTTATATGAGGAACCATTGGAAACAAATTCAGTGGTAACATTCATAGATCTGCAGAGGAGGATGTACAGCACTGCAACAGATATGCAACGCAGCAGAGGACAAAGTGTTACAGCACAGCAGAGGATATACAGCATAGGAAAAGCACAGTAGAAGGTAGACACCAGTGAAATAGCTTAGGGAAGAGCATACAGTGGTGTGACAGCACAGCAGAGGATATACAGTGCACAACCATGTGGCACAAACTGTCCATGCCAATGTTTATACTCCATTCAAACCTCCTTCCATCTTTCCTTATCTATACCTAGCATTGCAACATTTTCTGTCATATGATAATCTAATGTTCCCTTAAATATATTTATACTATTCAATTCAATTATGCTCTGTGATGGTGAGTTCTACCTTCTCACCACTCTTTAGATAAAGAAATTTCTTCTGAATTCCCGACTGGATTTTTGGCAATGATCTTTCATTGATGGTCTCTTGTTGCGGTCTTCCCCATAGGAGGAAATATTCTCTTTGTTTTCACTCTATGAAAACCTTTCATTGCTTGAAAATAAGTTATGCCTCTGCCCTATTTTAGGAACATAGGATCAGGAGTCGGTCATTCAGCTCCTCAAGCCTGTTCCACCATTCAATGAGATCATGGCTGATTATATATTGCCTTTGGCCCATGTGCCTTAATATTTTTGCTTAACAAAAAAAGCCTCAGATTTAAAATTAACAACTGATTTCCTCAAGCGTAAAGAGACCCAGACTGTCATTTCTTTCCTGATATGCTTACCTGCACATTTCTGATACAATTAGCACTGTATACTTTCCAGTGTTTCAATATCCTGTCTTATGATATGGTCACCAGAAAAATATCTAGTAAACTGAGTGTGGTCTAACCAATGTTTCAATAAGTGGCGTAATATAACTTCTTTTCAATTCTATCCCTCTAGAAATATAGCCGAGTGGGGCTTTGTTTGTTTTCTTTTAATGGCCGTGCTAACCTATGGTAAAACCATTAGTGTGTGATGTATTCGTACTTTGAGATTCCTTTGTACTAAATTCCCACCCAGATTTGCACCTTCCAAGTAATAAGTGACCTCCATGTTCTCTGTATTAACATGTGCTTCAACATATTTAGCTGTGTTGAACTTCATTTGCCAATTATTTGCCAATTCTGTAAACTTATTAATGCAAAAGAAATATGGATAAATACTAGAAATAAAATAACTTAAGGAGCTGGGAGGGGATGGCAAAAATTTAAATAGCTCAACTGAAGAGCCAGCAACACCACAATGGAGTGAATGGTCTCTTCCTATGTTGTATTTTTCTGTGAGTTAAATGACAGAACACAAATAAAGATATTGGTTTTTGTGAGTTTTTAAATTCTGAAAAGCTAAATTACCAGAAACTGGAAACTTCTAAAATGTTTGCTGTTAGTTTTCCTAAATTGTTTAAAAAATGCTTTGGCTAGAGTGATGTTCTTAAAAAAAACTGGTGCATCAACGTGAAAAATAACCTCCCACCTGTTTGTCAGGAAGAAGCAGAAATACAGGGAGACAAGCACAAATATAGTGCTTCCTAGCCTTGGGTCAAATCATTTCCATAACATTATCATTGCGTGAGGAAATGGTAATTGAGGTCTGTGGAGACTAGTCTCCAAGCCACACTTTTTTCCTTTCTAGGACGACATCATTTGCATTTCAATATTAGTTCAGCATTGACAGGTTTCCTCAAACAGAGTAAAAAACATTTGCCTGTACATTTTGCCTGTGCTTTGCACATTTGTAAATTTGAAAGGACCAAAGTTGCTCACTGAGCAGTAATGAGGGAAAGAATGGTTGCTACAGGAAAAGTAGGATACATTTAAACTGCTGTGAATATCTGCCATTCAGTGATTTCCTTCGGTTAAAACTGAACATTAAAGTAAATAAGGCTTCTTTTATTGAAAATAAATTTGGAGTGTGGAGTAAGAGTGGGAGGGATTTCTGTTCAGGGGTTGGACTGGTGTGCCACATGATTATACATCTCACCTCATTGCAGATGTGTGGATATAATGCCAAATTTTATGAGCAACAAATTCTGAAACTTTGTGGTTCCAATAATAGGGTAAAATATTTAAATAGGACTAAATACCACATCATTCTCTGCAGCACAGGAGCAACTCCGCTCATCACCCCACCTACTGCAGAGATATCAGAGCTCAGGCAAAATAAAATGTATCATGCTTCAGGAATATCTCCCCAGAGGTTTTCCTGAGGTTGTCCAGGAGAGAAGGAATGTTCTTTTTTCTGATGGAAGGCAACAACAGGCCATCCCAGCTGACAAAGATAGCCTGGACAGAAATGGATGCAGAGGTCAGTGTTCATTACAGTTCAGAAAAACCTGATTGCAGTGCTGCAAGAGGATGAAAGGTCTGCTGCACCCTGCTAGGATGTGGGCCACAACTTGTACAATGCTTCATGCCCCTATGAGTGTGAGGTAGCATTGTAATGTTGCTGGTGCAAAGGATTGTCATATAGGAAGTTGGGTGCCAGGAATCTCCATCAGACACCTCCTGTGCAAGTGATGCCTATCACTTCATTGCAACTACCATTGTTACATTACTTGCAAATAGGTACTGTCTCTCACACATTTGCCAGGGTTCACAATTAAAAGATAAAAGGAGCCACAACGCTAAGCAGCTTATACACCATCAGGTCACTGACCTTTCATTACAAGTAGGAGAACATGCATACCTGATAGTTTTTCACCAAAGGCTTGCACGGTACAAGGACAAAAGATGGCGCTTTAAGTTACACCTCACTTGACTGTCTTGGTCAGGTATGTTGGTGAGAGCCAGGGTGCCTTGCTTGGGACGGCTTTTTAAGCGCAAAGAAATTAATGATTTTATGAAGGAGCCAAGTAACCAAAGAAGTTTGTACTTGCTGAACCTTAGAGAAAGAAGTCTATCCCACCAGGTACATGCCTCATATAAACAGTCAGGTTGTGAAATTGTGTTTCCAATTTCTGACTAGCAAGTAGGAATCATGTCCATAATTTGAGGAGGCTAGGGTGCTCATAACTATTTGGGACATTCTAATGAATGCAAAACAGGAGGAAATAGGAAAGACGATACATCTGAAAGGTTTTGAGAACTTAATATCAAAATCTTAACTTGCCGTCAGAAACCGAGTTTTTCGTTTCCTGCCCAATTAGCACTCCCTCCATCCTCAGCCTTCGAAAAGCTCCAGGTAGGTACAGAAAATTCCCATGGGTTGGCATTCCCTGATACTCTGACAAGATTTACTATTTAGTGGAAACTTGCTGCTAACATGGCAAAGCCTCATTGTTGTGAAAAATGCCCCTTAAAACAATGGGAAACTGAAAACCTTAACCATTAAGTACAAAAGTTCATACAGTTTAGGTGAAAATAGGATTGTGAATTTACAATTGTAAAAAGAAACAGTTCTTTTTTGAAACTGGATTCTATGATTTAAGTACAGCAACTGATTGTCAGTATTACCATTTATGCATTTGGAGGCACAATTGTGATATTTAACTGGCAGTGTCACTTGCCCCTTCATAATCACTGCTCAAGTACTACCTGTGGAGAAGTGTTCTAAATCGACCCAATGGCCAATTATGTGCTAATTATTGTTGTTGGAAGTTTCCATGTATTGGCAGCTGCTTGCCTCTTGCAGTCATCTCAATGACCTTTCCAACCTATTTCAAAGCCAAAACAAAATTGTAGCAGGTAATCATATTTCATTCACAGTATTGTGCTGAAAATAATTCCTCACATTTGTATAATATTCATCTCATCGACAGATGGTTATTTCTCTGCTTCACAGGACTAGGAACAATGACTGGAGACTAAACCGAGTGAAGAAAGAGAAAGAATGTGTTAGTATGTCAAAGCGTCAGTAAAACAGAAATGGTTTTAGGAGGCTTTGGAAAACAGAGGGAGGCAACAAGCTAGAGAGTGGGGTTCCAGAGGCTAGGGTAATGAGTGCTCAGAGGTACTAGAATACAAACAAATAGAAAGGCATATAAGAGACATATGGCTAGACCCGAATGGAAGAAACAATGGAGTTTGACAAGACTATAAGGCCATAAGACCATAAAAGCAGAAATTAGGCCATTTGGCCCATCGAAGCTGCTCTGCCATTTGATCATAGCTGATAGGTTTTTCAACCCCATTTTCCTGCTTTCTCCCTAAAACACCAGAAAATATGCCATTGAGGACACCAGATCATCTCATTCTAGATTAGTTACAGTTCAGAATGTGTTGCTGGAAAAGTGCAGTAGGTCAGGCAGCATCCAAGGAGCAGGAGAATCAACGTTTCGGGAGTGAGCCCTTCTTCAGGATTGAGGAAAGAATGCCAAGCAGGCTAAGATAAAAGGTAGGGAGGAGGGACTTGGGGAGGGGCATTGGAAATGCGATAGGTGGAAGGAGGTTAAGGTGAGGGTGATAGGCCGGAATGGGGGTGAGGGCGGAGAGGTCAAGAAGAAGATTGCAGGTTAGGAAGGTGGTGCTGAGTTCGAGGGTTGGGACTGAGACAAGGTGGGGGGAGGGGAAATGAGGAACCAGTTTCCTCATTTACCCTCCCCCACCTTGTCTCAGTCCCAACCCTCGAACTCAGCACCACCTTCCTAACCTGCAATCTTCTTCCTCACCTCTCCACCCCCACCCCCACTCCGGCCTATCACCCTCACCTTAACCTCCTTCCACATATCGCATTTCCAACGCCCCTCCCCAAGTCCCTCCTCCCTACCTTTTATCTTAGCCTGCTTGGCACACTTGCCTCATTCCTGAAGAAGGGCTCATGCCCGAAACATCGATTCTCCTGCTTCTTGGATGCTGCCTGACCTGCTGCACTTTTCCAGCAACACAATTTCAGCTCTGATCTCCAGTATCTGCAGTCCTCACTTTCTCCTAGTTACAGTTCATACAGGGTGAACCATAGATTCATCAAAGAGTAGATTGTATTCATGGCAGGAAATCAGCAGAGCTTCATATCCTTTTTATTTAAGTCAAGTAAAACATCACAGTGAAACCATCTCCACTGTCTCAATCTCAGATCAAAGCTCCATAACGATCATTCTTTTGAAAAGTATGCTCTTGAGATTTTGGTTCTTTCGCTCATCTGTGAAGAATAAAAATCTCCCAATGTGGCGGTGCATGCTAATATTTCCTCAATGTTGACAGAATTATGTTTTTTTTTGTAAGATACTAATCTAAGAGACTACCCATTTGTACACAGAGCAGGCATAATTTAAAAACATACATTATAGGTTTGCCGTAATATTAAAAATTCATATTCTTTCTAGGTGCACATGAAAATTAATGTAATTCTTTGTTTCTAACTTAAATTCTGTTGCTAATTAATTATTCATTAAATAATTTCAGACATGATCAAATGTTTCTTTAATGGTAATAATTAATTTCTTGTGTCAGTGAGACATTGCAAGCATCTAATAGGCCTACAATCAAAACAATCATATGAATCAATGTTGAATAAAGAGAAAATACATGACAATTTTTAAGCACTAAGATATGGACTTCTATGTGTACTTTTTTTCAAAAGCCCATTCAAAACAGTATAAAATTTTATCTCATAGAGATTTTGTTTAACAATTCAGACACAGGTGATGATTTGAAAAAGATAAAGGATGTGTATAAACTTTGGCTTTAAGTATCACACTTCAGCCATTTCACCAAGCTGACACACATAATGATCAAGCAATGACCTGGATTAAGACCCACAGATGGTGTGCATATTGACCACAGATGGGAAAGCATTGATGCAAACAGAGGTGACATCTCAGCAGGCTGCATGATATCATACACATAATCTCTTTAATTAGCCTCTGACCTGATTTTGTCCAGTTGGTGACATAAATATTGAAAACTAGAGGTGCAAATGGTTTGTAAATGGCTCATACTCTATGTTTACATATAGGTTAATGCCATGTTCCTGTTCACCTAAATGGTGAGCAGAGCTTGAAGAAAACACAAATCAGTGAAAAGGAATGGGAATGACCCAGTGGTAGCTGACTAAGTAGCTATTATTCATGAATCATCCCTGACACTGAGTGTTGGCATGTTACAGTTAATTTTAGTCCAGCACTTGCTCAATATCTAACACAATTTTGGTTGAGCTAGGTTTAGTGATCATTGTCAGAAAACATGCCATTGTTATTTTTCCCACTTTTCTAATCTAGGAGCATTGATGTCCAACAAAACAGTTTTGTTTTAGTCCATCAACTCCCCTTTTCTCAGCAGTGCGATAGGATAGACTGTAGCTACAAAATTCAGCACTGTCATGCCACTAGTCTCAATAATAGAGAAAACTGTGGCTCACAAAACGGTAGCTAGGTAGTTTTCAGCCAAATCCAGTGTAGCCTGCATTTGCTGTGCTAGGATACTCAAGTTGGTGCATCATACCTACTTTTGAAGCATGCAGAATGGGGAAATTGAATTGTCAAACAGCGTTACATGGGCATTTATCCTCTGATTTTGTACCATGCAGGAGGATAGATTGAGGAAGTTGGTCTCTTCTATTTGGGGAGAAGAAGGCTAAGAGGAGATCTGATAAAGGTTTTCCCACTTGTGAAAGCAAGAGGACATAGTTTTAAAATGATCTGCAAAAGAAAAAAAAGAATGATGTGAGGAAAAACCTTTTCATAAGTGAGTAGTTAGGGAGTGCAGGTGTGGTGAAGGCAAGATCAATTGAGGAATTCAAGAAAGCATTGGATGATTATTTGAATGGAAATGGTATGAGGAAAAAGCAGAATTTTAGTACGGAGTGGTGCTAATTGGTGCTCATTTAATGACCCTATGCAGACATGATGGGCTGTGCACTGTAACATTTCTGTGATTCTGTGAGTTGGACCTTTCTTAAACACATCCAATAAAATTGCATTCAATTGCACAAGGGACTGTGTTCCTATCCTCAATCACCTACTATTCCAATTTAATCCAAATGATTGGATTTGTTCTCGCTGGAGTTCTGAAAAATGGCTGGGGGTGGTGTTGGAATCTGACTGAGTTACACTAAATGCTAAAGGGGATTGTTTGAGATGGAAATTGAACAGATGCTCCCCCTTGTGGGACAGTAACAAACAAGAGGTGATGGATATAGTGAGAGGAGGTAGGTTCAAAACTGAGAAATGGAGAAACAACTTCTATTAGAGGGTTGTGCAATGGAGGCAGAATCAATCAATACATTCAAAAAAGAAATAGACATGTTTCAGATGAAAAGCAGGGTAAAAGGCTATGGGCAGCAGGCAGGAAAGTGGACCAGGGTAAGATCTGCCATGCTGAAAATGTTATGCCCGAAACCTCGATTCTCCTGTTCCCTGGATGCTGCCTGACCTGCTGCGCTTTTCCAGCAACACATTTTCAGCTCTGATCTCAAGCATCTGCAGACCTCACTTTCCCCTCTAAGATCTGCCATGATCATGTTAAATGGCAGAGTGAGCTGAAAGGGCTGAATTGCCTAGTCCCACTCTTAATTACTATCTTCCTAATTTAATCAATAATGAACTTTTAGGTGAGGTGTATTTGACTTACTTTTGTTCCTGCAGAGTGAGTGAAAGTAGCATCTTGGAACTATGGAGGAGGTTGGAAATGTTTGTGTAATTTGTAAATGATTTCAGAGGTGTTAAAGACTTATCAGAAAGGCTGTTTCCTTTAATGACAGCTATGGTTCCAGTTTTCCTGGATCCTGCATGACAGTGAGATTGAGCAGAAGCAGCTGACAGGGAAAATGGTGTGCATTGGGGAGAGGAGGAAGAGTGCTTTGACTCTCAATCTGTATCCACGAAGAATCCGCAGGGATCACGTCTCCTGACTCCACTCCAACTAGCAGCTTTAGGCAGCTACATTCCAAGGAAGGGACCATTGAACTGCCACCTCTTCCATCTAGATCCAGAACCTCACAATAGGATGAAAACAGTGCTTTCAATGTACCTCAGATAGAAGAAGGGAATGAGGAAAGACAGGAGGAGGAAGGCTAGTGATAACAGGAAGCTCTTTCTTTCAGACAGACTGCCCTTAACTGGCTACCCAGACTTCAGTTCTCATAAAATCTCCTTCTCACATCATACTGCTCCATAATTTCACACAATTCACTCGCTCTCCAATGGGCCATTATTGTCTTTTATTTTAAATAAAAGAAGCAACGACAAGCCATTCCACAGTAACTTAATCCATCAAACATTTGAGAATGCATACAAAACTGATATATTCATCTTTCTGCAAATGGGTAGTGCCTGTCTTGCTGGTTCTTTTGCCTGGCTTTATACCTCTGAATCATGTTACACCAGTAGCTGCAGCATTACTGCTGGAAAGCTGCTTACTTTCACTGGGGAGAGGTGGCAGATGGCTCTGTAGGATAAACTCAAGTAGCTGTGGGTCTTGAGGGCCAGCTTTGGACTGCATCATCTTGAAAAAGGCTGCAGCATTCTGGGCTGACTGGCAGAGAGGAAATAGTTGGGGTACTGGTGGATTACCATGCAGGCTAACACTCAGAGAGATGACACCAGGGCCGTGCATACTGTGGAGCCACCACCCCTCTGTCAGGGTCACAACAATTCTAGTAATGAGCCGCAACACACATTGCTGCACTGCTGTGACAACCTGCAATCCCATTTAGTATCTGAAGGCAGTCTGAGTCTTATGGAATCAAACTGGTCTTGGATGGCATGGCCAACTCAGACTAGTCGTATTATTGGATTCATCAGCAGAAGTGACGTCACAGAAAGCTGGCAGTGTGGCACTTCTAAGGAAGTGAGAGACAAATGGTCCACCCAGAATTTAAGGACTGGAAGGAAACAGGAAAGCAAATTAAAAAGTACTGCAAAAACATGCAGGTGCAGTTAAAATAAGTACCTGGACATAGCCCACATCATTCTTAACTACAAGCTTGTCTGTTTCATGATAAAAATAAACATATGTTTTTCAGGTTATTCCTTTGTTTTGCATACAGATGTGGCCAGGGATTAAGGAGCTTTGTACAAAACCGAATTACAAACTAGATTGCAGCAACAATGAAAGACATCATTGAACCACATTAAAAGCATCCACAACCATTAAACATTCCAAAAGCCTGATCAATAATGGTTACAGCAATGCAAACTACCTTATAATCACCATTTCTTTCATCCTTATTACTCATTATTGCATTCAGCCATGTTCACTCACTGGTTATGTGTCCCTGATCAATTCCTATCAGAAAAGCTTAGGAACACTGCGTGTACATCTACAGACACTCGACACTTGTTTATTGCTGGTAAAAGATTCTGAAGTTAAATAGGCTGATAAACCACATTTGGACTTCGATGTTTTACAGCCTGTTAAGAGGTGAAATCTATTCTTTTTAGAGGGACTGTTGAACAGTGGTGTCAAGTGTGACCCAAGAAACTGGAGCTGAAAGCTGCATGTCAGCCTCCAGTGAAATTGAAACTCCACCAATCCCCTCAGTGCCCACCAAAGTCAAGGTCAAAGTCCTGGCTTTTTCTTTCAGTCTAATATTAAAATTTGGATGTCATTGTGCCAGATCAATCTTTGTCTCCAAAGTATGGATTATTGCAATTGGTTTGCAAAAAATATTGTCTTAAATTTTACCGGATTGCTTTCTTTGGCCACCAGGAGATTAACACCAATTGTAGTCAACTCCCAGACATCCAGGGAGGGTTGAAAACACTAACCATATCAACTAATTTTTAATTTGCACAGCAAATTGGATGGTTTCTACCTGTGTTTAGTCAAAGCTGAGACATGGGTCTTCAAACTATACTGGGGTCATACCTGCCACCATGGCATTTCCATGGTAGAAAATATGAGCACCAAGGTTTTAACCTGGATCACGTTGGATTCACAATCCTCCAATCTCCTTGACAGTGAGAATAAGCCATTGAATATGACTGACATCCATGTATGATAACCATCAGTATTTATTCGCCTAAAATCATTTTCTGAGTCCTCTGCAGTGGAACTTGTCTGCAGTCTCATTCTCAAATACGTTTGCACATATGCCATCCTTTCCCCTATGCCTGGCTGCAGAGAACTCATGCCCAGTGACTCACTAAATGTTGCTCATGACTCTAAGTCTGGAGTGTTACAATTCACTAGAGGAAGTCATGTTGCTGTAGTAAAATGTACCTGAATATTTAAGCTGTAGTTTGGAGCTTTGCATGGTGATTGCGAAGGCTCCAATTATCTTTCCATCACACTTCTGAGCAGAAATGCCTCCAGTTCTTATCATCTGCCATTGGAGTATTTGAAAAGATTTACAAGTAGATACTAAATCTTTTTGGTTGCACAATGAAGTCAATTTCCTTGGCTATTATGTCCTGGGGTACAACTTGAACCCCAAGCTTATTATTCAAAGGCAGGGACACTACCCACTACACCATAAGACCTCAATAACTCTGTCCTACATCTAAAATATAGGCTGTGCTCACATATAAGTGGATGTCAGATAATGTGATAATGTCTCTTCACCAAACATCTGCTCCTCTTGGCACTCTTCACTGTGAGGCAGTACCAGCTAGTGAAGTAGCAGATCTTAAGAATCAGATATCATAAATGGGCGGCACGGTGGCACAGTGGTTAGCACTGCTGCCTCACAGCGCCAGAGATCCGGGTTCAATTCCCGACTCAGGCGACTGACTGTGTGGAGTTTGCACATTCTCCCCGTGTCTGCGTGGGTTTCCTCCGGGTGCTCCGGTTTCCTCCCACAGTCCAAAGATGTGCAGGTCAGGTGAATTGGCCCTGCCAAATTGCCCGTAGTGTTAGGTAAGGGGTAAATGTAGGGGTATGGGTGGGTTGCGCTTCGGCGGGGCGGTGTGGACTTGTTGGGCCGAAGGGCCTGTTTCCACACTGTAACTAATCTAATCAAAAAAAATATAGAAGGTGAGGACTAGGATGATGGGAGGGAATTAGGGAAGAAATAAAAATGTCCGTTGTCATAGCACCTACAGCTTCCTCTTCATACTCAATAACAGGATGAGGATGAAGTGGGTATTGAAAAGGTGCATAAGCCAGGAAGGTACAATCGTTCCTGAATGTTCTCAGCAAGACCAGCAGCAACTGTTGGTTACTGCTGGTCTTACAATGTGGAGGTCTGTTTCAGGGACCAAGAAATGCAGGCTTGCAGTGGTTGTTCTTCAACTGTGCTCTCTTATATAGTGTAGAATCTTGTTGTTTAAAAGACAGACAAGAATGTTTGAATTGTAGGATATTTTTGCATGATGCATATTCATTAGTGAAATAGCTGGAAGTATGTGGAAGTTCGAAGATGAACTGTGAGTCAGCCAATATTGGCTATGTGTTTGAGAGTGAGTTGGAGTGCTCGAGCGTCAGGAGTGAATTCTGATTAGTTATTGACAGGACTTTGGTACATTGAGCAGGATGAGAAGTTGGTGATATTCCGGGAAGGCAATATCCTTTGAAGATGTATTGTCTGAACTTGAGCTCTTTTGTAGGCCAGTGAGCTATTTTCAGCACTGTAGCTCTGTCCTTGAGGCCAGACTCCACGGACTTACCTCTGTGGTCCCTACAGTCATTCCTTTTGCATGGAGGGCCCCTCTGCTCCCTATGGGATCATAATATCTTTCTTCCCGTCAGTGCCTGGATGAAGACCTGAGATCCTTTCCTCTGGTATACTTCTCTATCATTTGAAGATGCTGAGAAACAGTTCTAGCATCCACTGCAATCTGAATATGTTTTGCCCTTCTCTCTCTAACTTTAAGGTGAGAAACAGGCTGCCTTTCATAATTGCAGCCTATCTTAGCTGTATGTCACGTCACCCAAGTATGCAGCTCAGCTCTTGCTGAATGTGCCATCAGTCAGAAACACATTTCATGCTGGGCTGCATGATACAATCATTGAGTTGAACAGGCAGCATGAAATTTGACTGGCTGTGGGGTAATCTGCCAATATGATCCCCAGGCCCAATAATAGAATAATTATTATTTAGCCCTGTCCTGTATATTCTTCTGGTTCTGAAATGCACAGAACTTTCAGCAGCTACGAGTGCCCAAAGCATTCTAAATTGATTTAGTTGTTATTTCCTTCTCTTAATATCTGAGGAACCAGTTCAATATGGTTTTATCTTCACTAAAAACCAAGAAGATAAAAAGATTTGTGCTTGTAACTCAACATTCAGCTAGATCATAATAAAATACATTGGATGAGAAGCACATTATGCCGACTAATCCTTAATAGTGGTTATTTAAGTCCAGTCACTTGACCGTTACAAGTCATTCTTCAAGAAAATAGTATTCTCAAGCCCATTAAAAAAATCAGAAATGGCTTTGGCATCCCATTGGAAAAAACAAAAATGCTGGAAATGCTTCCCTTAGCTGAAGGAATGTGGTGATACAGTGATAATTTACCAAACTAGTAATCCAGAGACTCAAGCTAATGATCCGGAGACATGGGTTCAACCCCACCACGGCAAAGTTTGAAATTTTAATTCAATAAAAATCTGGAATTACAAATATAAAGCTGGCTTAATGGCAACCATGTAAGTACGGTTGATTGTCATCAACTGGTTCAATGATGTCCTTGACAGAAGGAAGTCGACCATCCTTATTTGGTCTGGCCTACACGTGAATCCAGACTCACAGCAATGCAGTTGACTCTTAGGGATAAACAATGAATGCTCACTGAGCCTGCGAAGCCCATGGCAAATGTATCGATTAAGAAAAAAACATGAGTCAGCAACTGTGGAAAGAAAAACAGTTTTTGGCCAGGAATTTACTCAAAGGCAACAAAAACAGAAATTGCTGGAAAAGCTCAGCAGGTCTGGCAGCATTTGTGGAGAGAAACCCAAGTTATCATTTCAGATCAAGTGACCCTTCATTAGAATCTTACTTGAAGGCTATGATTTCACTCCAAGGCTGAAAGGTTGGGGGACAATATTTTCTTTTGAGTAAAGGCTGCCCATAAAGGGAGCCCACCCATCATTCAAGCTCATAACGAAAATCTGGGTTTTATCTGGCAGTCTTGCCATATAACATGGATAGCCCCTGGCTGCTGTTAAATATCAGATGTGATGCGCCTAGGTATTGACTTCAGGGTTTCAGTTGGACCAAGGATGGGCAGCCTGTCATGCCACCTGATTTCACGTTGCATCCCACCACCTCCCCTCCTTTGGACAAAGGGACGTAATATTCCAGCTTATGTTTCAAGTCAATAACCTTCATCAGAACTGGGAAAGATGAGAAATGTCATAGTTTTATTTCGATGGAAGACAGAAGACATTCAAGGACAAAATATTTAATGGTGTAGAACCAAGAAGAGTGTTAACGGGTCAGATTAATAAACTAAATATGTCTACAGGAGTGAATAGCAGAATGATCAATTATGTCCAAAATCAAAACAAGAATAAAGACAGAGTAAAACAAGAGTAAAACTGAAATATGCAACAAAAAGAAAATAAAATAGAGCAGAGATTATGCTCTTCAATTGTTGAGTTCAATTTTGAGTCCTAAGGGATGAAAACACCTGTTTCTTCGGTGTATGTTGAGCTTTGTTGGAACACTACAGAGGCTAAGGAAGGAAAGCTGATGGCCTAGCAGTATTATCACTGTTAATACATGTAATGTTCTGAGACTTGGGCTCGAATCCCATTAGGGCAGGTAATGGAATTTGAATTAAATAAAAATCACTAGAAATAAGTCTATCGGTGACCATGTGTTGATTGTCACCGGGGAAAGAAACAAACTCCATCTGATTCACTAATGCACTTTATGGAAGGAAACTGCCAGCCTTACATGGTCTGGTCTGCATATGAGTGCAGCCCCATGGCAATATGGTTGATTCTTAACTCCCTCCATGGGCAATAACTGCTGGCTTAGCCAGTGACACCCTCATCCTGGAAATACATTTTAAAAGAGATATCAGTTTTAGAGCAAGTTGAAGAAAATTGAAGAAAATGGCAAGCTTCTGGAAGTTCATGGTTATGCTTTTGATTTGAACAGTGGTATTCCACAAGGTGTTCTTAGCTAATCTGTGTCTGATCTCTCCAGTGTAGAACAGGCTGTTTGTGAGCAATGCATACAGTACACTAAATTGAAAGCAGTGCAAAAAAAATCACTGTTTCAGCTATAAGATATGTTTGGAGCTGGTGAGAAGGCAGGAGGTAAAAGAGAATTATTGCATTTTCTGCAGTTGTATGGATATGTGGCATGGCAACTGGACAAGTTATTGGCAAGGCTAGGGAGAGGGGATTGCAAAAGATGCATTACACTGGAACTGATGATCTCAGGGGCTATTGGATTCACTGTCAGAAAGACAGGAATAACTGGCTGAGTAGCCTGTCAACTTGATGATCTATGTGCTATGTTTACTGGTTCGGACACTGCCAGAACAACAGCAATCATTGGCTGAAGAGGATGCATCAGATTCCCTCCCTTATCCCTCATGTGAGGGAAGTTATGTTTGTGAGGTCTTGGCTGTTAGTGGCAGTGTGTGCTTTCTTCATACCTGGAACACAATGTTGTCAAAATAAAGTGCCTGCCTCTGCATTACATGAATGGATTCTTAATCTCTCAACCTGCCTCACAGTTTCCTGAGGCAATTTGCAGCTCCACAGTGACAATACCCCAGTACCACATTATTACCAAAGTCTCTGTGCAAAGGATTCGGGAGTGGGATGTTGAGCAGACAAATATTGTAAAGCTCAACAGTCATTGAGCAAGAAGATATTGGGAAGGCACACTATCAAGTGGGATAGTCAGGAAGGACTGCCCTCCAGAGAGTGAAGGTTGACAAATGGCAGTGCTGAGAAGAAGGAGGTTGGGCAAAAAGTGCAATTGAATGGAAGGTGGTTGGGTAGGCTAAGATTTCAGTTCTGGAATCCATCCAGGTGATTAATGCATCCATGTGTTTCTTTGTCTCTCCGCAAGAAACTAGAATGGAGCATCGATTTTCTTTCTCCTACTTCCTGAATTCCAGAATTCCTGATGAAGGGCTCTTGCCCTAAACGTTGATTCTCCTGCTCCTTGGATGTTGCCTGACCTGCTGTGCTTTTCCAGCATCCCACTCTCGACTCTGATCTCCAGGATCTACAATCCTCACTTTCTCCATAGATTTTCTTTAACAGGCCAGTTAGTCATAAATTACCCCAGATCACTGACTGAAAAACTGTGCTGTAAATATTCCAGAGGATTCTACATGCTAAATATTACCAGTCATAATAGAAGATTCACATCTGAGGCAAAAGTCTGTGGATACCGTGAGCCTCACTTTGTACTGTCATAGATTAATGTAATCTATGGCAACAGTGGGCAATAATTTAAGCTGCTCAAGTCAGGCACTCTGTTTTGATTTAAATCAAAGTCAACTGGTCCAGTTTGTAGTTGAAATAATTGTTGATGCAACCATATGTCAACTGGCTCCACTTAATTGAGGGGAAGATGAAAGTGAGGGCAGTAGATAAGGGACTTAGAAATCAGAGAAGCACCAGGTACCTGATTTCCTTGCTTGGCTTTTAGTGTTGGTGGGTAATTAGGGACTGATCCAGGATGTCACAAAGGAACAATTCCTTCAGATTGCTGAAAGTAAAGGGGAAAGGAAAGGAGATGTGTATGATAATGGCATCATCCTCAAGGAGGCATCTCTAGATGAGATGTGAATGACAAAGTGATGAACAACTACCATCCAAAAGAAAAGAAGAGAGAAATCCCATAGTTTACATCCTGACTCTTGATTTATCAAATTATTCATTGAAGAACTAATTATCTATTTTTTGAATTATATGTAATTGCTGCAACATAGAATAGTAATTAGTGGTTCATGTTGTCAAAACAATGCCAAGGAATGGAGACAACACTTGCCTTTGAACATAGACAATTAACATTTCAAAAAAGCTCTGTTTGTGTTATTTACCAGACTTCTATAGTTAACTTGTCTGAATATTGCATTTTTGACTTTTGTCAGCATGATTTGTAGTCCCTTGTCAAAGGAAATGGGAAAGAAACAAAATAGAGACTCTGAAAAAATGTGTTTATTCCGTCAGTTCTGTTACAGGCAAAAATACATTTCCAGAAATATTGAACCCTTCAGTTGACTGTCAGTCAACATCCTGTGATCTCCAATAACATTATTTTGTAAATGAAATAAATGGCAAAAATTTCAGCTTTGCTATTGTTAACTCGATTATCAAATTCAACAATATTATCAGATATATGAGTCTGAAAATTATTGTCAGAAATTACACTTCAAATTTGATTGAATTAGGGTATGTAGAGGTCTGGGGATTATAATTGGCCACACATTAGGCTGTGTTGGGATTCTTAGGTTCCTGCAGCATCTCACAGAGATAGCTAATTCCTGCTCTGGTAAAGTACAGTTCACACTTGCACAGAGCCTCCAAGAACCGCACCTATGATATACCTTCTTTGTTTATTGTTAGGTAAGGAATGGTAGTGAATTCATTGCAGTCTCCGTCAATGGCATCTTAAAAAAAAATGTTGGAGAAACTCAGCAGGTCTGGCAGCAATTGTGGAGAGAAAGCAGAGTTAATGTTCAGGTACAGTGACCCTTCTTCAAAACCTGTCTTACATGTAGTACCGGTTGTCTCTCTCTCTTGTCTACTTCATCCATGGTGAAGCAGAAATGTTGTTTCGATTCTTTAAATATACTTAGTTGAGTAGGGTCCTAAACATTTTGCCTTCTGACATCTGCAACTCTGATTGGCAACATGCAAAGAACTAGCAAGTTAACAGCAACAGAAAAGCAGTGAAAATATTCCAAGAGATCAATTCCAGATGACAATATTACAGCTTCACATGTCTAATGGTGCTCCAAGCTGAAAAATCTTGTTAGAGGCATAATCACACCTATCACACCTATACTTGATGTCAAAAAGTTTCACGCACATCATTATTTCTGAATCTATGTGGTTGCAGTAAGAAAACTAGTCTAAATGCAGTAAAGTCATCATTGTAATTTAATTGAATGGGGATTGGAACTTTAATAATCAACTTTCCTATTTTTTGTAAATGCATCAGTACAGTGTGATTAATGGCATAAGTCATTCTTACTAGAATTGCTCTGTCTTTTAAGGTTCTAATGGAACCCAAAACTGAGGACCACTTTTATAATGGTGTACATCATGATACAAATCTTGGCCAACCATATAATGTAAGCACGAGTATTGCCATTAATCTATATCCACCCATATTCTGTATGCCATAATGCTTGACATTTATTCAAGCAATATACCAACAGTATGTACTAGCTTGCTTTTTAACAGTTCTGTTATTATCAATAAGCAGACAAGAAATGTCTCCATCACCTTCCAGCTACAATTTACTAACACCTTCAAAACAGACAATATTGCCCAACAGACTGCAAAGAATTGGCCTTCTTCTCTCCCACACTGTAACAAAGAAAAAAAAAATTATTAAGCACATTCATTGTCACTAGATCATTAAGATAAACCTTAACTTTTAATACAATGGGCCCAGCCATAAGCTGCAAGTATGATGGTGGGAGAATGGTCAGTTTGGCATTAACCATGCATGCATGAAAAGTTGTTTTGGCTAAGAAAGTTGATGACGCAGTGCCTGTCTTATATTGGGTACCAATGCATTCAACATGATGGACAACAGATACGTATACATTCTGATCTGAGCCATAAGTGCAAAGATCCCATATTGGTAAAAGCATCAACAGAGACAATTACAGCCCAGTTCAGACATTAAACTATTCACAACAGGCATACTTTATGTTTAGTAGTGCCTTTTTCATGCCGTGAACATATTGAGCATCAGCCTTATTGTTTTCAGAAAAAACCCCCAGCTATAAGGGACCTCTAGAGACAACAGCTATCATGGTAAATTCAGAAAATAACCTATCCCATTGTGGAGGCAGAGGTACAGAAGTCTTCCTGCCAACTTCACTTTGCTTGTCCTCCTCCAAATCACTGCCATAATCCAACCCTCCTTCCCAAATCATTGCCTCAATCTGCCTCCCACTTAGCCCATTCCCTCTCTCAATTGCTCTTTCATTCTTGCAAGACCAACATAAAAACTATTTCAGGTGTTGTAGTGGCCTATGGGCTGTGCAGAATTGCTCATGGTTCTGATGTATATGAACCCACAGACCCAATATCAGACCTACTCATTCCGATACAGAGATTGCTCCCTGAGTCCAGTTTACAGTCACAAACTAGCGCTAACATGAATTAACTTCTCTCTGGCAATTTTGGACATATGGAAAAGCAATCACATATTCAGATAATACATCATACTCCTTTAGACTAAATTAACCAAACTGTGTCATTTGTATCACTTTCAGTCTGTGGCAATATGAATGACTTGTGTTGTGTTTATTAAAGCAGGAAATGAATTTAGAGCAACCTTTAAAAACTGAACCAATAAAGAGTTCCATTTTGGTTTTTCAGCGGCAGCTGCAGCTCAAAGGGCGGGAGCTTGGACCAGGGCCCTGCTGGGAGTGGCGAGTCACTGATTTGAGCTTTTATATTTGAAATCCGAGAGCAGAGGTTTCTGTGAAAGGAGGGACTTCTTTTTATTTCCGTCCAGCAATATAAGTCAGTGTTTTCTAAACCCAAGACCCTATCTTTGTAGGGCCTCCCACCAAACCACCTCTTCTAACCTTAAAGACCAGGGACACATCAGGTAAGCGTCTCTTCTTTTTTACTTTGTGGTAACGGGACTAGCAGGGATGGCAGTGCAGGGAGAGCAATATTTCTCCTGCATGATGTTTGAGGTGAGGGACGACATTGGTGTCCCATCCAAATGCATCTGCAGGAAGTGCACTCAACTCTAACTCCTCCAAGACCGTGTTAGAGAACCGGAGCGGGAGCTGAAAGAACTTCGGATCATTCAGGAGGCAGAGGCTGTGATAAGAGTAACAGAGAAGTAGTTACTCCTAGGCACGAAGAGAGCTAGGTGACTGTTCGAAGGGGGAGAAAACAGTCAGTGGCGGGATCCCCTGTGGCCATTTCCCTGAAAAACATGTATACCGTTTTGGATACTTTTGAGAGGGATGACTTATCAGGGGTATGCAGTGGGGTCCAGGTCTCTGGCACAGAACCTGTCCCTATTGCACAGAAGGGAAGGAGGGAAAGGAGGAGAGTGTTAGTCATTGGGGACTCAATAGTTAGAAGGTCAGATAGATAGTTTGTTGGGAACAAATGAGACTCATGGTTGGTGTGTTGTCTCCCAGGTGCCAGGGTCCATGATGTCTCGGATTGTATCTTTGGGGTCCTGAAGGGAGAGGGTGACCAGCCTCAGGTCATGTTCCATGTCAGTACCAATGACATAGGTAGAAAGAGGGATTGGGATGTAAGGCAGGGTTTCAGGGAGCTAGGGTGGAAACTGAGAGCTGGAACAAACAGAGTTGTTATCTCTGGTTTGTTACCCGTGCCACGTGATAGTGAGGCAAGAAATAGGGAGAGATACCAGCTAAACACGTGGCTGTAAGGATGGTGTAGGAGGGAGGGTTTCACGTCCTTGGATAATTGGGGCTCATTCTGGGGAAGGTGGGACCTCTACAAACAGGACAGTCTTCACTTGAACCAGAGGGGTACTAAAATCCTGGGTGGTTAATTGGTTGGTGCTATTTGGGTGGGTTTAAATCTACTCAGCAGAGGGATGGGAACCTGTGGTGTAGTTGCAGTGCAGAGGAGGATGAAAGTAGGGAGGACAGTGACAGGATTTCAGGGTCACAGGAATGTGTTGGCAGACAGCAAGCTGGTTTGAAGTGTATCTACCTCAATGCCAGAAGTATCTGAAATGAGCATGGATAGGTACCTGGAACTTCGATGTTGTGGCCATTTTGGAGACATGGATAGAGCAGGGTGAGGAATAGATGTTGCAGGTTCTAGGGTTTAGATCTTTCATTAAGAACAGGCAAGACAGTAAAAGAGGGGAGATGTGGCCTTATTACTCAAGGTTAGTATAACGGTGGCTGAAAGAACTTTTGACGAGGACTCATCTACTGAGGTAGTGTGGGCTGAGATTAGAAACAGGAGAGGAGAGGTCACACTGCTTGGAGTTTTTTGTAGGCCTCCGCAGAGTTCCAGGGAGGTGGAAGAGAGGATTGGCAAAATTATTCTGGGTAGGACTGAAAGGAACAGGGTGGTCATTAAGGGGGACTTTAACTTCCCCAACATTGACTGGAAATGCTGTAACTCTAATACGTCGGATAGATCAGTTTTTGTCCAATGTGTACAGGAAGGTTTCCTGACACAGTATGTCGAAGGGCCGAGAAGAAGGGAGGCCACACTGGATCTGGTGCTTGGTAATGAACCAGGCCAGGCGTTCGATTTAGTTGTAGGTGAGTACTTTTGAGAGAGTGGCCATAATTCAGTTACGTTTAGTTTAGCGATGGAAAGGGATAGGTACAAGCCACTGGTCAAGAGTTATCGGTGGGACAAGGACAATTATAAACCGATTAGGCAAGAATCAGGATGCAGAGAATGGGGTAACAAATGCGGGGGATGCAGACAATAGAAATGTGGAGCTGGTTTAAGGAACAGATATTGCGTGTCCTTGATAGGTATGCCCCTGTCAGGCAGAGAGAAAGCGATATGTAAGGGAACCGTGGTTTACTACAGAAATTGCATCTCTTGTTAAGCAGAAGAAGGAGGCTGAAAGCAAATTACTGCGGATGCTGGAATCTGAAACCAAAAGAGAAAATGCTGGAAAATCTCAGCAGGTCTGGCAGCATCTGTAAGGAGAGAAAAGAGCTGACATTTCAAGTCTAACTGACCCTTTGTCAAAGCTTTTCTCTTTTGGTTTCAGAAGAAGGAGGCTTATGTGTTGATGAGGCAAGATGGTTCAGATGAGGCGTTGGAGAGTTACAGATCAGCTAGGAAGGCTTTAAAGAGAGAGTTAAGAAGAGCAAAGAGAGGACACAAGCAGTCTTTAGCAAATAGAATAAAGGAGAACCCTAAAGCTTTCTATAGGTATGTGAGGAATAAAAGGATGACTAGGGTAGGAAATGGGCCAGTCAAAGACAGAAGTGAGAAGTTGAAGGTGGACCCTGTGGAGATCGGAGAGGTACTAAACAAACATTTCTCATCGGTTTTCATTCAGAAAAAGGAGAATATTGTTGAGGAGAAGAATGAGGTACGAGATATTAGACTAGAAAGGATCGAGGTTAGTTACAAACAGGTGTTATCAATTCCAGAAGGAATGAAAGTAGACAGGTCCTCTGGGCGGGGTGTATCTATCTGAGGATTCTCTGGGAAGCGAGGGAGGAGATAGCAGAGCTTTTGGCTTTGATATTTGAGTCGTCATTGTCTACAGGTTTAGTACCAGAGGACTGGAGGATTGCAAATGTCATCTCTACTGCCCTTGTTCAAAAAGGGCAGTAGAGATGAACCAGGTAATTAAAGACCAGTGAGCCTTACTTCTGTTGTAGGAAAGATTTTTGAAAGGATTATAAGAGATGAGATTTATAATCATCTAGCAAGCAAGAATTTGATTTCAGATAGCCAACATGGTTTCGTCAAGGGCAGATTGTGTCTCACAAACCTCATTGAGATTTTGAGAAGGTGACCGAGCATGTAGATGAGGGTAGGGCAG
This sequence comes from Chiloscyllium plagiosum, assembly GCF_037043375.1. NCBI lineage: Eukaryota > Metazoa > Chordata > Chondrichthyes > Orectolobiformes > Hemiscylliidae > Chiloscyllium > Chiloscyllium plagiosum. Next base: position 31,338,635 of record NW_028270153.1, on the reverse strand, counting down.
TTGACATGGTATACATGGTAAAGCCTTTGATAAGGTTCCACATGATAGGCTTTGGAGAAAATGCAGAGGCATGGGATTGAGGGTAATTTAGCAGTTTGGATTAGAAACAGCTTTCTGAAAGAAAGCAGTGAGTGGTGGTTGATGGAAAATATTTAGCCTGGAGTCCAGTTACTAGTGGTGTGCCACAAGGATCTGTTTTGGGACCACTACTGTTTGTCAATTTTATAAATGACGTAGACGCAGGCATTGGTGGATGGATTCGTAAATTTGCAGATGACACTAAAGTCGGTGGAGTAGTGGACAATTTGGAAGAATGTTACAGATTGCAGGGGGACTTAGATAAACTGCAGAATTGGGCTGAGAGGTGGCAGATGGAATACAATGCAGCTAAATGTGAGGTACTGTACTTTGGGAAGAATAACAGGAAGGCAAAGTACTGGGTCAATGGAAAGATTCTTGGTAGTGTGGATGTGCAGAGGGATCTTGGAGTCCATGTACGTAGATCCCTGAAAGTTGCCACCAGGTTGATAGTGCTGTTAAGAAGGCATACAGTGTGTTTGCTTTCATTTGTAGAGGGATTGAGTTCCGGAGCCGAAATATTATGCCGTAACTATACAAAACGCTACTGCAGCCACACCTGGAATATTGTGTACAGTTCTGGTCACCATATTTCGGGAAGGACATGTAAGCATTGGAAAAGGTGCAGAAGAGATTTACCAGGATGGTTACTGGTCTGGAGGGAAGGTCTTGTGAGGAAAGGCTGAGATTCTTGGGTCTGTTCTCATTGCAAAGAAGAAGGCTAAGAGGGGATTTGAATTAGACATACAAGATGATCAGAGGATTAGATAGAGTCATAGAGTCATAGAGATGTACAGCATGGAAACAGACTCTTCGGTCCAATCCGTCCATGCCGATGAGATATCCCAACCCAAACTGCCAGCACCCGGCCCATAACCCTCCAAACCCTTCCTATTCATATACCCATCCAAATGCTTCTTAAATGTTGCAATTGTACCAGCCTCCACCACATCCTCTGGCAGCTCATTTCATACATGTACCACCCTCTGCGTGAAAACGGTATCCCTTAGGTCTCTTTTATATCTTTCCCTTCTCACCCTAAACCTATGCCCTCTAGTTCTGGACTCCCCGACCCCAGGAAAAAGACTTTGCCTATTTACCCTATCCGTGCCCCTCATAATTTTGTAAACCTCTATAAGGTCACCCCTCAGCCTCCGACGCTCCAGGGAAAACAGCCCCAGCTGTTCAGCCTCTCCCTATCGCTCAAATCCTCCAACCCTGGCAACATCCTTATAAATCTTTTCTGAACCCTTTCAAGTTTCACAACATCTTTCTGATAGGAAGGAGACCAGAATTGCACGCAATATTCCAATCGTGGCCTAACCAATGTTCTGTACAGCCGCAACATGACCTCCCAACTCCTGTACTCAGTACTCTGACCAATAAAGGAGAGCATACCAAACACCTCCTTCACTATCCTATCAACCTGTGACTCCACTTTCAAAGAGTTATGAACCTGCACTCCAAGGTCACTTTGTTCACCTTACCATTAAGTGTATAAGTCCTGCTAAGATTTGCTTTCCCAAAATGTAACACCTCACATTTATCTGAATTAAACTCCATCTGCCGCTTCTCAGCCCAGTGGCCCATTTGGTTCAGATCCTGTTATAATCTGAGGTAACCCTCTTCGCTGTCCACTACACCTCCAATTTTGGTGCCATCTGCAAACTTACTAACTGTACCTCTTATGCTCGCATCCAAATCATTTATGTAAATGACAAAAAAGTACAGGACCCAGCACCGATCCTTGTGGCACTCCACTGGTCACAGGCCTCCAGTCTGAAAAACAACCCCCTACCACCACCCTCTGTCTTCTACCTTTGAGCCAGTTCTGTATCCAAATGGCTAGTTCCCCCTGTACCCTGTGAGATCTAGCCTTGCTAATCAGTCTCTCATGGGGAACCATGTCGAATGCCTTACTGAAGTCCATATGAATCACATCTACTGCTCTGCCCTCATCAATCCTCTTTGTTACTTCTTTAAAAACCTCAATCAAGTTTGTGAAACATGATTTCCCACGCACAAAGCCATGTTGACTATCCCTAATCAGTGCTTGCCTTTCCAAATACATGTACATCCTGTCCCTCAGGATTCCCTCCAACAACATACCCACCACCAACGTCAGGCTCACTGGTCTATAGTTCCATGGCTTGTCCTTACTGCCCTTCTTAAACAGTGGTACCACGTTTGCCAATCTCCCGTCTTCCGGTACCTCACCTGTGACTATCGATGATAAAAGTATCTCAGCAAGAGGCCCAGCAATCACTTCTCTACCTTCCCACAGAGTTCTTGGGTACACCTGATCAGGTCCTGGGGATTTATCCACCTTTTCCTGTTTCAATACATCCAGCACTTTCTCCTCTGTAATCTGGACATTTTGCAAGGTGTCACCATCTATTTCCCTCCAGTCTATATCTTCCCATATCCTTTTCCACAGTAAATACTGATGCAAAATATTCATTTAGTATCTCCCCAATTTTCTGCGGCTCCACACAAAGGCCGCCTTGCAGATCTTTGAAAGACCCTATTCTCTCCCTAGTTACCTTTTTGTCCTTAATATATTTGTAAAAACCATTTGGATTCTCCTTAATTCTATTTGCCAAAGCTATCTCATGTTCCCGTTTTGCCCTCCTGATTTCCCTCTTAAGTATATCCTACTTCCTTTATACTCTTCTAAGGATTCACTCGATCTATCCTGTCTATACCTGAGATATGCTTCCTTCTTTTTCTTAACCAAACCCTCAATTTCTTTAGTCATCCAGCATTCCCTATACCTACCAGCCTTTTCTTTCACCCTGACAGGGATATACTTTCTCTGGATTCTTGTTATCTCATTTCTGAAGTCTGCCCATTTTCCAGCCATCCCTTTACCTGCGAACATCTGCCTCCAATCCTCTTTCGAATGTTCTTGCCTAATACCGTCAAAATTGGCCTTTCTCCAATTTAGAACTTCAACTTTTAGATTTGGTCTATCCTTTTCCAGCACTATTTTCAAACACATAGAACTATGGTTGCTGGCCCCAAAGTGTTCCCCCACTGACACCTCAGTCACCTGCCCTGCCTTATTTCCCAAAAGTAGGTCAAGTTTTGCACTTTCTCTAGTAGGTACATCCACATACTGAATCAGAAAATTGTCTTGTACACACTTGAGAAATTCCTCTCCATTAAAACCTTTAACACTATGGCAGTCCCAGTCGATGTTTGGAAAGATAAAGTCTCCTACCATAACTACCCTATTATTCTTACAGATAGCTGAGATCTCCTTACCAGTTTGTTTCTCAATTTCCCTCTGACTATTAGGAGGTCTATAATACAATCCCAATAAGGTGATCATCTCTTTCTTATTTCTCAGTTCCACCCAAATAACACCCCTGGATGTATTTCTGGGAATATCCTCCCTCAGCACAGCTCTAATGCTATCCCTTCTCAAAAATGCCACTCCCCCTCCTCTCCTACCTCCCTTTCTATCCTCCCTGTAGCATTTGTATCCTGGAACATTAAGCTGCCAGTCCTGCCCATCCCTGAGCCATGTTTCTGTAATTGCTATGATATCCCAATCCCATGTTCCTAACCATGCCCTAAGTTCATCTGCCTTCCCTGTTCGGCCCCTTGCATTGAAATAAATGCAGTTTAATTTATTAGTCCTACCTTGTCCCTGCCTGCCCTGACTGTTTGACTCACTTCTGTTCTCATTTGTACCCGTCTCAGATCGATCTCTTTCCTCACTATCTCCCTGGGTCCCATCCCCCCACCTTACTAGTTTAAATCCTCCCAAGCAGTTCTAGCAAATTTCCCTGCCAGTATATTAGTCCCCTTCCAATTTATGTGCAATCAGTCCTTCTTGTATAGGTCACTTCTACCCCAAAAGAGATTCTAATGATCCAAAAATGTGAATCCTTCTCCCATACACCAGCTCCTCAGCCATGCATTCATCTGCTCTATCCTTCTATTCCTGCCCTCACTAGCTCGTAGCAGCGGGAGTAATCCAGCTATTACTACTCTTGAGGACCTCCTTTTTAGATTCCTGCCTAACTCTCTGTAATCTCCCTTCAGAACCTCAACCTTTTCCCTTCCTATATCGTTGGTTCCAATGTGGACAATGAATTCTTGCTGGCCCCTCTCGCCAGTGAGAACATTCTGCACCCTCTGAGACATCCTTGATCCTGGCACCAGGGAAACAACACACCATTCTGCTTTTTCCTCTGCTGGCTACAGAAACGTCTGTCTGTATCTCGGACTACAGAATCCCCGAACACAATTGATCTCTTGGAAACCGACTTACCCCTCGTTGCATTAGAGCCAGTCTCAATACCAGAAACTTGGCTGTTTGTGCTACGTTCCCCTGAGAATCCATCACCCCCTACATTTTCCAAAGCAGCATACCTGTTTGAAATGGGTATATCCACAAAAGACTCCTGCCCTAGGTGCCGACCTCTCTTACCCTGCCTGGAGTTAACCCATCTATATGACTGTAACTGAGACTTTCCCCCCTTCCTATAACTGCCATCCATCACATACTGTTGCTGTTGCAAATTCCTCATCACTTCTAACTGTCTCTCCAACCGATCCATTCGATCTGATAAGCTTCACATCCAACAGCATTTATGGCAGATATAATCCACAGTAACCCTTAAACACTCTTTAAAATCCCACATCTGACAAGAAGTACATATCATTGCAAAGGCCATTTTTGTTCCTTCACAATCTACAGACCCAGAAAATAACACCGTCTTATTCCTCTACAAAACACTGCACCAGATTAAATTAATAGTTATGGCTTATATTTTAAGTTTAATCAAGAGATTTATCTCCAAAAACATATAATCAAGAAAGAACCCACTGTACTCACTACTGCAGCCTTTCTATTGGACAGACTTAAAACAATTAACTTATCTGATTCTGTGTTGTGAACTTCGCCCAAACAGGTTCCTCCAAGATTAGTTGTGAAATTCACTGTTTGTTAATTTTCCCAGATGCACTCTGATGTCCAGCGATACATGAATTCAAAACAGCAAAGGCAGTAACTGTGCAGGTTCTCTCTTTAAGTCTTTTTCCTCAGATGATGACATCAGCTTGTACGAGGGGGCATAACTACAAATTGAGGGGTGATAGATTTAAGACAAATGTCAAAGGCAGGTTCTTTACTCAGAGAGTGGTAAGAGCATGGAATGCCCTACCTGCAAATGTAGTTAACTCAGACACATTAGGGAGATTTAAACAATCCTTAGATAAGCACGTGGATGATGGTGGAATAGCGTAGGGGGACGAGCTGAGAATAGCTCACGGGTCGGTGCAACATCGAGGGCCGAAGGGCCTGTTCTGCGCTGTATTATTCTATGTTCTATGTTCTATGACTTGAATTTGCTAAAACTACATTCGTCTGACCTTCTTCCTTTTCAGCTTTGCCCATATTACATGGCATCACCACAATGCTTTGGTGAACATCGTTCACATCAACCAAAATCTTTGTTTTGGACTTCGCAAATTGTTTCACACTTCCACATACTGTTTCCCATGTATCCAGGCTAGGGCCTTGGCTGATGTACATTGTCCTGTCTGCACCACTGTCAGGGATCTTTTATGGAAACCAAGTTCTGGAATATGGGAGTTGAGCCCTGGCCCTCTTGCTCAGAACACTACCCATTGAGCAACTCCAACTCCCTATTATTTTGGCTGAATAGCGGTAAATAATTACATTAATAATTGAAAAGTTGGCACAACTAGGAGGTTTACATTCTGTCAACTTCTGTAAAGTTGCCGAATGTAAAGTGAATTAGCTTCAGCCAATCAACCATTTTCAATCTTCAGCATTAATGCCATCATCAATTTGCTTCCATGGGTTTGACCTCAACCATTTGTAATATACTGTCTAACTTAATTAAATGCGTTGGGCATTTGTTCCAAATAGTGACACTTCTTGCTATAAAATGCAATAAATAAAGCTGTTGTATAGTGCTAGTAATTACTGATTTGATTATTTGATTTCTTACTCAAATCCAAAGCAGGATCCCACCCTTGAATCTCAGTGTAGCACCCACGCTAGTATTGGAAATCTTGAAAGAACATTAGCAGGAAAAATATCATCAGTGTAAAGTGCATAGGATGCTCACCTTGTGTCAAAGTGGTGAGTTTCAACAAGATTCTTAAAGGACAGAGGGTGGTAAAAAAAATCAGGGCAATTTATGAGGAAATTCTGACTATGGGACCTAGATAACCAAAAGCGTGGCTGCTGATGTGTTTGTTAGTGTTGTGGCATTGGGGAGCTCAAAAGGTGTGGGAAATGCACAGAAATGTTATAGAATATTATTCAAGAATTGAAGGAACTCAGGATTTTCAGAGGCTTGCACACTCAAAGGGTTTTTTTTTAACAGCAATAAGCTGGGGTGATGGTGTAAAATTACTTCAACATAAGGATGAGAATATTATATGTGAGGCTTTGCAAGATGAGGTTAGGTTTAGATCAACAAACAGGATAGTGCAGGACAGATACAGGTTGCAGATGTTTTGGAGATATGTGTTGGAATACTGTGTACAGTTCTGGCTGCCCTGCTATGGGAAGGATATTATTACTTTGGACAGGATTCAGAAAAGATTTACCAGGATATTGCTGGGACTGGAGCGTTTGAGTTAGAAGGAGGGACTGGATAGTCTGGGACCATTTTCACTGGAGCTTAGGACATTGAGGGGTGACCTTATGGAGGTTTAAAAAGTCATGAGGGGCATAGATCAGGTAAATAGCAAAGGTCTTTTCCCTAAGGTGGGGGAGTTCATGGGTCGGTCACATTTTTAAGGTCAGAGGAAAAAGATTTAAAAGCAACATGAGGGGCAAAATTTTCACACAGAGGGTGGTTTGTTTGTGGAATGCACTGCCAGAAGAAGTGGTAGTTGTAGGTACAGGTACAACATGTAAAAGATATTTGGACAGATACAGGAATAGGAAAGGTTTAGAGGAATATGGATCAAATGCAGGCAAAAGGGACTAATTCAGTTTGGGAAACTTGGTCAGCATGGACGAGTTGGGCTGAAGGGTCTGTTTCCATGCTGTATGACCCTATGACTCTATGTGAATGATAATGGCCAGTTAGAATTGGAATAATTGATTTTAGGGTGTAACAATGGTAGGGATGAGGCTTTTAACAATAATGGGCTCAGATAAGGCCAGAGATTTTTTTTAAAATTAAATTAGGCACTTTCTATGATGGAGAGGGTTAGGCAAGGAACTGCACCTGCTGGGAACATAAAGAAATCATATCTTCCTGGAAATTAATGGCTAAATCACAGGCTAGGGATGTATAATTCTCCAATTTTTATCCATGAAAGATCAGTTACATATCCTGAGGATTTATCTGTTAACATCACCAAGTAATTTCCAGCCTTATGAAAACACCTAAATTAGTTCAATAAATCTCAGATGCTATAGGAAGCTGATACTTTGAATAATTAAGTTTAATTCTAAGTTTTATTTTGTGAGCCAGCAGTTATAGAAATTCAAAGATATGATGTCCATTTATAGAGGGCTGCTGAGCTCAACTGGCCAGAGTGTGGTTCAAATAATGTCAGCAGCGTGGGATTTATTCCTATGTCAAACGCAAAAGACCCAGGACCTGCTTCCTCATCCTGCCTTTGAGCATGGGAGCTAATGGCAAACCACCACTGAGAAAAACTCCCAAGAGAAAGAACTCAATGTGAAACATTGCAGACAAAAAGCCATGGATCTGCCTTTGGGCACATTGGCTCATGTTGCGAGCAACGGAATAATCTTGTACTTTTATCATCTTTTCCCTTTTTGACAGCTGAGATAACAAGCCCATTTACAGCATATTGCTGCATAAATTGTAGCAGCAAAAGGGTATTTTAAATCACATCAATGGAAAAGAAAATAGATCCAATAAATATAGCATTGAACCCAACTGAAGGATGAGAAAAAAAATTCTGAAAGGAATTTGGCATCTATCAAAATATTCTGTATTTGCACCTCATATAAAACAGCATGCAAAAAAAACAAGTTTTGCCATTTTTCTCTTTTTGCATTTTTACAATTCTAATAGGACTGACAAAATATTTCACATTGAAAGTCTTGATTGTGAAGAAAGAAATAAGTCATTTAATTTTACAGCATATAAAACAGCTTTTCAGTTGATTGAGCTTGGGTTAGCTCTTTGAAACATTGATTTTCATTTAGTCTCATTTCCCTGCACTTTGTTCATAACTTTTTGTTGTTTTCTTTTCAAGTATATATCCGTTTTCTATTTAAAAAGCACTATTGGCACAATTTCTCCAATTGTTCCTGATAGGGGATTTTATGTCCCAACAGCTGTCTGCATTTGAAATAAAATTTCCCTAATCTCACTCATCACTCTTTCAATATGATCTTAAAGTTATCAATAATAGTCAGTGGGAATGCATTTTCTTGATTTATCATATAAAAACCGACCAGAATTTTGTACATCTCAGGATGATTCCTGACAGCACAAACAGTTTATTTGCAATGAACTGGGCACAATCGAATAATATTTATGCTGCTCTTGCAGTTTTTAAAATTCTACATTATTTTAAACAGCAAACAATCACAGAAGGCAGACCAGCCATGCTGAAACATCTGTTAATATGAGGAGTTGCCATTTTTTGGCATTTATTCTGTGTAGAGTGTTAGCAAGGCTAACTTTGGAAGTGTGATGCCACCACCCAGCAAGTATGCCAATTAATTATTATCCTTCACACATTGACTCACACATTAATCATCACAGCAGCAGCTGATTTTACTCAGCAGATGCTTAATGCATAATTTTGTTTTATCTTACCTCTCTTTGAACTTACCATCTTAAGATATATTGTAGTTTTACCTTTTCTCTTCCTTTTTCTTTTTTTCAATGTGATGTAGACTACATGACTGGCATGATGGATCTTGCAGTTTACACCAAGCATTCTACCTGACTGAAGCACAGTAATTAGCACCTCGGAATTTTGAGAAGAAAAAACTGAACGATGCATAATAGAACCTGGAGATGATATGAGAAGAAAAGTAGGATACCGTGGCCATTTCTTGGCCATCCACAGAGATCCTCCAACTAGTATGGAAACCAACAAAAAACAGTCATGATTCGGAGATGCCAGTGTTGGGGTGTACAAAGTTAAAAATCAAACAACACCAGGTTATAGTCCATCAGGATTAATTGGAAGCACAGTAGCTTTCGGAGTGCTGCTCCTTCACAACCACCTGATGAAGGAACGGCGCTCCGAAGGTTAGTGTGCTTCCAATTAAACCTGTTGGACTATAACCTGGTGTTGTGATTTTTAACAAAAAACAGTATTCTCTAACAGGCGCTCTAATTGACACCAAATTTGAGTGATTAGAAAATAGGCAGCCAAGAAAGATTTATGATGCAGAAAGAAGCCATTCAGCATTGTGTCCATGCTGACTGTAAAAGGATTATCCAGCCTGAACTCACCTTCCAGTTCTTGGTCTACAGCTCCAGGGATTGCAAGCACATCAAGTACATATCCAAATGCTTTTTAAAATGTAATGTGAGTTTTATTTTCTTTCTCTCACCCTTTCAGGCAGAAAGTTTCAGATGCCACCACGTTTGAGGTGGAATTAGTCCTCAACTTCCCTCTAAACCTTCCATCAATTGCTTAAAATCTATCTCCTTCAGTATTTAACCAAATCCTTTTTGAAAGTTAATATTGAATCTGCTTCTGTGACCCTATCAGGCAGGGAATTCCAGATAACAACTCAATGGGTTGAATTTTCTCAGCCCCTGAATGATATGGGCAGTGATAGATCTGTTGAGAAAATATAACGGGATCAGAAAAATTAGTTTCTGAAGAGAAAATAGTCTGATTTTGCATCCAAAGTTTGAATGGTAAGTTGTGAGTCTTATAGTGAGTGGAGACAGTCCAATTTGAATACATTTCATAACCTTAATCTAATCCCATTTATATGCAATTTCTTATTCTCACATGCACTGAAGAGAAACTAGATGGCGTCCATTCCCAGCATGAAAGACTGAGATGGTACCAGCTCACCACTTGATTGCCTGGGCCTCCATCCCTGGTCAGCCATCCTCCAAAATTAGGGGCATTCTTCATGAGTAGCGACGGCTTGCACCTTCACCCAAGGAGATGGGAAACAGACGCATACCCTCCTCGCTGCATCATCCTGGCACATCTCCCTCTCACATAGAGCACAGTTCTTCATTTCAATGCAGTAGTTTGGAGCACACCAACACCGTTTATGGTAAAAATACTTCGGCAAGCCACAACAGTCAAGAAAAGGTCCCGAACTGAATCCTTGGTTGTACTGTTGGGATATTCTCACTCCTCATGGTTACTCACATCATACCTAGGGCGGCACGGTGGCACAGTGGTTAGCACTGCTGCCTCACAGCGCCAGAGACCTGAGTTCAATTCCTGCCTCAGGCGACAGCGACTGTGTGGAATTTGCACGTTCTCCCCGTGTCTGCGTGGGTTTCCTCCGGGTGCTCTGGTTTCCTCCCACAGTCCAAAAATGTGCAGGTTAGGTGAATTGGCCATGCTAAATTGCCCGTAGTGTTAGGTGAAGGGATAAACGTAGGGGAATGGGTCTGGGTGGGTTGCGCTTCGGCGGTTTGGTGTGGACTTGTTGGGCCGAAGTGCCTGTTTCCACACTGTAAGTAATCTAATCTACTTTGATGTTCACAGTATCTCTACCCAGCATCACCTTTTTGCATTTTCCTATCTCATTTAGAAATTAAAAGCTCACAGTGTTTCTGTCTTGCCTTACCATTTAGTGTAGACACAAAGCCAGGAGGCTTGTCGTGGTTATCAGCAGTGATCAGTGTCCAGCACTATATTACATCAGTGTCACACCTACGGCATGTACCAGCAGTTTACACAACAATTACACTGCATGTGATTTAACCAAATGGTCATGTCACAAACTCTAAGGGAAATAGTCTTCAAGCAAGGCAGGGTAGAGTGCTGCCTTCAGTCGGAAGGTCCCACCACAGTCAAGGTAGTGACTGATCTCCAGAAACTTGAAAACAGTCAGTCACTGCTTGGGATGGTCTGAGACAAGAGTTCCACTTCATTACAGTCTTGGGAATAGACCACAGTCAGTCCAGCAGCAATCTTCAGCAGCTGTCAAATACCCTCCAGAGCTGAAAGTCTCCTCAGGATGCCAAGACTGTTGCAGGAGGCCCAGAGTCTATCATCCTTGATGACATTTTATTCAGGTGAGAAAGCTGCTTTGCTGTCGCAGAGAGCGGATATGTAGACAACACTGTTACTGATCTCTGCCATTGACTGGAGTGGAACTGTAACCTGAAGGGGTGAGCAGTCAACCTGGCTTGTCATCAAGGTGACAGCCCTAATGAAATTTTATGCAACTGGCTGCTACAAAGGATCCACTGGGATCCTATGTGGGATCTCTCAATCCTCAACCCATAAACGTATCAAGGCTAGTAACAACACAATTTGTGCCAGATCCCATTGATTCATCTCCATTCCCTGTGACAACATCAGTGCTATAGCCCAGGTATTGGCTTTGCCAATATTGGTGGAATCCTTTCACAATGGAATGCAATAGACTGTACACATTGAGCTAAGAACAGCAAACTTCAACAATAGAAAAGTGTTCCATTCCATTCATGTATAAAACATTTATTACCATCAGTACAACATCTTGGAACCTTCCTTATCAGCTCTAACCTTGAAAACTCAGATGTTCTTGCCTCATTTCAAAGGCTGGATGCCTCACAAGTGATGGTTGCTGGAGGATCAGGGCTACCCTCTGTAGTTACAACTGTTACACAACTGTCCTGACTTAGCCCGAGCATAGATACAATGAAGAGTATTCTTCAAACAGACCATGTTGGAGCAGATGATTAGCCTCCTGAAGACAACATTCTAATGCTTGAATCAGCCTGGATAGGGCCGCACACTACATTCCAGACAGAGTGTGATGCCTAATGTTAGCATGCTGTGCTCTGTAGGCAAAGGCAGGAGGTGTGATGAACGCTGATGAGCTAGGACAATGGCAGTAATGTTCTGTTGAGGAAGACAAGGACTTTGAGCAGGAGAAATGTCACCTTCAGCATGACCGTGCAATACAGTGTCAGGCATAGCAAGGCAGACAGGACTTAATTGACATCCAGCTCCAACAGATGTGAGCTCAGTGCAGTGATCACTCATTAACTGACTGTACATTTATTGTTGCTCAAAAGTGAAGCAGTCATTGACTGTTCGCAGAAGCAAAGTTTTTTTTAAACTTTTGGTGTAGTTTATAAAAGCTAAAGTTTTCAACTCAGGCTCTCTAACATGTGACATTCTAGCATTAAACAATGAGAAGATGTTATGCTGTGTTCAGCATTTAAAAAATTCCCTCAGACAGGATTCTAATGTGGCATGGTGCTGAGGATGGGTAGAGTGTGTGGTTTGCCTCTTGACACTGCAGTTACAATGACTTACTTTTGATCAGACATGTATTAATGTAGAATGTTATGTCATGGGGTAAACCCTCCTGCTTAATTTAAACTAACAACATAGAAAAGACTTATCCTGTGCAGTAATCTGTGAAAATTCAAGAGGTCAAGAACTATTTAAAGTAAAAATTAACAACTCTATTTCTTAAAGTATAACAGAGAGTAATTAACTAAAACTATTTACAACTCCTTCCTCTAACCTATCTTTTACTTTCCCCTCTATAATACTGGTCCAATAAAAATCCCGATTAAGATTTACAAAACAAATCTTCTTATCTCAAAACCAGGCAGCTTTCGGTTCTTCTCTGTCTTCCTGTCTTCTTCTTCTTGGGGATTCTTCTTCACAGGTTACTCATCAATCAAGGTACCTTTAAGAGAGCTTTTTTTAGGCAGTCTTTACATGCTGCCGGCTTGGCAGTTCTCCTCCGAACTGTTCGATTTTTCCCAGTCCTATACCCCACAAAGCATTGGATTGCGCTATTGGCTTTTAAGATTGTCAATATACTAAATTCAAACTTGATTGGAATTTGGTATGTTTTTGAGTATAATTTAAACTGATTGGCCTAATTCAAATCTGTTTTTGTCTCCAGACAACTCAGCTAAACCAGCTTTCGACAATGTGTTACATTGTTACTTTATTGAGAACATTTGGTCCTGCAAATCGGTTTGCTAGCTTTTACCTCTCTTGAACGTACACTACAGCCACATCTTCATAACAAGAAGAACAATATATTTATGAGTATGAGCTTCTACTTGCATTAAAGAGGCACCCATGTGCCTTCAAAATTGTTTCTTTTTTTCCGCTGCTTATCCTTCCCTTATTCTGGATACTGTGGAGGGTAGTTCCTGGTTGCCAGCACTTGAGCTGGGGCACAACTGGTTTCTAAATATGGTGCTGGTGCCAGAAATCCATGAAGGTCCCAGCAATAGTGAATATTTCCACTGCTGGTAGGTACACAATAGCATGAGTGCAGTGCTAAAGTGTCCTGATAGATACATCATGAGTGGAGCAGTATAAAATTGCATAAGAAAAGTTGCTTGAGCTCTTGGAGAGCAACACTCCATGAGACTCCCCAAAATTGACATATTGCCAAATTTTGGTCAAATTCAGCTCATCATATTAAAAAGCTGTTCTTGTTGTCTTCTTTTGTTTATTAAGCATCTTGTATATGTGTCATCTAGTTACAAAGTTGTCTGGCACCAAAAAATAATTTCTCTTTATTTAGTCAATGTTGCTTTTAGCAATGTTGCTAATGATATTGAACATCCATTACATTTGTTGGTAACCTTCTCTGTTATCAGTTGTTCCATTCCTCTGTTGAAATATCTTCCAATGTGTTTTCCGTTTTTCATCTTTCTTTTGGCTTCCCTCCTCTTCCCTCTCCCAACGGATTTTTCCCCTCCCTTTCTCTCTTGATACTATCTCTCCGTGTACCTCATCCCTTTGCTACACATAATCTTTCCTTCGCCTTTAATTCTTTCTTCCTCACTCTCCACTAGCCACCACCCCTCTTTTTTTCCACCTCCTTGCTTGCTCTGGTGCAATGGGCCAGAACTTGAGGTGTGAGTCAATTGTGAAGGGCTTCAGGGGTCCAATATGGTGGAGAAGAAGCATTTGTTGAGTGTGAGTCAAGTGTATCAGTGTTAAATATGTTCTAAATTCTGGAAAGATTCATTGCTGGCAGAAGATGTGACAGGCCCTAAGTAAGACATCAGTGTAAAGACAAGAGATATATATATATATATATACATATATATATATAAAGGCTTTCTTATTGTAGGATGTCTAATGGTTCCAAAAAGCCAATTAAAGTTTTTTTTGGTGCAGTCACTGTCATAATGTGAGGAAATGTGGCTGACAATTTGCAATCAGTAAGGTCTCCAAAGCAACAATGCAATCATTGACTAGATAATTTGTTCTTCAGTGATGGTTGAGGAAAAAAAATTAGTCAGGACACTAGGCAAAGTGTTCTACTTATTTTAATGTTAATTCAAGGGATGTAGGTATCGATGGTAGGCCAAATTTATTGCCCATTATCATTAAGGAGATAGAGATCTGTTGCACTTCAAGTGATATAAGTACATCCACAGTGCTCATAGGATGGGAGTTGACCCAACGATAGTGAAGGAACAGCAATACACTTCCAAGTAGGATGACATGGCTTAGAGGCAAACTTGCAGTGGTGATGGTCTCATGTATCTGCTGCCTTTGTCCTTCATGATGATAAAGGTTGCAAGTTCGGAAGGTGCTGTCGAAGAAGTGTTGGTGAGATGTTACAGTGCGTCTTGTAGATGGTAAACATTGCCATCACTGTATATTGCTGTTGAGAGAGTGACTGTTGAAAATATGAGATGGAGTGCCAATGAAGTAGGCTGCTTTATCCTGGATGGTGTCAAGTTTCTCAAGTGTTGGTGGAGCTGCACTCAGCCAAGCAAATGGAGAGTGTTCCTTCACGTCCTGAATTGTGTCCTATAGATGGTGGACAGGTTTGGGGCAATCAGGAGCTGAGTGGCCCACTGCAAGATTCCTAGCTTCTAATCTACTCTTGTAGCCACAGTACTTATATGACCAGTTCAGTTCAGTTTCTGGTCATTGGTAACCACTAGGAGGTGGATTGTAGAATATGCAATGATAGCGATGCCAGCGATCAAGGGCAATTGCCTGACACTTTTGTGGCACAAATGATAATTGGCACTTGTCAGCACAAACTTGGATATTGTTCAGGTTTTACTGCATTTGAACATGGGCTGTCTCAGTGTCCCACCACCACAGATATATTTCTCTCCCCACACCTATCAGCGTTCTGAGAAGACCATTCCCTCTGTGACTTCCTCGTCAGGTCCGCACCCCCCACCAGCCTACACCCCACTCCTGGCATCTTACCCTGTCACCGCAGGAAGTTCAAATCCTGCGCGCACACCACTCCCCTCACCTCTGTCCAAGGGATCCTTCCACATCCATCAGAAATTCACTTGTACCTCTATCAATGTCATCTACTGCATCCGTTGTACCCCGTATGGTCTCCTCTACATTGGAGAGACAGGACGCCTTCTTGCGGATCATTTCAGAGAACATCTCTGGGACGCCCTCACTCACCAACCCCATCGTCCCATGGCTGAACACCAACTTCCCCTCCCACTATGTCATGGACATGCAGGTTTTCGGCCTCCTCCACTGCCAAACCATTACCACCGACGCCTGGAGGAGGAACGCCTCATATTCCGCCTTGGGACCCTGCAACCACATGGGATAAGGGTGGATTTCAACAGCTTCCTCATTTCCCCCCCCTCACATTATCTCAGTCTCAAACCTCGAACTTGGCACCGCCATCCAGACCTGTCCATCACTGCCCTCTCTGACCTATCACCTTCTCCCTCACCGTCACCAATGTATTATTTTCCCAGCTACTTCACCCCAAACCCAAGCCATCCCATTTATCTCTCAGCCCCAATCCACAAGCCTCATTCCTGATGAAGGACTTATGCCTGAAACGTCGATTCTCATGCTTCTCGGATGCTGCCTGACCTGCTGTGTTTTTCCAGCGCCACACTCTCGACTCTGTCTCAGTATCTGAGGAGTTGCAAATGGTGATGAACATTATGCAGTCATCAGTGAACATCCCCACTTCTGTCTTTATGATGGAGGGAGGATCTTTGAAGCAGCTGAAGACAGTTGTGCAAAGGACAATATCCTGAGGAACCCCAGCAGACATGTTCTGGAGCTGATTATGACTGACCTAGTGGCTTGGACCAGAAGTGTGAAACAACATCATTTTGGCCATCGCTGGAACCTGGGTTAGTATTATCACTAAGAAATGTGTGTCATAGGACCTGATTTCCCTCACAAAGACCTGCCATGAGAAAGCAAATCTTAGCAGGATTTATACACTTAATGGTAAGGTCCTAGGGAGTGTTGCTGAACAAAGAAACCTTGAAGTGCAGGTTCATAAGCTCCTTGAAAGTGGAGTCACAGGTAGATAGGATAGTGAAGAAGGTGTTTGGTATGCTTTCCTTTATTAGTCAGAGTATTGAGTACAGGAGTTGGGAGGTCATGTTGCGGATGTACAGGATATTGGTTAGGCCACTATTGGAATATTGCATGCAATTCTAGTTTCCTTTCTATCGGAAAGATATTGTGAAATTTGAAAGCGTTCAGAAAAGATTTACGAGGATTTTGCCAGGGTTGGGGGATTTGAGCTGTAGTGAGAGGTTGAATAGCTAGGGCTGTTTTCCCTGGAGTGTTGGAGGCTGAGGGGTGACCTTATAGAGGTTTACAAAATTATGAGGAGCATGGATAGGGTAAATAGACAAGGCCTTTTCCCTGGGGTGAGGGAGTCCAGAACTAGAGAGAGTAGGTTTAGGGTGAGAGGAAAAAGGTATAAAAGAGACCTAAGGGGCAACCTTTTCACGCAGAGGGTGGTGCGTGTGTGGAATGGGCTGCCAGAGGAAGTGGTGGAGGCTAGTACAATTGCAATATTTAACAGGCATCTGGATGGGTATATGAATAGGAAGGGTTTGGAGTGGTATGGGCCGGGTGCTGGAAGGTGGGACTAGATTGGGTTGGGATATCTGGTCGGCATGGATGGGTTGGACTGAAGGGTCTGTTTCCATGCTGTACATCTCTGTGACTCTATGACTCTATGTTCAACTGAATATCTTGGGATGAATTAAAAACCCACCACCAGAGCTGATATCCATTTAAGCACATTGATTTGCCCTCAAGGACTGGTAGCTCCGCAACCTCCTTAGCACTACCATGGCTAGCCATGATCATTGAGGCTAAAACAGTAGTCAAAGGGGGCCTCAAAAACCAGGAACATCTAAAGAAAGGTAAGTGGGGCTGAGGAACATTGGGGCCAGTTCGGCAGGCCTCAATGAAAGTTGTGCAGTGTTGTTGCCATGAAGGTTGCCATTATCAATTTGGAGCCCCTCTGTGAACCATGAGGAGGACACTCTAACCTCTACCAATGCCTTCCCTCCCCAGAACTTGCTAGGAAGCTACCATATTTCATCCTGGTATCTCCACCTAACCTGAACAATATGCCATGGCATGGGAATTTACCTTTAATTAGCCACTTAAGGGACTCTATTGATGTCCCAGCTAGCATCTGAGCGACCAGGATTCCTGCCAAAACATCCATGCTGACAAGATTTCAGACAACCACCTGATGCCTTCCTGTGCCAAGTTGCCAAACATCCTATCTTCCAAACCATGCCTAATGGACCCAGAAAGTTCTGACTTTAGTGTGTTGGCCAGGTGAAAAGTAACAGTTATGAATGAAGAAATAACGTAACAAAGAAAGGTCAAGGTGAGCAGATAATTACGCTGTTCTGATGAGATGGTCATTCCTTTCCTTGTACAGTAAAGAAGTCCTAGGGATGAAGAGAAAATTCATTAGTCTGCCATATCTCTCAACTATGTTGTAAATATCTTGGAATATTTTTCTGCACAGAAAATGCTGCATAAATGGACATTGTTACTCCTGTTTGCTTCTTTCATCAGACATTACCAATTTAATAGTTAACTTGTTGAAATTTTAGTTTGGTTGGTATTGGGCTATTTATCCCTCAGTATTGTATACATTAGCTGTACGATAAGTTTAGATTTACAATTGAATTAAAGTAAAATTTGATAGTTTTGTCTTTCACATTTAATTCAGATTAATTCACATTCATCAGAAATCCACAAGTTAGAGATTGAAATGAAGAATTCTCTCAGAGGTTAGAGAAACATTTGAAGGTTTATGGGAAAGAGAACTGATATGGGAATAATTGGATCATCTATTCAAAATTTCACCACAGACATAACTGCCCTGTCTACAGTAAAGTTGTATCTTTTTATTTTTCTTTGTTTTTGATAATGGACTGAAATGGGAAAAGTTGGAGAAAGTGAGAACTGCAAATGCTGGAGATCAGAGTCGAGAGTGTATTGCTGGAAAAGCAATTTGGTGTGGACTTCATGGGCCAAAGAGCCTGTTTCCACACTGTAGGGATTCTATAAAATACGGAAAACAGACAACTTCTGCTTCACCCTTTCCAGATCTGATTTAGCAGAATAAACCTAGTTTTTTAAATGTTCTCAATGCTTACGGGTATTGCGGGCAAGGAAAGATTGCACTGGAGAAGGTAGTTGTGAACTGCCTTAATGAACTGGTGTAGTTCATCTGGTCCAGGTACACCTCTAATGCTGTTAGGAAGGACATTTAGAACTTCTTGCATTTTCTCTTCCTTTGACACCTTACTATTTCATAATCTAATGATATCTCTTCCGATTCTTTCTATTCCATTTCTCCCCCTCGAACTTTACCTGCTGGATTCCTCTCTTTCCAAATCAGTTTAACCCCTCCCCAGTATGACTAGTAAATAGTTCCAATTCTGTATAGGTGTAATCTTCCTGACCTGTCCATAGTTCATTTCACATCTACCCTCCTTCTCAGCTGATCCCAATGTCACAGGGGCTTATAGCCCTCCCTCCACATCTTCAGCCACATTTGAGCTTAGTCTTTAATGTTACAGCATGTTTTACAAAAAAAGATTTCCTGTAGCTGAATAGGAATGATTGCTTCTTCTAATTGCACCTTTTTTAAGCAATCAATGCTCTCACAGAAATAAAGTGCTTGATGACTGGAGGCCCTAGTCTATTTCATTGATTCATGGCATTTGTTGTACTTCTGATCATGGGCTGCACAATTGCAATTATCACTTAAACTTTCAATATAACTGGGCTGTAATTTCAGATCCATTAAGTGTGTGCTTACAATACTTCAGAGTTGCTGCACAGCAGATTCTAACTTTTACTGAAACTAGACTGTAATGTAAATCTAGAGTCAATATATGACCTATGCAAGGTTAAATCGAAGGAACAATCCACACATTTCTGGTTTCAAATGGAATGTACATGTAAGCTAGGTGACAATCTGTATACAAGATGTCAAGAGATCTCGTAGAACTGTGGCTAAATTTTCAACCTACTCAGAATTAGTTTTTTTTAAACACAATGGACCATTGCACTATACAAACATTTAACTTCTGTAAGATACACAAACAGAAATTGCTGGAAAAAAGCAGTAGGTCTGGCAGCAACTGATAACAAGCTCTGGTGTGTGGGGTTGAGGTAAGGACATGAGCGAAGTTACTCAGGCCCTAAGATTATTGAAAGTGATATTAAATCCTGAAGGGAAAATGAGATGCTGTTCTTCCAGCTTGTGTTGAGCTTTACAGATACACAAGAGCAAGCCTGAGGCGGTGATGTTGTCCAGGGAACACAGTGGTGTGTTGAAGGGGCAGGCAAGAGGAAGCTCAGAGTCATTTTTGCAGACAGAATGTAGGCATTCTGTAAAGTGGTCGTCCAGTGTGAATTTCATCTCCCAAATATAGAGTAGACCACAATGTGAGCGAATACAATAGACTCGATTGTGTGAAGAGCAGGTAAATTGCTGTTTCACCTGGAAGGTGTGGCTGAGGCCTTGGATAGTGAGGAAGGAGGAAGTAAATGGGCAAGTGCATGGAAGGTAATTCTGTAATTGCATGGAAGGTGCCATGAGGACGTGTGGAGGTGTTGGAGTGGAGGAGGAGTGAACCAAAGTGTCTCAGAGGGAACGGTCCCTCTAAGCTTCTGTAAGCATGCACATGGAACTCTCTCGTGTCCTAGTAAGTTGTAGTTTCGGTCAAACAGGCCAGGGCCTGGCTGAAGCCAAACCTAAATGAAGTTTTAAGTGTGTGCTAAATGAATAGCATATCAGAGTTAATTTTTTTCACCACAAATAGTTTCACTCTGCTTAAGTCCAGCTAACTTGACACTGTTACTGAAGGGAAGCTTGCATGTCAGGAAGATGTGTTGGCATGATTTAGGAATGAGGGAGAAAAAAGCCAAAACTGGGACATAAGCTATACTGCTAATAAAGGAACAATAGGAAGAAAACTATATATTTGAAACCGTTTATGAAAGGGTATAGGACTTGAGAAAGTTGCAGAAACAATGTGAATCAAGGCAATACATAGATTAAGATGAGAACTGAAGATTTTGAAATTAATATATGAGATAATTGTATAGATCTGTGCTGGTGACTAGGATTTATTATGTTACATTGTATGTGTGGCAGAGTGTTGGACAAATCAACGTTTATGGATAGAGGAATATTAGAGACCAGCAAAAAGAAAATTACTCTATTCTGGTGGGAATAAAGGCATGTGTATTTTTCAGTGGTGAAGGAGCTGAAGTGGAACAGAGGCAGACAGTATTGCAGAGGTGGAAGTAATCAGTCTAGATGATGGATATCATGTGAGGTGTAGAGCGGAGTTAAGAGTCGAAGCTTGATAAAGTGAGTGTCAACTAGTGGTTTAACGTGTTGAAGAAGCAAACCTTTTTCTGCGTTGGGATCTACAATGTCCTTTTCAAATGTGTTATAAATGACTGTCTGCAAATGCAAGTGGCACTACCTAATGCTGGAAAACTGTGAAATGCTGCAAAGTGGTTTGAGAATTCCTGAGAGCCTGCAGGTGCTATATGAATGGAAGTTCTTTTATTTCTCTCTTCTAGCTGCAAAAGGATGAAGTATTCACTGAAGATAAAAAATAGAAATTTTTGGAAAAACTCAGCAGGTCTGGTGGCATTTGTGAAGAGAAAACTGTAAAGTTAATGTTTCGAGTTCATTACTGGCTCCGTATAATAGTCTAACTATTTTTAAAAGCAAATAGAAAGTTAGGCGATCAAACTAGTATTAATCCTATCACACTGGCTTTTTTTGGCGCAACGTGATGGTCAATAATTGACATCACTATGAACTTCCATCGAATGCTCCTTTCCTGTAAAGCTACACTGTCCATGAATAGCAATGCATAAAATGTGTGCATACTTTAATTTAATATAGCATTGGCCAATTACAAAGAAATAAGCCCTCTTACACTTTGCTAATATAAAGCTTCCTCTTTATATCTGCCCATGCCTGTCTAACATTCTAACACCAATTCTGGTGTTCCTTTCAAATGATTCCTGAGGATCAGAAGTATGGGAGATATTTGGCTTGTCTTGTTATACAGAAAGGTAATGAGAATATAATAGTCATTATTTCAAGGCAGCTGGCACCTGGAACAGTTAATAACTACATCTCTGGATGGTATTCCTGAGCAAACTGTTCCAACCTTACATGTTCCGCTGGCATGGCAGCAACAGGAACATAGCTAGAGGCCTGGCATAACTTGCTTTCTTGGGAGATGCCCAAATGACTTATTCCCCATGAATCTCTTCAACAGCATAATTATCATCTTCCTTCATCCTATGTCATATGCGGTTATGGTCACTTTGCAGAAAAGGATAGTAGCCAAGAATGAATAAGCCTCACACCTTTCGGATTAAGGAGATAGAGAAGGGGGTGAAAGTTTGGAGCTGTCTAATGCTTCACACTGATGTCTGGGACCCTGCAGTTGCTGTGTCAATGAACCAGATATGTTCTCCTTAATAATGCCTAGTGAAAATCTGAACACCTCCCACCAGTTCTTTGACTTTGCCCTTCAAAGAGCTGAAAGACTGAAACTTACATTTTTTTGGCTAAGTGTCAGTTTTGTCAAATTCCATGGAAGGTTTCTTGTCACAAGATCTAATAAGGTCTTTCAACAGACCTTACCAGATGTGCCTCATTAACTATTTATTCCACTCCTATGGCACCCTTCTTGTCCAGTTCTAGCCCCCATTCTATTTGGAACAACTCGCCACTGCTCGGATTTCCAAGAATGGATCAGCATGCAAGGCCTTGGTACCATCTTAAAAAAGTTGTTCATCAATTAGACAGTGCAGAGCTGCCCTGTACAGCTCCTAACATTTGGCTTGATGTGGCAGAATAGGGAAGATTGGTGTCTCACTTTCCACTTGCAGGTACTGGTGAACAGGATAGTGCAGAGACAGGACATCCTCTCTCTTCAGGACCAGCAGAGGAAGCCATGGCACCAGACCCAGTCAAAGTTGCTATCTTGGCAGGTGTAATCTCAGCTATTTGGAAGAATGCATAGAAATGTAGAGAAAAGGTTAATGATCTTCTCTACTACACAGCTTAAGTGCCACCATTTTCTCTCTGATACTTTGCACTCACTCCCTCTCTGCCAATGTACCCATCTTCCATCGGGGCTCATATTCTACCACTTTCACCATTGCCTGCAAACTCTTCTCACACTCACATTCACCCACCTCAACCCCTGACCCACTAACTTTGCATGCCCATGCACTGCCTAGTCACTCACTCAGGACACCTGCCCATCTGCACTCAGAATAATAGCTCTGCCACCAACTTTCATCCCCTTTGATACTGGTCTGTCTTTCATTTGAGAAGGAAAAGAGTACCCAGACAGGCACAAAGAGGTAAAGTGGGTGGCTGGTTGCCTCGCATTTGGCTCCTCACCACTTATGAATGAAGGATCCTTGTTTTGACCATTGGCAATGTATGAGGCCCTGGATTGGTAAAGGAAGCTGCCCGTAATTTACTGTGCCAGGATCCCCTGACCAAATGCTATCTCGGTTGACTTGACTGAGGACTGCTGACAACAATGACAAGCTTCCTGGTTATGTGTCTGCACCAAAAGGCAGGACAATACATCAGTATTATGAGTCTGGTATTTCTAGATCAGGGAAAAAGGGCAAATCTAGGCAAGGCAAGGATTTTGTGAGTGAGAATGAAGAGAGAAAGTGAACAGCCTAGGGATGCAGCCAGGTCTGTCCATGAGCTGGGTGGGCATGTTGCTGAGCGCAGTGTCCTTGCTAAAAACATTACAATCATCATCGCTGTTGCCTCCTGACATACAGCATTAAAGTGCAGAAGTGGACTGGAGATGTGCCATGAAGGTTCTTAGAGGCTGGCATATGTTGGGTGGCAATGTCTGTGGACATTAGTGCATTTTGCCTATTTCCATGGAGCTGCCTTGATCTGCTGTTGAGTGGTAGCCAACATGGATGCTCTTCACAGCCAGCAACAAGCTGAAGTTGCCAGGTACCCGCCCTGACTTCTATGCTCATGGCAGATGGTGAGTTAGAAAGCTGCATTTAATGAAGTGAGATCTGTGTTAATAACGTTGTTAATAAGAAACAATCTCCCTTAATAGATAACTTGCTGCTGCCTGGCAGGAATGCCACCAGGATACCGGGAGCTTCATTAAAAGACAGATAAGTTAAGGGTTTGGATTGACACATGGAATTGTTATGTCATTGCCTTCACAGAGATATGGTTGAGGGAAGGATGAGACCAACACCTGAAAATTCCAGGATATAGGATCTTCAGGCAGCACGGGGAAGGGTGAAAAGGTGGAGATGGTGTCACATTATTAGTTAGCAAATCAGTTACTGCAGGGATGGTATCTCAGGATGGTCATCAAATGAGGCTTTGTGGTTAGAATTTAGGAATAAAAATGGGGCAATCACACTGTTAGGAGTGTATTATAAGTCCCCAAACAGTCAGTGGACAATTGACAAGCAGATATAGTTAATTCAAGGCATGTAAAAATAATAATAGAGTAACTATCCAAAGGGATTTCAACTACCCCAATGCTATTTGAGATAATTATAGTATAACAGGTTTAGATGGGGCAGAACTCTTGAAACATATACTTAATATGTCAACATGTAGGTGGTCCTACAAGAGACTGTAAAATGTGGACCTAGGTCTGGGGAATGAAGCCAAATAGGTACCTGAGGTGAAAATGGAGAACATTTTAGTGATAGCGACCACAAAACCATACTTTTTAAGTTTGTTTTGGAAAAGGAGAAAGATGGTCTGCAAAAAAGGGTTTTGGATTGGGGTAAGACAAATGTTATTAAAAATAGGGCAGAATCTGGCTAAAATAGACTGGGAACAGCTCCTTAACTCTATAGCAGCATACGCGGAGTCATTCAAAAAGCACTTGAGGAAGTACAGGCCCGACATGTTCCAATCAGGGTGAAATGGAGCAACAAGCCCAGAGAACCTGCCATGTCTCAAAATATTCAGGACTGGATAAAAAGGAAAAGAGAGACATAAACAGGTACAAAGGGAGCAAAACAACAGGGGCCTAGAGGAGTATAGAAAGGGCAGGGAGCAACTCAAAAGCAATTTGGAAGGCAAAGAGGTGGTATGAGACAATGCTGGTGGGAGAATCCTAAAATAATCTACAAGTATATCAAGGGTGAAAATGTGTTGCTGTCAAAGCGCAGCAGGTCAGGCAGCATCCAAGGAGCAGGAGAATCGACGTTTTGGGCATGAACCCTTTTTCAGGAAGAAGGGCTCATGCCCGAAACATCGATTCTCCTCCTCCTTGGATGCTGCCTGACTTGCTGCGCTTTTCCAGCAACATATTTTCAGCTCTGATCTCCAGCATCTGCAGTCCTCACTTTCTCCAAGTGTATCAAGGGGAAAAGAATAACAGGGAAAGAGTAGGGTCTGTTAGGGACCAAAGAGGGCAATGTATTTGTGAAGCTGGATGACATTGATGGAGTTTTAAATGAGGATGTCACATCTGTCTTTACTTGGGAGAGGAGGATGCAAGTATAGAATTTGAGAGGATGGTCTTAAGCAAATTGATAGTTCATAAGTTCATAAGATATAGGAGCAAATTGAGGTATTCAAGATGATAAAAGGCATGGATAAAATAGACATGGAGCAGATGTTTCCTCTTGTTGGGCATTCTAGGATGAGAGGTCATAAAGGGTAGCAAATTTAAAACAGAGTTGAGGAGAAACTGCTTCACCTCAGGTACCTATTTGGCTTCATTCCCCAGACCTAGGTCCACATTTTACTGTCTCTTGTAGGACCACCTACATGTTGACATATTAAGTATATGTTTCAAGAGTTTGCCCCATCTAAACCTGTTATACTATAATTATCTCAAATAGCATTGGGGTAGTTGAAATCCCTTTGGATAGTTACTCTATTATTATTTTTACAGGCCTTGAATTAACTATATCTGCTTGTCAATTGTCCACTGACTGTTTGGGGACTTATAATTAGGCCATTCGGCCCATCGAGTCTGCTCCACCATTCAATCATGGCTGATATACTCCTCAGCTCCATTTTCCTGCCTTCTCTCCATATCCCTTCAACACCTTAGCAATTAAAAATCTGTCTAACCCCTCTTTAAATTTACTGACTATCCCAGCATCCACCCCACCTTGGAGTAGCGAATTCCACAGATTCACAACTCTATGGGAGAAGCAGTTTCTCCTCAACTCTATTTTAAATTTGCTACCCTTTATGACCTCTCATCCTAGAATGCCCAACAAGAGGAAATATCTGCTCCATGTCTATTTTATCCATGCCTTTTATCATCTTAAATACCTCAATTTGATCTTCTCTGTTCTTTTAAATTCCAGAGAGTATCAGCCCAAACTATTCAATCCCTCTTCATATGACAAACCCCTCATCTCTGGGATCAATCTAGTGAACCTCCTTTGATCTGCCTCCAATGCCACTGCACCTTTTCTCAAATAAGGGGACCAAAACTGTGCACAATTCTCCAGGTGCAGTCTTACCAATGCCTTGTATTGTTGCAACAATACTTCATTATCTTCGTATTCTATTCCTTTAGCTATAAAAGCCAACATTCCATTCACTTTCTTTATTATCTGCTGTACCTGCATGCTAATTTTCTGTGTCTCCTGAACGAGGATACCCAGATCTCTCTGCACCATAGCATCCTGAAGTCTCACCCCATTTAGATAAGTCGCCTTCCCATTTTTTCGACCAAAGCGCATGATCCCACACTTTTCAAAGTTTGGCATGGACAAATCCTTGGGTTTGGATGAATTGGATCCCAGCTGCTATGGAGGAAATTATTGGAGCCCTGACCCACATTTCTAAATCATCTCTAGCCACTGGGGAGGTGCCAGAGGACAGGAGGATAGGTAAAGTGGCTCCACTTTTTAAGATGGGTGGTAAAGATAGACCAGGAAACCTTAGGCCGGTGAATCCAAAATCTTGATAAACAAACAGTTGAAGAAAATAGTGAAGGACAAAATTAATCTCCACTTATAGAAGCAACATTTGATTAGGGGTAATTAGTATGGCTTTGTCAGAGAGACTTCATGCCTAACAAATCTGGTCGGATTTTACAAGCAGGTGACCAAGTTGGATGAGGTTAGGGCAGTTGATGTAGTTTATATGGATTTCAGCCAACCTTTAACAAGGTTCCATATATGAAACTGACAAAGAATGTAAAAGCTCATGGAATTAAGGCTACCTTGGCAAGTTGAACCCAAAATGTGCATAGTGACAGAAAACAGAGGATGGTGGAAAGCTGTTTGGCTAATTGGAGCCTGGTGTGCAGTGACCTAACACAGGGATCTTGCTTTTGCTTTTGCCCAAAACATCAATTTTCCTGCTCCTCGGATGCTGCCTGAACTGCTGTGCTTTTCCAGCACCACTCTAATCTAGAAGGACATGATTACCCTGGAAGGAGTGCAAAGAAGATTCACCAGGATGATGCCTGAGATGGAGCATTTTAGCAATGCTGAGAAACTATTTGAGCTTGGGTTATTTTCTTTGGAGCAGAAGAGAATGAGGGAGACCTGATAGAGATGTATAAGATTATGAGAGCATGGACAGAGAGTTGCCATTCCTCTTAGCCGAGAGCTCAATTACTAGGGGCATTATTTTAAAAGTGAAAGGCAGGAGGTTTAGAGAGGACTTGTGGAAAATCTTTTACATCCAGAGGGTGGTGGGGATCCATGAAGATTGAACAAGTTTAGAAGTAAATGTGTTGTGAATGCCAAGGTGAGCAAGGCATAAAATAGAGAAGTGTTGCATTGCCTGTTCTGTGGGTGTGACAAATTTATTTCAACACTAGACTAGTTCTAGGGATGATGGCAGTCCATGTGAGTATCAACTACAATAGAGAGTGCAATTCATTGATTTTCTTTTTTCACTTGGTGAGACCCACGGCCAGGAATCTGTTTACTGTGCCTTCAATGCTCTCCAGGTCAGTTTAAAGGTCTGAATGTTTTTTGTGTTTTTCTGCTCTGGCATCATGCCATACCTTGCTGCCTTCTAGGCGGAGATGCCAGTTGAGTATTTATAATCCTGCTCAACTGTAATAAAAATATTGGCAAGGTACGCAATGAAGTAATTTGAGAGAGAAATGAAAGAGCCAAGCCTGTCCTAATTGTTAAACTTCCTTCAAATGTGTAACAGCAAGGTAAATGTCATTAGAGAAATTCAGAGCCTGTGGTCTTACAATTTTTTTAATGCTGAGGATAAGGAAAGAATAATATATTTTCTTCAGTAAAACTTAATAACCTGATTTTTAAACTCGTGTTAATGCTTTTGGCAAAAAAAAATTCACGTGAACATATTCTTAATCAGTATTAAAGACTACATTTGTGCTAGTAATTTTCTGTATTTATTTATGCAAGCAATGAGACCATAAAATATAATTTATTGGCAGAAGTGTAAATAAAAATCTTTATTTCATAATTTAAACTTATTTATATTCAGTTATATTTTTTGGCAATTTATGACTTTGCATTTAAAGATGTTGCAATTAGGGTGAAATCATACTTTCTCTTTTCTAGAGTAGTTGTTTACTGAAGTACTCTTATTACTAGGAGTCAGGTCTATCATTCTATATTTGATCTAAACAAGGTAAATACATAAATGCTACTATGGAAAGACATACTTACCTACTACTCCATTCTTTCTCCTTCATGTTAAACAGATTCCATTTTCACCTTTTCTATATCAGACCCTCAGAGTTTGAGAGTTTTCTTTAACAACCATACATTTCTGTTAATAATGAACTGCAATTTCCTGTGAGACATTTAATACATGACAGGTTACTTTATCAAACACTTAACATTGCAACTGTATGTTGACAGTACCTATTCCATATGGCATTTGTCAGCAAGCATTAGCTTAAACTCTAAAAGTTGTTCAAAATAAACCAATGAAACAAAAACAGAGTTTAACTATCTAAATGTTTTAACCAAGAAGGCTAATTGTTCCTAATGAACACTAAATCTCAGAAATAAAAGCAAAGTGCTGGAGAAACTCAGTAGATCTGGCAGCATCAGTGGAGAGAGAAAGTGGATTTTTTATTATTACTATTTATTTGTGGGATATGAGCATCACTGGCTGACCAGCATTTATTGCCCATCCTAATTGCTCTGAGAAGGTGGGGGAGCCTTCTTGAACCGCTCCAGTCCACCTGCTGTGAGTTGACTCACAATGCCATAAGGAGAGAATTGCAGGATTTTGATCCAACGACAGTGAAGGAATGGCAATGTATTTCCAAGTCAGGATGGTGAGAAACTCCAGGCTTGGAGAGAACTTGAAGGTAGTGGTGTTCCCATGTATTTCCTGCCTTTGTCCTTCTAGATGGAAGTGGTCATGGGTTTGGAAGCAGTTGTCTGAGAATCTTTGGTGAATTTCTGCAGTGCATTTAGTAGATAGTACACACTGCTGCTCCTCTAAGTCCCGTAGGTATTGGGGAGAAAGTTGGGGAAAACTCACAAGCTAACCAAAGATGAGCTCTTGACATTGAAAGCAAAAAGTCATATTTTCCAACCAAGTATTGAATGGTGAGGCAAGATTCTTGCTACAGAGTGGCAAAAGGCCTATTTGCATACATTTCTTCATCTCACCTTATTACTATGCAGATTTCCATTCACTAACCTTCTGGTTAGAAACTAGATGATGACCTTTCTCAATATGAATGAACGGCTACCTAGTAACTCAAGGATATTACTATCTGAAGCATATCAGGCTCACTGCATCATCACAGCACATCTCCAGTCCTCTGACACTATGGTTCTACACTTCAAAGCAGCACCTTAGAGTGTCTGGCACTTTTCATGATAATGTTCTGCAAAGACATTTAGTGCACAGATTAGGGCACCCAGCACATGGATTGGACCAGGGCTCATTTCTCACTTTCTTAGCACTCATTCATTTTGTGAGTTTGTCAAGGTTCACAGCATCCCTTCTTTGGTTTTTTTGCAATTTGCCTCCTCAGCCAGAGCTTAACGGTTCACAATACTTTTGTCTTCCCTTGATACCTGGTGCAGACAACAAACCCAGGAAGCTTATCATGGTTGTCAGCAGTAATCCATCAAGGGAGTGGACATATTGCCAAACAGCACCTCTGCACATGCTATATCAATCTCAACCATGTATATTATGTGCTACCAGCCTACGCTGGAAACACACTGAATGTGCTTCTGCCAACTGGCTATTTCTCAAAGTCTAAGGGAAGTAGTCCTCAGTCAATCAAGGGGGTCTGGATCAAATCAGGGAGTCACAGTATAGTCAATCAAGGTTATCATCTAACCTCAGTCCAGGAGCATGGATACAATGAGTTGCCCATTTGTGGTGGTTATGGTCAAGGAGTCCTTATCACTGCATTTTAGGGAATGGGTCATGGTCAATGCTGAAGATCCAGTGTAAACAGCCAAGGCATTAACAATAAGTAATTTGGGGAGTTGCACAGAGATAAGTCAGGAATTTGGCAAGTCATCAGTTGGGGCTGTACATCGGAGTTGGTCAGGGTACTGGGTCATGGTCCATCCTGGGAATTGGCATAATGAAAGTCAAAGAGGTTTATCAGCAGAGATTGCTGTGTTAGGGAAACTGAGAAACCCTTAATTCCGGGATTGAAGGCAGCAAACTGGGACTCAGAGGGGTTAACAACTGTGAGTCGGATATTCAACATATAAGAGGGAATGATAGTGCATTGGAAGACATGAGATACTTTGGATGTAAAATGATAAAGCACTAGCCTCCTAAGGCAGGGATTGTAGGTTTGTGTCCCCATTTAGGGGGAAACGTTCAGTCGAGACCATGGGATTGGAACTGAGGAACTGTAAACAATCTAAAACTCTTATAGATGTTGTGTACAGACCCCTGGTAGTGATTCTGAAGTGCTAATTATATATACGTACAAAATAGGCATATGTGTAGCAAAACCAGTGTAGCACTAATGGGGAATTTTAACTTTAACATAGATTGAGAGAGGCAGACCTACAGCTGTTAGAAAGATTGGATTTCTGGACTGTGTCGGGGATGCAACCAGAGGACAAGCAACAATGGATTTAGTAAGGAGCTGCTAGCCAGATTTAGTCCACATTTGCTGTAGACACAAAGTTATGTGAAATCGTAGACAGTGTAGATGATAGCATAAATTTATGAATAGATATTGATTGACTAAATAAATGGGCAAAACTGTGACAGACGCAGTTCAATGTTAACAGGTGTAAGGTTATCTGTTTTGGATCGGAAAAGAATCTATCCTTTTGTGGTAACAAGTAGGAAAGGAAAAGGGGAATCAGTGGATGTGATATATTTGGAATTTTCAGAAGACATTTGATAAGGTAACAACTATTAGACTACTTATTAATTTAAGACCCCATGATGTTGAAGATAATATATTAGCATAGATAGAGCATTGGATAACTCATAGAAGATTGGGGCATTTTCAGGATAACAACCCGAAACTAATGGGGTACCATGGGTTTCTGTACTGGGGCCACAATTATTTATTAATGACTTGGGTGAGGAAAATGAATGTACTATTGCTAAGTTTGCAGGTGTGAAGTTGGGAAAGCAATTGCTGAGGATGACACAAAGAAATTGCAGAGGGATATAAACAGGTTAAGCAAATTTGCAAAAAACCTGTCAGATGGAATATAATATGGAAAAATGTAAGGTCTTGCACTTTGACAGGATTAGAGAAGCTGAATATTATTTCAGTTGGGAATGACTGTAGAGAGCTACTGAAGAGAATGATTTGGGAGTCCTCATCAATGAATTGCAAATGCTATCATCTAAGTTCAGCAGATAATAGGGAAGGCAAATGGAATGCTGAGTTTTATTGTAAAGGAAGGTTTTACACCCTAGTCAGACCACAGCTGGAATACTGTGAAACGTTTTAGGCCCCCTCATCTAAGGAAAGATATATATGCATTAGAGGCAGACAGCGAAGGTTCACTAGATTGATAGCAGGTTTGAAGGGATGTCTTATAAGGAGAGGTTAAGGAGATTGGGCATATATTTATTGGAATATAAAAGAATGAGAGGTGATCTGATTGAAACATACAACATTCCTTGAAGACTTGACAAAGGAGGTGCAGAACAGTTGTTTCCCCTTATGGAGCAGTCTAGGATCAGAGGATGTAATCTCAGAACAAGGAGTCACCTATGTAAGACAGAGGAGTTCTTCCCTGAGGGCAGTAAACTGTGGACTCTAGTAAATAGTCAACTCTGTTGCTGAAGGTTGTTGATGCTGGGTCATTAAGAATATTCACAGCTGAAATAGGATTTTCATCTTTGAGGGAATCTAGGCTTTTGAGGAAAATGCAGGAAAGTAGAGTGAGGATTATCAGATCAGCCATGATCTCATTGAATGGCAGAGCAGACTTGTTGGGATGAGTAGCCTACTTCTGCTCCTATGTTTTATGGTCTTAAGTCATCTGTGATCATCAGCAGTGCACTTTAGAAATTTGCACCAGGTAAGCTGGGATTTGTCATGATGCCTACATTCTTCAAAACTCTGATATTTCAAAGATCTTACAAGGGTGAATTACTGGGAGTCAAGGTCTCCCTCTGTGACAATGGCTAATCATTCCATTATGCAACTCCCCATAGATACAGTGCTGCCTCTTCTTTCACCAGGGCAGTCATGGAGCAGATGATAGTTCTGCTGAAGCTGAAGTTCCAATGCTTGGATTGGTCTGGTGGGGAGTGGGAGGGTCTTGTAGTACACTCCAGGCAAAGCTTGCCACATAATTCTGACGTGCTGTGCTCTGCACAACTGGAGCAAGCAAAGAGAAGATATGGTTTACTTAACAGCTTGGAGGGCTGTAGAAATCTTCTGTGGAGTTAGATGAGGACATTGAGCAGGACAAACGTCACCTTCTGCATAAGAGATCAAGCAGCATCAAGCACAGTGAACCAGACAGGAATTCATTGTCATTCAGTTCCAGTAGATGCCAGTTGAATGTTGTGATCACCCATTGACTCTAAACTTGTACAAGCAGTCCATTTCTGCTCCAAGAAGTGAATGCAGCTACTTTTTGTTTGTTGGCCTCCCCTTTGGCTGAATGAAAGTGGATATTTTGAATCATTTGAAGGCTTTCCTCCACATGATTGTTCCACATTGTACAATGAGAAAAAAATTGGGCTGGACTGGGTTTTGAAGGAAGGAGGGGGATACATAAATGGTGTAGTAAGATGGCAGTAAGATGGAATGAGGCTAAGGGTGAATAAGCTGTGTGGTTTGGTTCATAAACAGTAATAGATGTAGGGATGTGTACTTGAATATGTAATGAAGTGTCAGCTGCGCCACCTATATGCCTTGAGAAGCATTAGCTTGTGGTTGCACTCCCATCATGTGCACAGAGAAGGGCAACTCCAGAATGCTCATGCTTGACCAGGCTCACAGCTGAGCTTTAAAGATGGCAATACCACCAGGCATCCTGGGATATCCTGGCAGTGGCAAGTACTTCACCGAGAGTGAGTGGGAGAATAGCATGAGTGGAGTGCTGTTGGGGCATGGGGCACAGATAATGAAGCAAGTTTGACAAGATCGTCTGAGCAAACCTGTTAAACCTTCCAGAGAAAACCCTGTATGGATCTCACTGAGATTGATGCTTATCCAATTTCTGATCAAATTCATCCCAGAGTTACCATTTCACATCACTATCAGTCTTCTTCAAAACACATTCTCAGACCTCATAATTGCACATCACCCGTGCCTTCGTTACTTTGAGATTCGAATGTACTCCAGGTCATCCTTTCATATTCTACCCTCAGTAAATATAAAAGTAACTCTAAATTCTGAGCAACCTGTATATCCTCTGTACCTTATTCCCATTAAATTCAGTTCACCCCACAAACCTCTATCTTTACAGATATCCATTGGATGCCATTCAAGCAATGCCTTGATTTAAAAATTCTCATCCATGTTTTCAAATCTATTCTTGGCTTATTCCTCCATATCGCTGTCACCTTCCCCAATCAGGCACAACCTTCTGAGATATCTGCCCTCATCTAACTAGACACTTTGAGCACCATCAACTTTATGTATTCCACAAATGATCTAGAGCCCTAAGTCCTGGAATTACCTCTGTAAACCTCTCTGTGTCTTTTTCTCTCCTTGATGCTCATTAAATGCAAATTCTTTTACTAAGAATTTGACCATCTGCCCCAATATTGTCTTATGTGGCATGTTGTCAAGTTCTGTGTTACAACACTCCAAGAAATGTATTGTGATATAAAGTCAGCATAGTCCCGGAGGACCACAGGGCTGCTATCTCATTAGACAGGGATATCACTGATATATTATTACATTAATGGTGCAAAATAAAACCGTCTATAGTTGTTGTTGTCTAACAAGCACTGAAGGCTCCTATGTACTTATAGAAGTCAAAATGGTCATGAATGAAAGATCTAGAAGTATCAAATGTATTTCACTTGCTAACGCTGAACCATTCTATCAGTTAGTTGCCTGGAATGCTGATGTTCACAGAATCACAGAAATGTTATGGTACAGAAGGAGGCCGTTCAGCCCATCATGCCTACACTGACTTAGAACAGAGAACATAGAACAATACAGTGCAGAACAGGCCCTTCAGCCCTCAATGTTGCGCTGACCTGTGAACTTATCTAAGCTCATCCCCCTACACTATCCCATCATCATCCATGCGCTTATCCAAGGATTATTTAAATCTCCCTAATGTGGCTGAGTTAACTACATTGGCAGGTAGGGCATTCCACGGCATTACCACCCTCTGAATAAAAAACCTGCCTCTCACATCTATCTGAAATTTATCACCCGTCAATTTGTAGTTATGCCCCTTCGTATGAGCTGACGACATCATCCTAGGAAAAATACTTTCACTGTGTACCCTATCTAATCCTTTGATCACCTTGTATGTCTCTAGCAAATCCCCTCTTAGCCTTCTTCTTTCCAATGAGAACAGACCCAAATTTCTCAGCCTTTCCTCATAAGACCTTCCCTCCAGATCAGGCAACATCCTGGTAAATCTCCTCTGTACCTTTTCCAATGCTTCCACATCCTTCCTGTAATGGGGCGACCAGAACTGTACATGAGCGCTCCAAGTGTGGCCAAACTAATGTTTTGTGTAGTTGCACCTTGATGTTACGGCTCCAGAACTCAATCCCTTGACCAATAAAACCTAACACATCACATGCCTTCTTAACAGCACTATCAACCCGGTGGCAACTTTCAGGGATCTACATACATGGACTCCAAAATCCCTCTGCACATCCACACTACCAAGAATCTTTCCATTGACCCAGTACTCTGCCTTCCTGTTATTCTTCCCAAAGTGCATCACCACACATTTAGCTGCATTAAACTCCATTTGCCACCTCTCAGCCCAATTCTGCAGTTTATCCAAGTCCCCCTGCAACCTGCAACATTCTTCCACACTGTCCACTTCTCCACCGACTTTAGTGTCATCTGCAAATTTACCAACCCATCCACCAATGCCTGCGTCTAAGTCATTTATAAAATTGACAAACAGCAGTGGTCCCAAAACAGATCCTTGTGGCACACCACTAGTAACCGGATTTCAGGCTGAATATTTTCCATCAACCACCACTTGCTGCCTGCTTTCAGTTTCTAATCCAAATTGCTAAATCACCCTCAATCCCATGCCTCTGCATTTTCTCCAGCAGCCTACCATGTGGAACCTTATCAAAGGCTTTACTGAAGTCCATGTACACCACATCAACTGCCCTACCCTCATCTACGTGCTTGGTCACTTTCTCAAAACACTCAATGAGGTTTGTGAGATATGACCTACCCTTGACAAAACCATGTTGACTATCTGAAATCAAATTGTTGCCTGCTAGATGATTATAAATCCTGTCTCTTATAATTCTTTCCAAAACATTTCCTACAACAGATGTAAGGCTAACTGGTCAATAATTACCTGGGTCATCTCTGCTGCCCTTCTTGAACAAGGGCACATTTGCAATCCTCCAGTCCTCTGGTACTAAACCTGTCGACAATGAGGACTCAAAGATCAAGGCCAAAGGCTCTGTCATCTCCTCCCCAGCTTTCCAGAGAATCTTCTGATAAATCTCATCCGTCTAAGGGGACTTGTCTACTTTCACTCCTTCTAGAATTGATAACACCTCTTCCTTATTAACCTCGATCCTTTCTAGTCTCATATCGCATATCTCATTTGTCTCCTCTTCAATATTATCCTTTTCCTGAGTGAAAACCGTTGGGAAATATTTGTTTAGCACCTCTTCGATCTCTGCAGGGTTCACACACAACTTCCCACTTCTGTCTTTGACTGGCCCTATTGCTATCCTAATTATTCTCGTATTCCTCACACACCTATAGAAAGCTTTAGGGTTCTCCTTTATTCTACCTGCTAAAGACTGCTCATGTCCTGTCTTTGCTCTTCTTAACTCTCTCTTTAAATCCTTCCTAGCTAATCAGTAACTCTCCATCACCTCATCTGAATGATCTCATCTCATTGTCACATAAGCCTCCTTCTTCCACTTAATAGGAGATGCAATTTCTGTAGTAAACCACGGTTCCCTAACCTTATCGCTTCCTCCCTGCCTGACAGGGACATACCTATCAAGGACACGCAATATCTGTTCCATAAACCAGCTCCACATTTCAACTGTCCCCATCCCCTGCATTTTGCTACCCCATTCTATGCATCCAAAGTCTTGCCTAATCATATTATAATTACCCTTTCACCATTGATAACTCTTGCCCTGTGGAATGTACCTATCCCTTTCCATTGCTAAACTAAACGTAACTGAATTATGGTCACTGTCTCCAAAGTGCTCACCTACCACTAAATCAAACACCTGCCCTGGTTCATTAGCAAGCACCAGATCCAGTGTGGCCTCCCCTCTTGTCGGCCCTTCAACATATTGTGTCAGAAAATCCTCCTGCACACATTGGACAAAAGCCGATCCATCTGACATACTAGAGTTATAGCATTTCAAGTCATTGTTGGGGAAGTTAAAGTCCCCCATAGTGACCCTGTTCCTTTCACTCCTACCCAGAATCGTTTGCCAATCCTCTCCCCCACCTCCCTGGAACTCTGTGGAGGCCTATAAAAAATTCCCAGCAGTGTGACTTCTCCTCTCCTGTTTCTAACCTCAGCCCGTACTACCTCAGTAGACAAGTCCTCGTCAAAAGTTCTTTCAACCACCGTTATACTATCCTTGACTAACAAAGCCACACCTCCCCCTCTTTTACTGCCTTACCTATTCTTAATGAAAGATCTAAACGCTGGAACTTGCGACATCCATTCCTGACCTTGCTATATCCATGTCTCTGAAAGGCTACAACATCGAAGTCCTAGGCACCTACTAGCACTGGATCCACTTGCCCCATCTCTTTCCCAAGGACCAAGTCTAATACTACATACTCTCTTAGGCTGGACACATACTCCTGCAGTAACCTCTCCTCCATGTAATCCAGGAACACTCGCCCCTCATGACCCTCCATCACCAGTAACCCAGTTGACATATGGATAAATTAAGTTTCTCTATATAATTACTCTGCAGTATTGTCATCGCTCTCAATTACCCCTGCATATTTATTCTCTCCATCCTTTCCAATGGCTGTTGGCCTACAGACTCTACCTCACAGTTCAATTGTACGCTTTTTGTTCTGTAGCTCCAGCCAAATTCATTCTGTCCTTGGACAGATCCTCTTTCTCTTGGGCTCCTTAACTAACACTAATCTAAACCAATATTTCTACCCTTCATCCTTTTCCTTCCCTTCTATCATTTTGAAAGACATTGTACCCAGTAATATTCAACACTCAGTCCTGCCATTCCTTGAGCCAGCTCTCGGTGATCAGTACATTAGATTTCCACACACCAATCTGTATCTGTAACTTCCCAGACTCTGAGTATTCATGTCCATGCAGAATACCTCTGATTTCGACTTCCTCTCTTATTCCATCTTTCACTGTTTGACTTGTTGCTGTAAATTAGTAACAGCTGCATCTCCCAGTATTTTGTGAATCCTGGTAGTCTCCTCTACTATTCCTTTTTGGATCCCATACACATGCGAAGTTATTTTCAATCTGCCCCACACACCTCACAAGGAGTTCTGTCCCAACTCTGTCACTTGTTACACTAACTAGATTGTGCTGTTGCTGCCTTCCCCAGAACTGTCCCAATATCCCAGGAATCTGAAGCCTTTCTGCTGCACCATCATTCCAGTCACACTCTCATCTACCTAAAACTCCAAGTTCTGTTCTCACTTGTACACGGCGCTAGGAACATTCCAGGGATTCCTACATTTGGATCACTTCACCCTTCCTACCTATGTCATTCCTACCAACATGGACATGACCTTTGACTACTCACTGGGCCCCAGACGAATGTCCTATAGACACAAAGACAGTCTAGATGCCAATATCCTGGAATTACATTGACAGTCACAGAAACACTGACATCTTCTTCAATTGACTGAATCCCCTGTGACTATTGCGCCTCCTTCCTTCTTCCTCCCCTCCTGTACAGTCAGGCTACTTGTTGTGCCAAAGACATGGCTCTGACTGCTCTCCCCTGAGCAGCCAGCATCTTCATCAGCTTTCAAACTGGAACACTGAATTGGGTGGGAGACATCAGGCTATTCCCTGACTGTTTCTCTTCGATTGAGTGGTCGCCCATTACCTTCCTTCTTCCAGGCCGCCACGTCTGCAGGGTGATCCTCTCTCAAATGAGCATCATTACCTGGTGCAATTGCCTCAGTTTTCCTCATACCCTTGCACATTATTTTTATCTAAATAATCGTTCAATGCTCTTTTGAATGTCTCAGTTGAACCTGCCTCCACCACATTTCCAGGCAGTACATTCCATCCTCTAACCATTGGCTGACTGTTAAAGTTTTTCCTTACTTCGCTCTTGCTTCTTTTGCAGATTACTTTAACTCTATGCCCTCTTGTTCTTGTTCCTTGGAGATTTTACAAGTGGGAACACTTTTTCCCTATCTACTTTATTCAGACTGCTCATGATTTTGAAAATCTCCACTACTGTGCCTTTTAGCCTTTTTCTCTCCAATGAGAACAATCCCAACTTCTTCAATCTGTTCACGTAACTGAAGTTCCTCATCCCTGGAACCATTTTTGTAGATTGTTTCTGCATTCTCTCCAGTGCATTCACATCTTTCCTATAATGTGATGCCTGGAACGGTGCACAATATTCCAGCTGAGGTGTAACAAGTATTCTATACAAGCTCACTATCACCTCTTGAGCTCTTTGGGCCTAGGCGATCCCATTTGCTTTATTTACTGCTTGCACTACCTGTCCTGTCACTTGCATTGACCTGTGCATACTTACATGCAAATTCCCTTGTTTCCATGCCTCCTGAGAATTGTACTTCCTAATTTAGTTTGTCTTTCGATGTTCTTTAATGGGGCTTTGTAGGCTTACAAAAATTGCACTTCTCTTTCCCTCACTGCTCTCTGACTTGTGTTTTGCTACAATTTTCCAGACAGAGTAAAATGCCAATGCGTCACTTTAACTGGTGTGTTCACAGACAGATTGATTCAGCTATGACCTAATGTCAATAAAATCAAAAACAGAGATTGCTTGAGAAACACAGCAAGTCACAGAAGTTTCTAATGAAGGGTCACTGGAGTCAAAACTTTGCTTTTCTTCTCAACCAATGCTGTCAGACCTATAATGTTTCTCCAGCACACTATTTTTGTTTCAGATTTCCCTCAACCGCACTGTGTTTATCAATAAAGTCAGCTTTGACTCTTATTGACTGATGAATTACATAGGTTAGCTGTCCATTCTGATGGTAAAGAAGCCCCTATAATTTTGCCTGTGCGCTATTAGCGGTCCAACAAATGTCCCAGTGCAGATTGAGCCCTTCAGATCTGAAATGGGCAGTTATCAGCAATGCCATTTC
The DNA here is from genome assembly GCF_037043375.1 of Chiloscyllium plagiosum. Classification (NCBI taxonomy): domain Eukaryota; kingdom Metazoa; phylum Chordata; class Chondrichthyes; order Orectolobiformes; family Hemiscylliidae; genus Chiloscyllium; species Chiloscyllium plagiosum. The sequence continues at coordinate 31,299,219 of NW_028270153.1, read as the reverse complement.
TGGGATTGAGAGTTTGTGATTGCTGAGTATGATCCTCTCAGGGGATCAGTGATTTATGATTTTTTTGTAGGGGACTTAAGGAACACGTCTGCTTCTCTGGGTCCACAAAAGAAAATCTAGCAGTTAATTTTGCTGGGCCTCTTCTGTCCCATTGTCTATTGAATTGATTGGAGTCTGCATTTCACTTAAGATCGTATTTATGTCGGAAGATGCAAATTTTCAAATCAAAAAGTTTGTATCATCTCAAAAAAGTGGATCTTGTAGAAATCCAGTGATAGACCTCTTCAATAATTGTTTGATTACTGGGAAGGGTGGGAAAGGAGGTTTTAAGCCTCCTGACCCATTTTGAGGGCATTATCTCTCCTTTTACATTATATAAGGACAGTGAAAATTAATATGAACTTTCTAGTAGCCTCACTTCATAGCAGTTAAAACCAAAAACTCTGAATTTTTGAAAACTCTTGTGAAGTGCTGAAATGAATTACAGTTCCCCCTAGTTTTCCATTACTGAAATTAATTAAAACCTACACTATTTAGTGATCAAAATGGGGTGTTTCCCTGGATAATGCCACTCCTGCCTTACTGGATGGTATAAATATTTGTTATTATTATGAGAGTAATTAACCATTGTGTAATCATATAATCATGATACTCATATCTAAAAAAAGCATTATTTTTCATCATTTACATCAAAATAATATCACAGGATACTGCAATCAATTCAGATCAGTTGATATCTTTGGACATAAGATATTAGACTTGTAGACAGAAGAAACTATGGGAAGAATTCTTCCAGCAACTTAGAGCCATCAGTTCAATGTTGATGAAATGGATAATAGCAGTGTGGATTACAGATAAATAATAATAGGGAAATGTAAATTATACAAAATACTCCCATATGAGAATGTAAATGCAGTGGACAGTACATTTTGAACAAACGTCAACAATCTCAATATTTGAGGCCAATTTGCATGTGTTCACATTTTGATTTACATTATCACTCCAAGTTGTAAACTCAGCTTTCATTTATTTATTTATAGTTCAAAACACTGATATTTTCTGTGCAACCTCGGAACCAAAATATGTCAGAACAGAGACAAATATTGAGTATGTGCAAAACATTTTAATGGAGAGGTTTACATTATGGGCGCACCTGGAAACAAAATAAATGAGGTGAAATTTTAACCTTGAGATAGAAAAAAACAGAAGGCAGAAGTTGAATTGTAACTTGCTGTATTCTTGACAGCCCCATCTTGTCATTCAGTGTCAGTAGTGAGAATGTTGATTAATTTAAATTTTAATAAAACTCCAATACTTTTCACTCTGCATTTCAAACTCACAATTGACTTTTAGGCAGGTTCAACAATCCTAAACAGAAATATGTTCCTAACTCTAGGCCTCCAAATTGTGTAAGGCAATCTCTTGACTCTGCTGTGCCACAGACACCATTTTAAGACATGCATAATTAATTATCCAGGTTGTTTGTCTGAAACTAATATGCACCTAATAATTATATGGAAATAAGAGTCTGACACCTTCCATAGTCTATTCAACTGATTCTGAAACCAATCCACAAATTCTGTTTGGGATCAACCTGGAAGGAAGTTGAAGTTGAATATTTAAAAGAAGCCTCAGCTGAGGTTACACAAGCATACAAATAACTGTTTTGTACTGATAATTCATATTTATGGCTATTTTGGCTGCTCCAGAAATTGTGACATTCAATTTTGGAAGCCAATCTCTGTCCAGAAGGTTGGGTTTCAAATTCTTCCAGCAACATGTGCAAAGCAGTAGAATGCGACAGAGAAGGAGGTACAACTATCTTCCTTCCAAAGGATTTAAAAGATTAGAATATTATACACAAATTTAAGGGTGTAGCGGTATAACTGTTATCTCTGCTTAACTGGGAAGTTGTTACAGAACTATGTCACCTTTACAACACCAAATACAGCCCAGCTCCAGGTCCTTCACACTTCACCGCCTGTGGTTCAGATTGTATCCATGATCCTGAATGTTTATGCTTCAGGATCATTCCTGGCTACAGCAGATGACATTCCTCCCCAAATCATATGACTTAATTTGTTTTTCCCATGAAGGCAGCAAAGACAGTGATCTGCACTTTGCCAGGATCAATGGCTGTCAATAGTTATTGAGCATAATTGCCTGCATCCACATGGCCCTGTGCACTCCAAATCAAGACCTCTAATTATATGTGAACAGGAAAGGCATTTTAGTGTGTATCTGTTAAAAAAAAAACATTTGTTAGTTATTTTGTATAAGAAATGTAGAAGTGATCTCTGTTGAGATAATACTAAAAATCCTGTGTGGCCTATGGCTATTTTCATTTTAAAAATGAATGCAATATGAACTGAAGGAAAAGAGTCTAGTAACATTCATAGACACCATAGAATTAAAGAAGAGTTGCAGGACAGAAGTAGCCCATTGAGCCCATCATGCTCATGTCAGCACTCTGCAAGAGCAACTCACCTAATCTCATTCCTTTGTACCTTGTCCTATTTTCTGCTTTTTTTTCTCTTTCTAGATGATCCAGTTCTCTCTAGACAGGCTTGATCGAGCAATCACAGGGAGTGTATTTCAGGTCCTAATGCAATAACAATTTTCCTCATGTTGTTGTTGCTTCTTTTGCTGATCACTTTAATTATTTATCTTATGGTTCTTGATTATTCCACAAACCAAAACAGTTTTTTTCTTATTCACTTTGTCCAGATCTCTCAAACGTTTGAGTACTTCTATCACTTTTCCTGTTGATCCCTCCTCCATGGAGAACAACTTCATGTCACTGAAGCTCTTCATTCCCTTTAACCATTCTTGTGATTTTTTTTGTGTCCACTCTCATACTAATACATCCTTTTTAATGTTTTGTGCCAAGATCTGGACACAATACTGCAGCTGAAGCTGAATCACTATTTTTAAACAGGTTGCTCATAAATTCCTTAACCAGCCAACAAATATTAATTTTAATATCATAACTTATGGGATTAGGGATCACAATCATTTTTAATTGTCAATGAAACATTTCCAGTCCTATCATTTTCTGTTTCTTTACTGTTAATCTTTCTTCAATGAGATGAGAAACATGAACAAAAGACACAAAGTCTGCCTGTTGCCTTAGTCTTGCTTCCAGCAGCAAATCTATGGTAAAATAATTAAATGTAGTAATGGTCCATTACCTTTTCTCTCCATCCTTCTGCGAAACTTACATTGCTTGATAAAGCTCACTTGTTACTTCAATGATGCATGGTATATTTCCTTTGCAAAACAAAACATATTCATTTAGAATATCATTACCGACTTCATGCTTCTGCGTGTAAGCTTTTCTTTGTCCAATTGGTTTCATGGGATAGACACTTCTTTTCACCAGTAGAAAATGGTGGAAGAGCAAATGAAATTTGCTTTTAAACTACATCTTTACTTTTCACACTTATACATGTCTTTGAGAAAATATGATTCTCCGACTAGCTTTTTCTAGTTGATACATTAACCTGAATTTATTTGAGCCCTTGTTCCATTAGTATAATTTGTGATAACTAGTTTCATTACTAGGTAATAATTTAGCATATGAAAGATAACAAATATTTATTTAAGTTTAGCAGTGCCTACTTATCAGTAATAGATAGTTCTCCAGAAAAATTAGAATGCTACATAATTATCTCATTAGTCAGTGATTGTTACATTAGCACCACAGTGGGAAACAACTGAAATTCTCAAAACTAGTGATGGTGTCTACAAGAAATGGATGCCCATGTGGAGTTAAGTGCCTCAATTAGTCAGTGGTGTTCACTTGAAACCGATATGTTTTAGAAAGAAATAATCATTGATGAACAGATGTCTGAAAAAACCAGCATTTATAGAGCATCCCTAGTTGTCCTGATAAGGATGAGTGACATGCTGGACCACTTTCAGAGGGCAGTTCAGATTAAATCACATTGGTGTAGGACTAGAAACAATCATAAATCAGGCAGCTTATCAGACCACAGATCTTTCTTCCCTCAAGCATGTTAATAAACAAGTGGTATTTCCACTTCAACCTGACAAATACATACAGGTGCTCTGAGAAAGGGTTACTGGACCTGAAACATTAACTCTGATTTCTCTCCACAGATGCTGCTGGACCTGCTGAACGTTTCCAGCAATTTCTGTTTTTGTTTCTGACAGATACATGTTTTCAAATAGAATACAAATAATGGCCACAGGCAATCTTGTCATTGGTCATTACAAGTTGATCATTACTTCTGCTTAATAGAAATCACAGACATTCTTAGAACTGCTACCCGTGGGCCACAATTCACAAAGACAATTCAGAGGCTGCACAAGGCTATGGTGCAACAAAGACACATGGAATAAAGGAGGAACAGATGCATCAACAAGCGTAGAACTCGCAGCAACCTCCAATGGCTGCCAAACAGCCTTCTCATGAAAGAGTCACAACTAAAGGTTTCCTCGTGATATGGATAAGGCAGAGGAGGCCCAGAACCTATTGTTCTTGATTCCATTTCTTCCAAGCAAGTTAAGGAGCAGAGCCTAAGAACATCCCAGGACACCGTCCCATCCACTGGAGCAGAACTTGAAAACTGAAGTGTGGGAGTGGTCATCACATCCCAGTGGCTGTCAAGGTGGCAGGTGTACTAGTTTGTTTATGTGCCTGGCTGTTTCCAAGGATCCACTGGGGTCTTATGTGGTATCTCTCATTCCTCAAACCACAGAAGGCTGTTACCAATACTATTTGTGCAGATGAGACTGCTTTATGTTGTTTCAATGTGAAAAAGTCAGTGCTGCAATCTAGGCAGTAGCTTTGGCATCTTTACTGGCTTCTCCAAGTGCAGGATACTGAACACCGTATTGACAGGCACATTGACAGCACAATATCAAAGAGTAGCAGACTTCGTCAATAGAACAAGCTTCTAGTTCGTAAATGTTATGTGATCGTCGCTACTAAATCTTTGAGGTCTATACCAGATAATCTTGAAGCTAGCATGTTGCCTATATATTAAATTAACTACAGTGTGGAAGCAGGCCCTTCAGCCCAACCAGTCCACACCGACCCTCTGAAGAGTAACCCACCCAGACCCGTTATTTCCATCTGACTAATGCACCTAAAACTATGGGCAATTCACTGGACTGTGGGAGGAAACCAGAGCATCTGGAGAAAACCCACACAGACATGGGGAGAATGTATAAGCTCCACACAGACAGTCGCCCGAGGCAGGAATTGAACCTGGGACCCTGGTGCTGTGAGGCAACAGTGTAAGGATAACATCTAGGTGACAAGGCCTTCATGCTGCAACTACAGCATCTGATTCATTTGCGTAACATCTGATTGAGTTCGAGTGTACATACAACACAGCCCATTCTTTATCGGAGCCATTATGGAGCAGATTTCAGGTATCTCGAAGATGATATTCTCTTGTGTGGATTGGCTTGGGGGTGCCTTGCTGTACAGTCAGAACAACGTGTGCCACATAATCTTAGCATCTTGTGCTCTGCAAAGCTGGAGCCAGCAAAGAGGAGATGTGATGCCAAAGAACTGAGAGAGTGGCAGCAGTTTTTTGAGGATGAATACAGAGGCACTGAGCAGCAGGAACACCACTTCAGCATGTTAGAGCAGTGCAGCATCAGGTGAATAAAGATAGTCAGGCTTTAATTGACATCAAGTTCAATAAATGTGGTCTGGGTGAGGTAATTATTCATTGATTGCAAATTTGTTGTTATTCAAATAGCAAGCAACCTCTATTTATTTCCAGAAGCAAATGCAATACTTTTTGGGTTTTTTTTTTTGTTTTTCTTAGTGTCCAATAAAAGCTAACGTTATCAATTGCTTGAAGGCTTTCAAACAATTGATGCTCTTTGATTGAATAATGACAAGCTGTGATGCCAAGCTGGGTATTGGGAATTGACTGGCACTTCTTCAGACAGGGTTCTAACATAAAATAGTGCTTACAACAGGTAGCCTCATTGTTGCAGCTGCAGTTACTATAACAGTCTGCCAGACAGATTATTATGTGAAGAGGCAATACATTGATATTTTGACATTCTGTTTCACAAGACTTGTCACCCATGCCACCACAGATGATTTTCTTCTTAATTTCCCACCCACTTCGTGTGCTGTCAAAGACTATTCCTGGATTGCAGTGTTTGATCTTGTGCACAGTTGAACTTTAAATTTGGCACCAGTGGTACAAATCCCAGAAGATCCCAGCAGCGAGTACTTGCATTGCTGGTAAGCACAGGTTAGTGTGAGTACAAAGTCATAAGAGCATTGTACACACATAATGAGGTGAGCAGTGGAGAATTGCACAAGAGCTTACTATAGCACATTGAGACAAAGCCTCAGCAAAGCTCCCTGAAAATTACTCCTAGCCTATTTTGGTACAATTCAGCCCAATGATTTTACTGCATGGGCCATTTTAGAAGAGCCCTGAAGTGTAAGCAAAGTGAGTGTTCAAATCCATGCTGGCCTGATGTATGCTGTTCAGACTCACTACAATGAAGTGACATTCCTTCGTACCAACTCTCTGATGAGCAAATAATGAGTCAGGAAAGCAGGAGGAGGAGGAAGAAGAGGACGAGGAAGTGACAAGCGAACAAACTTCTTTCTGCATGAACACCCTGAAGAAGCATGGTGAAGAACTTCATCCAAGTGCAGTACACCAAAATGTAATCCCAATTTGACACTGACCAACAGTCTTGCAGATTATGTTCCATCCATCACTGAACATTAAAATGTTTTGATTGGTCACAATGAAACGAAAAGGTCAATGAAAAATAAACATTCCAAACCAAATTCTTAAATAAAATTATGCCAAATTGCAAACAAAGGCCAGCTAATCATAATTGTGCATTCTGTTAGTGCTTGCCTTTCATTTGCCTTTGCCTTTCTTAGTTTTCACATAATGTGTTACCCTCAGAGCTGCAGCATGGCAGGTAGGATAACCATCAGTGGTGCAGACTGAAGATGGCTTTGGGGAATGACCTCAAATTGCTCTGAGAGTGGGGTTTGACCAGCTGATAGGCAACAGAAAGAGCATGTTGGTTTGACAGGGAAGGACAATGACTTTTGTTTTCCTTAGACAGAACATCAGAATCATGTTCGGTGGAGTCATTGTCCCATTGCCAAGACAGTGCATTGACAAAGCTACACATGTGTTTGAGGACAGATTTCTAGGTGACTGTGATTCCTTGCAAGTTTAATTGCAAACTGTAATCCACAGCATGATGACAGAGGTCTGAGTTGGTATGGCAACAAGCTGATGTTTACATGCCTTCAGTCTGAGCTTCGGGCTGCAGAACTTAGATTTCAGGTGGTTGCTGCTTGTGCTGCAGTGAAAATTCCAGCATTGGTGACCAAAGACTGTAAGATGGATGGATCCACAGGTATGTTCATAGAGTTGGCTATTACTTCCATTCTGGAAAGAATGAGGTTTAAGCTTTGCACAATGCATTGTCAAGTGTGGTACCACTTGATATTTACTGCAGACATTCTGGCCAGCATCTCAACACACCATGCTTTTTTTTGTTGCACATACCTATCAGTACTCTTCTGTAGGTCATCCCATTAAAATCGCCATCTGTAGAATCCATGTACTCCTCATTCCTCAGCTAACTGGCATATGTGGTTTTCTTGTTCCCAGCTCTAGCAACATTCCATTCATGCCTGTTGTAATATCACATGGAAAATTCAGCTTTAATCTACCCTTTGAGATGCACTTTGTCAGTGTCTGAACTGGTAGCTTTGAGTATGATGTATGAGGGTACATTGCCTTTCCATCTTTGACTTTTTGGCATTCTTCCCACTGCCTGGACTGGTTTCAATTCTTAAGTGTCTAAAAGGAAAACTGGCACAAGGATAAGGATGTCATGCAGAAAAGGTAAGGACTGGGTGGAATTGGTGGGTGCAAGTAGCATGAGCATTCTTGCACCATCTGCAGATTACAAATCAGAAGGAAGTTGAGAAGGGGGGAAATGGGAGTTGAAAAAAACAATGAGGTATAAAATTATGAGTGAAACAGGTGAACAGAATAGAGATTGGAAGAACACTGCCTCAGTGGTTTTAATGGTCATCAGAGGAATGGCCATTCCCAATCATGGCTAGCACTCTCTCCTCTGGGAGTGCATCAAGATCATTGGGGCTTGACTCCTTGTATTAATCTCCACAGTTAGTTGCACCCTCTACCTCTTGCCCATATATCTAGAGCACCTTTGTATTTGCTGTATTTATAGAAAAACCTCTAATTTTCCATTACGTCAACTAAGACCTCTGGTGTAACTTCCAATGCACCACTCCTCATTCTTACCCAGGACAAATTCTCTTGAACTCCCCCAGGCTAGCGTCAGACACTGGTAAAGGAGATTTTGTTTTGCAGTGACAGCATCCCTACCTCAGGGCAAGAAGCTCTGAGTTCAAGTCTCATGCCAGGGCTTGTTGGCGATGGAAGGTTGATTGTCAGCCCAATCTTTCCATTACACCTGATGGCTGGTGGGAAGCATGGGAGTTTCTGAGTTGGCCGCCCTTCAGAAAGCAATTGCAGCCACTGCAACGCTTTTCTCACGAGCATTGACCAATCCAATGGAGGTCCATGATCCATACCTGGAAACGAGAACAGGAGAATACGGGAACGCATCTGGATATTCGTCCAAATGCTTATGAACCAAAGCCATGAATAGTTGAGTTAGCATTAGAGTAGTGGAATGGACAGGGATATTATACAAATGAGATTCAGCTTAGAGTCTCCCGGAATCATTATCGCCACACCCATTTTCATGGGTTACACATTAGGCTGCCCATACGAATATTTATTGAAATCGTGATCCCACCTCGAAATAAATAACTTCCCTTAACTAACAGGCTTTGATATTGAGCCATGTCCAGGACCACGAAGCTAACTGCGAGAGACAGTGAAAACGATGAACTCCAACCCCAAGCAACGTTTGAGTGTTGGAGCGATAGAATTAAACTCAAGATATTTTAGTAGTTTTACGGCCACTGTAATAAATATCGGAGTTAACGTCTCCCGAAATCCTGGTTAAGATTATCCCAGTGCGAGCAAAGTGTTTTATTGAAAAGAGAAACATGCTGTCATGGTTATATCGGACGTGCAGGTGTGAGAAGGCGAAAACGTGTGTGGGGCTGGAGTCAGCCCGGGCTCTGATGGTGTTCAGTTCACAGCGCACAGTCAGCAGGGCTCGGTTTGGGGGAAGGGGGTGCGGGGGCTGCCTGTTGAATCCCTGCCTTGGGTCTCTCTGTGAAACAAAAGGGTGAAGCGCCTGTGCAGACTCGGTGATGTAGCCACGTTAATCGAGCTGGGCTCCAGTGGGAGGGTCAGATCCAGTGGCTGTGCAGCCAGAGCAGGGGGAGGAGCGGGACTGGCAGCTTGATTCTCTCTCTCTCTCTCTCTCTGCACAGCTCAGCCCCACCCGCAGTCGCCGGAAGTTTTATTTTCCCCTCCCTCTAGCAGGAGGGTTTTTTTTACTCTTAAAAAAAGGCTCGGCATCTGCGGAAGTGAGTGCTAGTCTTTTTGTGTGTGTGTGTGTGTGTGAGTGAGAGAGAGGGGGGTGGGGGGAGGGTGCTTGTTCAACATGGCTGCAAAGTCGGACGGCATGGGAGGGACAGCGTCCGTCTCGTTGCAGAATTTAGGTCAACGCCCAGCGGAGAGTGAGTGCGGGGAGAGGGGCTTGTCATCCTCGTCCGCCGGGGCCCTCGCCCTCGCCCCCGCCGCCGCCGCCGGCGCCTCGTCCTCCTCCTCCCATTGTTGTGAGCCGGGCTCCGGCTGCTGTCACAGCTCCTGTGTCAACTCGGTGCCTCGCCAGCGGGAAGAGTACTCCTTGGCGGACTGCTGCTGGATCCTGGGCGCCTTGCTGGTCTTCTTCTCGGATGGAGCGACCGACGTGTGGCTGGCCGTGGACTATTACTTCCAAGGCGACTACTGGTGGTTCGGGCTGACGCTCATGTTCGTGGTGGTGCCGTCCCTGGTGGTGCAGGTACTGAGTTTCAGGTGGTTCGTCTACGACTACACCAACAGTAGCGGTGGGAGCAGCGCCCGAGCCCGGGCTGCAGCGGCGGCGGCGGCGGCGGCAGGAGGAGGAACTGGCCCTGATGAAGCAGCCGATCATTTCAGCACCAAGGAGAGCGAAGCGGGGCAGCGCCGGGCTACCCGCACTTCGACCTGCTGCCGCTTGTGCATGTGGTTCCTGCAGTCTCTCATCCACATCCTGCAGCTCGGGCAGGTCTGGAGGTAAATCTGCAACATTCAACTGTATGTTCGTTGCTTACAATCTCAAACAGTTAAGCACCCCATCCCCTCCTGTTTTATTAAAAAAAACTGGGTTCCTTCTGCTGTGTATGTGAATCTAAATACTGTGAGGGTATTTTATGTAATCAGAGACAATTGAAGAGTAACATAAAGCTATCCATTGCAACGCCCCTTTTTAGAAGTAAAATTGGACCTCCAATCTGTGGGACATGAACTTGTTCAGTTTGCTGTTTTGAATCCAAATTTGATGGCTTTTTAAATCCACAAAACAGATTAATAATCGGAATAAAGCCTTTAAGTAAATCGTAATTACAGTAAACCAGCTTCAGTAGGAGGAATAAGAATTGTAAATCAGTTTGATTTTACAAGCAAAATAGACCAGTACTAAGGAGGAAGCTTTGTTCTGGCCAATTATAGTCTTGAATTCATTTTGACTGTCTTCAAAATTGATAGTATTTGCCCTTTTGACGAGTGTTCGCTCTCCCCATCCAGCGCAAGCAATTTCCAAAGTTTGACTGAACATCGGGAACAATGCAAACTTGTCCTTTTATTAACCTACGTCTGGGATGGCCAATAGAGAAACGGAATGATAGACTTAAGAAATAGTTTTAATTTTCCAGTATGATTGCTGGTTCAACACATTGTTAGTTATTGTTGACTTTGAACATGCATTTCTGCTTTAAACATGGCACAAGGAGCATTTTATAAACACAAAATTGAGAGCAGGAAAGGACCAGTAGGCTGAAGACCAGAAGATCCATTACGTTTCCTCCACTTGATTTTTGTTTTAAAAAACTTGTGCGCCACATGTGACTGACTTTTCTTTGTGTAATTTAAAAAAAATCTAACTTCCCTCCCCATAGCCAAAAACTGGGGGTTTACATGACTGCAGTAAATCAGGAACTCGTGGAGAACTGTGATACATTATAACTTAGACTTTTCCTTCGTTGACTACTCTTTTATGGATAAAAGTTAACAGGAAGCTGTATGATAGAGATGCTTACTCATAACCAGAATGGATACTATGCTTGGAAGTTAATGTAAAAGTGATACTATTCACATATATGCTGTAATCAAAGTAATATAACTTGATTTCATTAGCCAGTTTCCAGTAATATTTGTTGGAAGCCACTTAGTTTACAGCTGAGGTAACCAAGTGACAAAACTTGACAGGAACCAATTATACCATTTACATGAACTTTTACCTTATTCTCATTCTGGACTCTAAAATAATGGATTCGGTAATTATGGATCTCATTAATTCTTTATAGTTTGAGACCTCGATAAATAATTCTGTGGCAGATACTTAACTTCTTTGACTAGCTGGGGACAACAAAACTTCGACTAATACTGGCTGTTACTAACACCATCAAAAGTAATACATGGAACAAAAAAGTACAATGTAATTTTCCTTCACATTGAAAATAAGGAAACTCCACCCCACCCCAACTCCATTATGATTCACAGCCACTGTTCATTCTTAATATCTTGCTCAAAAACAATTGGATTCCTCATTAACAAGTGTAAAAGAGGCAACTTCTTTATATTTATGTTTGTGAAACAAAATCACCTTGTAAATTCTGTGCATGATAATGACAATAAAGAAGTTGGCAACGGTTGAAAATTACATGACTGAACTGTTTACACTGATCCATTCTGCTTTTCTGAGCAAAAGGCCGATGTCAGCAGCAGTGAAAATCGGAGACCTGGCTTTGTTTCCCCTCTCCTCACCCATATAGTTGTCATTTTTTTCGCTGTTAATGTCAGATGCAGGACAGTAATGAACAGCAAGAGAACTACCAGGACCCCGAAAACTAAATCCCCAATAATAATCACCGCCCACGACAAACTTATTATGGCATTTAAATTTTAAATATTATAAATAATGAAAAATAACTTTTTTAAAAAAAAAAGTACCATTACAACAGCAGCGTGCTGCCCCTTTAGGAGGCGTTACATAAGCTGATAACAGCAGAAGTGCCGTGGCCTCGCCGCACCTTATGGTTGCTGGTCTTTGTGTGGATCTCGAGTCAATATATACCCTGCTGCAGAAGTCTGACTCGAAGGGCGAATAAAGCTTTTATTCGCCTTCATTGGCGATGCCCTGACTGGAAGATCCGAGTATATGTTTCCTTGAGCTATTAATTTGCTTAGTTTTAGAATAGATAGAACGGTTTTGTGTAATTTGATACTTAAGGCAGTATCAGGTTGGTACAAGGATGTGATTATAATCTTTCACGCGCGTACTAACCATCTCAATCATTTTAAATATTGAACTGATTGATAAAATCAGTTTTCGTTACAATAATAACAAGAGGCACTTTTCTGGTGATGAGCTGAGCACCATATACAAATAAAAAAAAACAAGTCGTTCAGGAACGTGCTGTACCTAACCAGTCAATGATACCTCAGTCTTAAAATTCAAGTTTTATTGTGGCTGAATATGCAGGCCAGTTGTATGTTTAGGAAACTTTAGTGTATCCACATGACCCTATTGTGTTTGGAATTTAATAAATGCCTCAAAGCGCAATGTGCCCATTTGACAGTTGAATGGTATGCTGAAGCATGATTTAAGACTGGTGCATTGTGTTATTATACTTTTCTCCCCCAATTAATATGTGGTGTAGATTGACTGACTGAAGGATAAAAGGAATTTGGATAGTCTGTCTCAGATGCTAGTGAGTGTGGATTCATAGTGGTAGTGGGCAGCCTCACTGAGGGAGTTTGTAGAACTGCATGATGAGGGAATGGGCGATTCACACCAATATTACGCAATGTTCAGCTAAAGCTGATATAATGACAGGGCGTAAAGCAGAGATCAAGCCATCCTTAGAATCAAGTTATGCTATACAGTACACAGGGTTGAAATGTGCTAAATTACCAACATTAAAGTTGAAAAATCTACTTAATTTAGAGGATATCCCGATGGCAGAATGTTGATTAAATTGGAAAGTGTTATAGTCTTTAAGGAACCCTAATTTGTAACTAAAATCTCCTTCAATTTGCCAGCAGTGTTGGGGAATTAATTTCCTACCAAGAAATCCTTTTGGAAGATTTAAAGTCCAAACAATGGTGTATTTGTTCTTTTAATAGATGAACCGGATTGAATAGGAATTTGATAACATGCTGATTAAAGATTCTGACTTAGGATTTTGGTGGTCTTAAAATTCATCTTGCCTATCATTAATTCCCTTGATAGAACATTTTAGCTTAATTCAGTTGCAGTTTTACCAAGTTAGAAGTCCTGCGTGGGCATTAGATTATGATAGCTACAACTTGCAATTACTTAGTATAATAGGTATCTCAATTTGTTTCAGAGGTGAAGATGGAAGCTGAGTACAATTGCCATGTCCCATTTGAAACAATGCACTGGTACTGAAGTCCAGTTACTTCCAGGGTTGTCAGAAAAGTTGAAGATTTCATCAAATTAATAAAAGTCTCCAATGTACCTGTCTGATGAACGCAGGTTAACAGAACACTGGATTTCTGTACTTAACATGAACTACTTTAACAAATCAATTCTCAACTAGCTGATATTCTAATCCCTTAAACACTTCTACACATATGCAACAGACAACAGTCAGACAAACATAGGTGTTATAGGTGGAAAGAAAACTATTGGGGAAACATGGTTCAAGGGCAGCAGTTCGCAGATTTTGATGAGGTGACTCCTGCTTCTTCTGAGTCCTTCTGATCTTCTTTCCAATCTGTTCAGTTCTTTACAGAATCCCTAGATTTGTTGACACATTAATTCAACCTTTCAGTCACTAGTTTGAGGCAATGGTTTCTGGCAAATGGTGGGGGAAGTTAATTGTCTTTAAGTTCTTGGTTACTTCACTGCAGAAAAAGAAGAGAGAGAGAGATGCTGTCTCCTGCAGCTTTGAGACCTTCTGCCTCAGTCATGTTCACATAAATACTGCCCATCAACCAGAGAGTTGTTATGCTGATGACTCCTGGCCTCAACAATTGGTCTTAATTGGAAAAGCAAGTCAGTGGTTTGACTCTGTGCAAAGTTTGCTTTGAATACCCACCCACCCACAGTGCCATTGAATCTTAAACATCTTCCCTGCTTCTTGAACAGTGTGAACTCAAGTCATAATGTGCTCCAGTAACTTGTTTTTAAAAGTGCACTTACTCCTTTCACAATCCTTGGTTTAAAGCAGCCATTTCCACATTTTTGTTTGCAATTCAAAACAAAGAAAAATAAAAATTGTGTGCTGTTTACACAGGAAAAGACTCTGAGGAGATATCTAAAAAAGTAATTTTTTTTTTTCAAAAGTGCTTCAAGATCATCTTGTAGCTAATGTTATCTATTAACAGCATTATCCATAGTAAGTGCTTTTAAAAAGTGGTTCACACTATGATTAAGTTTTCAAAAGGAAAAAGATTTAACCACTTCTGAAATTGTTGTTGTCACTGTTAATTGGGCTAAAATATCAAATAGCTTTTAGAAAGTCAGTCAATGAGCTACAGCATTTAAAATGTATTTCTGTTAATCTGTTTTATAGATAATGGAACACTTATAAGGAAATCCTTGTGCTTCAGTCTAACCTGTGTTACGGAATGTGTTTCATCTTAGTGTGTGATTATGCAATTAAGGAACCAAGAGGGTAGCAAATATGGGACTTTAGCACCTGTAGTAAGGGAACATCTGGAAAGGAGCTTCCACTGAGGAAGACTTCAAGTTGAAGGAGGAACTGGCTATTGATTTGTGTTTTTCAAGTAAGATTTTGATTAAATATCATTTTAATACTACATTCTATTTCATCATTCTAATTTCAGAGGTACAGGGAGATGGTAGTTTGACTGTCACCTACCAAATGTGTGGGTGACTTAAACTAGGGCTACTCAAAAATAGTTCTGTTAGATGTTATTATTAGCTTGAATTACCATACTTGGGTTGTAATTATTCTACACAATCAACACAAAATGCAACTGTACTTTTAAAGAAAACATTAATTTGCAATGCACATGCAATCTAAACTAACTGAGTTAATAGGAATGGAAAATGGACAATTATCCAACCCTACAATAAGGCACTGTTTTTAAAAAAAACAAAAGCCGTGTTTCAATTAAAAACAAAAACAGTGTTATTTAAGAATTTGTAGAACACTGGGAATGAGGAAGAAGTGAAGATTTCAACTCATCCTGTATACTTAAAGGAGATAAAGTTGAACCTTAATGAATGGCAGTGGCAGATAATGACACATTGCGATGTATGTTCCACCACTATTTCCAATTGCTCCAGGATACTGATATTTTTTCCAGGACTGTTGCATGACTTTTTATTTTGACAAGAGCAAGATAATTGCTTTCCATTCTTTGAAAGTAATGTTTTTTTATCTTGTGAATGGCTCGGCTAAGGATTTGCTTTTGACAATGTCAATTCTATCACTGGAAGAGCAATCACTAGTCACTTCCCAACAAGGAAGCTATTTCTTGCTCCCCTTAGAGGTAACTTATTGTTGGAAAGTAATAGTTTGTGCATCTCTGTGACAGGAATTAGGTCAGGTAGCAATAGGGCAAAGACTTTTAGTAAGACCTGAAAAAAACAACTGAAGTGTTGTCATTGCAAATATATTGCAAATTCTGCTGAATCAGTTTTGAGAGATGAAAATTACTTTGAATTTTTTTTTATTAATTCTTCCATGGAATGTAGATACAGCTGGCTATTTATGGGTGAAGAGGCAATGGGCACATTTGCCTATTCCTAATTTCTCTTGAGTGTACTTTTAATGCAATAGTTTTCCAACTAATAACATGCAGTCCAAAATAAAGGAGCATCAAATGAGTATATATTCCCTTAAACCCATGGCTGATAAAATATTTTTTATCCAGTGTTGGAGCTGTATTAAGTCAACAAGAAAGGGAAAAAAAAATTACCAACTGCTGTATCTGCAATCTTTGACTGTAAGTGAAGAAGTTGCCTTCTAAATTTTTATTTGGCTGATTATGGATATACCACAGGACTATATTAATTACAGATCTGGAGCACTGAAAGAATTTTACTTACAACTCAATTAAATTGAGCAACCTTTTCCTATCAGGATTCAGAATGTGTAGTTGAAGCTTTGGATTTGTACTCAGATTTATAATGACAGTTTTCATTTCCATTCTCCTTTTTTGCAGACACTGCATGTCATTTTCAATCACAAATGGAAAAAGTGGAATAGTTGACATTCAACTCCAACAAATGAACTCAAAACGCAGTTCAATAAATTGGCATGTTATTTAAAATGCAGAATGTTGATTCTGGCTATTTATTTTGCAGATGAATGTAATATCAGCATCTGCTTGTTTTGAAGTGATACATATCGTATTTGGTTGATTTTAAAAGCATACAGAATCTTTGCATGCTCCCATTTTTGGCCTGGTATTTGTGATTAGCAGTGGACAAATGGTACCACCTTTCTGTACACTTCCAGTTGTCTATAGATAAATATAGGCTTATAGACTGGGATTTAGAGTTATTAAAAATCCAAACATACAGGTCAACACTCGCATATTATTTATGTTACAAGATAGTTGGTGTATTAATGTTTTGACTTATAACAATCATAAATTAAATTGTTCTAATAAAAGTTGTTCAGTAACTGCAGATGAAATGCTCACTCCATAAATTACAAATGCTTATTTTTTCAATCAGGACGCATCTTACCTTTTCCACATTTTTTTTTCATCCACCTCGTAAAATATTGGAGTTTCACATTTGAAAGAATAGCATGTGTCCAGTTCAATTCATTGTGTCCTCTTGGTTAATCCCAGAGTTACATTGCTGAATATTTAGATAATTGAACTGAATTGAATTTATTGTCACATGTACCAAGCACCGTGTAAAGTTCTATCTTGTGAGCAATGCAGGCAGATTACAGAGTTAAGTAGCATAGATAAGTAAATAATAGGTAAACAGCGGCAAAAACAAAAACACATGTACAGGCGAATGTTAGGAGTTTTAATCCATTCAGTAGGATAAAAACTCTTTCAAAACTGGCAGGTGCATGTGTTCAGGCTTCTTTACCTTCTCCCCGATGGTAGAGGTTGTAGAAGAACATTGCCAGTTTGGGGTGGATCATTGAGAATGCTGGCAGACTTTCCTTGACAGCAGGCCTCAAAGATTTATTCCATAGATGGGAGGTTGACCTTTGTGATTTCTTCATTGTGATAGCAATGTGATATTTCATTGTTAGGCCACATCCCTGAAAGTAAATTGATCTGCAAGTCTGCTTGACCCGAGAGAATATCTAAGATATTAACCAATCTTGTAAAAGTGAGACTTCATTGTTGTATTTGTCCAGAATAACTTAGAGTCATAGAGATGTACAGCACGGAAACAGACCCTTCAGTCCAACTTGTCCATGCTGACCTGATATCCCAACCCAATGTAGTCCTACCTGCCAACACCTGGCCCATGTCCCTCAAAACCTTCCTATTCATAAACCCATTTAGATGCCTTTTAAATGTTGTAATTGTACTAGCCTCCATCACTTCCTCTGGCAACTCATTCCATACACATATCACCCTCTGTGTGAAAAAGTTGCCACCTAGGTCCCTTTTATGTCTTTCCCCTCTCAACCTAAACCTATGCTGAGTTCTGGACTCCCCTATCCCAGGGAAGAGACTTCATCTATTTATCCTATCCATGCCCCTCATAATTTTGTAAACCTTTCTAAGGTCACCCCTCAGCATCTGAAGCTCCAGGGAAAACAGCCCTAGCCTATTCAGCCTCTCCCTATAGCTCAAATCCTCCAACCCTGGCAACATCCTTGTAAATCTTTTCTGAATCCTTTCAAGTTTTACAACATCTTTCCAGTAGGAAGGAACCCAGAATTGCACACAGTATTCCAACAGTGGCCAGACCAATATCCTGTACAGCCACAACATGACCTCCCAACTCAGTACTCTGACCAATAAAAGAAAGCATACCAAACGCCTTCTTCACTATCCTATCTACCTGTGACTCTACTTTCAAGGAGCTATGAACCTGTACTCCAAGGTCATTTTGTTCAGCAACACTCCCTAGGACCTTACCATTAAGTGTATAAGGCCTGCTAAGATTTGCTTTCCCAAAATGCAGCACCTCGCATTTATCTAAATTAATCTCCATCTGCCACTCCTCAGCCCATTGGCCCACCTCATCAAGATCCTGTTGTACTCTGAGGTAATGTTCGCTGTCCACTACATCTCCAATTTTGATGTCATCTGCAAACTTATTAACTATACCTCTTATGCTTACATCCAAATCATTTCTATAAATGACAAAAAGTAGTGGACCCAGCACCGATCCTTGTGGCACTCCACTGGTCACAGGCCTCCAGTCAGAAAAACAATTCTCCACTACCACCTTCGTCTTCTACCTTTGAGCCAGTTCTGTATCCAAATGGCTAATTCTCCCTATATACCATGAGACCTAACCTTGCTAACCAGTCTCCCATGGGGCACTTTGTTGAACACCTTACTGAAGTGATTCAGATGTCATCCACTGCTCTGTCCTCATCAATCCTCTTTGTTACTTCTTCAAAAAATTCAATCAAGTTTGTGAGACATGATTTCTCACGCACAAAGCCATGCTGACTGTCCCTAATCAGTCCTTGCCTTTCCAAATGCATGTGCATCCTGTCCCCCAGGATTCCCTTCAACAACTTGCCCACCAACCTCAGGCTCACTGGTCTGTAGTTCCCTGGCTTGTCCTTACTACCCTTCTTAAACAGTGGCATCACGATAGCCAACCTCCAGTCTTCTGGCACCTCACCTGTGACTTTCAATGGGGACCAGCGATCACTTCCCTAGCTTCTCACAGAGTTCTAGCATGCACCTGATCATGTCCTGGGGATTTATCAACTTTCATGCATTTCAAGACATCTAGCACTTCCTCCTCTGTAATATAGATATTTTTCAAGATGTCACCATCTGTTTCCCTACATTCTATATCTTCCATGTCCTTTTCCACAGTAAACATTGATGCAAAACACTTATTTATTATCTTGCAATGAGGTTCTAAACAAAAATAGTACACTCGATGGCTATCTGTGAAAGTAGCTTTGATATTGATTTCCAAAGAAGCTGACGTAATTGTGTTCCAGCACCTTGAGCATCAATTGTATGTGTTGCTTGATGTAAAATAAGGGATTTATTTTAGTAGAATCGTATTTACATCTTACAAAAAAAGCCCATTTAACCTATGAAATATTTTGCACGATATCAAGCAATCTGAAAAACCTAAGCATTGCTAATGCAGGTGACTCATTTGGAATTGACCACAAACATTATCATAAAAATAGTAAAATTATTAACACAGCAAAGAAAAAGAAAAGTGCTATGTTACTTGGTGCAGTGGGAAGTTTAATTGTACCAGATACAAATAGTAACATCATTGAACTTTTGCAGAATAATGTTTGATTTGTTCTGTTACTTCAGAGATGGTGCCTTTTAAAATTTAGTCTTTTTAAGTATCATCAAGGAAGATATGCCTGGCAGCAGTTGACTCAGTTTTCTTTGACTGCAATGTACATAGTGACATGTCAGAACCGGTCCTTTTTAAAAGGGCAAGAGTTGATGTTGAATCCTAGGATAGCAACCAAGAACAAATAGCATGAGACAGATAAGCAGCATTATTAGTTTGTAAATGTTTCAAGAGAAAATGTGTGTGCATTAGGGGTGGCTCAGTGGTTAGTACTGCTGCCTCACAATGCCAGGGACCCAGATTCAATTGCACCCTTAACCATAGAGTTTGTGCATTCTCCCTCTGTATGTGTGGGTTTTCTCTAGGTGCTCTGGTTTCCTCCCCACAGTCCAAAGATATGCAGGTTAGGTGGATAGGCCATACTAAATTGCTCACAGTACACAGGGATATATAGGTTAGGTTGATTAACTATGTGAGATGCAGGATTACAGGGAACAAGGATTGGGGTCTGGGTCTGGGTGGGATGCTCTTTGGAGGGTCGGTGCAGACGCTATGGGCTGAATGGACTGCTTCCACACTGTAGAGGTTCTATGATTCTGTGATCGCATTAATCAGATTACATTTTTAACAGTGAATTAAAATGGCTGTGCATTTTACTATTTATCACACCCTAATTGATTTTGAATTTTAAAAAGTACATTTCTGGAAAATATTTTGATTCAATTCTATTTTGCAATGGTCAAGATTATTGACAGTAAGAGATTAAAAAGAGAAAAATACTTCATTCAGTCTAAATCTTGCGCCACATTCCCTCTGAAATTAAGCCTAGGGCTGACCCAAGTGTGCGCATTCATTGAAGGTGATACGAGAGGGAAGTGGGCTGTGTTTCTAGAGTGAAATTAGGTAGTCTGATGGTGTCCTGCTTATCCCTGAGCTAAGCTTCAATCACTTATTTTCATTCTAAGGTTTAGCACAGTTGGATTCAATTAAATGAGAGGTCAAGGAAAGAAATGAAATCCAGGTGAATGTATAAGATTCTTGGCCACAACTAAATAGAATGGCTTGTACAGCTGGAGGAGGTCCCAGTTTGATGTATGATATAATTGAACGTTCAGCACTTTCATCCAGAGCAACTTCAACAGTAAGAACATAGTGACCCAAACCACAGTTTTAAAAAAAAGACTGTCCACAATTGTGGCACTTTGTTTCTGTTTATCTTTACCCAGTGCCAAATTTACATATTACCAGCAAACAGGTATAAATCTGCTATAAATGTACAGTGGTGCGAGTAGATTGATAACAGTTTAACCTTTCTCCTTTAAAAGCATTGCCTACCTCAGCTATTGTAGTTCGATGTCTTATTTACAAACGTACTTTATTTTGAAATTATGGAGATCTAGCTGTCCCTAATATGATTTGACCTCAGGATGTACCCTTTCACGTGAGTTGCACTCTGTGATTTTAAAGAGGCTGTCATCTTAAATTCAAATCCATGGTGGCAAAAAGATCTTATCCATAGAAGACGGTACAACCAAACAACCTTACATGAGTAATGTACAGAATTTAAATATAAATTATGACACTTTTTTTTACGCAGAGAGTGGTAAGGGCGTGGAATACCCTACCTGCTAATGTAGTCAATTCAGCCACATTAGGGAGATTTAAACAATCCTTAGATAAGCACACGGATGATTTTGGGATAGTGTAGGGGGATGAGCTGAGAATAGTTCACAGGTCGGCGCAACATCGAGGGCCGAAGGGCCTGTTCTGCGCTGTATTGTTTTATGTTCTATGTACTAATTTGCATCAAAAAGCAAAATTACAGATTTTCTCTAGAATGTCTTTGTCTTCAGCATTCACTGATGAGGATATGCATCTCACTATATACAACTTCTGTGTTTAACTCAAGATTTTGAAAAATATGCAATATCAACAACAGTTTTTAATCCTTCAGCATGATAAATAGTATATTTTTTTCCAACAGCGAGTAAGGTTACTGAAGTAATTGTTTCTTTTTTAATAGAATTGTTGATGTGATTTGTCCCTGCAACTTGAAACTAGAATCACAAAAAGAACAACTGTTTTGAGGAGTGTAATCCCAAGGTGGTTTCATATATCATTTTTGGTTTGTATCTTGCATGACATGTGATCTTGAGGGCCAATGCCTGCCAGATACTGCGAAGGAATTGTTCTTCACATCCCCCGATATTGACTTTTTGAGTGAACTGAAATGGCTGCCTCTGTTTCATTCATAATTTCTGAGATAAACGAGGAGGCAGCAAGTCTAGCACAGCAGTACTTAGAAGGCCATTTGCTTAATGTGTAACATGAATCAAATCATGTGGTGAAATTTTGGGTGAACTAGCTGGGAAACCTAAAAGCTTATATATCAGGCACTATTTCCTAGAATTGAACTTTAGATGTTCCCTCTTGTCAAATTGTGTGAACATTTCTGCCTTCTAATCCAATTCAAAATAAACATGTGGTATTATGCATGTTATTGTGAAACTTATTGATGGTCATATGATATTTTTAAATAGCTTAAGTAAGAGCTGGTATTTATAAAAGTACAAATTATAATTTAGCTATTTAAAGTATTAACAATGGTTCGTATTTTAAGAGAAGACTTGGTTCTATATTTTGAATGTAATCTGAGCAAACCTTAAAGGAAAATCAAATTTTATTTTTATAAAATATTGATGTTTTATTCACTTAAATTTATTTGTAAAAATCATTACAATGCAGTATGAAAGCTCTGCTAGGGATTGTGAGGAGATCAATTACAAATCCTGTTTCTTCAGCACGGTCAGCCATCTCCCAGTAATGCTTGATGGACCCCTAAACATGTCTTCACCTTATGCAATTATCCTGCCAATCCATGTCCCCTAAGATCATCTATGCCACCTTTAGTTTCTCATGTATCCTGTGCCCCCATGTCATCTCTGTGCTCCCAACATATTTACCACAGCTGCTAACCTAGTATGCGCTGCACAGTCCTCAGAATACATTCAAAGTCAATGACAAAACTTCAGATATATTGAAGCAAAAGTAAACGAATAAAAGCCTCAATATCATTGATTAGGAGAAGAAACTCTGCCATGTGAAAGAAAATCTATGCAATATTAGTAATCCTCTTTTATCAATAGACCAGCAACCTCATAAATGAGGCAAGAAATTATAAACTCATTCATTCTTATACCTCCTGTGTAGGAATCCATTACCACATGAAACAAAATGAAACACTGACAATGACCACAGTTGTCCAAGCAATAAAGCACTCTGAGAAGGAAAGAATAGAAGGTATCCAATTCAATTCCAAAGTAAATTAGGTATAATTATGTCTGATAATCAATGTAAAGGAGCAGGTGATTAGATTTGTTATCAAATGTCAAAATCAGTTTTTTTTTTAATCATCAAGAGATGAAGACATAACCCGGAAAGATATTTAATACATTTTTCACTGCATTGTGGACATTTCTTCATTAAGCAAATACTATAATATAGGTGAATAAGTAAACAGGTCAGTATGTTGAATCACGGTTCTAAAGTCACATCTACATTACGATACAGCAACTAATAGTGACAGCTAAAAACATGAAAATTCTTTGCATTTGCTCTTCACAATATTCCAGACTTCTCAGCCGGGTTTGTATCTTTTACATGAACTGTCAAAGCTGGCACACTTCAATCAGCTTCCAAAACCTTGCATCACCAAAGGAAAAGAGTGTGATGAAAAAAGTGATTTTCTTCCATTTTGCAGTAGTGGATCCACCCTCCGTGGGGCTGTTACGTGTGTTGCACCCTAGTTAGTGCAACCCCACACCAATGAGGAAGTTGGGAATGCAGAGGAAAAACAGATGTATCAAGAAGTTCTCAGTATTGACTATTCACAGACTTGTATGAGTCTCTCCCCCAAACTGAAAATTCAGCCCAATATGTGTTGCAAAATAAATTGAACCAATATTTTCCTCTGAGATTCAAAGAACAATATTGCTGCATTGCCTTTGACAATTTCCTTGATTTTTATCTTGCATAGAAATTAATTTTACCTAAAACTCAAAGTGGTTGTCATTTTTAACAAAAACATGCAAACCTTGTGTCAATTGATCTGTCTGAATTTATAGCTTCTCATTTTATTGGTATTTCTTGACACTTCATTTTAACATTCATGGAGAATGCTGGGCCAAATTTAATATCTTACCTACTGCATTTAAATAGTCTACTAATCTTATCTTCATAATTAGCATTTACTCTTCCAAATTAGCAACTTATAAAAGCAGATTTTCATTCACTTTATTTTTTTCTTTCTCAAAATGAAATTGTGCCAAGTGCTTGAGGTGAATTGATTGCTGATTAAAACATGTCCCAAGGGATTATGGTTAAAGTAGCAATGGCTTTTATTTCAATGAAGCACATCATGCACCATTTCCCCTTCATAATTCACTTTGCTTGCTGTGTTAATGACTTTTATCTGAATGATTTGATACTGGAGAGCTGATTCTTTTGAAAATAGATGGGTACAGCAGAAGGAAAGAAGCACCTTTTGATAATTCTGACATTCATTAAATGGGTGTAATTGAATGTGCAGTGTAGCTTTGTAAAATCAATTAAGAGGAGCATTTCGTAAATGGTCAAAATGATAGGTTGCTGGTGCCATATTCTATTTGTAGTTGGCAACTTTTCAGATTATATTTTGCATGATTTGAATGATGTGGCTACATTTATATTACTTATTGTTGAGTTCCAGTGCTGAAACTGATGCTTAACTGATTTCAACAAAAAAATCAAATTAAATAATTGACACTACCTGACCATCAACCTCCTTTTTCAACTTGTATTTCAAGACCAATACACATTTATTTCCTATAACCTGTTTTACTCTATGTGATACTTAATTTACTTTAATATTTGTTGTCTGCTCTGCATTAGTAAATGGATAATTCGCCATTAGAGCATTGAGATTGCACTTATTTGGCATTAAACATATCCAAAAATACCAAGTGCAGCATGGAAATAGTCAATTTAGCTCATCTGGTCTATCCTGAACTGTAAGCTCCACAGAATGTATGCAATTTGAAGTCTATTGAAAATTGTCTCCTCACCAGCCAATCAAAAATATATTTATTTATTTTTGACAAACAATGAAGTAAGGTTTGATGAGGATGAAATATTAAAAGTGATGTACCACATCATAAATTTGCCAACAAAATTAAAGTCCATAATAGTACAGGGGGAGTAGCAATATGACTCCAAGATTGGCTAAAGGATAGACACAGAGTGGAGATAAACAGCTGTGTCTCCAGTAATTGGCATTTGTATCAAGCAACTCAGGACTAGCCATTCTTGAGGCACTATGGGCCATCAGTAGCAGCATTGTACTCCAACACAATCTGCAACTTCATAGCCCAGCATATCCCCCACTTTACCACTACCATCAAACCAGCTCAATGAAGAATTTCAGGGAATGTGCCAGGAGCAGCACCAGATATATCTAAAATGCATTGTCAAGATGGTGAACCTACAGAACAGAACTACCTGTGTGCCAAGCAGTATAAAACAGCAACTAATAGAGCTAAGCAATCCAACAACATATGGATCAGATCTAAGCTGTGCAATCCTGTCACATCCAGTGATGAATGGTGGTGGACAATCAAATGACTCACTGAAAGAGGCAGCTCCACTAATATCCCCATCATAAATGGTAGGAGAGCTCAGCATAATCGTGCAATTGATGAGGTTGAAGAATTTGCAAGAACCTTCAGCCAGAAATGCTAAATGGATGATCCATCTCGGCATCTTTCAAAGGTCACCATCATCACAGACGCCCATCTTCAACCAATTAGATTCCCTCTATGTGATCACTGGAAATGATGGAGACACTCGATACTGAAAGTCTATGTGCTTTGACAACATTCTGGCAACAGTATCGAAGATTGATGCTGGAGAACAACCAAGCTGTTCCAATACAGTTATAACACTGGGATCTAATGTGGAAGGTTGTCCAGATATGACCTGTATATAAAAAGCAGGACAAATACAACCCAGCCAATTACTGCCCCATCACTCTACTCTTGATCATCAGTTAAATGATGGAAGGTATCATCAACCGTGCTACCAAGCAGTACCTGCTCAGTAATAGCCTGCTCAGTGAAGCCCAGTTTGGGTTCCACCAGGGCCACTCAGCTCATTACCTCCTTACAGCCTTGATTCAAACATTGACAAAAGAGCTGAATTCCAGAGGTGAGGCAAGAGTGACAACCCATGAAATCAAGGCTGCAATCAACTCAGTGTGGCATCAAGGAGACCTTGTAAAACTGGAATTAATGGGAATTGGGACAAACCCTCCAATGATCTAAGTCATACCTGGCACATAGGAAGATGATTGTAGTTGTTGGAGGCCAGTAATCTCAGCTCCAGAATGTCTCAGCAGGAGTTCCTCAGGTTACTGTCCTCAGTCGAACCATCTTCAACTGCTTCATCAGTGACCACTCCTCCGTAAGGTAATTGGGCATGATTGCACAATGTTCAACATCATTCAGTACTCCTCAGAAATGGAAGCAGTTGATGTTCAAATGAAACAAGATTTGGAACAATATCCCGACATGGCTGACAAGTGACAAGTAACATTCATGACATACAAATGGCAGGCAATGACCAACTCCAATAAGAGACAATCTAGCCACAACTTCAAGACATTCAATGGTGTTGCCATCACTGAATCTACCACTATTAGTGCCCAAGGATGTTACTGTTGATCAGAAACTGAACTGGACTCACCATATAAATTCAATGACTATGAAAGTAGGTCAGAGGCTCAGAATACTGCAGTGAATAATTGATCTTCTGACTCCCCAAAGCCTGTCCACCATCTATGAGGTATTATACAGGAGTGATAGAATACTAGCCACTTGCCTGGATGGGTGCAACTCCAACAATACTCAAAGCTTGACATCGTCCAGGACAAAGTCTGTCACCACATCCACAAAAATGTATTCCCTCCATCACTAATACTCAGCAGTGTGTATTATCTGCAAGATGCGCTGTAAACATTCACCAAGGCTTCTGATACACACTTTTCAAACTAATACCTCTTCCACTTATAAGGAGAGGGCAGCAGATACATTAAAACACCATTATCCACAAGTTCCCCTCCTAAGTCACTCTCCATTTGAACGTATATCACTATTCTTCAGTGTCACTGGGTCAAACTCCTGAAATGCCCTTCCTAATGGCATTGCCAGTCAACCTTCAGCACATGAACTGCAACGGTTCAGGAAGGCAGCTCACCACCACCTTCTCAAGGGCAACTAGGGACGGGGAATAAGTGCTGGTCAGCCAGTGATGCCTACATCGAATGAGTGAAGTAAAAATATGTGGTAATAGAAATAAATACTGAAAGTATTTCACTCATCCAGCATAGCACATCATGTATATTTCTGTGTTAGGAAGTTTTAAAAACATGACTAATTTTCACTTGGTAGTGCAGAACTAGAATATTACTGAAAAAAATGCTGTCAAAGCTTTTTGTCTTGCACTTATCAGGACAGACATAAGAATGTCAAATTTCAGAAAGAGCAGCAATTTATACTGGATAGAAAAGAGACAATTTTGTTATGCAGTCTAAATTTTTACTCACTTTGCAATTTGTCTTGCATCATCTTTCTAGCAGCCCGGCCCGAATCCTCCTTTCGCTGCCATTAACCAAATCACCCAGTCTTATTGTTGGATAGAATTTTGAACAGTTCACATTCTCCATTCTCTTCATTCTCTATTTTGCCTTGACTCGAAGAGAAAGTCCCAAGGCATATAATACAGTGTTTGTAGGACTAATAATGATTAGAACTCTGGTACTTCTCATTTTAATTGTTTCCTGACCTCTGTTCCCTCTTTCCCCAGTTTAAAAAATGTCTGTTACTCTTTAAGTCTATTTCCTATCCATCTCCAAATTCCATTTTTATTTTAATACTGCTTCAGGGTTAAACAGTGGCCTTTATTGAGGAATTTTGTCAAAAGCTCCTTGAAATAGGATATTCTATTTCCACTAGTTGGTATGTCAATAAATATAGGTCATAATTTCAAGAGAACTAGCTGTGAGTTTAGGAGAAATATCTTTACTCGGTTATAAAGATTTGAAAAGTGCTGCCTGGGAAAGTGATGGAGGTCGATACCATACAAGGCTTTAAGAGAGCTGGATATATATTTGAAAGTGATGAATTTGAAGACTAAGGGGGTAGGGCTGGAGAATGGGACAAGCTGGGTAGCTCTTCAAGAGCTAGTACAGACGCCATTGGTAAATGGCCTCCTTCTGTACTGTACATTTGTGATTCTATGCAATACAGATGTCTCATTGCTGTTTACCATGTGGTTTAGAATTCACTTGACTGGAGTGAAGTAGGAAGAGAAATGTCACCATTATTAATCCCAATACAAGTCATAGACCACAAATAGAAATAAAATAGAGATCTGCTAACTGTTCAGGATGATCAACAGACACAAGCAATCACTCATTCGCTGATTACTGGCCATCTGCAGATAAACTGAAATCAAAGTTATGTATGTGGTCAAAATAGAGAATTTTCTTTAGAATATATCTAGGATAAATTCCTGGATCAGTATGTTTCAATCTAGCAGGGTCACTACTAGGCTATAGGCTGTCTTGCCATGCCAAAGAGCCCAGGTATATCCTGGGGTTATGGGTCTCCACAAGGAGGGTTGAGGAGCTTGGTTCGAGAGATTGGGCAGAATGTTTAAAGACCATAAGATAAAGGAGTAAAATTAAGCCATTCAACCCATTGAGTCCACTCTGCCATTTGATCATGGTTGATATGTTTCTCAATCTCATTCTTCATGTCCCCATAACCTTAGATCCCCTTATTAATCAAACCTATCTATCTCCGTCTTAATTATACTCAGTGACGTGGCCTCCACAGCTTTCCACAGCAATGAGTTCCACAGATACATCACCTGTATTCCTGATGAAAGGCTTTTGCCCGAAACGTCAATTTTACTGCTCCTCGGATGCTGCCTGAACTGCTGTGCTTTTCCAGCACCACTAATCCACCCTCTGAAAAAACCCATACTCATAAAGGAGTAGATTGTCTTGTTGAAGCCTAACTCCAGTAAGTCCAAGAAATCTGGGAAGATGTTTCTCCCCAAACCTCTTTCCCTCACAATGAGTTCTGCAGCTAAATCTGCCAAGCTTTCCGTGTAGACCTCCCACGCCACAGGTAGTGTACCAGCTGAGATAGGATGAGGCTGTTAATTGACCACTTAAAGTCTTTAAAAGACTGTCTTGTAGATGGCTACCTTCCCCTCACCTATTGCTCAAAATTTCAGACTGGTCAGTATAGGTGCTGGGTGGGATGACTGGAGGCAGCCACACTGTATCTCCAAGTCTGCTGGCAGGGGGATGGAAAAGCAGGCATTGATTTGTTGAAAGAACAGATCAAAGACAATGGAAAAAGGTGATAAATTTGGCCTGTACGTTAAAGGCATGAGTTGCGATCCTGGAGTCACAAGTTGTCTCCATTTCCTTGTATCAATTACAATGAACAGCATAATTCAAACAAGTCCAGTTAATTAGGGAGTTCACAATAAGTGATGTTGATAGTTGTGAGACCCCTGGAGAAACCCACTTGTGGCTCTGAGCTATTAAGTTCAGTTTTTATGGCATCATTTTAAGGGAACAGATGTGCCTTTTCTCATTTAATGAATGAAGCTGCTGGATATATCTCCACATTACTGGATGATTATTGGTGTAATCTGCACAAAGAAAGGAGCCTGGAAGACTGGGGGGGGGGGGAGGGGTCTGATTGTGGATGTTGTGGCCAGTATTATCAGCTAATGATTAAATTACAGTAGCTTTGGATACCATCTGATTTTAATTCATCTCTCATTGTGACAGATAGTGATGAGTCAGCCTTGTTCAATCTAATTTGTGGGATTGATGTGAGGTTGGTGGGGAGATGTGGGGAAGTTGAGGAAAGGGAGAAGTACTGACAAAATTACTGTTTTTTAATAAAGAAAATGCACAGATAACAGCTGTTTATTTTAGCTGTCACTGATGAGTTATATGCATGTTTTGTTCTGCTTGTAGTGGTGGTGTCTGGACTATAGACACATGCCCCTTGTCAATGTACGAACATTGCATAAGTGGCAGTTCTTAAACTATCACATTTTCTCATTTCTAATTGCTGACTCTCTTTAGAATTGGCAACAATAATGGAAGCGTATTGGCAACTCATGTTGTTATTATTCCCCTGCACTCTAATGGTGGCCATTCCCTCTATTCTGAGTTATAATTAGGTAGAAATCTCTTACTGACAATTGTTCCTGAGTTTTCATTGTTAATTGTGAGAATGTAATTGATGGCTATGTGAAGTGAGGCTCTGTGCCTTTGAGAATTATTGAATAACATTCACCGTCAAGTCTATCTTTTGAGAAAAGCACTTCCAATTTAAAAGATAATCTCTTCATTTCTGAGGAGTGATTTGATTTTTTTTTAGTCATCCTAATTTAGTTGGTGATGAAAAATTGAGATGGTGGCAATAAAAATGGGCGTAATAACCACAGTGATGATGTCGGTGAGGGCACAAACTAAATTAATGGCTTTTGTCCCATTGATTGACTAGTGAGCTGCCAGTTCTATCTGAGCTGTTTTCTTGGCAGCCTTCAAGGGTGAAACAGTGGGACGCCCATGGTTTCATTTAAAAACGATCTGCTTCTCTTAAAAGGTGATCTGCCGTTTTTGTGTATTAAATCCTTGAAGAATTCCCTTTTTAGTGAAGACAGAAATTGTGGATGAACCACGATTTGTGATCATACTGAATTATTAACTCTAATTTAGAATAAGAAAATTTCAGTGTTGGAGCTGTCTTTTGGGGTGATGGTAAACTTGAGGCTTGCATGTGCTCTCAGGTAGTTACAAAAAAAATTCAACTTTTTAAAGAAGGAAAAGGTAGTTGTTCCTTGGCCTGATCACTATTTATCTCTTAGCAAAGCAACTCAATAGAATTATTGAACTGATCATTTCAGCCGTGAATGCTTTTTGCGTCTTGCTGTTCACAAATGACACCACACTACACCAACAACACTGCTTTCCTGTTTACAAAATGTCGCTGCTAACTTATTTAAACTGCTGCATAAATGCTGTCTTAATCTTTCTAAGTGCAGGATAGCACTTTCTTCCTTTGTTATTGCTAGGACTGTGTAATTAGAATTCAGAAATGAGCGTGCTCTTCTGTCAATTGACCAGTTAAATTTATATTGTGATCAATAAGCGATCAGTACCTTCCTACTTTGCAAAGATGGGATCGTGGCTGGCTGGTTACCTGACTGAGGGCATAGGAGTTTTACTAGGCTTTACCAGTCAGTTTCTAAGTTCCTGTTGGCAGGGAGGGGTGGTCATTTTCCCCACAATGAGTGTGCACTTCAGTAGCCAGAGGCTACTTAGTGGAGGGGCCAGTCCTCCCACTCTCCCTGTGGTGGCCTGACTGCAAAAGTCATTTGTTTTAAATGAAAGAAAGATGGAGGGAAAGTGCCTTCACCTTGAAGTGCATGTTTGTTTACTGACCTGCCTGCTGCTTCTCTCACATGGTCCCTGGCCCATTTGCTGTGATAGTCTCCCCACTGTCATTAGTTGGCCAGTGGAGATAAGTTCACTATCCAATGTACATAGTGTCCTTTTGACAATCAGTGACTGATTCTCCTCCAAGAGCTGGGAATGGGTTCCGAATATATCTCCTGACCTGTGATTCCAACCCTAGGCGGAAAAGTCCAGTCTTCTGACATTGTCAGACATTTTTCGATACTTCATTACATTTTTTTTGATTTGAAACTTCACACTGTTGATGGTTTGAAACTACGGAGGTCATTTGTAGTTGTTTCAAAATGATGGGACAAATTCATTGATCTGGTGTTGCCAGCAGGGAAGCTCACTAATGAAGAAGCCGGTTGGAAAATCCGACGCATCTTCTCGGCTGGAGATATAAGGTTTGTTTTATTTATCCATACCAGTGGACTGAGAAAGTGTAGTGCTGACGTTGTACTTGTTACTAATCTGGCGCGATCGCACTGGAGTGTGAGCTGCAGCTGCCAAGATCTGAGTCATGCCGCATACTGACTCTCCTTGTGTTTGCCAGATGAGCTCTCCTTGTCTCTTCATATTATAGAGTCTGACTGTCTTTTAATGTTGGGAGAGTCGAGATCCTAAGTTTTTTCCTTTCTCATAACAGTGAGAAAGAAGTCTGAGTAGAGTGGCCAGATTTTTAAACCGATTGCACAGTAGGTTGAAATTGCATTCTATCTGCTGCCATGTGAAGTAAATGGGAGATGGCCTCTTAGAGGAGTGGCTCATATCTATTTCCTTTAATGTTATTTTGTCTCAGTACATATCTGATAATTCTTTGTACAACTACTGATGCATGTAGTATATCCCCTCTTAATCATTTTGTGAAACACTTAAATATGTGGGCTGCAGAAACAGTGAAACATAATGTTCAGTTAAGTATAAGATTCATTGCATAATTTAAATTTACATAGGTTAAAGTTGATTAAACTCCATTCAAACTTTGAGATAGAGCAACAGTATTCTGATGATTGAAGTGGTCATAGAAACCCCACAGTGTGGAAACAGGCCATTCAGCACAACAAATCCATATCTACCCTTCAAAGAGCATTCCACCCAGGTTCGCCCCACCATTCTATCCCGATAACCCTGCATTTTCCATGGCTAGTCCACCTAACCTACACATGCCTGGACACAGTGGGCAATTTAGTTTGGGCAATCCACCTAACATGCACATCTTTTGGACTTTGCAACAAAATTCATCAACTCTGCCTTAACTTGAATAAACTTAACAGCATTCTGCAGTCAATTGGATTTGTCTTTAACTTCTCACATCTTTCATTTCATACAATTACTAAGAAATTAGGAACAGGAATAAACTATTCAAACATTTGAACTTATTTCATTCCATTATTTTATGACTGCTTTGTCATAGTTCCATATTTCACAGTAATAGAAGCAGGAGTAGGCCATTTGGCCCATTGAGCCTACTCTACCATTCATTTAGGTCATGGCTGATCTATCCATTGTCTCAGCTCATTCTACCAGCATTATCCCCATAACCCTTCATTCCCCTGTCATGCAAAAACCCATCCAACTGTGTCTTGAATATATTTAATGAAGTTGCCTCTACTGCTTCCTTGGGCAGAGAATTCCATAGATTCCCTACTCTCTGAGAAAAGCAGTTCCTCCTCAGCTCTGTCCTAAATCTACTCCCCTCTAATCTTGAGGCCATGTCCTCCAGTCCTAGTCTCACCCACCAGCGAAACTATTTGCCTGCCTCTATTTAATCTATCGTTTCTCATAATTTTATGTTTCTATAAAAACCCATTTCATTCTTCTAAATTCTAGCAAATACAATCCCAGGTGGCTCAACCTCTCCTCATTGGGTAAACCCCTCATCTCTGGAATCAATCTGGTGAACTTTCTCTGCACTATCCCCAAAGCCACGATATCCTTCCTCAAGGAGACCAGTGCTGCGCACAATACTCCAAGTGTGGCCTTACCAACACCCTGTACAATTGCAGCAGAACTCCTCCCTCTTAAATTCAATCCCTGTAGCAATGAAAGCCAATATTCTGTTTGCCTTCCTGATCAGTTGTTGTGCCTGCAAATCAACTTCTAATGATTCATGTACGAGCACTCTTAAGTCCCTCTGCGGAACAGCATGCTGCAATCTTTCACCATTTAAGTGATACTCTGACCTACTATTTTTACTTTCAAAGTGGATAACCTCCACTCCACTAACTCGATTTACTTGCCTTTGATTCCTGTCCCTTGATGCACTTTTCTAATAAAAGTATTGTTGATCTTCGTCTTAAATTTCAATTGACCTAGGACAGAATTCCAAATCTGGGTTCTATCACATTAGCAATTTTTATGACTTGACATTTGAGTTTTTACTGCTCAGAAACTGCACGTCTTCCAGAAGTGATCTATAGTTTACAGCCATAGCATTATTTTGTATTTTGTTCTGAAGAAGCATCACTGGACCTGAAATGTTAACTCTGCTTTCCCTCCAAAGATATTGCCAGAACTGCTGAGTTTCTCCACCGATTTATATTTTTGTTTCTGATTTCCAGCATCCACAGTTCTTTACTTTTCTCATTTTGTCAAGCTGGTTATTGTTTATGCTTGAGACTTGTTAAGCCTTTTTTTGTATTAACTTATCACATGTTTATAACTCTTAAACTGAAAGCATTCTGTTGCTGTTCTCTGATAATGTGTCTATCTCCTAGGATTTTTGATTCTTCCTGGGATTCCTCCTTCCACCACAATCTGGCTTATTTCAAAGTCAGATTCTCTTTGAATAGTAATAAATCATCAATAATCATTACATTCATTAATAATTCCAATAAAAATTCTGTCCATGTTTCTGATTTCAATGCTCCAGAATCTCAGTTTCTCGCTCATCTGAAGAAGCCATTGTCTGCAGATTCCACTGGATGCTGAACTGTTCTGTTAAATCTTGTCCTTTCAAGAATTTGTGAACAGATTAAAATAATTCTAAGAGCTTGTAGAATTTCTGACTTTCCTGTGCCATCTCTTATGGTTTAGTGACTTACAACATCATCTTAAGTCCAAATGAATACAAAAAGGTATTTACTTGATCAGCTTGTGATTTAGTATTTAATTTTGAAGCAGTTCTATATCTTAGGAACTGTTTTCTTCAAAATGTTCAACACTTTTACATTTAGCTAATCGCTGATACTAAATCTAGCAGGGTGTGTTATTTCTATTGCCATGTCTTCGTAATGTGATATTTGTTCTTAGTGCTGGTTTTAAAGACTTTAATGTTCATGAATGCTGCTCTATTATTTTTCCCTTGAAGATTTTACTTTAGTAAATAGCAATGCTGTTTTAGTTCCCTGGTCTTAAAGCTTTTAAGCTGTTCAGTATAGCAATTCTATATTCATTTTGCTATCTAACAGAATTGAACTTTTAAAAAGAACAATGATATCTGTATTGTATCTGTAATGCAAGGTATTTCCAGCATTTTTGTGATCAAAATGGAGTTTCAGTGTCTTTAGGCAAGATGGAGGTTTTCTGCTTTTCGTTGTAGGCTAAATTGATGATTTTCTGCATTTTGATATCTAATGCACAACGTGTATTCCTTTCCATGATTTTCTAAATAGGTACTTTAAAATGTTTTCCCTCTACCAATAGGGATTTTTATCTTTACTTAGAGATCTGATGCTTTCAGTTTGTAGCTAAATCTTGAACAAGGAGTGCTTCTACAGATGAAAGCAAAATACTGCAGGTGCTGGAAATCTAAACCATAGAGTACTGGAGAAACTCAGCAGGTCTGGCAGCTTTGGAGAGAGGAGCAGAGTTAACGTTTCAAGTCTTGAATGACTTCTTCAGAACTCCTCTTTTCTTCTGAAGAATAGTCAGACTGGACTCAAATCTTTAACTCTGCTTCTCAAAGCATAAACAAATGTGCCAAAGCTTCTCCATCATTTCCTGTGCTTCTATAACCCTTCAGATCCTTGCTCCCTCATGGATTCTCCAACTCACAGGTGGAATTAGTACTTTCAGTTAACCCACATTGCTGCTTCTGCTCTGACCAGGCATGAAATCACGATGTCCTGTGAAGTGCTGTTACTCCTTGTGGTCTTTCCATGAGATGTTGTTGACCTCTTATTTGTTTAAGCACTTGCAGCTATGGTATGCCTGTGTGGGTAGCCCTTAAAATGGCAGATAAGCTCTTGTGCAGTGGTAGTGTCCCTACCTCTGGGTGAGAAGGCCAAACCCCATTTATCCCAGACCTGTTTCATAACATTTCTGAAAAGATTGATTGAAAATGTATGTGAGGAGACCTGTGGATATGCCTGCACTGCATGAGATCCTGAATGTCCTGTTATCCCCACCTAAGCTAATCAGACATAATCAAATTGGGTGGACCTTAATGCAGCCTCCAACAATGGCCTTTTCAGAGCCATTATGTTATTCAACAGTATCCTTTACAATCCAAGTATACTTGCATCCACATTTGTTTTGTGATCTGAACAGCCTGGATATACTCTGTTGTGTACCATTAGCTTTCGGCATTGAGCATAGCTTTCTTTTGAAGTAGACTAAATTGGGACCTGTGCTCCATTCTGAATTGAATCATATTTCAGCCTGTTCAATATTAGGTCT
This sequence comes from Chiloscyllium plagiosum, assembly GCF_037043375.1. Taxonomy (NCBI): domain Eukaryota; kingdom Metazoa; phylum Chordata; class Chondrichthyes; order Orectolobiformes; family Hemiscylliidae; genus Chiloscyllium; species Chiloscyllium plagiosum. The sequence continues at coordinate 31,263,344 of NW_028270153.1, read as the reverse complement.
AATAGGTTTGCCATCAACTTTTCATAAGGAGCGTGTATGTGTGGTGGCTTCAGTTGCAGCTGTCACTAGTTGCCATTTAGTCTGTCTCTTTTTTCAATTTGGTCAGTCTCCAGGATTTGCTAAGTAAAACTCTTGTCTGCAGGTGTGGAGCAAAACTGGAATGATTAATATCCCTTGGATGAATGACATGTGAAAATCTCACCTCTTGGATATCTTGATAAATCCACTATGCATCTGAGAACATCCTGTTAGTGGAGTTAATCAACCCAAGGGAGAATTCTGTGCATTCTGCTGCTTCCCTTTCCACACTTAATTTTTGGGATCATCTCTCTTTGACTAAATCTTAAATTGGTTTTAAATTTAAATTGTAATGTGGATTGCTCTTGCATTCATTAGCACTGGTTGGATTGGATAATGTTGTTGCTAAACCTGTTATAAATGTTGAACACTCTGCATATCAATGAGCTGTTTTTGATTTACAGATGCAAATTATATTTAAAATGATCATCATGCCACTCGCACATGATCAAATTGTCATAAAACATTACTTCTCCCTCTCTGAACGAAGATGTTTTCTAAAAAAAAGATGCTAGGGTGTTAAGTGTACCATTTAAGATTTTAAAGTGTTTACTTATGTGCTGAAAATCCTGATTTTGTTTTCAGACTGATTTTCCCATGAACACCACCTCTATCTGCTGCAAAGGGCAGAAAGAAAACTGACGTCATTAAGTGACGGGAAGGTGTTGCCTGTCTAAGGATGGTGCTGCAGGATATAAAATCAGAGAATCGGCACAACAGAATAACAAAAAATCCTTTCCTTCTTTCTTAATAGCCCCTATCTTGCCCCTGCTGCTACCTCTCAACTTTTCCCCAGTGTTCCTATCACTTTCCTTGCACTGCTGCTAGTGCAGGCACTTCTCCAACCTGCCTCCACCATTCCCCCCCCCTCCCCCTCCAGGAATGGGTGGGGAGGGAACATGCAGGGGATGCAGTGATGTCATTGCTGTGTGTGCAGACTCTTCCTGTGACCTACCTGTCACCGTTACATGACGTCACTGGCTGTGGTAGCCATACACGTGGTAGCCATACTCTATTATGGCTAATTGTTTTGGTTTGTTTGATATCATAAACTTATCACCCAAAGGATAAATGATGCACCAGCCAAGCAAATAAGGGCCCAAAATGGATGCTGCATTACAGATCCACGTTCCCCCATCATTTAAGAATAGAGAAAGAAAATGGAGGCCTGTTAACCTGACATCAGTAGCAAGGAAAATTCTAGAATTTATTTTAAACAATTGAATTATTGTATGTTTTGGAACTTGCTTGGGCAGAGAGTCCACATGGACTTACGAAGGAAAATACCTATTTGACAAACTTGATAGGTATTTTTGAGGATCTAACTCAGAGTTTGATAAGCGGGAACCAGTGGATGCAGTGTATTTTGATTTTCAGAAGGCTTTTGATGAATGCCACACAGAAAATTATTAAATACAATTAATGCATGAGGGATGGAGGAGAAATATACCAGCATGAATGGAGGATTGGTCAGCACACAGAAAGCAAAGCATGGAAGTGAATAGGTCACTCTCAGATTATCAAGTCATGTGTGTACCACAAGGATAAATACTTGGGCTCTAGCTTTTCACAATCTGTAGCAATGATTTAGATGTAGTGGCCAATTGTTGATATCTTCAAATTTGAAAATCTTACAAACTTGGTAAGAGTACAAATTGAGACGAGGCTGCAAAGAGTCTCCAACGTGATCTAGGCAGGCAGACTGAGTGGGCAAAACCTGGCAGATGGAAAACAATGTGGATGAATGTGAGTTATCCAGTTCAATAGGACGAATGAAGGTGAAATGTCTTTCTTAAATGGTGACAGATCGGAAAGTGTGACGTCTGAAGAGAGCAAAGTGCCATTGTTCATATGTCACTCAAAACTAGCATGCAGGCACAGCAAGTAGTTTGTAGGATTGCATAGCAGACAGTATGCTAGCATTTATCACAGGAAGATTTGAGTACAGAAGCAAATAAATCTTGTTTCAGTGTATCAAATACTGGTGAGACCACACCACACCTTGAATATTGCATGCAATTCTGGTTCCCTTGCCTCAGGAGGGAGATGCTTGCCAAAGTAAGAGTGCTGCACAGGTTCACCTGACTGCTTCTGGGGATGACAAGAATGTCCTACGAGGGGAGACTGAGCAACCCTGGCTTGTAATCCTGGAGTTTGGAAGGATGAAGGTGGTCTGATTGAAACTTGTAAACTTCTTTAAAGGAAAGACAGAAAAGATGCAGAACAGATGTTTCTTCAGGCTGTGGGATCACCCTGGTGACAGTGTGTCTCAGAATAAGGTGACATTCAAGATTGACAGGAAGAATTTCTTCAGTCAGATGGTGATGAATCTTTGGAATTCCCTACACCAGAGGCTGTGGAAGATAAGTTATTTTAATAACTGCAAGATAGACATTAATTGACCTCTAATTATTGATGACATTAATTATTAAATAATTTGCCAGAATATTCTCATAGCTATACCATCATTGGTTTAAAGAGGTATTAAGGAACAGACTAGTTGTAAAATAGTGCTAACCCCTTTATGAAAATAGGATCATTAGTTGATCGGTTTCTAAAGATATTTGTCAATCTTCCACCTTGCTAATTTGGGATCCTTATACACAAGGCAGTCTTCCATATGATTCTGAAACTGAGACTACATTTAGACACCACCTCAAGGCCTTGAGATCTACAATCGATGCTGTTTGAGACAGATTCTCTGCATCAGTTGGGAGGACAGACGTACTAATATCAGCACCCTTGAAGAAGCCAATAGTTCTAGCATAGAGGCTGCAATCATCCAAAACCCACTCTGCTGGGCCAGTCATATGCTTATGATGCCTGAGTTCCAACTGCCAAAGCAAATCATCTTCACCCAGCTCAGATTAGACACTTTGTATGGAAGGAGAGCAAAAGAAGTGTTTCAAAGTCTCTCTGAAGGCCTTTCTCAAAGTCTGGGAGACCGTCACTGGGAAGAAACTGACTTGGAGGAACCTCTTGTATGGAGGGACACAGTTCTTTTGAGAATACCCATCAGCAAGTGGAAATAAGGCAAAAGAAGGAATGCTAACAAATTGAAGCCAAGGGCAAATTTCATAACGTGTGTGGTCAGAGACATGGCTCTAGGATCAAGCACATCAGCCACACAAGGACCCACAGAATCCATGACCAGTGACATGTAATTTCCTGGCTAGTTAATCTCTTAGTGATTACTGATGATGATGATGAATATAGGTTTGAAAATGACTTTGTAACCTTGACCAGAATCTTTCGGTCTGTAGTGGAGGTTCAGGAGCAAAGCTTGTTAATTTATCTGTGGGGTGACCACTCTCATGTGGCCAGCTAATTAATCAATCACATGTGAGGAGCTCAGCAAATCTTGTGGTGTGGGAAGGTAAGAAGTTGATGCCGCACCTAGGCATAGTAACAGCCAAAGAGAGATTGAGCAATTGTAGGGGAATAAAGCAGCACTTGTGTCTAATTGCTGTGTATTTGAAACTCACTGCTAACTGTCTAATGTCACTTGGTCATGTAAGTTGCATTTCAGCTTTACTAGTTACCACAGTGCTTGCTTTAATTTAAGAGAGCATGCCTTTTGTTTGCCACTGGTCACAGATGTTGGAAGACTATGGATATACCATAATGCTCAGAAGTCCACTCTGAGAATACTGATATGTAGGATTAATGTTATTATTTGTAAAGTTGCAGCTTTGGAATGTATCTGTTAGCCCAGTAGGTAGTGTTCATCTAATTATTATCCCTCTGAGGTTGGTGTCTGAGCAGCATCTGCAGCCGAGTCTTTCTGATGTGTGTGTGAGTTATTTGCAAGATATATTTGGAGAATATGTCAGTGGGGCCTGAGTTTATCAATGACAAATTTAAGATTGCACAATGTAGCATGTATAAGAGCTTGCTTGTACCAAGGGCAGCATTTTTCCTTCCAGGTGCCAGAGGTCACAGGAACACACAGTGCTGCACTCCCTCTCTCTGCACTAACACTGTAATGTTCTTTGAGCAGTACGATTTGTACAAGTCAAATGTATTTATTCTCATTGGCCCATTGGAAGTATTTCAAAATCCAGCAATTTGTGTGAAAGGCAACCACCAAAACATGAGAGCAATGAAATTAAACAAAAGTTACCAAACCCACACACGAATGCCAGCCTCCCAGCCAACACCATTATAATCCAGAGTGTTTATGGATGTGTCAGTTCTCCGGATGGCCTGATGTCATGATTCTGTCTGCTGTTGCTCTGGCTTTTGCTGCACCTGCATTATCCACTCTTTCATTAGTGGCAGCATCTCTACCCCTTCCTCCTCATTGGAGGTGACCATTGGCTCCTCCAGCTTCTCCTGTGTAAAATTATCTCCCTTTTTCTGAACAAGGTTGTACAATAAATCACATTGATCCTGGATACTCTTTCTGGTGAATATTGACCAGAGCTGAGTTCCATTGTTCGCTATATTGTTCCATTGCTGAGGCATGGATGGTTTTCTATCTCTCCTCAGTACTTGGCATTAGTCTGTCCTGTCACCAATGAGCTAGCCCTACAGACTGTGAAAAGGAGTAAACATATTGTGCCTTCTGCAGCTGGGTGAAGATGTAGACGTCATGAGAGCTCCCTGGGTAATGTGTACACACCAGAAGGACTTGTTTTTCTGCGATTGCGTACCAGTTGTACATTCAGAAAGTGAAACTCCTTCCTGTTACTGAATGCTGCTGACATATTCCAGGGAGCTCTTCACATAATATGTGCATTCAGTTGACCCTTCACTTGTGAAAATCCTGCCAAGGCAGCAAGTCCTATAGTTCTTGACTGCCTGGCTCTCTGTCTCAGCATTGTGTTTCACAACATCATTTTGCCCTTCTGAAGGTGCATCTGTCACCTCCTGAGTGCACTTCTGTGTCACAGACTTGCATATTCCATATATGGTCCCAGTGGAACCCTGCAGAAGAGCCACTGGGGAAGAAGTTCAATGTTGCCGTTAATTGTAACACCACTGATCTTGGGTTACCGTCCAGCCCTAGTGGACGTAGCTCTTCCTGGAAATAACTTCCAGCATTGACTCTGACATGTCTGCAGATAGCTAGACCACCTGCAATATATATTCATTTTATGCCAGTCTCACTGGCTCCTGGTCACCAGCATCATGTGCTACTTGTCTCCCAGAAGCCTCTCCTTGTTGATGTTCTGGCTGCTGCTCTACCTGTCCCTGAACCACCTCTGGCATTTCTCCACAGCCACAAATGTTCACTCCCTCCAAACTAACCCTCAGTTGTGGCAGCGTACTACCAGTTCTGAGGACGGGTCACTTGACCCAAAACATTAACTCTGATTTCTCCCCACAGATTCTGTCAGACCTATTGAGCTTTTCCAGCAATTTCTGGTTTTGGTACAGATAATAAGTGCTGGCTCAACAGTAATGCCTACATTCCATGAGTGAATTAAAAAAAAAATGCTGAAACATTGCTTTAGACATCATGATTAATTTGTCCTAGAATAGGCATTCTAGGAAATTTAAACTTATGCAAACTTAATAGCGCAGTTTCATCCAGCTGCCAAGAAAATGATGTTTGGCCTCCCTGGTCAATTAAGTGCCTTTGCCTTGCCTCCCATTCCAGAGAACAGCCCAAGATTCCCCTCCTCTGCTCTATAATAGTAGTCAAACTGATTCCCCTGTTAGCAGTACTGTTGGTGTTAAATATTACTGGAAGAAATCCTTTTATGTCCCGCTAAGCTGCTGTTATTTGTCTGAGTCACTCCAGTTATATCCACAGTTGAATATGAAAAATGGTAAAACTGGAGATTGCAACCTGTAATAAGTCTACCGAAGTTGTTGCAGTACTTGGTGTAAAGACATTGCAAATAAGCGCAATGAGAACTAAATTTTGAAGCAAAAGTAAAATATAAGGATGACTTTTTCAAATTAAACTGCAAATGTAAGGGAACATGGGTTACAGACTATTTTGGTGAACTTCAAAACTATTTTGGTCAAGAAGGCAGCTCACCACCACCTTTTTGAGAGCAATTTGGGGTCAACAGTAAATGCTGGCCTAGCCAACGCTGCTCATATCCCATTAACAAATAGAAGAAAAAAACCCAAAACTTGAGGTGGTAATTTACCTACCACAGGTGTCCCATGCATCTACAGGCATAAGACATTGAAAGGCAAAGAACAAAATCCGAACATCAGATTTCTGCTGAGGACCAAATGCAATTTTAATTATTTTATTATTCCTAAAGGGCAAAATGGTCATAAATTTAAAAGTAATTAATCTCTCTTTTAAAATTGCCTACCGAATAAAGTAAATGTTCTTGGCCTTTCAGAAGGGATAATAACCGGTGTATGCTGAGTCCAGAAGAATAAATGGGTGAGGTACCATGATAGTTGGAGGACTATCTCAGACATGTTCCCAGAACTCATTGGGCATAGGAGGACTGTCCCAAGACCAATGTTATATGGCCTAGATTGAACAGTGCGTAACTGGATGTAAGTGTGCTTGCTGAGCTGGAAGGTTCATTTTCAGACGTTTGTCACCATAATAGGTAACATCAGTGAGCCTCCAATGAAACATTGGTGTTAGGTACCTGCCTGTTGAAGGAGCAGCACTCTGAAAGCTAGTGCTTCCAATTAAACCTGTTGGACTATAACCTGGTGTTGTGTGATTTTTAACAATATCCTCCTGTTTCTTCTAGTCTCTCACTGTGAGAATTTGATACTACTTATGAATGGTCTATGACTCAATTTAGAAAGAGCATCTATAGTAAGTGTTTCAGAGATTGAAGATGGATATGTATTATAACCCTGGCAAAGTTATATTTGTGTCACCAGTCATCGAATCGTGTGTTACATCCTTGAGGTCAATTTTAACATCTTCATGTACATATTGCAATTTTTATAATATTTATCAGTTAGCTTTGGGTCAAATGTTTATGTTAATTGGTCATTAAGTATGGGTTGCAATGCAGTTTCCATCTAGCATCAATAAACATTTACATTGGGTGTCAAAACCTGACCATCCTAATATTGTGTTGTATGAAGCAAAGAGCTCAATGTTAGAAGAATTGGGGGCAAGATTATGATGCCAGTAGTGTAAAATGACCATTTCATAACAAAATGAGCAGCTATGTAGAATTCCATAATGTTCACCCTTGACAGGCAATGCCTGCTAGGAACACTCAGTTGAAAAACTAACTGAATGGATCTAGTCCTTTACTTACTTTGTGCTTTTGTATGCACAAGTGATCTCCAGAGGGAGAAAGGTAACTAACACTAGAAAACCTTCAGGAAAGCCTCCAGTACACCTGGGATTTCTCCAATTTGTATAGGCAATGGAACAGTACTACAATGACATGTCAACAATCTGCTGCTAGATGAGTAGCTTGATCCCCAGCAGTGTATAAAGCATTATCTATTAGTACAATTTGTTTAAGAATAGAACATTTATACATATTACTTTCTAGAGACTTTTCAATTGGTAAATGTACTTGTAGTTGAAAAAGTATTTTACTAATCCATATCAGTTAAGGCTGTTTACTATTGCAAATTAAATAATTAACTTGCTATGATTTATTTTCTCTTAAGGTCTTTTCCTCTAAAAAGCTAGTTATATTTTTGAGAGCCATAATTTGAATCTATAATTGGAAATTATCCTTCTGTTTACTTCTCCTAAACACTATTCAGTGCAACAAATTGACATTCCTAAAATATTTTGGAACCTGGGTTCACAACATTGCAGAACATTCTGGAAGCTACTTTGCCAATCTTTGGATAAGATTGCTTTTTGTTTAAAAGCAAAACAATTTATTGTATATCTTTAGAGTTTGGGATATGAGTTGATGTTAACCTTTTGTTTCTCTTAATTTCAAAAAAACTTTATTCTTGGTTGGCCAGATGGTTAGAGCTTACTGGAGGTCATTGAGTAAATCTTGTCATTTAGGAATCCTGCATGTTCTTGTAGTTATCAAAAATGTAAGAAGTGTTATTTTTGTCTCTATTGTAATTGCATTTGTGATAGTCAGTCAATCCAGAAGTGAGGGTTCTACAAGATTGCCTTGAAGAGAACTTGATTGAGATCTGGTGAGAGTGTGTAACAGTTCACTTGAGGGGTTTATGGCTCAGTGAAGCCAGCTCTGTGGATGAATTGGGCTGTATAGCTAAGAGTCAAGTTCTTACTCCTTGCGCTTGGTGAATGTTTGATGCTTTTCTCATATGTTGTCATGAACTTTAATTATTACTCTGTTGTGCAAATGTTTTTTTCTCATTATTAATAAATGAAATGAACAAATTTGCTACAATTTTGTTACTGTATTTCACTTACTAGCCAGAGTGAACTCCTGTTATAATGAATATTATGTACTTGAATCTGAAAGGAGTTGATTCATTTACTAGAGATTTATTTTCATCAAATTATGAAATTTCTAGTTCCATTATTTTGCAAATGCTGTTAAAGTGTAATCACATTCAGACAGACAAATGCACAGTAAAGCACATGTTATTGGCTATGATTTAGAGTTATCCATTCAAATATTTCAGAATTAATGTTGGTCTAAAAATGGAGCTTGGCATTCACCTACTTTCAAATTTTTCATAAAATAATTTTTTAAGTAATGTTACTTTCTATCACCTGCTATAAAATTTAAACTATGTAATATTCTTTCTCTTGAGAAATGGATACATTTTCACTTAAGACTTTCCAGATATGCTCAAAGGGAATATTGTGATTATCATTCTGAGGTAAGTTAAACTGCTTTGGCAGATACTGTACGTTTGAGAGAATATGCAACATGATAGAGAATTGTTTATAAAGATCTACTACTTTTTGCATTACTTGTCTATATTTATAATTCATAACTGTAGATAGCTTTAGATTCAGAAAACTTATTAACGTTCTTTCAAAGTAACTGCTTTTAATAAAGTTTGCTTGCTATGAGACCACTTCACCATACATATTTCTAAAATTACATTGAACTTTCATTGTAAGCAAGAGGTTAGCTTGTTAAATAGATCTATCAGTGTAGCATTTCTGTGTAATAACAGGCTGTCATTTGCAGTTCCTATTAGATATGCTGTATTTGATTATACTAATAAATGATGAAAAATGCTATCGTGCTTTCCTTTTAATATGGGGTATGAATGCATGAGGTATGATGTATTTATCTCAGTCTTACTATTTTATATCATATTTCAAAATCATACTCTGTTGTAACAATCCATTATGGTACAAGAACTCTGGTGAAGGAAGCATTGTCAATCCATGTTCATTCCATTTGGGACAAGGTTTGACTGTTACTTTCCAGTCTGATCATATTTTGAGCACTTTGCACTATCCTGCCTTATCACCCTTCCATCAAGCTTCCTTTCTGCCATCATCCTTGTCATTTCTGCCAGTAACATGTATGCCAACATCTTTTGCATCAAGGAAATCTTCACTGCCACTGGCCTCTTCCAGCACCTGCACTCACCCAGTTTTCTCACTTCAGTTCTCAGTCTATATTAGACCTTGTGCAACACATTTAACTCTGTCATTCAACTCCTATTTGTCAACAAACACTTGAAGGCATATTAACCAGATCATCATTTCTGTCTCTTTCTGCCCACTTTGCTATCTATAGCCTCTTCTCCTTTTGTTCTGCCCTTGGTATACTGAGTGCTGTGTTTCTTTTGCTGATTATGGTACAGGAAAAACCTTTGCGAATTCACATTCCAGGTGATGGTTTGAGGCCTTCAATGATCAATGTTGGCTGGTTCTCTGCTCTCTTTTGTTCTTTCCTTCTCTTACTTGCCTCGTTTCTATTCCCTTATTTACACTCTACACTTTATTATTTCCTCTTCAACTAACCAGTTCCATTGCATCCTCTGCCCTCATCTCTGGCACCCTAAGCAGAGATATCATGGACTTTCTTTTAAAGGATGAATCTATTCGCTTGACTGTTCAGTCCTCATTAATGCTCATTTAACAACATTTTCATTTTCCACATCGCCAATCCATCTGTAAATAATTAGGTTTTGATGGAGTTAAAATTTCTAAAATTTCTCCACATATGTATTTCTTTAAATAGCATCAATCATCTTTATTCTCACAGTGGCTCAGTGGTTTGCACTGCTGCCTCACAGTGCCAGGATCCCAGGTTCGATTCCAGCCTCGGGGGACTCTGTGTGGAGTTTTCACATTCTCCCCGTGTCTGTGTGGGTTTCCTCCGGGTGCTCCGGTTTCCTTCCACAGTCCAAAGATGTGCAGGTCAGGTGAATTGGCCATGCTAAATTGCCCATTGGCTAGGTGTATTAGTCAGAGGGAAATGGGTCTGGGTGGGTTACTCTTCGGAGGGTCGGTGTGGACTTGTTGGGCCGAAGGGCCTGTTTCCACATTGTAGGAAATCTAATCTTAAAAAAAATCAAATATATCCAGTTACTAAGAACTAGGTCAATGCTTGCCTAACATCTCACTTGTTATTTCCTCCACTTCTCCTTCTTAAGTTTGTTCTTGTCATTTTTGTTATAACAGCACCCAGTTTTGCTTTCTCCAGAGTCTTCAAATGTTTGATTTTGACCAACCCTCCCACCATTCCAGTGTACATTTTGTTCACCGTTGCCTTAAACACAATCAAAAGTCCCAAAGTGCTTTACAGAGATGTTATAAAACTATTTCAAAAATTGGTTTTAAGAAATGTCTTAAAGGAGGAGAACATGATAAAGCAGTTTGGGGAGGGAATTCTAAAGATAGGTCAGGAAGCTAAAGATATGGTCCTTACTGTTGAAATATTAAAATTGGATGCATATCAAAGGCCAAAATTCCAAGTACCAGGCTGGTATTTTTGATGTTTAGGTATTGCTTACCTGTGCTAACTCCAGATAAAACAAAGGATGTGAATTTGGACATGGGTTAGTAGTTGGATGATCTTCAGTTCACAGAAAATAGAACATGGAGATGTGACCAGGAATGCATTAGAACCATCTAGTCTAGAGACAAGGCATCACCTACTCTGGATTCCATGATTATTGCTGTTTTGGCAACCTGACAATCAATTGATTAGAACTTATTTCATCTCAGCATCTGCAATAGTAAAAACATTTTGTTTGAGGCCACTACCTTTGCATCTCCAAGTTGTGATTTCATTTCCTTACCCAGCTGTTTGATTCTTACAGAATCAGACCACACAACCCTGCAGTACACACCCAGATGAATTCCTAGTTCTACTTTAGCTCTACAATTGGTGAAATTTTCAGTTGTGCCTTTGCTATTTCCAGCCTAATACTCTGACTATTCTTTTCTGCAGTTGAAGTTTTTATAACAACAAATTAGTCTAGAATTCTGAAATAGCCATGCTTCGTATACAACATAATTCTTGTCCTCACATATCACTTTGTGTCTTGGAAAGTTATTTTAATCCTAGTCCTCAGAAATTCCAAAGAACTGAAAATGGACTAATTGGCATTGACCTTGGCACTAAGAATGACAAGATAGTTGTCTCAAAACAAAAACAGAACCTGATGGAAAAACTCAGCAGTTGGAGAGCATCTTGGAGAGAAAGCAAAGTTAACATTTTAGGTCCAATGATCCTTCAGAAGTTATTGCAGCTGGGGAAAAAAAGGTTGGAGGTATGGTGCTGGATGGGGGAGGAAGGAGTGGTGGAGGTGGAGCCCAGAGAGAGTAAGACAGTTAGGCAGCCAAAGAAATTGGTAAAAGTCAGTCTGGAAGAAAAAAAGCTGATAAAGAAGAAAATCAGTGGCTCAAAATAGGTTGTTTGTGGTAGCAATCCATGTGATGATAAGGTCTGATGTGTGGGGATCCAAGTGCTTTTGACACTGCAAAGATCTCTTTCCTAATATCTGAGGACATGTGCCAAAGTTGGGAGACCTGTCTCTAGTCAAGCAACAGCCTGGAATCATACCTTATAGACAATGTGTCAGAAACCACCATCACTATCCTTGAGTATGTTTTGTCTCACTGGTCAGACAGATCCAGCAGAGGTAGGAGCACGGTGGTATCCAGTTAAGAGGGAGTTGCCCACAAAACCTTCAATGTTAAAGTCTCATGGCGTCTGGTCAAATATGGGCAAGGAAACCTCCTGTTGGTTACCAATGACCACAGCCCCCTCAGCTGATGAATCGGTCCTTGTGGAGAGTGGCAATTGAAGGTAGTTAGGATGATTAAGGTGAATGACTAAAGTAGCACGTGACAGAAAATATGATCAGGTTAACATGGATATAACAAGGGGCACATGACAGCAAATACTGTCAGGCCTGTGTCAGTCATGCTAATTGTGCAAGAAAGATAGAATAAGTAAATACTCTGTATAAAGAGTCAGGTTTACTCACAGTAAGTTAAACTTAAGCTTGAAGATGTGCTAAGTGTTTTCAATGAAGGAAGCCTTTAAGACTCCTGCCTGGTCTGTCTCGTTCCTGTTTGCCAGTCTGGGAAGGAACCCGTCAGCCATCCTCCACATTGAATACCATTTGGAGGAAGCACTGAGGGTGGGGGATTTCAATGCCCATCACCAAGAGTGGCTTGGCAGTACTACTGACAGAGCTGGTTGAGTCCAAAAGGATGTAGCTGTTTGGGTTTGTGGCAGGTGGTGAGGGAGTAAAGAAGAGGGAAAACATAGTCTATCTTACCCCCACAAATTTGCCTGCTGCAGATGCATCTGTCCATGACAATATCAGTAAGGATGACCACTGCACTATCTTATGAAGGCAATGTTCCATCTTCACGTTGAGGTGTGACAGTTGTGCTATGGATAAATTTTGAACAGATCTATCAATTAAAGATCAGAAATTAATTAGGCTTTTTTGGCTATCAATGGGACCGGAATTGTACTTGAACACAATCTGAAAACTCAGGGCCAGGTATATATACCCCTCCCCACTTCACCATGACCATCAAGCCAGGGGATCAACTCAGGTTCAGCAAAGTGTACAAAAGGGCATGCCAGGCATACCTAAAAAAATGAAGTATCAACAAGTGAAATTAAAACACTTCAGGACCACTTGCATGCCAAGCAACAAGACCAGTGCATGATTCAACAACCACCAAATCAGACCTAAGCTGTGCATTCCTGCCACATCCAGGTGGTGGGCAATTAAAGAACTCTCTGGAGGAAGTCCAATAAATATCCCCATACTCATTGAGAAGCCCAGCACATTCATGCAAAAGATAAAGCTGAAGCATTTGCAACCATCTTCAGCCAGAAGTGCCAAGTGGACAATCTACTTTTGCTTCTTCTGGAGGTTCCTAACATCACAGATGCCAATTACTTCACCCTGTGTGATATCCAGAAATGGCTGTAAGCTTTGGATACTGCAAAGGATATGGTCTCTGACAATCTTCTGGCAATAATACTGAAGAGTTGTGGTCCAACATTTCTCATGCCCCGAGCAAAGCTATTCCAGTACAGCTACCACATTGGCTTGGCAACGACTTGGTAAAGTAAAGTACATAGAAAGCAAGTCAAGTCCAACACAGCCAATTGCCACTTTTGCAGTCTACTCTTGATCGCTAGTAAAGTGATAGAAGGTGTTATCAAGCAGCACTTGCTCATTGATACTCTGTTTGGGCTCTGGTGGTAATGCAGCGCCTAATCTAGTCAATGGTGGCCTAATCTAGTCAATGGTGGCCACATCATGTGGAAAAAAAAATCTACCATAGTGCTATGATATAAAGCTGAAGTATTACCAAAATCCTTTCTTTGTTTCACCATTTTTGGCAACTTGCAGTGTGCTAAGTAGTCCTGGATCTCCTGGCCCAAATCTTTTCAGATAGCTTTTTTAAAATATATATTATTACACCTGTACCAGAGAAGAAAGGGCTTTGTTTTCTTCTTTGTTTGGCTGTAGATATGATGGCAAGGCCAGCATCTGTTGTCTATTCCTAATTGAACTGAATGGTGTACTTGACAATTTGAGAAGGCAGTGAACCACATTCACCCATGTAGGCCAGAGTGAACCAGTTTACGACCATCAATAGTGTTTTGGTATCATTACTAGATAGCTGTCAAATAGTGACATTATTAATTAATAAATAATTATTCATTGCTGCCATTACACAATTTGAACCCAAGGTATCAGATACTGGTAATGGGCACTGTTGCTTTCTATCTGATGTATGTGCACAGCACTAAAGAAAAACAGATGAAGGCAAGCTGTTAAATGTCATTCATGGATATTTCATGATACTGAAGTCACATCCATTTTGTGTCACATTTAGAGAGTATTCGAGCAGAAAGTTGATCAATGCTTCCAACTCCTTTTTATATTTGAAACATAAATTTTCATGGTGCTAGATGTACTGTAAAGTTAATTTGAAAATAATATTTTGGGTCGGATCTCTAGTTACACAAAACCAGCTCATTCCAAATAAGCAAAAATTGAGTGTATTTTAAGGATGAAAAATCATACAGTTGACTAAATTTTTTTTTCATTCTATTTTTTGAGTATACCCAGAAGAACGTAATTATGACCATCATTCTGCATCAAGCTAATAGCCTGAGGAATAGCAGTCTGGATACACACTTTGCTCCATTACAACCAGGCTTGGCTCCTGGTGTGTCATCTGTTGCAAGAGTTATTGTTGCTCTACTTCATTCTAGCCCAGCTGCTGGCCCTGCAGCATCTTTAACTCCTTTCCTATTTTCTTTTGGATGGAGGCTGTCTTCCTAAAGACTGCAAAAATGTTCCAACAGCTAGGACACACGCTTAACAGTTAACTTCCCCCCCACCTCACAGATGTGATGGTTGCAGGATTACTGAGGAGGACAGGAAAGTGACCAAAGAATTTAAATTTCAAATCCATGTGTAGAATTGCATTCTGATTGTATTTTAGCTCATGTAAGTGTTTCACCAGTTGGCAGGCTTGATAATGGGTAGGGTTCCTCTCTAGTAATACCATGTGCTGGAACCTGTTGAGGAAAAGAATTCATGGGTTGGAATACAGGATCGGAGGATGATGCAAAATTGAGGTGATGTAACATTACTGTAGGGTTTAGAATTGAAGGAATATTTTAGAATGAATATGCTGGCCAAATGGTGAGTTAGCAAGATGTAACTTGATATATCCATTGCAGGGGAGTTGCCATTGCCTGGGAAACCAGAGGGGATAAATGAAGCAGGTTAGAGAGAACTCATCTGCTAAGCATTGTTGGTTTGTTTAGTTGAAAATAACTGCATATTGAGACAGCACTGTCTTGTCAAAAGTGTTTTAATTTGGATATAAGCTTCATCTCATTTGTTTTTAGGTGTTTGAGAAATCATTAAAGTAACACAACTCATTTTTCATTTTATGCTTACCCCAGCTGAGGCCAGCCCAGACCTAGGACTTTACATGAAATCTTCATGGTAGGTAGAGCAGGCTTTTCCCACGTCAACTTATTGATCTGCCAAATGATTCCCATATGAACTTCATTGGTTATATGCAGAAATTCCTTTGCTACTAAGTATACTGTCTGTGTATCTTTCTAATGTTGAGTCAGCTTTGTACATTGTGAGCTTGTTTAATTGACCTGGCAGCAATTTCTATTGCTTGGAACACATCAGCAGTAAACTTGCCAGCTTGCTGGGGGTAGGAACCTGTAGCTTATTGGCCTTCAATTCCAAATTCCATTTGGTGAGGAATGCTATTATCTTTTTAAGGCAGCTGTCATCCTCTGTGATTATTTTGATTTGGAGCCATACAAAGTCTCAGTTGATCTATGATTTCAAAATGCTGCATGTTCTGCTAACTAATAAGTCTTTTTCTTATTACACTACTTGTTTCGTACAGTATTTACCTAAAACATTCAGTAAACAAAATTGTTATATCCACTGAAAACCTCATCACATTCATAAACCCTCCTAGTTTAAATTGGAAAAACTTCAAGGATTGCTGTAGTTAAAGCAGGCAATGACTGCAGTTGATTGAAATAGCTTACAATCGGTTGTTGTTGAAGAGACAATAAATTATTTCCAGCTGCAAACACTTGTGGCCATAATTTATTGTAGTGAAATTAAGGGAGCAGGATCTCACTGTACTAGAAACAAAGTGTTAGAAGGTAGATTTCCCTCTCTTGTTGTTCTGACAGGTGCAGTTGATAAAGGGAGAGATGGCCTTGGATTTCCTGGCCTGAGCCATTCCTGAGAATAGAGAGACTGAAACAGGAGAACTGCAGCCTAGTGGTTTGGGGCCAGAAGGACACCATACCAATAACCAGCTTTTTCTCTGACCTGTCTGCCCTTGGGCTTTTGTATTTCAGGTCTCCTGACTCAAGGCCTAATGACAGCTTTTATTTTGGATGCCACTCTGCTTGGGTCAAAATGGAGGAAACAGGTTTCAATCCTTTCATGATTATGATTGTATGGGACCTGTGCCAACTCCTCTAGGTACAGTAATAATAGCATAAGTTTGTAGAAGCATAGAAAACCT
Organism: Chiloscyllium plagiosum; assembly: GCF_037043375.1. Lineage (NCBI taxonomy): Eukaryota > Metazoa > Chordata > Chondrichthyes > Orectolobiformes > Hemiscylliidae > Chiloscyllium > Chiloscyllium plagiosum. The sequence continues at coordinate 31,246,888 of NW_028270153.1, read as the reverse complement.
CTAGCAACACTGTGGTAATGGAGATCTGACAATTAAGGGTTCTATCATTATTTTATCTTTGCACCTAAGAGCTATGAATTCTAATTAGAATTAGATTCCAGGCCTTGGAAGCCCAGCGTGGACCCCTGGCCTTGAGGAAGCCTTGTGCTGATTTCTGGGCTGGAGGTGAAGCCCAGTGTGGACTCAGTTGCTTTAGAAAGACTGCAGTGCTGACCTCTACCCTTTTATTTCTTTACTTTTCTAATTAAGATTTCATACTTCTTATCTTTGTATGTAAGATAGCACCAGAACTGGTGCCTTTGTACACTGTAGCCCTGTACTTGAGTACATGGGATAATAAACCTAATTCTGAAAAAAACACATGTATCCCAAATTGGTTTAAGAGAGAAATTTGCTGACCTTGTCTGGTATGATCACATGACCCTAACCCCATAGTGACTCTTAACTACCATCTGAAATCATCCCAAGGGCAATTAGGGATGGACAACAAATGCTAACCTTAGCAGCAGCACCCACACCCCATGAAAGAATGAAAAAAGTCTGAAAGATAGGTTTCAGTGTCTGGATTGTTCCATTGATGTCTGTTAAGCTCCTTTAAATGCTAGTTCTAGATAGTTAAAAATCTCAACACCAGGTTATATTCCAACAGGTTTGATTGGAACACTGCTCCTTCATCAGGTGGTTGAGAGACTATAACCTGGTGTTGTGTGATTTTTAACTTTGTACACCCCAGTCCAACATCAGCACCTCCAAATCATGATTTCCAAATAGCACTGATGTTTTCTGTCATATCTACTGATGGCATTATTTGCCAATGGCAAACTTTTATAACATTTCCTCTGGAAAGCAGCTGAAAGCAAGAAAGCCCTGAACCTGAGGGATATTTTGGGATTCGCACAATACTTCCAGCCAATTTTGCCTGAGCACAAGTATCATTCATGAAGAGAAAAGGCAATCATTCCATTCCAGAAGAAGCAGAGGACTGCAATTGCTGGAGAGTCAGAATTGACAAGTTTAGTGCTAGAAAACCACAGCAGGTCAGGCAGCATCTGAGGAACCTCCTCAGATGCTACCTTACCTGCTGTGCTTTTCCAGTGCCACATTTTTCAAGTCATTCCATTCCATTCCATTCAATTAAGATGGCCTGTGGTCACTGAAAGGGAATCAAGTTTGTACATGCTTTCTCGAAAATTCTCATTAATGATTCATCATCCAAGAGTTGAAGAAGTGTCAACTATATATTTCAAAGGCCAGCACCTACAGAAATAGCTATAGAAAATTCAATCTTATGCCTCATGCCCATGGCATCTGACACCATTACATGATCCCTAAGAACAAGAGCTCAGGAGAACAATATCCTACGTGGTATCGTTTATACATATTAGAGCTATTTGTGGAATTCAACTTCTGTCCAAACAACAGAATCAATATGCAAATTGGAAGCCATTTTACAGTAGAGCCTCAAAAAAATTGTTTGCTGCAATCTCTCAATCTTTCACACTTTCAAGGAGCATTATAATGGAACTGTTAAGCAAAGAAATTCAGCAAGAGACTGAAGGTTGTGACTAGAGAAGTGAGCTACTTCACAGTTCTGCCATCTTCATCAGACCAGATCTTATTTACTGATGATCTTTGTATCATCAATGTCAAATGTCTGAACTTGAAATTTTGTTCCAAGAGTATACCATGTCAGAGGATCCTGGAATAGCCGCATTCTCCCAGACTACAGTCAAACAGCAGTACATAGAGTCTTGGGCTGGAAACTCCACCTGAATGGGCATTTTGAGTTACAGTAGTCTCAAAACAATCATTGCAATGTTCTTGAGTGGATTCTTGCACTTTGGCAGTTACCAAGAAGACTAGTTGTTTTATATTTAGATCGATGTTGTCTTGTAAGCAATGTTACTCCACATCTTGATTTGCGGATTTGATGCAATTCTTATGAAGTTGCAGCTGGGAGAACTGCGAGAAAACACTGGCTTTTTATTGTGCTTTCCTGTCCTGTGAAGACTTCATTGCTGTCTTCAAGCATTTAAAATTGAATGATTAATGCCAGAGACTTCTCCATTTGGATCTGTTCAGATTGGTTTCGTGTTTATCCCTCAGCGTAACATGGTGCAGCTTACAGGCTCTGAGTCTGTCTATCTGTCTGTCTTTATGACCAGGTTTGTCATATAATATGGTGCAAGTTCTCATGCTCATCTAGTTGTAGAACAGCACCTTTGCAGAAATCCTCTATGAAAATGAAACATTGACCAGAAAAGCTGAGCTGTGATAGGTATACTGTTGGTGCCCGGTAAGCTTGCAAGAACCCGGTGTTAGGATTTTGTCTCACCTCTTGATGTTACATATAAATCACTGAGGAACACCTCAATTTTTTCATGATAAATTCTGACTAATTTTCTCTGTAGAACAGTTATTTACTTTGCTAGCTTACTTTGTATATATCTACAGAAACTCTCACTGTTTCAATATTTATAGCTAGCTATCTCTCTCCTCCAATTTTCTTTCTTTAATACTGGTTTGGCTTTTTTTATATTCTGCTCAGTGGTTTGACTTGCAATCCACCAAAGTTTGTGAGAAGATTTGTAGCTTGGGCGCTCGTTGTTGTGGTTCTGTTCGCCGAGCTGGGAATTTGTGTTGCAGACGTTTCGTCCCCTGTCTAGGTGACACCCTCAGTGCTTGGGAGCCTCCTGTGAAGCGCTTCGGTGATCTTTCCTCCGGCATTTGTAGTGGTTTGAATCTACTGCTTCCGGTTATCAGTTCCAGCTGTCTGTTGCAGTGGTCGGTATATTGGGTCCAGGTCAATGTGCTTATTGATTGAATCTGTGGATGAGTGCCATGCCTCTAGGAATTCCCTGGCTGTTCTCTGTTTGGCTTGTCCTATAATAGTAGTGTTGTCTCAGTCGAATTCATGTTGCTTGTCATCTGCGTGTGTGGCTACGAAGGATAGCTGGTTGTATCGTTTCATGGCTAGTTGGTGTTCATGGATGCGGATTGTTAGCTGTCTTCCTGTTTGTCCTATATAGTGTTTTGTGCAGTCCTTGCATGGGATTTTGCAACCCACCTTTGTGCAATTATAAACTTTCTTCTTTAAATTTGATCTTTATCTTTAACTGTTTAAGTTAATCATGGATGGTAGACTCTTGCCTTAGAATTTTTCATGGTTGGAATGTATCTATCTAGTGTATCCTGAAATATCCCATTAAATGTTTTTGACCCATACTTTAACCTAATTTTAGAGTTCACTTTAGCCACCTCTGCTTTCATGCCTCATTATTGCTGTTGTTTCAGTATAATAGTCTTTGACCCATGCTTAATGCTCTCAAACTGAATGAATCATTGGTTAAATTTAACAATCATATTTATTGTCTTTATCTTTTAAAACCCACAATTTTGATTGCTGTCATTACACCAAATACTAAAAGCCTTCACGACAAATAGGTGTGAAAAGGACATGGATTGAAAAGAGAATTGTCAGAAGGATGATATCGCTCATTGAGTGTATAATGCTGTATAGGTGCTGGAAATCTTTGGTATAGTTCTAGTGGATCACAAACTACACAGGGGAGTGACAATGAAGTAAACTAAGAATCTGACCTTGCATTATGTTGAAAATTTAGCCTGTCTAGTTGGAGGCTTTTAAGCAATATTGGTCCCATTAATACTTCATTACAATTGCTGTCATTACACTATTATTTGAAAGATGTTTCCTGCCATTCTAACCAGACAGTCTATCATATTAAATTACCTTTAAGCTTCATTATTAGCTTAATCAGGTACTTTTGATATGTCTATAGTGGTTTGCCAAAATCTTATGGTTAGGCATGTTGTGCGGCTCTGATAGGTTTAGTAATGAGAGATTTCCCACTTCGAGAATCACTGAAACAATAGACAAGAACATCAAACTCCTGAATTTCAGTTTTGTTTCATTCATAAAATGTGGGGAAAGCCAAGATTTATTGTCCATCTGCTAACTCCCTTGTGAAAGTGGTTGTGAGCCACATGAACATCATTGGCTGTGTAGTAAAGGTTGTTGGGTGTGGAGATGCCCAGGGCTGATGGGAGTCTACAAATTTTAATGTAGCTTTGCCAATCTGTGGCTGGTTCTCCCAACATTAACAATGACATAATATACTAATTTTAGCAAATACCATTTTGGCACATGCTCAGACTCAGAATCATTTCAATATTGTGGGGAAGAAGTAAATAACTGAGTAGTTAATGGTGAACCAATTGATGAAGCAGTATTTGGATTTTCCACAGTCATTCAAATAAGTCCCATAATCTTAATATGCAAGATGAGGGCTCATGAAGTTGGGAGTAAAATGTTTGTGTGGATTGAGGATTGTTCAATGGACAGAAAATATAGATCATTCTTGGTTAATACGTTTTGATTACACAGTTTATTTTCTACCCCCACCCCTCTTGAAATTGCATAGGTTTTCTGTCAGCCATTTTCTGCTATTAACACCTACTCTTAATTTATGTCACTCCTCTACTACTATTAGCACGCCCTTTGTATTTTCCTCTGGGCACCTTTCACAGTTGTTCCACTTATTCTTTCTCTCACTTTTCCAACAGCATAAAATTCATCACTTTTCCAAACTCTCTTCCAAAGAATAAGCGTATTGCACCTGGAAATATTGAAACGGATTTTCTCTCTCCACAGATGCTACTGGACCTGCTGAGTTACTCCAGTAATGTGCTTTATTTCAGCAAGTTTTTTTGGAATTCTTTACTTAAGGGGATGGTGAATACTCAGCCAGTATGTTCAAGACTGAGACCAATTGAGATTGGCTGGATTAAATTGCCAGGATAGGGCAGTAAAATGGATGTGAGATAAAAGGTCAGCCAGATCGAAAACTGGCAAAGCAGGCTCAAAGATTATACAAACTCCACCTGCTTCTATTTCGAATCTCCTGAAGTATGGTCTGGCAAGCATTCAGAAATGAATGACACATGCCAATCTGATATTTGAAATGTTCAAATTTAAAAGATTTGGCAAAGCATGGAGTCTTTTCACAACGTGAAGCATTTCAAATTCTCGTCACTTGTGCAGAATGCTGAGCAGCACACTGCAGATTACAAAAAAAGTGGATAATAGCATTGTGGGAATGGGATTAAATTATGATCAAAACTCAAGTCATGAAAATCAGTGATATAGTGGCTATTTTCTACACTCTAAAGATCCTGTCATGACGCACAAGGGTTGCATGCTTATTGAGTTGGAGATACACAATTTGAAGATCAAGAATAGTATGCAGAACACATACCTGAAAGAGATCCTTTACGTTTCCTAAAGATAAAAGGTCTGAGATCTGTTGAGGCCAACCCTCCCCCATTGGTGCCTTAGGGACCACAACCAAAAAGATAAATATTTTAAAATATGCTTAACTGACTGGAGTGAGGAGCATTTCATCACTGCCTGATCCCTCATTGAAAGAAAGCATTCTGTTACTTATCGATGCCACAGTGTAACAATCAAAGAATTATATTTGTGGATGAAGTAGAGTATCTTTCTTCCTCAATTCACTGTCCAGCTTCCAAAATAATAAAGCCTCAGGTGTTGGCTAAGACTGGTAGGTTGTAATAAAGAGTTCCAGATCAATATTGTTCAAAGCTGTGGTTTGAACAAGGACTGAAATACTAATGTTCCATGAATAATACTACTGAGCAGCTGTATCAATTTAATTTAAAATAGAACCTGTATGGATGAAGAAAAAATCTGTCCATTCATCCAAACACTTTGTAGTTGAGCTTTCCCATTTTTTAAAAAAAGATGTTGCTATCCAATTGTAACATGATGAGAAAAGTGACGTTAGAGGTATAAATTGGATTTTCAGTGTGTCTCCAATTGAAGCTTAGCTCATAGCCCTTCAGTATCTACAATTCTTAATCTATTTAATAAAATGTAAATGTGTTTCGATCCCAATTTTCAGCAGCAGTGACAAATCTTACCTTTAACTACATAGGAAAAATACTAATTTAACTTGTCATTAAATGGCAAATGAGTGCAAGGAAGCATGAAGTTTTAAAAAAATGTTTGTAGAACTATTTCTGGAAAAAAGATCATTTGTGAAAGAGGTTACTGGCGGTATGAATATTTTTACATAATAAGGAATGAGTGAAGGCCAATTAGTGCAACATTGGTAGCTCCTTGCAAATTCCTCACCACTGTGGACTTGCCTCTATTTATTTAGTTTCCTGAAGGCAATTTCTACATTAACATTGCCTCATCTGTAAATTTAATTATCAAAGCATAGCATTTTTAATTGCTTCCATCAATGACTCTTGTCCTACCACCCACTTCAAAATAACTTGCCCCTGCAGCTTGTATTGTGTGGAATATTACATATTACATAATAATTGTAATTTCCTGCCCCGTGCCCAAATAGATATTTTGGGCATTTCCAGTTGGAAGGAAATAATGTAATATCAGCTAATTTAACTGATTCTGTTCCACGTGCAGTGTACAAAGTGTTTGTGGTGGCCTGAAGTGTACTGGAGAAAGAAAGCCGAGGCCTGAGAACCCACTTTAACTGGTAATCCTCATTTTAATCTTTTCACATTTCCCACCAGTTTGCTGGGAATAGTGTCCAGGCGAGTTGGCTGGCACAGAATTATGAAGCTGGAGCTTAAAATAAGTCCCAAACATAAAACAATGCTGTATAGTAGTAACTGCTACAGAGTTGCAGACTTGGTCTCCCTTTGTGTAAGGTTTCTCTATTTACAGTTCAGAATTTGTCAATTTATCCTTGTACAAAGGGCCATCTATAAGACTAAATGCTTTGTAACATAATTATACAAAATAAATATTCTACAAAATCATTGCCAATTTACAGTGAGTCTCCTCTTTGAGTCCAGAAGTCCATGAACCAAGCATGTGCTTTTGTGTATTGTAATCATGTTTAATAAAAATATATTTATTTGCAAATACATTTTAGCTTGAAGATGTAACATTTCAAACAGGTGTATCTGGAAATAAATACAGCAATTATTATATTTGTCATTGTGTACCATGCATTTTTGAATGATCTGAAATATCTATTAAACTAGGTGATTTTACTATAAAAAGTAACCATTGTACTAGTACACGGAGATTAGTAAAATAAATCAGTAAGTTAGACAAATAAGGGAAACATTAATAGATTGAAAATATTACAAATTCCCAATGTTGACTTTTTAAAACAAAACTCAAATGGTTTGAGGCATTCTTTATAAAAATTTAAAATAATATGCTCTATTATGTTTGTCGAGATGCCTTTCCACATGAAATTGACCTGAAAGGCCAGTTGATTTTTTTAAAAAATGGGCAGGATTAACATACGATCTTTCGAGTCCGCTGCTGATTCAGTATAATCATGACTGATATTCTGCCTCAATTCCACTTAACAGACTGTTCCCCATATCCCTTAATTCCTAGAGAGATTAAAAATCTATTATTTTTTGCCTTGATGGCACATCCACAGTGTTTTGTTGCAGAGAGTTCCAAAGATTTGCAACTCTGAAGAGATTTTCCCAAATATCAGTCCTGAACAATCATTTTCTTTTTATTCTGAAGCTGTGCCAGGTGTTATGGACACCACTGGGAAAGTGGTATATCCTGCCAAGTGCCTTCAGGATCTTGTTTATCAATGAAGTTATTTCCCATTCTTCTAATTCGAGAAAATATAGGCCCGATTTATTCAGCCTGTCATCATTGGACAACCTTCTAAAATGTTGTTTCTTTAAACATTTCTAACAGTTTATTTGCCACCATTTTTAGTCAATTTACCGATTCAACCTTAGCCAACTCTCACCATAAGTCTGTGTAATTAGCTTTGTTAACTTTAAAATTCTTCTTTTGCACTTAGATATGTTATATGCAAAGATGATATGGAATTCAATTCTTAATGTTCACTATAGCCCCACCCCTTCACCCCCCACCCCCGGTCTCCCCACAGGTCTTTAGCTGTGAGATAACTAATTATCTCTTTAACCGTTACATGACAATAAATCTGAAATAGCTTTGCCCCCTAGTCACAATATTTTTATGATACTTCTGTGAAGCTAACAGAGATTGAGAAGGTGAGTTTGTAATTGAAATAGCCTAGACTTCGGGAAAATTAAGACCTCCCCGATCCCAACCCCACCCCACCTTGCCATAATTATTGCATTACCTTTGTTACAAACAACAAATATTCACTTACTGCTTTATCCAACAGTGTTACGAGTGGACGGATAAACTACTTGTGCCGGTGTATTTTGATCTACATTATTAATCTCATCCCATATAGTCTACCTCTTGACCTTTTGAAAGAACATCCTTTCTTTCTTCTGTCCTTATGTCGTCCTTTATTATCCCTGATCTTCTCCTGTTCTTCAATTTTCTGTAGAATATCAGCTTTATCATCTATTACTGAACTCCAAATAACCAACTTCTATTTATTTGTTCATTGGATGTGAACACTGCCTTCGTAATTCTTACTCTCTTACCTTACTACTTATTCCTTGGTACGCAGAGACCCAACAGTAGGAAGGGAGATCCAGGAATTTGATCTAACAACTGCAAAGGATCCTCAATAAAACTCTAAGTCAGGACGGTGTGTGATTTGAAGGGGAAAATACAGGTTGTAATGTTCCCATATCTGCTGCCGTTATATTTCTTGGTAAAAGAGGTTGTAGATTTGAAAGGTGCTGTCAGAGGAATTTTGCTGAGTTATAGCATCATATCTTTTAAATGGTTCACAAATTGCCACTGTGGCTCACTGGTGAAGGGAGTGAATGTTGAAATTGATGGATTCCATGCCAATCAAGCAGGCCGCTTCATCCTGGATGATGTCATACTGCTTGAGTGTTGTGGGAATTGCACTTGTCCAGGCAAGTGGAGAGTATTCCATCGCCCTCCTAGCTTGGGACTGCAGAGAAACATGAGTTGATCGTAACTTAAACATATGGTAAAAGTAACATTTTAAGAAGACAAATTTGCAATTACACCATGTAACCTTTAGCTCTGAAACGATCAGTTACCTCAGAACGATCAGAGTTCCTCAGAAGAATTGATTAGTCTCAGTGTCAGACAACATGCTGGGCCCACCAACTGGAAAAATGAATAGAACAGGTGAAAGAAACGCTAATATATATTGGAGGATGGCAGGGCGCAGGGGCTTCTGATATGCAGTGATACTGTCCCTACCTCTGAACTGGGAGGGCTGGGTTAAGTCCCACCTGCTTCAGAAGAAGTAATAACAGCCCTAGGAAGGCTGATTCAAAAATACTGAGGACCCAGCTTCCCTCACCATTCTTGTCATTGCACTTTCCATGATGGACTTTGCAGGTAAATTGATTAATTGCAAGCATCAGATGATTTAGTGGTGCGAAGGGAAGACATTTTTTTTAAAAAAAAGGAAATATGGATGTCAGTGCTCTTTTGGTATGGTGGCAGTGTTCCCTACCTCAGGACCAGAAGGCCTGGGGTCAAGTCCCACGTTTTCCAGGGGTGTGTAATCACATGATTGAAAATATCAACTAATGGCTGTTTGGAATATATGCAGGATTTTATTGATGAGTCCTTTTACCTCTCTCACAGAACTGACCATGCTGTAGTTTCTGACCAGCGGAAAGTGAGGACTGCAGATGCTGAAGATCAGAGTCGAGAGTGTGGTGCTAGAAAAGCACAGCAGGTCAGGCAGCATCCGAGGAGCAGGAGAATCAATGCTTTTCCAGCACAATACTCTTGACTGTAATTTCTGTAAGTCTGGCTGTGTCTTCCTTTTAGTGGTCATCAGGAAAAATAACAGCCTTCCTTTCTGCTACCCCCAGAACCTCCAGGTCCCTCTCCCAGAGGCAAAGAGAAAGCTTTCTTTTCCTCTGCACATATTTTGTGCTGAGTGCTGCAGCGAGGTGCAGTTCTGGGCGTGCAGTGTCTGAAATGGTCCATAATTGGGCTTTAAGTATGGTACCAGCAACATGAACTTGAGTAGGTCCTGATGGTGACAAGCACTTCTTCTCTGCCTTCCCCAAAAAACATGCCCAACCTCTCAGTTACTTCACTAATCAGATGAAAAGCAGAAAATCACATGAGAAAAATCATTCTGGGCTGTGGCAGCTCAGGCACATGAAACCCACTTGCCACCGCACTTTGGACTAATTTTCCCCACTGCACTTCATGAGTCAGGTGGAGTTCAATACATGTACATACAGGGAATGATTAATATTTATTCATTTAAAGTGATTGAGTACTATTAGTACAACAGTGCCTGTTTCTGTACTAAATTTACTAATATGGGATGTCTGCTGTGGCTCCACTGGTAACACTCATGTCTGTGGTTAGAACATTGAGCAACCTAGGCTGAGACTTCAGCTACTCAAGAAAGGATTTCGGCAGGGTGGCTCATTTTCCAGCTGGTGCAGGTATGATGGGCAGAGTGGTATTCTCTAGTGCTGTACATTTTTTCTAAGTTTTCTGAATATTCTAAATGTTTGGACAGGAGGGATCTGGCAGAGAGCCAGGGAGGGAGCAGTGCGTCAATAACTTATTTTGGGAGCAAGCTTGGAGACCATGGGTTGAATGGCCTTCTTTGTTGCTGACGTAATTCTACGAATCCAGCCAGAGATGTCATCTGTCAGATGATAAGTATAAACTGAGGTCCATCTGTCCTCTTAAGCCCTTGTAATAAATGCTACGGCACTGTTTTGGAGAAAAGCGCAGGAACAATTCTGCTGTCTAGGCTAATGTCAATATTTTAGTGGGTATCAAATTGTAATGAGTATCTGGTCTTTGCTGCATTTCCTGCATTACAATAATGACTTCAACCAATGAAGTGTGTTTTGAATAGTGAAGCACTTTGTAATGTAAATGATCTTAATAGGAGTGTACATTCTTATTTTTATTTAAACTGTAATATAACTGAATTCTTAAATTAATTGTTTGCACATTGTATTTACGCAGCTACAGCAGTTGAAATGTAATTACAGAGGAATACACTTGCTAACAACAAAAATATGCCTGAGGTGTTTGAACTCCTGGGATTCCATAAAGTCTGTTAGACTGGTCTTGTATCTAATTAGTTGCTCAATGGGAAACTTGCCCAGTGTTTTTTCAAGTGCAGTCTTTGAGCCCTCCAAAGGTCTACTTAAAGCAGAATTCAACTCTGTAGGGATGATATATTTCATCTTTCCTGGTTCTTGCTAGCAACTGCATGAAAATAGGGCAAGAGCAATGAGATGTCAGCAAGACCTCCAGACTCCAAATCCTCTCAGCAATGTCATTTGCTACAGATTGATCTTACAAGAATGGCAAGGGAGAGCCAAACTCTGTATTTCACAGGGCTTGAAACCATAAGGCAAAGACCCTCCTCTCCCGTAAGTTGATCCATCTGAGATGACCTACTCGCTGAGCTGTAAAATAGATGTGGGTGACATTCCCCACGGGCAGTGTGAATGAGACAAAAGTGTAAACGTTAAGGACAATGGTTAGTACCTTTAGCAGCTTGTGCCAAATTGCAGAACCTGGGTCCTCCTTGACCAGGAGCCACTGTAACAGCCTGCCTGGTGAAGTTCAGCCTCCTTTCCAGTTCAGAGATCTGTGCAGGAAACTGGCAACCTACACAGCCTGAGAGTTGGGTTGGGCCTTCAGCTGTGTTTTAACAGTTCTGCCAGCTGCTCATTCTAGCCTTGAAGAAGCAGCTGCTCTTCCTCTTCCTCTTCCGCACTGTTCCACCTTCCAAAGCAATGACACAAAAGCGACATCCATGAATAGCAGAGAATGTTTAATCAGGGTGAATGCAATAAAACCAGATCAGAAACAAACAGCATACAATCTGTCAAATTCTTTGTGCATTGATTAGACATAACAGACAGGTCCTCATGAGCTGAGTGCCTGCAGCTGAGTGCTCTTGTAATCACTGGAAGGACTATTTTAGATCAGAGTTCTGCAGAAGAGATAATCAAGCATTAACTTTGTTTCTGTCTCTGGTACTGGCAAACCTGTAGAGTTTCTCCACTTTCTTTCTTTTATTTCAGATCTCTAGTATCTGCTGTACTTTGTTTTTATTTTAGATCAGTTGTGAAAGCAAATTTATGAAGGTGAGCTCAACGAGTCACTCTGGAAAGAATTTCTTACTACCCTAGTTAAAATTCTGTCTTAATCTAAGTTATGGCATAGGACTTTAATTATGCTTTTACCATAAATGTTAGCTTTCAAGTTCAAATAGTGGCAAGGCATTTCATGTGGAAATGGGGCAATAAGACTATTTTTGATGCTTCCATGGCCTATCGTCCCTTTCTTACCTGTTGAGTTGGCATAAAAGTGCTCCAATTTTGTTTGAAGTTGGGATTTCTAAAACAACACCAAATAATGAGCTATATTATGCAGTTTGAATCTTCTTTCAGATATGAGATGTATTTTAGTGCTTCATCAGCGTTCCTGTAACTGCTGTCCAAAGGCTTTCACTGAGCACTTATCCACCGATTCGCATAATTATGGACACCATCTATTTATATTATTCTGCCAAATGTGCCATGTTGAGATTCATGTTTTATTCCTTAACCATCTGTTTCACTTTTGCATAAAAGATTTTTCTGAATGTTATGAAAATCGATGTGAAGAATTCTTTCACTGTCTACCACTGAGCAGTATTTCTATCCAAATTGCATTTTTAAATTACTTGTTCTGGTCTTCAGCATTCCATTCACTTCCCATATAGCTTCAATTTTCATTGGATTTGTTTTCTTCTGGCCGTGTACTGCCTTTTTTTTGCCTTTTCCTTCAATTCTTTAGTTCAGTTAAAGTCATGAGATTTTTATAATACTGCTGCTCTCTCAGCTATTCATTACATATGATCATTCTTACAATTCTGTTTTGCATTTTAGTGTATTTTTAATAACATTGTTCTTTCTTACCTATTGCAGATTTACTGTTGTTTCTTTTCTCCTCTTTCTTCAGTCTATATTCAGATGTTCTCCTTGATGTATTCTTCAATAAAATACATGCTAATGTTTCTGGTACCTCCTTAGTGTTCTTGGAACCCTTTTCAAAGACTTTAAAAGTTGACTTTTTTTCCACAAAGCGACCAGTAGGCTAGTTAACTGTAATACAGTGGCAAGAGCATATATGGATTTTCAGAAGGTATTTGAATATATTTCAAGAGGATAGTAAAGCTATTTAGATAAATGGTAGGAGAAATATAACAGCATGAATGGAATATTGGTTGAGAGACAAGAAATAAAGATTATTGCTGAAGAAAAGTGCATTTTGTTGAAGCTTTTCTCCATGTAGGACAATTCACATGAAATACCAATGCAAGAAGAAAATGTAAATATGATTTAATAAATTTAAATGTAAAGACAAACCTTCAATAAAATGTAGCACAGAACATGAATATTCAAACAATGAAATAAAGTTTAGGTTAGTTAGGCATTACATGGGCTTATGAATGTTGGAGTGGGTATCCCAGAGGCTAGTGGTTCTCCAATTTTTGTTATGTACATAAATGACTTTAACTTGATTGAATGGAATACAAATTTTCAAATGTTCAGATGAGACAAAAGTAGAAGTTTTGAAAAATAGTGAAAAGGGTTATAAATCTTCAGGAAGATGAGTTTGAATTGGGAATGCAACATAATGTCTCATTTATCCATATTATGCTTTTTATGAGCCAAATATTAATTTCTTAATTTAATGGTTGCTGGAACATGGAAATAGTTGAAATATAAGCTATCATGTTTTTTTTTAGAAAAATCCTCATCCTGCCTTAAAGGGGGAGCATATAGAAAACCAGAGAGAACACAACATTAGAATTAGTTTTGGATTGCTCTAAGAAGAGCACTAGATGCACGAGATCCTTCCTGCCACAATTTATTACATGCATCTTGTCTGAAGTATACCATCTAAAATTTCATCTGTAGCTTTAAATATTATAATGTTACAATTCATAAATAGATATTGTGAAAACTCAAGCATTTACTTGCTTCCAGTAGTAGTTTCTAATGACTTACTAATTATCATAACTTTGTCAAATAATCTAATTCTCTTGTTCTATTTGTTTTTCATGTATTAATTATATGTACATACCCTATTCTTCAATTGACCTTGTTCTGTTTACTTTCAGTGACTTAGGAAAATGAACACCGAGAATCAATGGAAATACATTTTTCAATGGTTACAGTATTAGTTGAATGATTAGAACCCAGACAGTACTGGTACAGAAGTCATCACTTGCTTGGGAGAATATTACCAGTGAGATTTCAGTCTCTTGCTCTTGGGCCTTGTTTAGTCATTCACTTTATTTTAAGTGATACGGAGCAAGGAATCATAAATGTTGTGGCTAAATTTACGAATGAGAAGGAGGCTGCTTGATATAATTAGTCAACAGCTCTATTATTATTTTATCTTGTGATTAGCAGGAATGCAGAATGTGATTTAGATAGATGATAGCTTAATTTTGTCAAGCAATTCTTTTAGTTCAGGTGTGATTCCGTTGGTCATGTTGATTTCCACTGAAACGGCTAAACAGCATATCTGTTCCTTTGGCAGAAGTGAGGACTGCAGATGCTGGAAACCAGAGTTTAGATTACGGTGGTGCTGGAAAAGCACAGCAGGTCAGGCAGCATCCGAGGAGCAGGAAAGTCGACGTTTCAGGCAAAAGCCCTTCATCAGGAACGGAGGCAGGGAGCCTCCAGGGTGGAGAGATGATTGGGGGGGGGAGAAGGGGTATGGAGAAGGTAGCAAAGAGTACAATAGGTGAATGGGGGTGGGGATGAAGGTGATAGGTCAGAGAGGAGGGTGGAGTGGATAGGTGGGAAGGGAGATTGGCAGGTAGGACAGGTCATGGGGTCAGTGCTGAGCTGGAAGGTTGGAACTGTGGTAAGGTGGTGGGAGGGGAAATGAGGAAACTGGTGAAGTCCACATTGATGCCCTGGGGTTGCGAGGGGGAAGATGAGGCATTCTTCCTCCAGGCGTCGGGTGGTGAGGGAGCGGTGGTGGAGGCGGCCCAGGACCTGCATGTCCTCAGCAAAGCGGGAGGGGGAGTTGAAATGTAGGGCCACAGGGCGATGGGGATGATTGGTGCTGGTGTCCCAGAGGTGTTCCCTAAAGCGCTCTGCTAGGAGGCTTCCAGTTTCCCCAATGTAGAGAAGACTGCATCAGGAGCAACAGATACAATAAATGATATTGGTGGATGTACAGGTAAAACTTTGGATGTGGAAGGCTCCTTTGGGGCCTTGGATGGAGGTGAGGGAGGAGGTGTGGGCACAGGTTTTGCAATTCCTGCGGTGGCAGGGGAAGGTGCCAGAATGGGAGGGTGGGTTGTTGGGGGGCATGGACCTGACCAGGTAGTCACGGAGGGAACGGTCTTTGCGGAAAGTGTGAAGGGGTTGGGAGGGAAATATATCTCTGTGGTGGGGTCAGTTTGGAATGGCGGAAATGTTGGCGGATGATGCGGTTTATGCGAAGGTTGGTAGGTGGAAGGTGAGGACCAGGGGGGTTCTGTTCTTGTTACGGTTGGAGGGGTGGGGTTTGAGGGCGGAGGTGCAGGATGTGGACGAGATACGTTGGAGAGCATCTTTAACCATGTGGGAAGGGAAATTACGGCCTCTAAAGAAGGAGGCCATCTGGTGTGTTCTGTGGTGGAACTGGTCCTCCTGGGAGCAGATACGACGGAGGCGGAGGCGGAGGAATTGGGAATACGGGATGGCATTTTTTCAGGAGATAGGGTGAGAAAAGGTGTAATCCAGGCAGCTGTGGGAGTTGGTGGTTTTGTAAAAAATGTCAGTGTCAAGTCAGCCATCATTAATGGAGATGGAAAGGTCCAGGAAGGGGAGGGAGGTGTCAGAGATGGTCAGGTAAATTTAAGGTCATGGTGGAATGTGTTGGTGAAGTTGATGAACTGCTCAACCTCCTCACGGGAGCACGAGGTGGCATCGATGCAGTCATCAATGTAGCGGAGGACAAGGTGGGGAGTGGTGCCGGTGTAACTGCAGAAGGTGGACTGTTCTACATAGCTGACAAAGAGAAAGGCATGGCTGGGGCCCATACGGGTGCCCATGGCTACCCCTTTGGTCTGGAGCAGGAGAGTGGAAAGGTGCCCTTAGTGAGCGAGTAGGAAGTGTAGAGTGCAAAAATAGTGGGGGGATTTGAAGGAGAAATCGTTAAGGGTGAGGACCAGTTCAGACAAACGAATGAGAGCGTCAGTGGAAGGGTACGTCGGGAGATGAAGAAACTGAGGGCTTGGAGGCCCTGGTCATAGCAGATGGAGGTGTAGAGGGATTGGATATCCATGGTGAAGATGAGGCATTGGGGGCCAGGGAAACTGAAGTCTTGGAGGAGGAGGAGGGCGTGGATGGTGTCTCGAACGTATGTGGGGAGTTCCTGGACTGGGGGGATAGGACAGTGTCAAGGTAAGTAGAGATGAGTTCAGTCGGGCAAGAGCATGCTGAAACAATGAGTCGGCCGCGGTGGTCAGGCTTGTGGATCTTGGGAAGGAGGTAGAATCGGGCGGTACGGGTTTCCTGGACTACGAGGTTGGAAGCTGTGGGTGAGGGATCTCCTGAGGTTCTGTATGGTCTGGGAGATCATGGTTTGGTGATGGGGTGTGGGGTCATGGTCGAGGTTGTGGTGGGAGGAGGTGTCTACGAGTTGGCATCTGGCTTCAGCAGTGTAGAGGTCAGTGCGCCAAACTACCACTGCACACCCTTTATCTGCTGGTTTGACAGTGAGGTTGGGAGCAGAGGGAGTGGAGGGCTGTGCGTTGTGAGGGTGAGAGGGTGGAGTGGGAGAGGGGGCATAGACAGTTGGACCCAGTTAATGTCTTGGCGGCAGTTGGAAATGAAGAGATCAAGGGCGGGTAATAGGTCAGCGCGGGGTGTCCAGGTGGATGGAGTGTGTTGGGAGCGTGCGAAGGGGTCCTCGGAAGGTGGGCGGGAGTCCTGATTGTAAAAGTAAGCTCGGAGGCAGAGGCGGCAGAAGTGTTCGACGTCACGGCATGTATTAAATTCATTGATGGGTGGGCGGAGAGGGATAAAGGTAAGGCCTTTGCTGAGGACTAATAGTTCATCCTCAGCGAGAGGGAGGTCTGGGGGGATGGTGAAAACTCGGCAGGGCTGGGAGCTAGGACCTGGTGTGGGTGTGGAGCTGGGAGTGGGTGCGGAGCCTGTAACTGGAGTGTGTGTGGTGGTAGGAGGTATGGGAGTGGAGTCATCAGCAGGGGTGATGTTCCCTTCAGGGTTCTGGGGTGGGGATGGTGACAGTGGGACCAGTGGAGGGATGTGTCAGCAGAATGTAGGTGAGTGGCATTGGTGGGGTGGAAGTGGTGGTGAACACGGAAGTGGGGGGGGGCAGAAGTCACTGGGCATGTGACATCAGCAATAACATGAGGGGGTGGAAGTGATGTCACGTGAGGTGCATGAGGAATCGTGAGGGGTGGAAGTTGCCATGATGGGGGCAGACGTGACATCATCAATCACTGCGGGGATGGTAGCTGTACTAGCCACATGGCTAATGGCGTCTGAGCAGTTTTTATATGAGCTAGCAGTTGATAACTGATTACGATTAAAATTCATTTCCATCCACTTTTCCTCTGCTTTCTCCAATTCTGCAACTATTTTCAAACATTTGCTGCTATACCATCCTTTTACCAATAATGACACTCAGAATCCACATTGGTTTATCTTTTAAAATTGCCATGTAGTCTTTACTCAGTTCTCTCAAGCAGTTCAGTCTTAGTATTTTGCTGTGTTGACCCACCTATGTATTTGCTTTTATATGAAGTCTCTGTCAGAACAAAATAGCATGGGGCGTATGTTGAAAATGGGTTGATTTCCTAACACAACATCATTAGGTTCTGAGAAATGCCCATGTGGATGAACAGGCTAAGAAGCAAAGGATAAATGAAAAAGTGAATTACTTTGGGGTTGGGTCAGCATATGGATTCCACATGTCAATTCAGAAAATAGATAATTGGTGGGTTTGTCTACCTCCCTGGTCACACATCTGCACAAGATGGCATCAAAGACACACGTTTGACCAGGGAGGTAGATGGGCCCATGTGCTCACCACATCAGATGCTGCAACTCAGGAGTTGCCCCTTGCACTGTGGTAGACCTTCATTATCTCTACAGGCACGCTCCCAAAAGCAAAGCCTACTCCACAAATTGGGAGCTGGGAAGTGCTGGTAGATGGGATGGTGAAGAGGAGGGCAATTCTTCTCTGAAGACTGCCAAATGAGGCCATGCCACCAAACACTGTCAGCCTGGACCCAGACACTACCTGAGTCAGTGTTGCTGCATGATTAAGAGGAACATACAGCAGTGCAGTGGCAAAGTCTATGCTCTTCTGTGCTCTGAAAGGACCTCTTTTCTCTGCTATCTTACTCTAACTCTGCCACTACACACATCTCATCAGGGCTCATGGATGAAAACACACACAACTGTGTGTATCATGTCCATTGTACAGCTCTCACCCACCTCATCCTTCCAAGCTGCTAAATCTATTTTTGCACTCTACACTTCCTACTCGCTCACTAAGGGCACCATTCCACTCTCCTGCTCCTGCAGTATGCCTAATATCACGTTCATCCACTTCCACCCACTCAATCCCTTGCTTTATTGTCAGAACAATTGTCCCACTCCCAGTCAGATGTGTCCTCAGCACCTTGACTGATAGACCTGTAAACCCTGGACTGGTTGCACTTGACCTTCAGGATTGACTGCAAGAATACAAATTTCTGGAAATTTCTCGGCTGAAGCTCCTGTCTGACCATAGCCAACTCCCTGGACTGGAATTGGAGGAGCTTTTTAACTGACTGAGGTGTCATCCCCTGACTGACTCTGGTTTTCAGTGGTCCTAATAAGGACTGGTCTCCTTTTGATATTCAGACCAGGCTATTTGCTTGAAGCACATGCCGTCTGTTTGCCACACCAGCTGCTGGCACTTGCTGCAGATGTTGTTGCTGAAGCCCAGTGCCCTATACTGAATGTTCACCACATCAACTGCAAAATGCTCCCACCATGACAAGCTGCCTGACTTTCTTCATGATTTTTAAAAAAACAGGCCATAGAGGTTGACAGCCTCCAATAAGTACAAAGTGGGTGAGTACTGAGCAAGTTAGCTAAGAGCCATGAGATTCTGGCGGTGATGTGTTGTTGAGCGCCAAATCGTAGGTATCCCCAAGCTCCAAATAGAGTGCAGAAGGTTTGTGAATTGATCTGTGAGCAGGCATGATGATGTAGTAAGACTGGTGCTTTGCCAGTACAGATTTGTATGGTTGAAGCGTTGAGGAAGGTGATGGCCATGGAGCAGGCAGGAACATTGTGGTGAAGCAGCAGTTGAGAGAAGGCTGGGACAAGTATTCAGCAAGGCTACAGCCATCACGTTACTGGTCTGACTTGTAGATTCATAATTTGCACCATCTAGTTTCTCTGGAAAGGAGAGGGGAATTGGAAGTGGTGTATAAGTAAGGTCAGCTGGGTTAGTAATGGGATGCAATTTCATAATAATAAGATAGTTGCCTTTCAG
Organism: Chiloscyllium plagiosum; assembly: GCF_037043375.1. Taxonomy (NCBI): domain Eukaryota; kingdom Metazoa; phylum Chordata; class Chondrichthyes; order Orectolobiformes; family Hemiscylliidae; genus Chiloscyllium; species Chiloscyllium plagiosum. The sequence continues at coordinate 31,227,393 of NW_028270153.1, read as the reverse complement.
TAGTGAGGTTCCAGTCCCCACTTAAAACTTATGGGTAAAAACAGAACATATTTTCTCAATGTCGAGACACTGATTTTTTTTTTCAATCGTGCTGTATTTTATCACCATTCCTGCCATTGCCCATGCCAAACTAGGGAAGGAAACATGCTATGTCTGTGGACTTTGCATAAAGTACAGCTGCTGATGAATACAACTTGAGTACCAGAATGATTGGATGTGAAATGATAAACTCTACAGAATGGAGAAAAAGTTAGAAAGACTGAGATTGCCTGTAGCGTCACATTTGTGTGGGAAGTAGTGTGAGTGTTTCCAAATACATGAGGTGTATCATTCTCTCGAATATTATTATGATTGTTGTGAAAATTAACAATGAATATTCCATTTTCATCACTTGATTTTAATAGCTGTGATCTTTATGGGCTAAAAATGGGTTTAAAAATGGCTGCTGTGATCAGCTGTCATGCCTTGGCATCCCACATGGACTATATAAAACCGATTTGGTTTGGTCATACCGTTCTAATCAAGGGCTATTGAAACTTGATGAGATGTCAAGAAATTTGTATCCCATGGATAACTCGTTCTTGTATAACTACATATTGAGAGATAAAATGTTACCTATAGCTATCCAAATTGAAAAGAAACAATGATGCGTATACCAGAATCCCCTTCCCCCTCCCCCTCCCTCCCTTTCTCTATATATATTTCTCTCTCTCTCAGCAATGTGGAAAATATTGCAGTTCACTGAGAACTCAAGATTTTGTTTGAATTCATTCATGGGGTTTGAGTTTGCTGGCTGGATCTGCGTTTATTGCCCATCCATAATCACCACCCTTAAAGTGTGAATTTTGCACTGCTGAAAAAAAGGACAATGGTAAACTATAGAATTCAAGTCTTTTCATTCTCTCAACCCAAAGGACACTTAAGATCTGAAATAATATTTACCTGTACCTTCCTGTCTGTACTAGACCTCCCTCTCCATGCTTGGTAAGTTCATCACTTGAATTTGTGTGTGTTTGTTGTCATGTTTTTCTTTGGGTGGGACAGTAAGTGAAAAAACGTCCATTCTGTCACTTGAGAAAACTTTGGAATTGGCAGTTGTTAATTTTGATCTTTGTAATTAAGTGAAATTGAAGTGTGATAGCAGCGTGCTAAACAGAAATGAATTTAAAATAAGCTGTTGCAACTGACTGGGCAGAGATTAGGGGAGTTGTGACCACCCTCCTCACTAGGCCATAACACTGTTCAAATTGAAATTTACCTTTGAATTGAAAAAGGCATTAACTGTTAATGTTTGAATTTTGTTGATTTTTGTTGGTTTATTACAGTAAAAGCTTCAAATGAAATGTTGTCCAGCAGTTTTCTTTCTGCTGGTATCATAGGAATTCCTTTGAGAGAAGTTATCAATCTCCAAAGAGATCATGACTCATACACACATTCTCCATTTTTGCTCAAAAATAAACAATAGTCAATTTTTTGGCTTGAAACAGCAGTTGGATTACTGGACCTAGGTGTTCTGAATTAACTTCAGTTTTTTTTTTTCTGTTGCCAATCTGTAGTTGTCAATGTTTTTTTTAAATCATAGCTGTAACAACAATGTAGGCGTAGAATTTTCTGGAATGAGACACGTTGTATGCCATGTTGGATTTTCGTTTCATTGGAGATTTCTTTTTCTGTTGCCCTTCAGCATCAATTGCTTTTGTTTGGCACCTGAGGTCTTAGTTGACCAATGGAATTAATTAAATTTATACATAAGAATGCAAGAGCAAATGACAGATTTAAAAATACAATGATTTTGAGCCAAGCTAGCTTTAGAAAGATTAGATTGAGAAGAGACAATGGAAAAATACAAAACATCTAGATTTTAAAAAATATCTTGCAGCAATTTGCTACATGTAGTATTGAAACTCTGCTGTTTAAAGCATTCTATTTCTGTACTTTCAAGAGTGGATGTCAGGAATTTGATTCACCAATGACAAATGATCCATATGCCATAAAATAGCAGTGCTAATTTTTGAAATTTAATTCAGCAATTCTTTAATTTGTGGAGTGAGATCCTATTTTTTTCAAAGGAATGTGAATTGGAGTTTTTACACACTAAAATAATCCCACTCACATTTAATGCCCTGTTATCTTTCTGAGCAAACTCTATGCCATTTTTACATCTGTTGTAAACTTGATGTACTATTAATATTTTCCTTGCCATGTCTGAATAGAATGGAAATTTATGATTACTTGTAATTTTCACAAAAAAATCTATGAAAGTGTTTGTTGCAATACCATGGCACCTATATTAATAACTGAAGTCATAGACAAAAACAAAATTAAATTAAACAATTCACAGCTCTTGGGGAAAGAGAGTACCACTTTGTCCAATGCAGAATGCCACTGCCAAAGAAGACCACCACTACAGGCTGCTAAAATACCGGTTGCAATAATCGTTGGGCTAGAAAGTTCTTTCATTCAGCAATTAAAGATATGCAGAAGTTATGTTTGTTAGGATTTGATAATAAAGACACAAAGCATTTAGGTAACTGTCTTCTTTCTGCTATTTCGGTGTTAACCCACTTAAAGTGAATAACTTCTTTATTAGAATATCAGACAAATGAATGTTATACAAACGCAAGAGCTGTTTGTTTACTAACATCAAAAACAGTAATTCTTTGGATGACCCTCAACATCACAATCTTACTCCCATCCAAATCTTCTAACTTAGAGGCAGATATGCTCCCCATTGCAACACAAGACCGCAATAGTAATTCTAGCCTTGTATTTATACGCTGTCGTTGTTTTCAAGAAACTCCTGAAGACCATAATGGTTAGTAAGAATTTGGTTTAAGGAACCTCCTGCTTTTAGTAGCAAAACCAAACTGTTATTTTTCTTCTTCCAAACTATAGAAATAAAGCAGATAAATCTCATGTATCGCTCTGCATGTAGGTGCTACTGTTGTAAATTACATTTAACCAAGTGTTTATTGGAAGCAGAAGACAGGAATGGAATCTCTGTTGTTATTTAGCCCCAAGCTATCAGCAGAGGAAAAAAGCTGAAATGTTGGAAGGTTAGCTTGCTGTGTGTGGGATGAAATGCTGCTGGTAATGCATTCAATGCTTCAGAAAAATGGGTTGCAATCTGATAAACATAAATGTTGAAATTGTCACTGAATTTCTATGTAGGACAGCTATGAAAGCAGCCTGACTGATTTCACTCAAGTCAAGCACTTGATCTACATACTATGATTTATTTTGTTGCTGTGCAAAAGTTTTCAAATAAATCAAGCAAAACAGATTAAAGATACAGATGTTATAAATGATCATGGTTTGTCAATACCAATTGTGGAGTTTATGAAAAAACAAGAGGGGCATTAGGCCCATGGTGCCAGTGTAAACTCACCAATCTGTAAGATTTGCTTGCAATAGTTCAAATGTGACCTTTTAGACATTGGAATTAGAGAATCACATGCAGAGATGCATAATAACTTATTTAGAACATGCTATAGTGGCACAGCAGGTTGGAGTGTCACAGTAATAAGATATTTGTTTGTGTTCCTGATCCTTTGAATCATTGTTTCCTCATTGACGCTACATTGCTTGGGAAACCGGGTAAGAAGTTTACTAGCACCTGTGTACCTTAAACAGAAATATTTGTAAAATATGATGTATCAGCATGTTGGATGCATAATTTATAACTTGTAGAATACCACAATAAACTATTAAAACAAATGCAAAGTATTTAGGATGCTGGAAATCTGAAGTGAAAATGGACTATGATTTTTTTTAAAAAAGTCAGCAAGTCAGTCAGCATGAATGGTTCTCTTGAAATGTTGAGTTGCTCCTGATCTGCTGAGCATTTTCTCTGTTTTCTATTTCTTTTATTGGAATAAGCACTGAGTTTCACCAGTGCAATGTTCACACTCATTATCGTCTGACCAGGAAAGATTCACAAATTAACCACATCACTAGATTCAATCAGGGCACTTTTCGGTGGTTAGCACTGTTGCCTCACAGCGCCAGGGACTGGGTTCGATTCCCACCTCTGGTGACTGTTTGTACATTGTCTCCGTGTTTGCGTGGGTTTCCTCCAGGTTTACCAGTTTCCTCCCAAATCCAAAGATGTGCAATTCAGGTGAATTGGCCATGCTAAGTTGCCCGTAGTGTTAGGTGCATTAGTCAGGGGTAAATATAGGGTAGGGGAATTGATCTGGGTGGGTTACTCTTTGGATGGTCAGTGTGGACTTGTTGGGCCAAATGGCCTGTTTCTAGACTGTAGGGAATCTAATCTGATTTAATCTAAACTTTTGGGTGCCCAAGTTAAAATCCCTCCGTCAATATAGAATGTCAGCTTTGTTTTGTCACTTGTGACATGCCAATACAATTCTCACAATGAATATCACTGAGATATGTAGCCACTTCATTCAAGTACAATTTCATTTTACATTAATTGCAAAAGACAACAAGAAATCTTACATTTACTATTAAAAGATAAATTGCACCTCTCCACTTGTTTTGTGATGGCGTAACCAAAGGGGTTTTAAAGTGCAAATTTGCTTTTGACATTGAATTGTAGTAAAATCCATATTTATTTTATATTGTGAAATGCCTTGAGGGAAAAGTCAGATCGCTGGGAGGGTAACAGATTGGAGGAGGGGGGTGATTTTAAGAAGGGGCACAAACAGAAAAACATGTAAACAGAGAAGTGAACATTTTGGACTATGGGTAGAAGTGATTATGAAAAATAATTGATAGTCTGAAAAAAGAACTTAGCACAGAGAGGAAGACTGTGGAAAGTGAGTAAAATGAGATTGGGTGGATATCTAGAGGAATAGAAGAGAAGCACATCAGGATTCTCTCGAACATGAGAGAAATTGACAATGTTGTCTCCCATATTGGAAGGAAGTATATTATTGTCAGGAACATTTATGGAAGTGTCGAGTTTGAAGATGTGGATTAGCCTCTTAGATCAGCTGTGGTTTAACTGCATCCTCCGTAGTCATCTGTTGGTACTCTGTTAGGTTTGAACTTGTACAGTACAGAGCATATTGCTCTGCAGCCTTACCAACAGGTGCAGTCTGTTAATAAACATGACGTAAACATAGTTCAACAGTCGTATGAAGATCCAGTATTCTGGGAAAGAAAGCTTGCCTGTGGTAGGATAATAAGACCTGGGAATGACAATGTTTGAACTCTTTCACTTCCCATCCAGCGATTGAAGTGCATGTTAACCTTCTGATAAACCAAAAGTCAGATTTGTGTGTTGGCTGTTTTAACAGTACTGGCACAGTTCTTAGATATAATTAAGGCTCAAGCCACAGTTTAGCAGAGGTTTGAATAGTAGAAATGCCATGCAAGATCTGAAAACTGTAATATCATCAACAGTGATATCCCAGTTCAGTACTGATGGCGTGTCAAAGTGTCATCTTTCAGAGAAGATGTTAAACTAAGGCCCATCCACCTGCACAACAGGATGCAAAAGAGTCCACAGCACTATTGCAAAGAAAGAGGAGCCAATAAATTATCCCTCATTCAACATCACATCCAGATGGATTATCTGGTTATTGTCACATTGTTTCTTGTGAGATTTTGCTGAGTGCTGTTTAGTTGCTGCCTTTTCTATGTTACAACAGTGACTGCACTTCAAAACAAAATTGACTATAAAGCATTTCTTGAAGAGTCTGTGTGAAAAATATAAATGTGAGTCTGTCTTGCTTGCTTTTCTGCATAGCTTATACTTCCCGTACATGTCACCTCTATTTCCATCCCACTGTTAATTACACTTCAACAAATATAGTACTCAGACTTTAAACAAAGGTATTGGAGATCTGCTAGTAAATACATAATATGCAAAGATCGTTTCAGTTGCCTTTTTTTCACACCCAAGTTGCTGTTCAGGATTTTGTACAGCTGTTGACTATTATATTGCCCTTTGCCATCTGATAATTGAAGCCCAGCAACGTTCATTGAAAATGTGCACAATAAGCAGTCTCGTGTGTACCATAATTGTACCACTTTCATGCTATTAAGTGTTCAGAAAGACTTGAGTTATTTAGATCTTCAATCAAGATTTATCAAGGGAATTTTATAGTAAAATGAACTATTTCTCTGGATTGATTGAATAATTGTAATTATTAAGAATAATTTGGTTTGAACCGGAAAGCTAAGGAAATTTGCTAAGTTTAGTAACAATGTGTATAGTGATGCTGTATATTGTATAATAAGAGAATCAAGATAGACTTGCTAGATAGAACACAGTGTGCAGTTTTGAGTGCCACATTATTGGAAAGATATGGAAGAAATGGAAATGGCAATGAGTTTCAAAATCAATTTTTACTCAGTGTGAATAGACTGAGAGTTCTGTGCTACTAATTGATAAAGTGGTGTCCATGAAATATTTTGAAAAGAGGTTAGATGGTAGTTTAAGCAAGGTCAGTAAAAGACATGTGGTGCAAGGAGGAAAATAGGATTAGAATTGAGACTCTTATGGAGAAAACCACAAGCATACATAGACTGGGTCAAATTGTCTCATCCTGTGCTGTGACATTTATGATTAAAGATTCATTCATCTGACTTTGCTTTCACTGATATTGATCTGAAAGATGTGAAGACCTAATCATTGGTATATATACATTTATATGTGTATTGCGTACAGTTTCAGTTGATGACAAATGGCCACCGTCCAGTTTATTGTATTAACTTATCGGAGGGAATGCTGTATTGGAATTATATTAAGGTGGCCAGGCAACAATTTCATAAAGTAATTTCATAAAGCACTGTAGCGTTTCATTAAACAAGAAAAGAAAATAAGACACAACATAAAAATTGAACTTATGCCATCTGGACACCTCTGCCATTGAAATATTTATCGGGTATTGTAACTGTTGTAGGCAAAAATAGTAAGCGACCAATTTTCTGCAACATAGGTCCTACAAATAGTAAATGAGAGAACAAAGCAATTAATCTTTTTTGTGATTAGCCATAACACTGATAAAATTCTCTGCTTATTTGAATTTTTAACTTACCATCTGGAAAAAGCTATTCTAATGTTTGCAGCCACAAAAATGTCTATCTGGATGATGTGGTGAAGCCTTGCAAATAAATTTGAACCAATATCATCTTAAGCAAGAGGTGAATGCGCTAGCAGCTTAAGCCAGACTGAGACAAATTAAGGTTTTATGGCTGCAACATTTCTCTGAAAGGTTGGGTAATCACAGTTCACAGGATGTAAAGAAGAATAGCATATAGTAAAACTCCTAATGAAGGGTGTCTGGGAAAAAAAATCTTCTTAATTGCAACTGGAAACTTAAAATATAAAAATAAATTCAGTGAAGTTGATTGAGGGTTTGTCATAACTGAGTAGAGGTATGGAAGGATTTGTGTTAACAAAGAACGCTCCAGATGACAAAATCAAGACTACAGCTTGACATTTGAGATAAAATGTGCATAAGACCCAGCAGGAGGGGAATATATATTTGGAAATTATTGCTGGTTAAGGAAGCTGTGAGATATCATGAGGGAGAGAAGGAAATCATCAGTCCACTGCATGATTGCAGTAAAAGGAAGTTAAATGAGTTATTGAATTGCATCAGCAGAGGCTTAATAAAGTATAGAAAATAGAAGTAACTGATAGTCCTTCAACTGTGTGCTAATGCCATCACAATATAGAACATAGAACTGTACAGCAGAGCAACGGGCCGTTCAGCCCACAATGTTGTGCTAAACATGATACCAAATTAAATGAATCCCTTCTGCCTACTCTTGATCCATACTCCTCCATTCCTTGCAAATTCATGTGCTTATCTAAAGGTCTCTTAAATGCCACTATCATATTTTCCACCATCACCTTTGGGAGTGCGTTTCACACTCCTACCACTCTCTGTTTAAAAACCTGCCCCTCACATCTCCTTTGAACTTTCCCCTTCTCACCTTAGATGCATATCTTGTAATCTTAGACATTTCAACTCTGGGGAAAAAGATTCTGAATGCCAACCCTAATCCATGCATCTCCTAATTTTATAGACTTCTATCAAGCCTTTCCTCAGTCTCTGCCACTCCAGAGAAAACAACCCAAGTTTTCTAACCTCTTCTTATAGTTCATATTGTCTAATCCAGGCAGCATCCTGATAAATCTCTTCTGCACCCTCACCAAAGCCTCTATATCCATCCTGTAAGGTGGTGACCAGAACTGAATGCAGTACTCTAAGTACAGCCTAACCAAAGTCTTAGAAAGCTGCAACATGATATCCTGACTCTTGTACTCAATTCACTGACCAATAAAGGCAAGCATGCCATATACCTTATTTACCCACCCTATCTACTTGCGTGGCCACTTTCAGGGAGCAATGGATTTGACTCCCAAGATCCCTCGGTGCATCAAAGCTATTCACAATCCTGCCATTAACTGTACACTTTTCCTTAACATTTGATCTCCCAAAGTGCAACACCTCACATTTACACTGATTAGACTCCATCTGCCATTTCTCTGCCCATATCTGCAACTGATCTATATCCTGCTGTATGCTTTGACAATCTTCTACATTATCCACAACTCCACTCTCTAAGTCTGCAAACTTATTAATCTCATCCAAGTCACGTCTATATATCACAAACAGCAGAGGTTCCAGTCATGATCCCTGTGGAATGCCACTAGTCATGGATCTCCAGCCTGATAAAATCACCATTATCCTCTGCCTCCTATGGGCAAGCCAATTCTGAATACACATGACTAAGTCACTATGGATCCCCATGTATCTTAATCTTCTGGATAAGTGTACCATCAGGGACCTTGTCAAAAGCCTTCCTAAAATCTACCTAAATGACATCCATTGCTCTACCCTTATTGATCACCTTCATCACCACCTTGAATAATTCAGTCAAGTTAGTAAGACATGGCCTGCCCTGCACAAAGCCATGCTGATGGTCACTAGTTAGGCCATATTTTTCCAAATCTACATGATCCTATCACTAGGAATTCTCTCCAATAGCTTCCCAACCACTGTTGTGAGACTCACCGGTTTATAGTTACCTGAATGATGACTATTTGACTCCCAAGATCCCTCAGTGCTTCAAAGCTATTCACAATCCTGCCATTAACTGTACACTTTTCCTTAACATTTGATCTCCCAAAGTGCAGCACCTCACATTTACACTGATTAGACTTCATCTGCCATTTCTCTGCCCATATTTGCAACTGATCTATATCCTGCTGTATCTTTTGACAACCTTCTACATTATCCACAACTTTGAACAGAGGAACAACATTAGCTACTCACCAGTCCTCTGGGACCTTTCTGGTGGCTAGCGAGGACACAAAGTTTGGTCAAGGCCTGAGAAATCTCCTCTCTTGTTTCTCTTGATAACCTGGGGTACATACCATTGGGCACTGGGGACATATCCACCTTAATGGTCTTCAAGATACCCCATACCATTCTTTCTTGATCTCAAGATGCTATATTTATGCTCCACATAAATCTCATTATTGTCTATTTCCTTCTCCTGAGTGAATACTGATGCAAAGTACTTATAAGAATCTCACCCACATCCTCTGCCTTCAAGCACAATTTCCCTCCTTTATCCTTAAGTGGTCCTACCTTCTCCCTAGTTATCTTTTGTTTTTAATGTATGTATAGAATGCCTTAGGATTCTCTTTAACCCTACTTGTTAAGGCCATTTCATGGTCCTTTCCTGCTCTCCGAATTCCCTGCTTGAGTTCCTTCCTGCTTTCTTTACATTCCTCATGGGCCCTGTCTGATTTTAGCTTCCTAAACATTGTTCATGTTTTTTTTTCCTTTTGACTAAATTCATAACCTCCTTTATTATCCAAGGGTTCTGTAACTCGCCATCTTTGTCCTTCCTCCTTACTGGAATGCCCTGAATTTTCATCAGCAAGTCTTTAAATATGGTGCAACATAGGGCAAATTAAGGTGACACTAATGTCTTGCGAACTATAAATAATGAGACAAACATTAAGGTAGGTAGTTGTTTTACGTAGAATTATGTAGGATGTATAACACAGACAAGCTATTCAGTTGAACCTCCCTCTGCTGGCATTGATGCTCCACTTAAGTTTTCTGTAATGTGAATGCACTGGAGAGAATGCAGAAGTGATTTTCCAGAATGGTTCCAGTATGAAGCTAAATTGAAGCAGTTGGGACAGTTCTCTCTGGAAAGAAAGCTGAGAGGAGATCTGATAGAGGTTTTCAAAATCATGAGCGGGGGCTATACAGAGTAGACAAGGTGAAGCTGTTTCTCCTTGTATAAGAAACAAGAAAGAAAGGGCAGAGAATTAAAGGGATGTGCAAACAAAGCAAGGGTGATGTTAAAAACCAACCTTCTTCACTCAGCAGTTTGTTAGGTCGGTAATGCACTGCCTGGAAATGTGATGGAGGCAGTTTCAACTGAGGCATTCAAGAGGGCATCGAATGGCTACTTGGAAATAAAGGGAAAAGGCTGGAGATCAGCACTAGATAGAAGAGCTGGGCTTGATAATCGAGCTGGTGCAGGCACAATTGGCCAAATGGCTACCTTTTGCATCATAATTGTGTAATTCTATGAATTTTCCCTTGTTTGAATCCAGCAACTTAACCATCTATCCTTTCTCCCACATATGCTTGTGTAGTTTCCCCTTAGATGGATTAAAACTATAGGCTTCAACCACTCTTCAATGATAGAGACTTCCACCTTCATGCTGCTCTGTATAATCATATTTCTTCTAAATTTCCTGCTGGACTACTTGATTATTTATTCTGATGATATCTAAAGATGCTCCTCACCTGAAGAGGAAATATTTTTCTGTGAATCCACTCTATTGAAAAATACCTTTTACCATTTTAAAGACCACTGTTAGGTTATCCGAAGCTTGTGTTTTAAGAGAATCGAGATCCAGTTTGTATGTCTTATCTACATTACTAATATCACTCTTGTAAGTCTTCTTTTAGTACTCTCTTCTCTGCCTTTGTATTGAAATCATCATGATGCTGTAATATTGTAGTTCAAGAAGAATTGCTTTAAAAATCTACACACCAGAAGTAAATTAAATGTCTTTTTAACATGGAGGCTTCAGTAGACCATTTTTGTTGCATCGGAGTGTTAAACATCTTTTGAAACTGTTATGTCAGCCTCAAATTATAAACGGCAAATAATTGGGATTCACCTGAGCTAGGGGAATACAATAGATTCTTCTCGGGTACAAATAACTCCCCATGTATCAACTGATATCAAAGTGGGAGCTGTTCAAAATGATTGACTAAGGTATTTAAAAAGCTGATTTTTTTTCAGTTGAAAGTCTTTTTGAATTAGAATATCATAAGAATGGTCCATTTTTGGTTTACAGGAATTTCAATAATCACATCAATTGCTAAGCATTAAATGTAAAACAAAATAATAAATTCTGTTAGATTTTTAAAACTAATTCATGGGATGTGGGCATCACTGACTAGGGCAGCATGTAGTTTGGAGTCACATGTAGGGCTGACAATATCCTTTAAAGAAGAAACTGATGAACAAGATGGGTTTTTCCTAACAATTGTTTCATGGTCATCATTAGATGCTTAATTTGAGATTTTTACTGAATTTAAATTCCACCGTCTGCCTGGCAAGATTTGAATCCTGGTCTCCCAGAAAATTATCTGGGTCTCTGGATTAATCATCTAGTATTAATACCACGAGGCCATTGGCTCCCCAGTGATATTAACATCCTAATATTAGTAGTAATCTTAATGTACTAATGTTTATTGAAATCCCAATTTATCATTATTTTTACTCAACAACTTGGTCAGTCAAGACAAGGTACCATTGTATTGACTTTTTTTCACTATTCTCTTGAAACCTGAATTGTGTTCTCTTGTGCTAGTCTAAAATTAACTTGCCAGTCTGAATAGGTCTGTGGTTTGACTTTTACATGCAGAGGAATAGAGAAAGAGATTGCACGGATAAATGGAACTCGGTGCAGAAGTCACATGAAGGGCAGTGACCCTGACCGTTGGATCAATCTATGAAATCATTGTATTCCCAAACATTCGCTGTTTTGGAATTAGCTTCTATCTGTCATCTTCGTGTAGTTCAATAACTTCCAGCTCAGAAGCTGCATCGTCACTAGCAATGACCAGTTTAAAACTTGCAAGGTCAGCCTGTTCAAGCAGTGCTTTTCCCATTCTCCAAGATTAAACAATCCAGCAAAAAAACTTCCCAACTATCACTCTGGAATAGAAGTTATAAAATGAAAGTTTTTTTTACTATTGAGCTTAATTTATGATATTTTGAATTACCTTAATGGATGTATGGATTTCAATGTAGCCAAGTTTCCAAAAAATCTTTATGCCTTACAATAAAGTTCAGCTACTTTGATTGTGACAGCTAATGATACTTCATGAAATATTCAGAATTTATGAATGCCATTCCAAACAAAGGCATTCCTGTGTAGATGAGTTCTTTTTTAACAAAAGAAGCTCAGCCAGGCTTATTTAGTGCGTTAATTGAATGTAATTTCTGGATTTTCGATATTGTATTTGCTTTCAATGAATTAATTCAGAAAATCCTTGTAAATGATTAGTGTTGAAGATACTCTGAAAAATGTACAGTTCAGCTTTCTGATGTTCATCTTGGTGCTAGATTTTACTAAGTCATCTTTTTGATTTTGTTCTTCATGGTATGATCATTGAAATAACTGCATAGAGGTCAGTATCCTGTCACCAAGTCACCCTTTATTTACAATAGTCAGGAGACTCTGAATCCCCTGTAATATCTGACAGCCAGGGCTCCTTGATTGGGGTTGTCAACCTGAGGCAATCAAGGATCTTGTTGTCAGTAAGGTGCACCTGGTTCCAATCACTACAATTGTTTAAGTATAATAGTGATTCTGATTCCAGTATAAAGGCCAATTACATGAAGTAGGAACAGGTGGAGATCACTTCGCTGTTCAAACCTGCTCTCCCATTCCATAAGATCATGGCTGATTTTTGTGTTTAAATTCCACATTCCCAGCTACAGCTGATCAGCTTTGATTTTCATACCTAACACAAATCTATGCAACTCTGGCTTAAAAATATTTAGAGATCTCTACCATCTCCTGAGGCGGAGTGGTCCAAAGTCTCACAGCCTGAGACAATAAATTTATGCTAATCTGTCTTGAAAGGGTGATCCCTACTTTTAAGACAGTGATCCTATATCTGACTAATCTGAGAGGCATTCCTTTTGCAAGAATAGTTTGCATTTTCATTCTTCCTACCAAAGTGATCACCTTCACATTTTTCAATATCGTACTCTATCTGCCAGGTCTTTGCTCACTCACTTAGCATATTGATTTCTGCATGTAACCTGCTTAAGTTGTCTTACATACTTTCCTGCCTATCTTTTTGTCACCTGGGGGTTTAGCTAACGTTTCTTCACCCACCTCCGCTAAGTAACTAATGCAAATTGTGTAAGGTTGATGCCCCAGTACAGATGTCTGCAGGACTCTACTCATTGCATCTTGCCAATTAGACAAGGACCTATTTCTATATTCTCCCTGTTATGTGCCAGCTAGCCCATCTGCCATTGTAATGTGTTACCCCTTCAGCATGAGTATCGATTTTTCTCAATAAACATTGATCAGCACCTTAACGAATGCCTTTTGGAAATCCAAGTATCTATAGGCTCTCCTACTGTCTGCTGGGATATCCATGTCCATCCATATGTGAAGGTAAAATTACCATAGTCCCAGAGGAAAATAGGGAGACAACTGATGGCGGTTTAACCACGCCTCAAGCAAGGGGAGAGTTTGAGAAGGCAGTGACCTCAGCCAATGGGGAATAGAATCCACATTGTCGGCATCACCCTGCATCGCAAACCAGCCACCCAACCAACTGAATAACCAACCCCCAGTCATGGAGTTCCCTTGCCCACTTTTATTAGCGTCATGACCAACACCCAATCTTCCCAGGAGGCAGCTTGCTAATAGGTCACCTCCGTGCTCCTCATCTCTGTGATGGCACCTGGGCTCCTCAGGATGCCAGATCATGTAACCAGAAGACTGGCAGCTCTGGAGTCTCGGCAGCAAAATTGAGAGAGCTGAATGTTACTGTGGCAGTTGAAAAACAGGAGTCGAGGTGCTGTCATTTGTCTATGCGTGGAAAACAGAAATTGAAAACACTTGAAGCTGATAGAACCATCAGAGCATGAAGGAAATCTCTCTGTGCGATTACTTTTAGCTGCATTTGAAGCTTTTCATCTACTGAGCTCCATCGTTGGTGCATGGAATCTCTGCTTTTGGCTCCTTACCTGCTGCTGGGAGACTGATCCATTAAGCTGACAGCCTGCTCACTGAGGAGAAAGTGAGGACTGCAGATGCTGGAGATCAGAGCTGAAAATGTGCTGCTGGAAAAGCGCAGCAGGTCAGGCAGCATCCAAGGAGCAGGAGAATCGACGTTTCGGGCATGAGCCCTTCTTCAGGAAGGGCTTCCTGAAGAAGGGCTCATGCCCGAAATGTCGATTCTCCTGCTCCTTGGATGCTGCCAGACCTGCTGTGCTTTTCCAGCAACACATTTTCAGCCAGCTCACTGAACAAGGAGCTGCTCTGTCTGAATGGAATGTACTGATGATATTGTAAAATGCCCTGTCCCCACTCTATTACAGGCCCTTTATTATCTTAATTGGCTTCATTATTCTGTGGAGTTGGCAGCCAAACCAGCTTCTGATCTGCCAATGGGAAACTCTCCCAGGGTAGTTGGAGGGGGAGATGGGATGTGGAGTGTGTTTGGTCCCAATATAGTTTTGACAACCTCCCCCAATATCACATCAATCTGTATGAGTCTCTGTATCCATCCCAAAGGAAACATTTAAATTGCATGTACAAACCTAAGCCCGGTATTTACGCCAGCTATAGCCATGCTGCACAATGTTTACACAGCATGACACAAAGTTGATTTTTGTTGTTCAGTAGATTGTTTGCAGAAATATGCTTACAAACAAGAGGAATTGTTCTCCAGTTTAACTAGTTGATGGAGGAAATGTGCCAAGTGACATTAACGCACCCACAATGCTCATTATGTTTTAAACTTGGCCTGGCATTGGATGGGAATTCTACTCCAGATGGTTTGAAAACAACTTGGTTTATGATTCCCAGTTGATAGTTCCTTGTAACACGTCTTTCTGCAGTCCGGTCGGATCCCAATTCCAGATTTCAGTGCTACACAGTTAATACTCCAAAAGAATTTAAATTTGATTGTGGCATTGTAGTTGGTACTGTACCTTTTTGGTATTACAGCAAAAGATTCATATAATTGGAAAGTTAGACAATCGGAAATCTGTGGCAATCCTAATGCAAATAGCAATGAAGCCAAAAGCCACAGTGCTGTATTGCCATAATCCTTCAAGTACAGGAATAATCCCCACTTGCCTGAATGGATGCAGCTCCAACAACACTCAAGAAGCTTAACACTATCCAGGACAAAGCAGCACACTTGATTGGCACCACAACCATAAATATCCACCCACCCTCTCTACCACTACTGTAGCAGGTTCATGTTCAGTTCTTTGCTTTGTATAAGTTCTATTCTATGTTCAGTAGTTTTCTCTCTAGACAAGAAGGCTTGACTCAAACAGTCTAAAGTGCAATTTAAATTGATCCGAGAGAAAACTGTGTTTATTTCAAAGTAAAATATAATTGGCACAGCTTGACTAAAAGATGAATGCCAATGTTGAAGAAATTTACATTTTGGCTTAACATCTGTCTCAAAGCATTGATTTAAAGTCTGCTCCATGATTCAGCTGCACCTTAAGTTTGTGAAATCCTTCTAGATTCAAGTGGGATTATGGCAGGTAGCAGATCTAATGAGTTATCTCTGGTTTTTGCATGCTGTGTAGGTTTGAACTGCAAGACCAAGAGAAGTAGCTTTTCATTTAAATTGGAATTTATAAGACCGGAAACTACAGGAATGTTCTCCTATCATATTTCTCCCTCTGGAATTTTAATTGAGTCATTAACCTATTAAACCAAATGGATTAACTCTTCTGTTGGGTTAGTGGGAAGAGGAATTTGAGAGAGGCAGGTTAAGCCTTCGTAAAGTACCAGGTTAAACCATCATACAGTAACATTGCTTACAGCAATCACTTGGTTTAAAAGTAATTTAATCATCCATTTACAGTTTGGTTTAAAGCACTACAAAAAAACAATAGTTTATACACTCTTTTATCAGAAATATACCAAGTGTGACCAGCTTTTTTATGATAGAAATTTCAATGAACAAAGTTCAAGTTTGAGTGCTGAATAATATCCTACTATATTTAAAATGTTAAGGCTTTATTTAAAAGTAGACCTGCATGGATGTCATAAGAGTATGCACAAGTACATAGCTGTGCAGTTCTGTCTGCTGAAAAGAGGCAGCGCACCTGGAATTATTTAAATCGAACATGTAAATTCTAAGAGCTATATGTCACAAGGGCCATGTAGCTTCAAAGGGTTTGCTGCAGAAGCACAATTGTAGTTTAATGGAAGAAGTTGGTAAAGGAATTGGATTGGATTAGTCTTCAGTGGATTTGCACTGTTAGCAATCTGAGATTGGTCGCTGCGATTTAAGTTGTACCCACAATGCTGAGTTCAAGCAGACTCCTTTTTGGCTGGTGTGTTGACCTTAACCCACATTTTGAAGAAGTAAGCTTAAACATTTTTGAAAGGTGGATCATGTATAACTGTTACAATCTGAAGCTTTTTGAAAAAATGCCTTGCTCTTTTAAAGTGTGGATGGGGAAAAGAAACAGCTGTCAGAGCTGCAAAATCATTCTACTGGAGACTTGTCAGATGTTGATTAGAAAAAAAGTAGCATCCGGTAGAGCAGTTTTAACAGAGCTGTTTGGGATGCTTGCCCAAGGCCTATCATTTTGTCATTATGAATGCTTGGCTGAATTTGAAAATGTACAATTATCTCAACAGGGAGTTCTGTGTTTACAATTTAATCATTTAAAGATGCTATTGAATGACTGAATGTCTTTGTGGACACTGAATAGATGTTTGTTTTTATGTGAGACTATCTCTTGAGATTTAAAAACTTTAGATGGATTTATGATTGGCAGTTTTCTTTCCTATCAAGTGTGTAGCAGTCAGAGTTGTATAAGACCATAGAGTCATAAAGAGGTACAGCACAAAAACAGATCCTTTGGTCCAACTAGTCTATGCCGACCAGATATCCCAACCTAATCTAGTCTCACTTGCCAGCATCTGGGCCATATCCCTCCAAACCCTTCCTATTCATATACCCACCCAGATGCCTTTTAAATGTTGCAATTGTACTAAGTCTCCACCACTTCCTCTGGCAGCTCATTCCATACACATACCACCCTTTGCGTGAAAATGTTGTCCCTTTTATATCTTTCCCCTCTCACCCTAAACCTATGCCCTCTAGTTCTGGACTATCCCAGCCCAGGGAAAAGACTTTGTCTTTTTATCCTCTCCATGTCCCTCACTATTTTGTAAACCTCTATAAGGTCACCCCTCAGCCTCCGACGCTCCAGGGAAAACAGCCCCAGTCTATTCAGCCTCTCTCCATACTTGAAATCCTCCAACCCATGCAACATCTTTGTAGATCTTTATGACTCTCTGTTTCACAACATCCTTCCGATAGGAAGGAGACTAAAATTGCATGTGGTATTCCAAAAGTGGCCTAACCAATGTCCTGTACAGCTGCAACATGACCTCCCAACTGGTATACTCAATGCTCTGACCAATAAAGGAAAGCATACCAAATGCCGCCTTCACTATTCTCTCTAGCTGCGACTCCACTTTCAAGGAGCTACGAATCTGCACTCCAAGGTCTTTTTGTTCAGTAACACTCCTTAGAACCTTACCGTTAAGTGTATAAGACCTGCTAAGATTTGCTTTCCCAAAATGCAGCACCTCACATTTATCTAAATTAAACTCCATCTGCCGCTCCTTAGCCATTGGCCCATCTGATCAAGATCCCATTGTAATCTGAGGTAACCTCCTTCGCTATCCACTACAGCTCCAATTTTGGTGTCATCTGCAAACTTACTAACTATACCTGTTATGCTCACATCCAAATTATTTATATAAATGATGAAAAGTAGTGAAGCTAGCACCACTCCTTGTGGCACTCCAGTGATCACAGACCTCCAGTCTGAAAAGCAACCTTCCACCATTACCCTAAGATGATTATAAGTTTATTTTTTCTCATACACATGTGGTTCCTGATGTTGGCCCCTGATGGATACTGGGTGTCTGCCTATGGAGGTGGAATGAGGGCATAAGCTGGCATGGGCGATGAGGGATGGGTAAGAAATGGGCTCTGGATGCGCTCAGACTTTTTTAAATTACTGGAACAATGTCTCTGTGCCATCTATGCTGTGTTCAAGATTTGGACAGGGTATCTGCCGCCATCACCCCACTTGCCAACCTGATGTGAAAATCTTATGTTCCAACATCATTTTTACCCAAGTCTGAAATTTCCCAAATTGAGCTTCCTGGCTTGGAAACCAAAATCTGTCTGTTTGAGATGAAGTTGGAGAGAATCTCTTCTCCCAGAACATTTTACTTTAAAGTTATGTTAATTTGTAAAGTAGACTAAAATTTGCTTTGCCAATTGCAATTCATAGACCATACAGTGCCATTCCAAACACCTCCAAGTGAGACCCTAATTACAGGTTTAGTTAAAATGAAAAGCAAATTAAAAGTTGGCCTTTATTTCAAAGGGAATGGCATGTGGAGATCAAGAGGGAGGTCTTGCTAAAAGCGTGCAAGGCACTAGTCTGACCTCAGCTGGAAATACTGTGAACAGTTTTGTCCCTGTTACCCAAAGAAAGATATACTCTCATTGGAGGCAGTCCAAAGAAGGTTCACTCGAGTGATACTGCTGGATTGAAGGGATAGTCTTATGAAAAGAGATTGAGTAGGTTGGGGCTGTACCTGTTGGAGTTTAGATGAATGAGAGGTAACCTTGTTAAAAAATATAAGATTCTTAGGGGACTTGACGGGCTGATGGGAGAAGATTATTTTCCTCTTGTGGGAGAGTCTAGGACAAGAGACTATATCTGCATAAGAGGTTACCTAGATCAGGGGAATTTTTTCTCTAAAGGAATTGAATCTGTGGAATTCTTTACCGCAGAAGACTGCAGAGGGCTGGATTCAAGGCTCAAGTATATTCAAGGCTCAGAAAGACAGAATTTTAATCATTAACTTTAGGAAGGATGTTGTGAAACCTGGAAAGGGTTCAGAAAAGATTTACAAGGATGTTGCCAGGGTTGGAGGGTCTGAGCTATAGGGAGAGGCTGAAGAGGCTGGGTCTGTTTTACCTGGAATGTTGGAGGCTGAGTGGTGACCGTATGGAGGTTTATAAAATCGTGAGGGGTGTGGATAGGAAAAGTTTCAAATTTTAAATTTTGGCATCTAGGAGCCAATATTGGTGAACGAGATATCAAACCCGACCAGGTATGTCTGCAGAATAGTACAAGAACTTGAAGTTTGTATTGCTAATTTCAAAATTTTTAGTTTCTTTGTGTGTTCCAACTTAAAAGTAACCAACAGCAAAACTTTAGCCTTCAATAGGATTGAATGTTAGTAACTTTCAGCAATAGTTGTATGATAAACTAAATAAAGTGTTAGTTGTTCGTCAACATACAGATACAAAAATTAAAATTAAATGCGATGAAATATGCTTCTAACGATGGAATGTAGATCAGTCTGTTGTCCTTGCAGGCCTGGTTTGCTCAAGGATTTCTTGCTTGTCGAAAAGTGGTAAAAGCTTTTAAGATGGAGGTCAGTTGTGATGGCTTCTGAAGTTGAACAGGCAGACGAAGCAGAAGAGATTCTGGGTAAGAGAGAAGGCTTCCTTTTGGTTTCATTTTGGGCTATGGCCCTTAGTAACTTCACTCAGGACAGCAGCTCTTTGGTTGGTTAGCCTTCCTCTGGTTCCACGATGAGAACACTTTCTCTCTAAAGGCGCCTCGAAGTTGTTCTACCAGATGGTGTCTCACAGCCTGTCTTATACAGATCAAACCTTAAGATGACTGCTGTGTTAACTTTGATGCTTTGCATGGTCAGGAAGAAGAGAGCACAACCTGACTGAGACACAGCCCGTGAGTATATTGTTTGAGAACTTGGAACTTGCAAGGGGGAAGTGATACTTGTTGCTTTCATTTTTTTTTTAGCTCATAGTTTGTGAATGTTTTGAATAGGATAACCTGAAGCCCAATACAAGAGTGACATCACAGGTAAGTCGTAAATGAATTGTTTGGTGATGGCTACTAATTTGATTATCTGTTATGGATTACTTCCGTAATTACATTCAATCTGGGAACTATTTACAGGTTACAAACTAACAGACCAGAAGGAAATGTTAAAAATCAAATTAAGAACTAAATAATTAAAATAGAGATGCTGAGCCAAGCAATGGGTTGTAACTGCATGGTGTGGGCACTGGTGGACCCCATTGTGGCTCATAGTGACCACATCTGTAGCAAGTGTTGGTTGCTTGAGGAACTCTGACGCAGAGTTGATGAGCTGGAGTCTGAACTCTAAGCTCTGTTGCTCATCAGGGAGGGGGAGGGTCACCTGGACACTGTTTCAGGAGGCAGTCATGCTCCTTAGATGAACTACCTTGAATTTGGTTGGAGGTCCGTAACAGGAGGGTGTGCTGAAGGAGCCTCATCCTTGAGTTTGTCTAACAGGTTCGAGATTCTTGCTGTCTGTGTGGATGAGAGTGTGTGGATTGGCGGGAGGATGAGCAAACTGTTCATAGCACCATGGTACAGGGAGCATTTCAAGAGTGGGGATAAAAGAGAAATGTAGTTGTAATCAGAGATAGTATAATGGTGGAAATATATACTGTTCTGTGGCCAGGATTGAGACTCCTGTGCTGCCTGTCTGGTGCCTGGGTTCAGGATATCTCCTCTGGTCTGCAGAGAAACTCGGAATGGTACAAAAACGTAATCTTTAAATCGCTAACTGAGCCATGAGCTAATTGACACAGAATGAACAAGGTTAATGAGGTAAACATGTGAGTTAAAGATTGATATGGGAAAAATGGGCTTGAATTCTAGGGACATTGACACCAAAACTGGGGAAGAGGAAACTCTTTCGATGGGACGGAGTCCACTTGAATTATGCTCCTAATTGCACAAGAGAACAAACTATTCTGGATCTGCTGATGTATAACGAGGCAGAATTGTTTAGGGAGCTTAAGGTGAAGGACCCCACTCGGGGGCAGTGACCATAATATAATAGAATTCACCCTGCAGTTTGAGAGGGAGAAGGTGGAATCAGATGTAAAAGTATTATAACTGAGTAAAGGTAACTGCAGCACGAGAGAGCAGTTGACCAGAGTCCTGACTTATCACCCTAACTCAAGCTCTGGATAGGGCTCTTAATGGAATAGTATGGAAAGGTGGGAGTGTTCAGTTGCATGGGAAAAGTTAAAGATGGAGGTGGGCTCAGCAGCAGTTATAAAAGCTTCTAGAACAAGTAACAGGGCAGAGAGTATGGAAAGAGTCAAGAATCTAACTTCAGGCACAGAGGTGAGGGGACAATCTATGAGAAGGGGGTAACCAGTGCATGACTGAGGGTCTTGTACATAAATGCACATAATGTACGAGAGAAGGAAAATGAGCTTGTAGTGCAGATTGAAATTGGCAGGTATGATGTGGATATCACAGAGACATGGCTTCAAGAGGATTGGGGGTGGGAACTAAATATCCAAGGATGTGCATCCTATCAAAAGTACAAGCAGATAGACAGGGGGTTGGGGTTGCCTTGTTCATAAGAATTTAAATTAACTGATAGCAAGAAGTGATATGGAGTCAGAAGATGTAGAATCTATGTGGGTAGAGTTGAGGAACTGCAAAGGCAAACAGACGCTAATGGGAGTTGTGTAGGGGCCTGCTCGCAGTAGTCAGGATGTGCAGAAGAAAATAATCAAGAGATAGAAAAGGCATGTAAGAAAAGCAGTATTACAGTAATCATGAGGGACTTCAATATGCAGATGGATTGGGAAAAGTTGGTTGGTAGTGGATCTCATGTAAAGGAATTTGTGGAATGTCTACGAGATGGTGTTTTATTTTGAAGCAGTTTGTGATACAGCTCACTTGGGAATAGGCGATTCTGGATTTGGTGATGTGGAATGAGGCAGATTTGTTTTAGGGCGCTTAAGGTGAAGGAACCCCTAGTGGGCAGTGATAATAAGATGATAGAATTCACCCTACAGTTTGAGAGGGAGAAGGTTGAATCAGATGTAACAGTATTACTATTGAGCAAAGGTAACTACAAAGACATGAGGAAGGAGCTGGCCAGAGTTGATTGGAAGGAGAGCCTAGCAGGAAAGACTATGAAGCAGCAATAAGAGTTTCTGGGGGTAATTTGGGAGGCACAGCATGAATTCATCCCAAGAATAAAGGAACATACTAAGGGGAGGATGAAGCAACCATGACTGATAAGAGAAATCAAGGACAGCATAACAGCAAAAGAAAAAGCATAGAATATGGTGAAGATTAATGGGAAGTTAGATGATTGGGAAGCCTTTAAACACCAGCAGAGGATAACTAAAAAGATAAGGGAGGGGAGAAGATGAAATATGAGAGCAAGCTAGCTTATAATGTAAAAGAAGATTGCAAGAGTTTTTTTTTAAGATATCTGAAATGTCAAAGAGGGGCAAGAGTGGACATTGGACCACTGGAAAATGAAGTTGCAAAAGTAGTAATTTTTGAACAAAAAATGGTGGAGGAACTGAATAGGTACTTCACATCAGATTTCTCAGTGGAAGACACCAAAACTTCAAGAGAATCAGGGGATAGAGGTGAGTGTAATGGCAGTTATCAAGAAGAAGCTGCTGGGGAAGCTGAAAGGTGTGATGTGGATATATCGCTCTGACCAGATGGACCATACCCCAGAGTTTTGAAGAAGATAGCTGAGGAGATTGTGGAGGTATTGGTGATGATCTTTCAGGAATCACTGGATTCAGGGATCAATCCAGAGGACTGGAAAATGGCTGATGGAAGGAGGGAGGCAGAAGACCGGAAACTATAGGCTGGTTAACCTAACCTTAGTCATTGGTAGGATTTGTAAAGAGCCTATTATTAAGGATGAGATTGCAGATACTGCGAAGTGTGTGGTAAAATAGGGCTGAGTGAGCATGGCTTCATCAATGGGAGGTCATGCCTGACAGATCAATTAGAATTCTTTGAGGAGGTAATGACAAAGTCAGACAATGGAGTGCCAGTGCATGCGGTCTGTTTGGATTTCCAGAAGGCCTTTGACAAGATGCTGCACAGGAGGCTGCTTAATAAATTAAGAGCCCATGCTGTTATGGGGCAAGTTACTGGCATGAGAGAGGATTGGCTGACAGGTAGAAGTTGGAGTATGAATAAAGGGACTTTTCCAGGTTGGCAGCTGATGACTAGTGGAGTTTCACAGGGGTCCGTGTTGGGACCACAATAATTCATGTTATACATGAACAATCTGGAGGAAGGAATGTTGAGTTTGGAGATGACACCCAAAGATAGCTAGATGGATAGGTAGTGTTGAGGAAGCAGGGAGGCTGCAGAAGGACTTAGGCAGGCTAGGAGAGTGGGAAAAGAAGTAGTATTCCCTACAATGTGGAAAAGTGTGAGCTTACGCATAGAGCATAGGCTATTTTCTAAGTGGGAAAAGGCTACGGCAGTCTGAAGCACAAAGGAATTAATCACGATTCTCTTAAGCTTAACATGCAGGTTCAGCTGGCAATTAGGAAGGCAAATGCAATGTTAGCATTCATTTCAAGAGAGCTGGAAAAAAGAGCAGGGATGTAGTGCTGAGGCTGTATCAAGCTCTGGTCAGACCACATTTGGAATATTGTGAGCAGTTATGGGCCCCATATCTGACAAAGGATTTTCTAGCTTTGGAGGGGGTCTAGAGGAGGTTCACAGGAATAATCCTGGGGATGAAGCACTTGCCATATGAGGAGTGATTGAGGACTCTGGATTTTAGAAGGATGAGGGGGGAATCCAATTTAAAATATTGAGGGGCCTGGATAGTGGATGTGCAGATGATGTTTCCGCTAGTAGGGAAGACAAAACCATGAGGGCAAAGCCTCAGAATAAAGGGATGATTCTTTAGAACTGAGATGAGGAGGAATTTCTTCAGCCAAAGGTTGATGAATCTGTGGAACTCATTGCTGCAGAGATCTGTGGAGGCCAAGTCATTGAGTGCGCTTAAGACTGATAGAGGTTCTTGGCTGGTTAAGGGATCAAGTGTTACAGGGAGAAGATAGGGGAATGGATTTGGGAAACATATGATCCATGATTGAATGATGGAGCAGACTTGATGGACTGAATAGCCCAATTCTGCTCTTATTTCTTATTGTCTTATGATGCGTCACAGTTCAACAAAGGAAAGTTGATTATGTTGGAATTGTCTGTCGGTTGTTTTTGTTACCTTCCAGTCTGAAGCTTTCTGAGAAGATTTGATTGCTTACAACTTTAGAAGGGCACAATGTGTTATCCAAGCATGAACTGAATTCAAAATCTCTCCCTTTGTGATTGCTGAAATAACAAATCCATCTGTCTGCTATTTATGTTTGTCGTGAATCAACAAGAACAGTCATGTGGCTTTTGGGAGACATCTTGTAAGATCTGCAAGCGTTTTAAAGACAGATTAGCCTTCTTTACAAAATACGTAACAATCGCACAGGTGAGTGGGTCTTGATGCAGGGTGAGAAATGGGCAACAGCATTTGGGCTGAGCTTAAGCTAAAGCTAAACTGAAGATTGAGTATGTTTACAGTGCATGAGTCGAAGTAAGCCATTCTGAAAAGGCAGAGGTAGATAGTAGTTTTGATGGAGATTATGGTTGGAGGCTTAAGTCTGTTAAAACACAAGGGTCAAATTGGAAAATGCCAAGTTCAGCTCAATGTAATGGGAAATCGGAACTTTTGAAAAAATAGAGGTTGAGAATGGGACAATGATGGTTTCACTTTTTCCCACTGGAAAGTTGTCTGGTTTGTCCAAGTCTGGAGTTCTTTGATCAACAAAGAATCATAAAGTAATAATTGTATCTAACTACAGGAGAATGAAATTAATCAGGAGTAAATCTGACTCTGAAGTCATACAATTCAATGTAGAAAGAAGTGAGCATGCCAGCATTTCAACAGGTAATGGAACCTTCTTCCTTTTGTATAGCTTAGAGCATGAGTGTGGTTTACAGATTACAGATTACAGATTACATTACAGTGTGGAAACAGGCCCTTCGGCCCAACAAGTCCACACCGACCCGCCGAAGCGAACCCACCCATACCCCTACATTTACCCCTTACCTAACACTACGGGCAATTTAGCATGGCCAATTCACCTGACCCTGCACATCTTTGGACTGTGGGAGGAAACCGGAGCACCCGGAGGAAACCCACGCAGACACAGAGAGAACGTGCAAACTCCACACAGTCAGTCGCCTGAGGCGGGAATTGAACCCGGGTCTCTGGCGCTGTGAGGCAACAGTGCTAACTGTGCCACCATGCCGCCCACGGTGTGTTGATGAAACCTCCTTCAAACTATTTATTCTAGAAGGAATTGTAATTCTTTGTCTCCATGTTAATTTATGAAAAGACAAACTTGCTTTTAAGTAACTGTATATAATGTTTTCTCACTGACTTTGGACAGCTTAGAATGCTACATTGAGCGACTGCACTTCAAAAGCAATGCACAATATACTTGTATACATCCAGGTCTTTCAAAAATTATGTGAGAAAATTATGCAGTTAATGATTATTTTTGGATCTAATGGACATTTTGGTTGGAGATGGAATACTGATCAGGACAGCAGGAAGACTCACTGCTCTGTGTGTGTGATCATGAATTGGTCGAACTAATCAATCCATCATCAGAAAAGAACACCAAATACCAAACTTCCATACTATTGGACCATAATGTCTAGATTCATTACTAGTCAGCTAAATGAGGCATCATTCAAAGGTAAAATTGCAACCAACCTGAAGCAATCTCCGGAGCAAAGAAAATACTGCAATGATTGCTATCTGCTGTGTCCCATAAGTCTGTTCTCCAGATTTATTGTCAAATGTCAAGATTATGCCTGCAGCAATATACAAATAAAATGTAATTTGATTTATAAGGTATCATAACATTATATGTGTAAATGCATCTCAAATACTGCTTTGTTTTAGTACATTTATCAGTATATTTCCTATGGCATTGCTTTGAAATAGAGGGGAGTGTATTTGTGGTGCTTAACTTAGCCTGACTCTCATGTTAACACCAATTTTCTAAAAGCTGATAAGCTCACTCAAAGGATTGCTCTAAATTTAGAGTTCCAGGTCATAGAGTCATAGAGGTGAACAGCACGGAAACACAGACCCTTTGGTCCAACTCGTCCATGCTGACCAGATACCTTAACCTAATC
The DNA here is from genome assembly GCF_037043375.1 of Chiloscyllium plagiosum. NCBI lineage: Eukaryota > Metazoa > Chordata > Chondrichthyes > Orectolobiformes > Hemiscylliidae > Chiloscyllium > Chiloscyllium plagiosum. The sequence goes on along the minus strand of NW_028270153.1, from coordinate 31,201,041 downwards.
TAGTCCCATTTGCCAGTACTTAGCCCATGTCCATCTAAATCCTTTCTATTCATAGACCCATCCAGATGCCTGTTAAATGCTGTAATTGTACCAGCCTCCACCACTTCCTCTGGCAGCTCATCCCATACATGCACCACCCTCTGCATGAAAAAGCTGCCCCTTAGGTCCCTTTTTAAATTTAAAGCCCAGCCATTCCTCTCCCACCAAATATGCAACCCTCCAAAATTGGTTTCTTATGTATTTTCCCCTTCTTTTTCTAATAACAGGGATTATGTCCTGTCCCATCCAGGCCCCTCTCACCCTAGACCTATGCCCTCCACTTCTGGACTCCCCCACATCAGGGAAAAGACTTTGTCTATTTATCCTATCCATACCCCTCACTATTTTGTAAACCTTTATAAGGTCACCCCTCAGCCTCCGCTCCAAGGAAAACGGCTCTAGCCTGTTCAATCTCTCCCTATAGCTCAAATCTTCCAACCCTGGCAACATCCTTGTAACTCTTTTCTGAACCCTTTCAAATTTCACAATATCCTTCCAATAGGAGGGAGACCAGAATTGCATGTAATATTTCAAAAATGGCCTTACCAATGCCCTGTACAGCTGCAACTTGACCTCACAATTCCTATACTCAATGCTCTGACCAATAAAGGAAAGCATAAAAAGTGTCGTCTTCACTATCCTATCTACATGCAACTCTACTTTCAAGGAACAGTGATTCTGCACTCCAAGGTCTCTTTCAATGACATTCTTTGCTATTCTCTATTTCATTTTCATCCAATAGTGTATAATAGGTGTACAGTGGACACAAAAGACCTGGATATTCGATGGCCAGATAGTTATTAGATTAGAACAAATTGGAGATGTGTGTCCAAAACATGTGGAATTCCATATGCCGCTGACTCAATGGGAATTGACTGGGAAATTGAAGGTTCTGATGAGCAGTTCCCCTGTCTTAGGAGCCTTCCAAAAGAAACCATTAAAGTCAGGAGTAAACATAGGATAATAGGGTAGGGGAATGGATCTGGGTGGGTTACTCTTCGGAAGGTCAGTATGGATTCTTTAGGCAGAGGGGCCTGCTTCCACATTGTAGGGACTTTATGATGCAGAATTTGTAGGGTTGCGTAGGAAAAGATTAGATGACTATAAACTAGACTACCTTCTCAATTGGTGTTGACACAACTGCCGCTACCTTAAATCTACCTTAAGCACTCACTCACTTACCTGGCACAATATCCACCTGGCACCCTAACTCCTTGAACAATTGCCATCCTAACCACACACTTACCATACATACATGACCTTTCCTAGCAGCTGTACCACTGAACATTTAAATCCCAGAACATGACACCCTGCTTCACCAAGGGGTTGGGAGTTGTTAGTTTGACTCTTCTGACTGATCTGCATTACAGGGGATCTGTGCAAATTTCAGGTACAACTCCACATTTCTGTAGGTGATTGTGTCAAAATTCTCATCTGGAATTGTAGAGTTCAATATCAAGACCAGAGTGGTAATTTGACTGTGATTGCCCTTTCTCAGAAGGCTAGTTGATATAATATGACTGCATATATAGCCCTCTCTCACTTTCTGTTTCAAGCTCATTCATAATTCTTATGTTCTTTCTTGTCTCTAGTCCAATTCTTAATTTGTTAAGCTTTAACAAAATTATTACAATGAAGGGGGTATTTTTTTTACAGTCTAATTAGTGGTCGCTAGGAAACAGGAAAATGTTTTGGAATCAATTCTGCATTTTTGGATGGCAGGTTATAGGCAGGTGAAACTTTGTAGCCCACTCCTACCCAGTACCTCAGGAGGGATCTGCACTGATCAGACAGACTTGCTTTTTCGTACTTGCTAAATTCTGTCATAAAGAATTCTGTACAAATCTGACACCGTACAATTCAGTGTTTCGTTGGAATTCACAGCATGCATTTTTAATGGTTGAATTGCATTACACCTTCCAGAAGTTCTGTTATTTTTATGCCATCTGCATTGTGCACACGCTATGACATTGTTCAGCAAATGTTGAAAAGTCATTGGATGCTCTCAGGTAACAAGCTACATTCTAACATATGCCTGATTTCCCCTTCCAAGTAACTGTGCACATGATAACCAGGATTGTATAAAGGAGGTCATTCATTGGCATATTCAATAGGATTTATGTCTGACTATTCCACCTTGAAACTCCAGATTACCTTATTAAATCTTCATGTTGATATGAAGACTGCCCTATAATAGTACTGCAGTAGTCACTAAATGATCTTGGGAACTAAATCTATATTTTGCCTGCCAATCTCAAATTGTCCCTGAATATATCCTGAGAAGCATGCAAATTGAAAGACATCAGGCAAGAGGGCTTTGTGATGTGACGATATTTAATTCCCATTAAGTTGACTCAGAAATGTACACCTTAGTTATCAACTTATCAACCATCTATTATAAAGAGAGAACATATCAATGCTAACAGACATGGTACTTTTATCTGGGTGTGACATTTAAGTAGGCCATAATTTAGATCTTCAGCTGGAACTTGAAAACATCTTTTTAAAGATAGGATCAAATAACTGAAATTCAACTATGATTTATGTTAGCTTCTTGTGGCTTTGTGGATTAATACTGTCTCAAGATAATATTCCATCAATTGGGACCCATTTTACATTCGCAGAATGCGGATGATCCATATAACAGTGGGAATAAGAGTTAATTCTTCATCCATTTATCTTCTACATGCTATAAATGGGTCAATCATGGGGAAAAATAACACTTGGATGATGCTGTTTGAAAGCTTGCTGAGTTCTGAAATATGTCAGATAATGCTATCATTTTGTTACAGTTCTACTTTAGAAGAGGCTTGTGGCTTTTTCTTGCTTATTGCATCAATTGTCAAAACAACTAGTTAAATTGATTTAATCTTTACATTTCAAAATGGATTTCACAGAACGTTTTTTCTTGTATTGCTTTTCAAGTTAATGTTACAAGTGTTTTCTGCTTCTTGAATTGTATTGAAATGCTGTTAAAAACCCTTTCCTTTCTGCTATGATTGTCATCAGTCATCTTCACATCCAAAACAACATTAAAGAATATGACACCTTTAAGTTTATTTTTAAATCATTCACATGATGTGGGTGTCCTGGCTAGGTCAGCATTTATTGCTCTTCTCCAATGCTGTGGGTCTGGAGTCACATGTAGACCAGACTAGGGAAGGACAGTAGATTTCCTTCCCTAAAGCATATTAGTGAACCAGATGGGTTTTTACAAAATTGACAATGGCTATATGAGTGCCATTAGGTGAACATTTCCATATTTAATCAATTCAAATGGGGTGGAGGGGAGGGGAATTTGAACCCTAGTCTGCATAACAGTAGCCTGCAGTTCTGATTACCATTAACCACCGCTTCCTCTTGTATGGCCAGATTGTGAGGAAAAGGGTTAAGCAGTATGAGGTTACCCTGAATTAAAAAACAAAAATCCATAGTAGACGTTAGATGGCTGAAGGTCTGGCTTTTTGCCAGGAGAATGCTGATTTTAGTCAGAATAACAAATGAATAAGTTTATCCAGTAACCTTCATCGATACACCTGTAATCCTTAATATTCCTCAAGTTTTGACTCTGCCAGTCTGCACCTGATTTGGCTGGACTTGACCAGGTTCAGGCATGAATGAATTGTGTGTGTCATTGCTGAGCCAAGTTAGATTATTAAATGCTTCTGTATATTAATTGTTTGTAGGTGGTGCATATTAATTGGGCATCACTTGAGGTTTCTATAAATAGTCACAGAGAGGGCCTTGTGTCACAGTGGTAGCATCCCTCAATCTGGGCAAGCAGATCTGATCTCATTTCTCACCTCCTCCAGAGGTGTGTCATAATGTGCCTGAACAGTTTAATTTAGAAACATCTGAATATTCACATACTTAAAACTCTTGGGTTAGAAGGTGAATGTTAATACGTAATGCTAAATACTTAGTGTGTAAAAGTTGCTCTAGCTCTACCCTCCCCAGTTGGCTTTCTGGGTTAGTATATTAAATATATATCAAATACACATCAATAAGCCATTTGGTTTTTGACTAAAGAAAATTAATGCAATTAAATCTAGAACACTTACATTTTTATACATACTCTAATTTACCTCCTACTTGACTTGTTATTGTGAATAATGTTTCAAATGAATTGAAACAGTCTCAGACCAGCAATAAACCATTTGTTTTTGCTATTTATCAATAGATATCCTTTGCATGCATCAGTTACCAAAGAGTTTTGATAAGTAAATGTTTTGACATGAATGTAATCTGTTCATGCATTCCTTTTAGTACATATCTACAGTGCATGAATGATGTATCTAGGGCAAATGCCCATTTGTACAATTTGCAGAATGCCTTTGGCAGATCATTAAATGATACGCACTTTACCTACAACGTCACTAGCTTCAGTGCCTGTAAAGTGCTTTGGGCGTTCTGAGGTGGTGAAAGCCTCTAAGATCCAAGTCTGTCTGTCTTCATTTTTAATTCACATTTCAAAGATTCTGAGAGCTCTTTGAACCAGTTGTAAACTGATATCATTAGCATTATAGATTGAAAGAAAGTTACAACTGTCTTAGCATGCCAACTGATTATTTAACACTGAAGTGCTTAAATAACTGGTATTGTATGATTCTGTAGCATTTATTTAATTTTTGTATTGCTTACAAAGACTAAATTACATTGCGGTTTACTTTTTCTTCTGTATATCATTGGGGATGGATTTTCTTTGCTGCCGTGGAGCTGCAGCCTCCTTCAGATTTCAGTAGTGTGAAGGATGAGTTCCCTGCATGCAACTCCAAGATACAAGTGACTTTGTGGACGAGAAATTAGGTCTCAAAAAACCTGTAGCTTAGTCTTAGACCAAGTGGAAGATCATTCGTCCTTGCAGTCAGGGGCATCAAAGGAATTGAAGGAGCAATAAGAAGAGCCCAAAGGTTTTTGGGATGTTTGCCTGGATGCTAGAAGAACCTGAGAGATGTGGTCTCAGGAGGACTGATGTGTTGAGAACAGAAGGGTCAGGACTCACTGGTTATTGTAAAATCACTGGCAGCGTTGACCACAAACATCAACTCAGACATCCACTCTCTCAGAAAATGATTGCAAGTTAGAAAGTCATTTTGAAAGGTGAGAAAGGTGAGAGAAATCACCGGACTCATGAACCCAACCTTTTAAAAATAGCAGCCCATGATCCTCATTTTCAGTCTGGAGAAGTTGATGGGTTGGGGGAGGGGGGTGGCGGGGGCGGGGGGGAGCGATATGGTTGATTGGAAGTCAGGCCGCATGGAAGGGTTGAGGAAATCCTGCTTTGACACTTCAACATCATGGCCAAAAGTTATAACAAAAGAATAAAATGTAAAACATTCCTCCAGCCCTCAACCCACCTCACTTCGCCTCACCTCCACATACTTGCCATGCCACTCTATATTCCTCTGTCTGTCATTCTGGCTCCTCATACATCTATGCCAACTTAGTGCCTACTTCCACCCACAAGCCCTTCCCCCATCAATACCATGCCAAATCACCTCATATCTGTGACAGAAGGAAAAAAAAACTTTATTCCACTGAGAAAATCAAGAGCACATCTGAAAGCTTGTTTCGATGCTGTAGATATAAAGTAGAGTAAAAGAGAAGACATTTGCTTACCTTTTCAATTTCTTTTAGTTATTTTTTTCCATAATTGCCAACTTTTGATTTGTAATTTGTTAAAGACAATCAATGGTATTGCCAGCAATAATACTATTTTTTGTTCTTTGATTTGATTTATCATTGTCACATGTACTGAGATACAGTGAAAAGTATGGTTTTGCGTGCTATCCAGGCAAATCATACCTTACATAAATACAACAGAGTAATAGAACAGAATGCAAAATATAATGTTACAGTTACAGAGAAGGTGCAGTGAAAGATCAACTTTTGTACATGAGAGGTCCGTTCAAAATTCTTGAAGTTTGTTTGCAAACTTTTGTATCTTCTGACTGATGGAAGAGGGTGGGAGAGAGTTTAACAGGGATGGGAGAGGCCTTGATTATTTTGGCTGCTTTCTTGAGGCTGTCGGAAGTGTAGACAGAGTCAGTGGAAAGAAGGCTGGTTTGTGTGTTGAACTGAGATGTCTTCACAACTCTAATTTCACCGTAGGCAGAGCAGTTGCCATACCAAGCTGTGATGTGACCAGATAGGATGCTTTCAATGGTGCAACTATAAACATAGGTAAACATCATTGTGGACATGACAAATTTCTTTAGCCTTCTCAGGAATTGTAGGTGTTGGTATGCTTCCTTAACCATTATGTCAACATGGATGGACCAGGACACCAACTAACCAGCTATCTTTAGTAGCCACACACGCAGATGTTGGTGCTATTTACTTATAGGAACTTGAAGTTCTCGATCATCTCCACCTCAGCACCATTGATGCAACAGGGGTGTGTCCTCCACTCCTTTTCTGAAATTAAAGACCAGCTCCTTCATTTTGCTGACATTGAGAGTGAGATTATGTACACCATGCCGCTAAGCTCTCTATCTCTCCTGTTCTCTGCCTCATGATTTAAGATCTGACCCAATATGGTAGTGTCATCAGCAAACCTGTAAATGAAGCTCGAGCTGAATTTGGCCACACAGTTGAGTGTATAAACAATGTGGTAAGGGGCTAAGTATGGACCCTTGCGAGGCATCAGTGTTGAGGATCATTGTGGAGGAGTTATTATCATGTATTCTTACTGATTATAGTCTGTGGGTAAGGAAATTGAGGATCCAGTTATCGGGGAGCAGAGTTCTAGGTCTCGGAGTTTGCAGATGGGTTTTGTTGGAATGAAAGTATTGAAGGCATAGCTAAAGTCAATAAGTAGGATTCTGATGAAGGTGGTCTTATTATCCGGATGTTCCAGGGTTGAGTGTAGGACCAGGGAGATGGTGTCTGCCGTAGACCTGTTGCGACAGTAGGCAAATTATAGTGGATCAAGGCAGTCTGGGAGGCTGAAGTTGACGTGTGGCATTACTAACCTGTGTTGTGGTTCTGTTCGCTGAGCTGGGAATTTGTGTTGCAGACGTTTCGTCCCCTGTCTAGGTGACATCCTCAGTGCTTGGGAGCCTCCTGTGAAGCGCTTCTGTGATGTTTCCTCCGGCTTGTCTCTGCCGCTTCCGGTTGTCAGTTCCAGCTGTCCGCTGCAGTGGCCGGTATATTGGGTTCAGGTCGATGTGTTTGTTGATAGAATCTGTGGATGAGTGCCATGCCTCTAGGAATTCCCTGGCTGTTCTCTGTTTGGCTTTCTATAATAGTAGTGTTGTCCCAGTCAAACTCATGTTGCTTGTCACCTGCTTGTGTGGCTACTAAGGATAGCTGGTCGTGTCGTTTCGTGGCTAGTTGATGTTCATGGATACGGATCGTTAGCTGTCTTCCTGTTTGTGGGCTTTTGCCCGAAACGTCGATTTTGCTGCTCGTCGGATGCTGCCTGAATTGCAGTGCTCTTCCAGCACCACTGATCCAGAATCTGGTTTCCAACATCTGCAGTCATTGTTTTTACCTCTGTCCTTTGTAGTGTTTTGTGCAGTCCTTGCATGGGATTTTGTACACTACGTTGGTTTTGCTCATACTGGGAATCACAACAACGAGCACCCGAGCTACAAATCTTCTCACAAACTTTGAATTACTAACCTGTCAAAGCACTTCATGATGATGGACATCAGAACCACAGGGCGGTAGTAATTAAGGCATGCTGCCTGATTTTTCTTGGTAGTGGGATGGTAGTGATCTTCCTGAAGCAGGTGGGAACCTCAGATTGGAATAAGGAGAGGTTAAAGATGTCTGTGAATACTCCCATCAGACTGCCCTTGCAAGGTTGGGAAACTCAATTTGGACCAGTTGCTTTTCTTATGTTCATTCTCAAGAAGGCTGATCTGTGGTGATTAGATTAGATTAGATTACATTACAGTGTGGAAACAGGCCCTTCGGCCCAACAAGTCCACACTGACCCGCCAAAGAGCAACCCACCCAGACCCCTACATTTACCCCTTACCTAACACTACGTACAATTTAGCATGGCCAATTCACCTGGCATGCACATCTTTGGACTGTGGGAGGAAACCGGAGCACCCGGAGGAAACCCACGCAGACACGGGGAGAATGTGCATACTCCACACAGTCAGTCGCCTGAGGCGGGAATTGAACCCGGGTCTCTGGCGCTGTGAGGCAGCAGTGCTAACCACTGTGCCACCGTGCCGTGATGATTGTGTTCTTTTAAAAGTCATCTGATTTTAGCTGTTATCCAGGCTCAAGTTCAGCCAAATCTAGTGTGTGGTGCTGGAAAAGTACAGTAGGTAGGCAGCGTCTGAGGAGCAGGAGAATCAATGTTTCGGGCATAAGCCAAGGAAGCTTAGCGACAGCCATTGAATCCAATGACTGAAATGGCAAGTTTGTTTTGTTCGCTGTCACCGAATTTGGATATGCAGTCCACAGCCACATTAGGGAAACTGCAATAATGTCCTACCGGATTATGTTATTTGGGTATAACATAATGTTTACAGCATTTTTAGAAACCTCTTTGTGGAAAATGGGCGAAATTATGGAATACATTCTCTAAAGTACTATAAAAATCTTCAAACTTTTAAAATACTGAGGGATATTAGGAATTCCATGAAAAGAAGTAGCAGATAATTTTACGAGTGATCCCAGCCCAGTACCTCATTAATCTTTACTGGAATCAGTAAAAAAACATATGAACAAGAAAGAGGAGTAAGCAACTTGGCCCTTCAAGCCAGTTCTGCCACTTAGGAAGATCTTTTTTTTAAGATTATTAGATTCCCTACAGTGCAGAAACAGGCCTTTCGCCCAACCAGTCCACACCAACCCTCCAACGAGTAACCCATCCAGACCCTTTTCCCTCTGACTAATGCACCTAAGACTGTGGGCAATTTAGCATGGCCAATTCACCTAACCTGCACATCTTTGGACTGTGGGAGGAAACCGGAGCACCCGGAGGAAACCCACACAGACACTGGGAGAATGTGCAAACTCCACACAGACAGTCACCCGAGGCTGGAATCAAACCTAGGATCCTGGTGCTGTGAGGCAGCAGTGCTAACCATTGAGCCACTGTGCCTGATGTAATTTTAATCTCAACTCTACATTCCTGCAAATCTCTAATAACCTTTCATTCCCCTTTGTAATTTAGCAATTTGAGATTTAGTAGCCTCTTCATTGGCATCCACCAGTAGTGCTAACTTGTAAAATTGACATTAGTCAGTATTTGGTGGGTATTTTATGCCTCCATTGCCCTGTGCTGAAAACAATTAGATGCCATAATTTTAATAGCACCACCCCGATTACAATCAATGGAGAAGTTGGACATTTAAGACCATCTATATGATATAGCTTAGATTTTAAAACAGCATTGGATTTCCAGCAGTGCAGTTATTTCTGGATTTATTTCCAAGGAAACTGATATCTTTACTTCCCAGGTGTTGTGTGTTTTTAAGTAAATATATCCATATAAAATGGCCGATATTTTATCCCCCCCATCAACACTGAAATGATGGCCTCGTCTTTTATCACTTTGTTTCTGTTTGCAGATTGGTGAACACATGCTGTGAAGTCCTTCAGGGAATCATGAAAGGTGGCAAATAAATGCACGTTCTTTCTGGATTAGCTTTTTCAAAGTAGAGAACAATCAATTGACGTTTACGTATGTGTGAACATTCATAAGCACAGTGTTAGTGCATTATTGAAAGTGCTACCAAATCAGGAAATGCTGGAGCCAGCAAAAGCAGTTGTTGGCACACATTCTGCACAATAAGATGTTTATTCGTACTTAGCAAAGTGTCTGGCCCAGTGCAACTGCGAAGCCAGCATTCATTGACAATATTATCACTTGCCGTATATAATCTGCTATTATGGAGACATTTATAACTAAGTCAATTTTCATTTTTCAGCATAGGTAAGGCATTGATAGGTTATGAGCAATGATGTACAAGACCTGTCTGTTGAGGTAGATGCTACAGATTTTAGAAGAGGGGCTGGTGTGCCAGAAGAATTCCTCCCTAACATTCTCTCTTGACTACTACCATCAAAAATAGATTGACTGGACTTCAGTCACATTGCTGTTTGTGCAATCTTGCTGCGTATAAATTGGTTGCGGTTTTTTTTAACATGAATAATTTTGAACTGCGGTCACTTATTTGATTTGCACTGCTTTGGAATGGCTTCAGAAGATGTAATAAGGCATTTATATAAATGTCAATTATTTTTTCAATTTCTTTCCTAAATAAGATGACCATTCCTTGAAATATTTTTCAGCTTTTCAGCTCATGGAGATGATGGGAGTGCAGAATGGCTTTTTAAAGGGTGAGCTCACAATAAGGTCCCTGCGACTGAAGTAATTTATACATCATTAAGTCCCATTTAAAATGAATACTTACAATTGCTCCTCAAACATGTTCTAAAAGCCCGATGAGTAGCTTTGAAATATGAATTCTGTTACTCATGATGTTGTCCAGATTTTAGCTCTTATCTGTTCCCAAGCTATGAATCCTAATCCCTTATGACACTTCAGTTTTTCAGATTTCTAGTCAGTGAAAGTTCAATTTGTGTAATTTTTAGGTGTGCCCCATTTTATTTGTTAATGCACAGATTGTGGGCATCATGGCAGGATCAAGCATTTGTTGCCATCTCAGGTTCTCATGTAAAGCTGATTGGGAGCAACCACCATGAGCCCCCTGAGGCTTACATGTAAAAAGTACAGCCACAGTGCTATGAAGAGCAGTTCTGGAATTGAACTGAGTGGCCATGAAGGAACTGTGATGTATTTCCAAGTCAGGTTTGAGGGGAATGTAGAGTGGAGCTTGGAGGTGGCACCTCCTACATCTGCCCTGTTAAGAAGTAACAGTCACAAAATTAATAACAAACAGTGCTGTCAAAGAAGCTTTGGTGAATTGTTCCAGGGACTTTTCTAAATGGTGTACACTGCAACCACATTGTGAGACAGTGAATGTTTAAATTAGTTGATGGGTGCAGATCAAGTGGATTGCCTTGTATGGATGATGCTGGAATTGTGCTTAACTCAACAAGTAAAGAGCATTCTATCTTACTACTTACTTGAGGCTTGTAGTTCGTGAAATTGATGAGTTCAAAGATGAGTCACTCACCATAGGAGACCCCAGCTGTTGATCAGTTGTTTTACACAGTATTTTCAAGACTGGTCCAATTAAGGTTCTAATCTTTGCGACCTTAGCCAACCCCTGCAGAAGTTGAGGATTCAGTGATGTCAGTCTTAGCTAATGACTTTGAATATTGAGCGGTAGTGGTATGAAACACACACGTGCACACTCACATCCTTCTCACACATGTGCACACTTCTGAGACACACATATACACACACCTGCATACCACCGACAAACCTTAGGTACATTTCACACACACGCACCCACACATGTGCCTCAGGCAACCCTGGGAGGCTGCCTCCATTTACCCAATGGCCTCCTCCAGTCACAGCAATCAACTTGTTGCTGGGGAAATGCCAACAGCAGCACAAATGGCCATAATAAAATTTTTACAAATGTAAATTAGTGTCCACCTCCTTGAGGCAGTCTAATTCCAGACCTGCCAGAGGAAAACTTCCCCTAGTGGCAACACATGATTGTGGATGATGTTATGTGATTCCCAAAATTTACCAACGTTTTTCTCCTCTGGGGACCAGTAATGTTCAATCTGTGGTCATTTGAACAACTAAGAGATCTTTAAAATTATGCTCTGTATGGATAGAAAATCAGGCACAAACAGTTTCCGGTAGCTGAAGGATCGGCATCCAGAGAGCAAAGTTGAGGTGATCGGGAAGTACAAAGTTAAAAATCACACAACACCAGGTTATAGTCCAGCAGGTTTAATTGGAAGTACTAGCTTTCGGAGCTCCGCTACTTCATCAGGTGGTTGTGATGAAGGAGCAGCGCTCTGAAAGCTAGTGCTTCCAATTAAACCTGTTGTTGTGTGATTTTTAACTTTGTACAGCCCAGCCCAATATCGGCATCTCCAAATCGTGATTGGGAAGATAATCAAAGTCAACATGAAGGCATTTTTTTATGCAGTGTACTCTGAGGATGCTTGAAAGGTCAAAGGAAAGGAGATCCAAAGAAAGGAATTCAATAAATACTTAAAGAATTTCCAGTAATGAAAGAGTGCTGGAAAATCCAGCAGGTCCGAAAGCACCTGTGGAAAGGGTTAATATGGATTAGATTAAATTACATACAGTGTGGAAACAGGCCCTTCGGCCCAACAAGTCCACACCGACCCGCCAAAGAGCAACCCACCCAGACACATTCCCCTACATTTACCCCTTCCCCTAACACTATGGGCAATTTAGCATAGCCAATTCACCTGACCTGCACATTTTTGGACTGTGGGAGGAAACCGGAACACCCGGAGGAAACCCACGCAAACACGGGGAGAATGTGCAAACTCCACACAGTCAGTCGCTTGAGGCAGGAATTGAACCCGGGTCTCTGGCGCTGTGAGGCAGCAGTGCGAACGACTGTGCCACCGTGCGCTATTTTGAGTCAGAACAGATTCTTCTTCAGAACTACCTCCACAGATGCTGCAAAATCTACTGAATTTCTCGAGCATTTCTGATTTTTATTTTGGATTTCCAGCATCCACAATATTGTTTTTTGCTTTAGTTTTAAAGTATTTACAGTGTTGTGCAGCAAGGCCAGGATCTGGGACTAAATAAACACCTTTTTCAAACATCTAACATACACACGATTGTTGGACTTACCGTTCAACAATAATCCAAACTAGTTATGGAATGGAAATTGGGAAGTTGGCTCAGTTAAATTGGTCCAGATTTTTCTCTCTGATTTGCTCTCAAGATAAACGTGTGTTGGGAGAGGACTGAATTGTAATGCTGGCAAAGCATTATTATTGCAATTAAATGTACAATGGCATCATCATCATAGAAACTATTTTGCTACCCTTTCCATTTGCTTGTAAAGACAATATGGCAAAATACATGGCATCAAGATTAATCATTGTGACCTTACAAGCAAGGAATACAATCTGTGACACACATCTCTTAATCATTAAAATAAAGTTGTCATGAACGTGGTGTTCCTTTAAGTTCAGGAATATTTATTAGCACAATGAATTCCTTGACAGGTTTGGGGATGGGGTGGGAATGTAACTAGTTTCGGGGGGAAGCTAGTTCAAGATTTATTTATGGATCAAACGATCATCTTAATTTGTATTAGATATAGCAAATAAAACCATCTCCTTGAGGAGAGGTGACCAAAAAGATAGTTCAATGTGAAATGGCAATAGGCCGCATGACATGGACGTAAAAATAACCCTCCTGTTTCCACAGGCAAGTGATGCAGCATAACTAGTGATGTTCCAAATATATTAACGTCTCCAACTAACTATTCAGTTGCAACGTCCTTTCTACATGAGTATTTTTAAGAGAGGGACCATCCACTTGATGGACATGAAATTCTGGTAACTAGTATAAGATGAAATATGCTGTCACTCATTGTTTCAACTTTACTCAGGCTGCAGTATTTTTGGTTGCTTGCTTCATGTTTAGATAAAAGGCCAATTCTAGTGTATATTGCCATAATAACCCTTTGCACTTGCCCCATTCTTTATATTGTCATTTTCTGTGTGTAATTTCTAATTTTCATCAGAAGACAAAAAAAACTTATGGTCATGAATAGGCAGTTGATTTTGCACCTCAACAATTGGTATTACCCCTTTGAAATTGTAAACTCTTCTAGGGCTTTTCATGGGAGCATTGTCACACAAAAATCATCCAAATTAATTTGCTGTTGCTCATTTGCCTTTCCAGTAATAACATTAAAATGCTTCTAGGTAAAAACAATGACTGCAGATGCTGGAAACCAGATTCTGGATTAGTGGTGCTGGAAGAGCACAGCAGTTCAGGCAGCATCCGAGGAGCAGTAAAATCGACGTTTCGGGCAAAAGCCCTTCATCAGGAATAAAGGCAGAGAGCCTGAAGGGTGGAGAGATAAGCTAGAGGAGGGTGGGGGTGGGGAGAAAGTAGCATGGAGTACAATAGGTGAGTGGGGGAGGAGATGAAGGTGATAGGTCAGGGAGGAGGGTGGAGTAGATAGGTGGAAAAGAAGATAGGCAGGTAGGACAAGTCATGGGGACAGTACTGAGCTGGAAGTTTGGAACTAGGGTGAGGTAGGGGGAGGGGAAATGAGGAAACTATTGAAGTCCACATTGATGCCCTGGGGTTGAAGTGTTCCGAAGCGGAAAATGAGGTGTTCTTCCTCCAGGCGTCTGGTGGTGAGGGAGCGGCGGTGAAGGAGGTCCAGGACCTCCATGTCCTCGGCAGAGTGGGAGGGGGAGTTGAAATGTTGGGCCACAGGGCGCTGTGGTTAATTGGTGCGGGTGTCCTGGAGATGTTCCCTAAAGTGCTCTGCTAGGTAGCATCCAGTCTCCCCAATGTAGAGGAGACCGCATCGGGAGCAACGGATACAATAAATGATATTAGTGGATGTGCAGGTAAAACTTTGGATGTGGAAGGCTCCTTTAGGGCCTTGGATGGAGGTGAGGGAGGAGGTGTGGGCGCAGGTTTTGCAATTCCTGCGGTGGCAGGGGAAGGTGCCAGGACGGGAGGGTGGGTTGTAGGGGAGGCGTGGACCTGACCAGGTAGTCACGGAGGGAACGGTCTTTGCGGAAGGCGGAAAGGGGTGGGGAGGGAAATATATCCCTGGTGGTGGGGTCTTTTTGGAGCTGGCGGAAATGTCGGCGGATGATTCGGTTTATGCGAAGGTTGGTAGGGTGGAAGGTAAGTACCGGGGCATTCTGTCCTTGTTACGGTTGGAGGGGTGGGGTCTGAGGTCTATCTCCCTCTCCCTCTCTCTCTCTCAAACACATTTTTTTCAAATTCAAAACACACCAATCCTCCTCTTGTTCTGACAGACTAGTTACTGCCTGCCTGAACCTTGAACCAATTAGGAGTTCTGTAGCTGCATGTGGTAAAACATGTCAATCCATAGATCAATAAGGTTGTTCATATTCCCAATGGAAGTAAATTAATTCCGTAAAGTTATTTTTCAGAATGTAATGATATTTGAAGTAAATTGAACCCTTCTTAGGCAAGTCTGCCCTTCAAGTTGAAAATATACTGGTGTACACAGTACAAGGACAAAAAAAATCACTGTCTGGAGGGAGTTTAAATTTCTAACCTTCAGTGTTGGCATATGCTTTGAAAAACTAGTAAGTATATGTATTGTTACTCTACCTCTTCAGCGTGCCCCACCACTGACCCAACTTCATGTTACCCCTCATGATAGCTGTTACTTTGGATTGGTATTCACGCTTGACTAATTAAAAAACATCTTGTGATTCTTTTCTGCATTAAAGCCAGTATTTGGTGCAAGTTGACAGTTGATAATTTGGTGTTTTTTGCCGAGTGATTTAAAGGATTAGAGTGATGAATGTATATAAATTGTGATGAGCCAGATGCAATTAAATGGTGTAACTTAGTTTTCACATATTACCAGCCCCTTTTTTTTAAATGTTTGAGTTATCAATATTTTTGGCCCTGAATCAACTTAATTAACAATATTGGCCAGCTTCTGTTAATTCATCTTGGGTGAAGTCGGCAGGGAATGGTGTGGAGAAGGTGAGGAGCTTCCTTTCTTCTCTGAGAAGGGATTGATAATTTGGGAAAAAGTCATAGTGATAAGCAAATCATACTGTAAATTTGCAACAGATTAGGTACTGATAATATTTTACTGTGGTTATAAAGTGAATTGCAAATAATTCAAGGAGTGCACTTTAGTGACACAAAATTGCAGGAAAACGTAATCAATGTATGTAACAAATATTTGTACTGAAATATAAAACACAAGGCATTCAGTGTACCTCACATAGATGTCTTGGACCAGAATTCAGCCTTTGCATCCCTTTATATTTCTAGTTTAAAATTGGCCAACACATTGGGCATTTATGAAAGGCACTAGATTTCAGTTGATCATGCCATAAAGTGTTTGCATTTTGTTGCTAATCATAGAACTCTGCAATGTAAGAGGGGGCTGTTAAGCATAATGCACCTAGCTTTCTGGAAAGTACACTAAGTCCAATCTCTTCCTTAGCTGTTCAATAATATTAATTATATAAGTCAGCATAATGCCTCACTCTTTGTATTGAGGATACTGAATAATTTCAATATGATTATTATTGAAAAAAATCCCAAATATTTCTCATGCTAATGTCAGGTTGAATTTTTTAGTCTAATTTAAATATCTATAACTAAATCCAGACCAGTTCGACTTGAATAATTTTCCAAAAAAATCTGAATCTGAAACTACCCTAACGAGTTTGAGTTCTACCACCCTTTGTGTACTAATCATTCTCTACCAGTAAAAACATAATGCATAGTATTAATTACAGTGTGTTTGGAAGCAATTCAAGGAAGTTTTTTTTATTGAAGCATAAAAATGCTAACTCACTTTTTAAAAGCTTCTAAACTATTTGTTGTTTTTAAACAAGTTATTACATTTCAAGATATTATAGATGAAGATTCTAATCAAACATTTTCCATTATGTTTGTTTTAAATGTCTTCGTAAAGTGGTCAGAATGTGACTACATCCTGCCAACAGAAGAAGTCCTGCAGTGCCAGGACAGTAAGAGAAATAACGGCAGTATGACATTCACACGTCATTTCCATTTCAGTGTAGGGATAGCAGTTTTTAATGGAAATGATGACAGCATAAGCTTAAGATTTTTCAAGTATGGTGGTGAATCAATTGTGTTATTGAATATGTCAGGGACTTTTTTTTTATTTCACTTGATGTTGCAGGGGTGGTAATGTTATCGAAGCAAGCTTTGCAACCTTGTGTCCACTTCACATGATGGAGCCGTTCCATTTTGGTGCCAATCAAGTATTTCACAAAACTAAGGTGCACTGTTCGACTAAAATTAGGAAATAATCACTTCGTTATATTCTACATCATGCCTTAATTCTTCATTGATTTGTGCATCCTAATTCTGTCACCACAATCATCCACATAAATGTCCCTACTGCACCCTAGCCCCTCAAATCACCCTTCCACCATCTCTGGTGTGTTTGTGAAGTAGACCTTCCCTAAACCTTGGCTGCTGAGCTGTAAATCATCCAGGACCATCTTCTTGAATTTTCTCCACAATCCTTTCCACTTTTCTCTTATTTTTTAAAAACGGTTTAAAATCCATCACATTGACTAAGTTCGTGGGCATCTCACCTAAAATTATCTTGGCTTGCTGTACATGTCTGACATTCTAAATGTGAATTGCATTGGGATTTTTTTCCTTGTTAAAAATTCTGTGTAAATCTAAGGCGATGGCAGTTCTTGTTCTGTTGTTCCTTGTGCTTTGGTTATAGTACGATGATTTTCAAAGGGCTCACCATGACAGCAGATGGTAGTGGAATTCTTGGCTGCTCCATACAACTCTCAGTGGTGAAGGATTAGAAAACATGCACTGGTTGATGTGCCTTTGTGTTTTCTATCTGATGCTCATCAGTGATACCTCTCTTGAAGGATCAACATCACCTGTGTAACAGATGGACAAACAAGACTTGACCCTTTTATTTAGCTCCCTAACATCTAACATGCTGATGTTATGTATAAATCTGGGGGACCTCCTTGTTTGTAATTGCTTGTTTTCTCATAAGAACCTTTAACACAAACTGTGCACTCTATGTTTTAGTAGGATCTTGAACTGGTGGACTTGTTTGCTTCAAATAAGAATAAACTCCTGCTAAGATTTTTGTAGCCCCTATTAATGACAATAATTTTTCCTATCTTCAAAGGATGCCCAGTTGCAAGTGGCTAGACTGCAGCATCACCTGTTTCTGGTTTGCAGACATAAAGACCCAGTAAACAGCCACCTTTTGTAAAGTAACTAATCAGAATTACTTCATGCTGCAATCTGCACTATTTAGAGTCATACAGTCATAAGCATAGATATACAGGTCCTATGGCCCACCATGTCTATCCTGACCAATAAAGACCAAATTACAATAATCCCATTCATCTGCACTTAGTCCAGAGCCTATGACGCCCTGGCACTTTGTGCTCATCCAGATGCTTCTTAAATTTTTGTTTTCACCCAGAGATTGGTAAGCAATGTGCTACCTCCAGCATCCTCTCAGGCAGCACATTGCTTATCAATCTCTGACTGAAAAAAAATGATAAAAAGCATAGGTGCAAGATTAGCAATCCAATGGAGGATTCGACTCAAAGACATTCATTCTTAGGCACAAGTACAAAGGTTAAAAAGAGACAGTATAAAAAGAAGATGAAAAAATATATGGTTTGAAATATTTGGAGTATCCTTGAGATGTGTGCTTTCACCTGAAACCATGGAAGTTTAATTGATGTCTTGCATTCTAAATATTAGCAATCATTGCAGATCTATCTTCAAGTTCTCAGTGTCAAGGTGTTTCTGTCCAATTTTTGTTGTGCCTGAGTGTTCTGTCCTTTGAGATGCATAATGAGAGTTTCCTCTCGTTCTACATTCACAAATTCAACTTACTTGCCTCTATTATATTCAACTTAAACAAGAGCTGGTTTGTGTACTTCAATGCCTGAGTTGTTGTTTCCAAGCTTGATCACTTCTGGTGATGTTTTTCATCTACGAGGTGAGAAATGTATTATGTAGGTATAAATGAAGATAGAAGATGAGTCTTTCTTCATGATTGACTGGATGGACGAGCTTGTGTGTTCTGATAAAATGCCACTCTCATTTCAAATGGTTCTGTTTTTTCTGTGTGGCTGTCTTGGTTGTTGTGGCCATTGTAAGTTAATGTTTTTCCTTTTTGCATCCATTTCAATCCATGCAAGTCCTTGTTTAATAAAGTCAAATGATTGAATTTGAAAATTGATAGTTCATATTTTACCATTATCGTGACAACAATTGGAATATTAAATTGCAGTGTTTAATTCTATCTCAATTCTATGTATCTTGAAATTGTTATAATACAGTAACGTTGTAATGTAGGATATGTTCCACAACAAATTTAAAAATTCAAGCAATGAAGAAATTAACGGGAATACTGTCATACATAAAGACTTCTTTTGGCAACAGTTATGTCTCATATGTTCACATTTTTAGAAGTTTTTGTAAAAGCATGAGATGCCAACTGATATGTCTGTATTATTGCTGCTCTGACACACTAATTGGTTAAATAGAAAGTTAAATGATGGCTTACAATTAAAGGTTGAATTGCGGAGCATCGCATAGGGTCAGAATTAAATGTAGGAGCGGTGGGACTTTTTGACCAGATGTATTAAAGGACATGATTTTGAATCATCTGTTCATCATCGCCAGATGTGTACAGTGCAAAGGATTTTCTGTTGGAGTGTGTCCTAAAAAGAGAATGTATTTCTCTATTTATTCATGGAATATGAGTGTTTCTGGCTAAGCCAGCATTTATTGCTCATTTCAAACTGTCCAGGAGGAGGCTGTGGTGAGCTGTCTCCTTGAACGATTGCAGTGTTATTAGGAAGGGAGTTCCAGGCTCCCAGCAATATAATGTCACAGTCAGAGTATAGTGTACCTTGGAGGGGATCTTTCATGAATAGTGTTCCCATGTCCCTTTCCCTCTGTTATGGAGCTTGTTGGTTTGGAAGATGATGTTAAAGGAGCCTTGGTGAGTTGCTGCCTTGCATTTATAGATGGTATACACTGTTGTCATTGTGCATCAGGAGTGAAGTGAATGGCAACCAAGTAAGATGCTTTGTTCTGGATGATATTGAGATTCTTGACTGTAATTGGAATTGTACTTATCCAGGAAAATGGAGAACATTCCACCACATTCCTGACTTGTGACTTTTAGATGGTGGACTGAAACAGGAAGGCATGGCTTCTGACCTACTCTTGTAGCCATATCATTTTATGGCTAGTCCAGTTCAGTTTATTTTAAATTATACTCCTCAATCAGCAATTATAATGCCATTGAACATGAAGAGAAGGTTAGATTCTCTTCTGGAGATGATCGTTGCCTGCTACATGTGTGGCGTGCATATTACTTTCCACTCTATCAGCCCAAAACTGGCTGTTGTCCAGGTTTTGCTACAGATGAACATGGAAGCTCAATATCTGAGGAGTTGTGAATGGTGCCGGACATTGTGCATGCGCATTGTGACCTTTATTATAGAGGAAAGGTTGTTGCTGAAGCAGTGAAGATGCTTGAGTCTAGGACACTACCTTAGGTTTTGCTGCAGTGAGTCATAGGAGTGAGATGATTGAGCTTCAAATACCACAATAGTTTTCATTCATGCCAGGTATGACTCCAACCTGCAGAGAGACCTCCACTACAATTTCCATTGACTTCAGTTTTGCTGAAGTTCCTTGATGCCACATGGTCAAATGCTGCCTTGATGTCAACAGCAGTTGCTCTTCCCTCATACGAGTTTCAAAGGCACTGGAGGAGTCCCAATCATAGGAGTTGCTACACCAATCAGATGATAGACCTTGAGGGAATAATGTGTCTGAGCATTGCAGATGAGTACTACATGAGAGGCTTGTTCTGGCCAGGAAATCTGACTAACATCTACCAACTGGTCAATATCAGATTGCACAATACTTTGCCACATCCAAGTAGCTGTCAAACTTACTATCACCCGAAACTTTTAATGCTGCACAGACCTTCAAGACACTTGCAATGGCTTTCTCTAGATCATGTACTGAGGCTACGTTTCAACATAACTGTACAGCACAGAACACCTGTAATAGCAATCACCCTTTTTATTTACTGTTTGGAATAGAAAATCATTTGGTTTCTGTAATCTGTGCTTGCCTTGCAATGTTAGTTTAATACTAACAGCTGAAAATCAGCCCATTCTTTAGCTATTGGATAGTCAGTACACTATTTCCTATCCACTGAGAATGATAGACTGCCAGCTAGATTAAAAGTGAGTTAATTTTATTCAATTGTCATTCCAATGATACACATGTACTGTGTATTTGGCTGCCATGTTTGCCATTTGCGTTTCATTATCTTATCTGTTTTGATTTGTGGATACGACTTAACATCTGTCCTCTGTTGGTTGAGAGAGTAACACTGAGTTGCTAACTCTCCAACTGGCAGATTAGGGAAACAGAAGGGCTGTTACTTATATCTGTGATTAATATTGACAATTAATCTGCAACAGTATTTGGGCTCTTTATTATTATTTCACACAATACACAGCAAGTCCTAATAATGTATGGCTGGTAGATTACATAACCTCTCTTTTCATAATTTTATACATTAATTGCCAAAGCCTTACAAATATGTCCATCACCATGTCCTGTTTTTTGGATGTATCTTTTAAGTGCTACAATTTTCATAACCATCATTATGTGGATCCTGCATTCTTGCTTTTAGTAATATGCATGCCTTTTT
Organism: Chiloscyllium plagiosum; assembly: GCF_037043375.1. NCBI lineage: Eukaryota > Metazoa > Chordata > Chondrichthyes > Orectolobiformes > Hemiscylliidae > Chiloscyllium > Chiloscyllium plagiosum. The sequence continues at coordinate 31,179,646 of NW_028270153.1, read as the reverse complement.
TTTGCTCATGTATACAGCTTATTCCAGATCTTGTGTAGCATCATATGACACATTAATCAGGATTTTGTTATGTGCTATTCCTACTTTTTGCTATTTCCCACGTGATAGAATTAAATTTCTAAGTGGCAGCGGTGTGTACCGAACATGTGATCACGTGGCAGGGGAAGCTTTTCATTGCTGAAGTCCACCATCAGTTGCCAATGTAAAAGGAAGGGCTGGCTAATAAAAGAGCTTCCATGTCAGACAGAGACTTGGCATCATGGCGAACTCTACTGTCAAACTTGATTGCTCTTAACGTGATCTTTTCAGAGCACGAAGTGGCATGAGTGTTTTTCAAAGTTAAAATTTCACTTGTAAATATATCTCATTACACTCTTTTCACATTCTTCATGTCTGTAACATAATTATTTGTGAGATCAGCTTAGGCAGAGAGTAAAATTTAACTGACATATCTCATGATTGATACACATTAATTACAGGGTAGTTGGGTATGTTTCCTTTACTGTGAAAGAAAACATGTGTTTTGTTCACTTTTTATTAAATATCCGCATTAATGTCCAGTGTTCATATACAGTCATAGAGATGTACAGCACAGAAACAGATACTTCAGTCCAACTCATTCATGCTGATTAGATATCTGAATCTAATCCAGTCCTATTTGACAACACTTGGTCCATATCCCTCTAAACCCTTCCAATTCATATACCCATCCTGATGCCTTTTAAATGTTGTAATTGTACCAGCCTCTACCATTTCCTCTGGCAGCTCATTCTATACACTAACCACCCTCTGCATGAAAACGTTACCCCTTAGGTCCCTTTTAAATCTTTCCCCTCTCACCTTAAGCTTATAACCTCTAGTTCTGGACACCCCCACCCCAGGGAAAATACTTTGTCTATTTATCCTATCCATGCCCCTCATGATTTTGTAAATCTCTATAAGGTCACCCCTCAGCCTCAAACACTCAGGGAAAACAGCCCCAGTCTATTTAGCCTCTCCCTATAGCTCAAACCTTCCAACCCTAGTAACATCCTTGTGAATCTTTTCTGAACCCTTTGAAGTTTCACAACATCCTTCCTATAGCAGGGAGACCAGAATTACACGCAATATCTCAAAAGTGGCCTAACCAATGTTCTGTACAGCTGCAATATGACACCGCAATTCCGATACTGAATGCACTGACCAATAAAGGCAAGCATACCAAACACCTCCTTCACTATTCTACATTTATATAAATGATGAAAAGCAATGGACTCAGCACCAATCCTTGTGGCACACTGCTGGTCACAGGCCTTCAGTCTGAAAAGCAACCCTCCTCCACCACCTTCTGTCTTCTGCCTTTGAACTCGTAATGTATTCAAATAGCTAGTTCTCCCTGTATTCCATGTGATCTAATCTTGCTAACTAATCATTCTTTTTACTGCCTAGTGTTTTACTTACACTCTGTGGAACAGATGGAATTTGCAGGCTCAACTGTCTCCCTTCAATGCATTGCGAAGGACATTGTGCAGAGCACTCCCAATAGGGAGCACTGAAATGTTGCAACCCTGTAGGAACACTGCCAGCCATTACCCTGAAATGGACATATTTTTGGATAGGGCTGGAAATGTGTTGCTGGAAAAGCGCAGCAGGTCAGGCAGCATCCAGGGAACAGGAGAATTGACGTTTCGGGCATAAGCTCTTCTTCAGGACTTATGCCCGAAACGTCGATTCTCCTGTTCCCTGGATGCTGCCTGACCTGCTGCGCTTTTCCAGCAACACATTTCCAGCTCTGATCTCCAGCATCTGCAGACCTCACTTTCTCCTCATATTTTTGGATAGTACTGACAATGCCATTTTGACCCCTGATTTTCTTATCTTGACTGACTAACTCCACCTTCTATCAACCCTGGATCATTCTTCGGTCCCTTCTATATCTCCCTCTGCAACCGCCATCATGGCTGACTTTCTTGCCAGTCCCTAGCATCCATTTATCTCCCTACTCCCCTCCCTTATACCTTGAGTTAAACAAGGTATCTTCCAGTAACAGAAAGCTTACCAGTGCACTCCAGCTTTTAAACAATTGTGAACAGTGTGCCAGGAAATTCCCATGTGTGTTGATTTTATATTTAAGGCAGGATTTTATGGAAAACTATCCTGCCAATGAGTATTCATGACACACAATCATATTGTAAAGGTGATACAATGCTTGATGTGCTGCTGACTGTATCTTTGCATCTCAACCTGCTGTCAGGAAGCCCACATTATGCATCCCCCCAAAGTCACCCCACACATCATGTTTTCTAGGCCGTGGGGTCGATAAAATCCCATCTCTCCCCAAACCTCTGCAATTATATCCTTTTCAAACATGTATCTAAATGTTAACAGCAATTGATTAATGTAGAAATCAGGGCTAACTCCGCCAACTGCTTTTTGCCACAAAGCTCTGTAGATTACTTCCACTAACTGCAAGCCAGATCAATTTAAATATTCTTCCTGAAAAATGTACACTGAGGTAAAGTTCACCTTCACCCCGCACATGGTTGGCGAACAAGTTGATACTTAAGCCTGCAGTTCAAGCAGAGAAAATACCAGCTATTGCCTTTCTCAATCTGGTGCAATGCAGCCTTCACCAAAGCAAAGCTACAGCTACCTTTTGTCTGTTGTCTAAATTGTCCTGCTTGCAGGCTTTTGGAAGTTAAGAAACACGTAGAGTCCAACACAGCACTTTGCATCTTCACAGGCTATCTCTATGATAATAGAGGTATAGCTTTAGGACAGTCACAAGCAGAGATACCAACAAACAATTTTGCATGCTATTTGAAGCTTTTCACCCTGATCTCTTGAGAACAAAATGACAACATTCCACAGTATACCTCATTTTAGCCCTGCTAAAGATCAGTACTACCAAATGATTATTTGAATTATTTTTGATTCTGTAACCCATGTGAGTAATTATTGAAAATGATTTACACTTTCTCCAGCATTTCTACCTCTATCGGTGATATTTCTTGTTTACTACTAGCTTTCAATTACTTTCATTATATGTTATGCCCCAGTTTCTGCAATTTTCACCCATTAAATAAAATCAGATATTTTAATTACAGCCTTCATTTTAATGCAAGTTACTACATTTTAGAATATATTCATAGTGTGAAGACTTGTATCTTTCTGACCTGCTAATACAGTGCTTCACAAATATTTTCTGTATACATCCCCATTTTGAGGCTTGAAAACTGTCATGACCAGTCCATAAGAGCTGGGAGAGAGGGAGTCAGGGCTGAGGAAAGAACTGAGAATGGCGACCTGTTAAAAGGAGACCACAGCTGTGATAATTTGATCAGAGCTCCATGGTAGCCATTGCTGCCTCAGCTCAAGACTTCAATATTTCAACTGAGAAACCGCTTAGAATCCAACTCTCACTTTAGGAAGGGCTGCAGTAGGACATTTGTTATATTAACTTCATTTCTTAATCATCTCCGTAATTTGCCTTATCTCCGTGGTTGTCTCTTATCTCATTGTACCTAACTCCTTTCATCACAGGTATCTCCCTTATGATTTGTTGCTACATTTCTAAGGTTAGTTTTCCAATTAGATTTGAGCAGCATTCTATACAATGATAGTAATATATCCTTGGGCTTGTGTTCTAAACCTCTTGCTCTGAAGCTTGGCTGGCCTCTATTTTCTTTTTGTTGATCAGTGTTTCTGGTAATACCTTTCTGGTAATCTGTGTTTCATATCAGAACAAAAACATGCTTTCCTTTTTGAAATCATTTTGATTGTTTGGTGCTTGGATATCTTAATCCTTTTCATAAAAGTAAAAGAACGCTCATGTCTTTGCTAAAGGCAGTTCAGGTGATGTGCTGTTTTAAGAGCTTTTATGCTGTGTAATATAGAATTTGTCATTCTGCTAAGATAGAGCTATCTTCCTGTCAGGTAGCGAAGATTGAATTGATGCTTAAACAGAGGTTCGGATTTCACTGTGCCAGGAGATTTTGGAAATCCCTGCTCAATCACAGAATCCATACAATGTGAAAGCAGGCCATTCTACCATTAACTGCATACCAACCCTCCAAAGAGCATCCCACCCATCTTCCTCTCCTCCCCTTCCCCAACCCCCCTGCAAAAATTCTGTTACCCTGCATTTATTTTGCATGGCCATTCCATCTAGCCTACATATCACTGGACACTATGAGCAATTTAGCACCCAGAGGAAAACCCAGACAAAGGGAGAATGCAAACTCCACACAGTCAGTCCTCTAAGGGTGGATCAAACCTGGCTCCCAGGTGCTGTGAGGCAGCAGCAGTACTGACCACTGAGCCACAGGGCTGCCCCAACAGAAAATGCCTGAAGAATGAAGCACTATCTCTCAGAGATTTTGTTCGCTGCACAGATGGGGGTGACTTTTCTCTGGTTGTTTCCATGATGGAATTTTGGAATGTTTTGAGGACTTCCAAAGTAAATTTGCCAATTACCTTTGTGTATTTTGAATGCTGTGAGGGACTCTGTGGGAGGTGATCTCATGCCTTTGTTTTGGAGTGAGGAGGGATCAGGTACACTTTTCAGGAATTACTCAGGTGTTCAGTCAACCACTACTTTTATCCATACAATGTTGCAAGAACATCAAATTCCTGAAGAAGGGCCTGTGCCCGAAACGTCGAATCTCCTGTTCCCTGGATGCTGCCTGACCTGCTGTGCTGTTCCAGCAATAAAGTTTCAACAAGAACATCAAACCCTTAAGACATTGCAAAAGCTGAGACACCTTCCCGCATCTGCTTCTTTTTACCCACTCCACTTGTAGTCACACCTTCCTGAGCCTGGGCCTCATTTTATTGTCTGCCCCAGTTGTGGTACTTTTCTTTCAGTTTGCTCTTGCTCTTGTCTTCCAGATAAGTCAAAACAATAATACCCAGCGTGGGGCACTTAAAGCATTTTTTAAAACTTATTTAACTGTCACCAAAGGGTTAATTGCTTCCGGTCAGTGGATAGTTGGTATGAAACAGCCACACTTTCTTATGGAAGCATCAGAATAATCTTTTGAACTTGGCTTTCAAGAAAGGTTCTCTTATATAGATCATGGTTCATGATAACTCTGTGCCATGCCCTTTAAAAACCTAGCCTGACTCCCTTGAAATAGTACAGGAGCAGACCATGCCTATATTTTTATTGGAACTAGGCAAGTGAGGAGTGCCCAGTGTAGACGTACCATCTGAACCAGCCTAAGCTGGTAAAAAGCATTTCCAAAAACCACAATGCTCAAGAAAGGAGTTGAAAATCTTATCATTGCAACCCAGCCACTATTTTTAAAGGATTCCTGTTTCAATCTGATTTGCTGAAAATCTGGCCCCATGTAGTAGTGGGGAGAGTTCTTAGGTTAGAGTATCATCATATCATAAGGTTTAGTTGAGTAACATGTATGGAATAATCTGAAATACATTGTCCAAGATGAATGAGGTTTAATTTTAATGGGATAAGAAGGGATCTATCCAAGATAACCTGGAGCCAATGTCAAATAGGAAACATTGTGATGAGAAAATGGGTTATCTTTTAAGGAGATGTTTCAGATACAGACCAGTTACTCTGAGTAAGGATGAATGCTAGGAGGACCAAAACAGGGCTCCCTGTTTCATGAGAAATAGAAAGCATATGATGAAACAAAGAAAAAGGTGGATGATATGTCAGCTAAATTCAAGTCAGAACAAGGGCAACTAAAATAGGTTTAGAGAGGAAGAGAAGACAAATATAAATTCTGCTAAGAAAATACAGAAGCAAATAAGTAATTAATATAAAAGGTCTTCTTTCCCTCCATCTCCCACCAGCAAGTAATATGGGCTGGGTCCTGTTAACGATTTAAGAGTGTGATATATGTTTAAACTGGCAGAGCAAGGCTACAATACTTGATTGTCCTGAATTTTCACTAATCAGCTGATGAAAACTGAGTTTTTAGTATTGTTTTGAGTGACACAAGAAGAGACCTGCCTCAGTTGTTAGATTAATTAAAACTCTGGACCGTACAGGCAAGTTGAACATCTTTACACTGTTGGCATTCTCTAACTTACATTCCAATCTTCCTTCATACACAGCAAATAAAACAAGCACCCTTTCTATCATAGGTTAACGTGTTATGGTCTCCTTCACACAGCCAGGGTGTAAAGAATCAATCTCGCTCTGGATGTTGCTGTCTCTTCCTTTTATTAGTGTCTGTGCTACAGTGTCTCCTCCCAAGACCTTCTTAGAATGTTTTCATTAACATTATCTCCTGCTAAACATGTGCCTACAGAGATTGTACTGACACTGGCCTCTCAGTTGCTTACAATGTGAATGTATCCTTTATCTCTTATAGTGTAAAATCTAAATTCCTCTCTAACAGGTTATTGAATATCCTGCAACAACTTTATTAACAAAGTATTGGTAGAAGCAGAAATTGTAATGGATGGCATGAAAATTGAGTGGAAAAAGACTCTGGAAAGGCCAGCTGTGTTTTGAATGGATCAGTCACTTTGTGCAGATGGCTTGCATCCCAGGTTATAAGAGGAAATTGGAATGGAGATAATGAAAGGCCAGAGATTAATCTGCCTGTATCTAGGGAAGAGCAGATAAATGCTACAGGATGGGGAGTGGCAAGTGGGAAACCTCTAAGACTACATACCATAATTAGACCATTCAGCCCATCAAGTATGCTCCAAAATTTGATCGTGGATGATATATTTCTCAACGCCATAAGGAGTGTGAGGACAGCCCTTAAAGTTATAGAGCAGATTATTTACATCAATGGTAGATAAAAGGTGTTGAAAACAATAATCAGGGAAATGAAGTCATCAGGTAATTGGAACCTTTTGAGTTAGTTAAGGATAACCAGCAAGAATTTGTACAAAGTGCTTAACTACTGTACTTGAAAATTTTGATAAAGTAACATTGAAGATTGATGAAGGGAATGTAATAAATGTTGTCCCATATGGATTTTAAGAATGTGTTTGTTGAAATGCCACCTAAAACATAGGTTAACAAAATTCAAGCTCATGGCATAGGTTGATCAATACCAACTTGGATTTTTAAAAAACTGGCTTAAGGAAAGCAAATAACAAGTTATAATAAGTAGTTAACTTTTAAACTTGAAGATCAGTGCTAGGACGTTATAACTTGGATCTCATAATACAGGATAAAATTTCCAAATGTAAACTTGGATGAGTGACAATAAGGATGATACTAATTGACAGTAACAGTTATAAGCTAGCAGAACAGATAGACAAGTGACAGATGGAATTTAATACAGAAAAAAGTGATTGGTATATCTGGCAGCAATATTTGGGAGAGGCAATGTAGATTTGATGGTACTGTTCTGAAAAGTGTATAAGGAAAGGTTAAGAATATATGTGCATGGATCTTGTAAAACAGCAGGACATATTGAAAGTTTTTTTGTGTCATAGTGGTGCATTTGGTGAAGCCAGCCTTTGTTACCCATCCCTAATCATTCTTAAATAGGTAATAGCCTGCCTCTGCACTCCATCTGATGCTCTTCCAACCATAGTGCTGCTCCAAAGGATATTCAGTCACTTTGGTCCAATGACTGTGAAGGACCAGCAGTATAGTGCAATGTCAGGAAGGTGTGCCTTGGTGTGGAATTTGGGCCGGGTGTACTCGAATATCTGGTATGCTCCACCTCCTCGGTTATACAGGTCAAAGAGTTGCCACTGTCATTTGTAGATGGTACACACTCCTGCCACCATCTTATTTGTGGAGGAAAGTGAATGTTTTCAGTGTTGGATGGGATGTCAATCAAGTGGCTGCTTTGCCCGAGGCAATGTCAAACTGCTCATGTTATTGAGTTGCACTTACCAAGGCAAATGGGAAGTATTCCATTTCTTCTGATTTGCCTTGCAAATCTGGAATTAAATTGCTCACCTCAGAAGTCCCAGTATCTGACCAATCCTTGCAGTCATTATATTTAAATGACTTCTGCAGTTCAGTTTATGGTTACTGGGAACACCCCAGGTTTGTTAGTGGGGGATTCAGCAATAATAATGCCAATTACATGTGAGATTAACTCTTGATGGAGATGGTCACTGTCTGGACTAGTGTGGCACAAATACTACTTACCGCATAATGTTGTCCCAGTCTTGCTTCATGTTGACATAAACTCAATATCCCAGGTGTTGGAAATAGAACTGACCACTGCAACAAACCTCTCCACTCCTGATCTTATGATGGGAGAAAGGTTATTGATGAAGCATCTAAAGAGGTTAGGCCTAGAACATTACCCTGAGGAAGTCCTGTGTAAATTTTCGCAGATTCAGATGATTGATCTCCAATAACAATGATTCCCATTGACACTCATTTTGCTAAAATTCTTTGACACGTGCTCCGTCACAAGCAGCCTTAATATCACACTTACCTTACCTTTGCAGTTCATCTTAAAAGCTTATTTTAGATTAGATTACTTACAGTGTGGAAACAGGCCCTTCGGCCCAACAAGTCCACACCGACCCGCCGAAGCGCAACCCACCCATACATTTACCCCTTACCTAACACTATGGGCAATTTAGCATGGCCAATTCACCTGACCTGCACATCTTTGGACTGTGGGAGGAAACCGGAGCACCCGGAGGAAACCCACGCAGACACGGGGAGAACGTGCAAACTCCACACAGTCAGTCACCTGAGGCGGGAATTGAACCCGGGTCTCTGGCGCTGTTAGGCAGCAGTGCTAACCACTGTGCCACCGTGTCACCTATGTTTGGACCAAACCTGTACTGAGGAGATGTGTGCCTAGACAAACCCCAAAATTTGTGCCAGTGAGTAGGTCTTTTCTGTGCAAATGTCATTTGATAGCAATATTGTTGTCACCTTTCATCGTTTTGTTATTGATCAGATTCGTTATGATCTAATTGAATGGTGAAGCAGGGTTGTGCAGCTGATTGTCTTTTTGTCTCAGAATTTTTGTCTCAGAATTTTTCTCAGAAATACTTTGGCACGTACATGGTGGTATAGAAATGCAAGTCTTGCAAATATAAGTGGCGTGTACTAGTTCCCTCTCTTCATACTGATGTATTGCTGGAAAGGATTACAGGATACACAGGCAAAAGATCAATTTCATATTGATGACAATACAGTAAACACTGGTTGACAATATATTTGTGCCAATTGGCAGAAACAGGATTCAGCTGTCATGCTTGCCTTTTTCTTACTGTCCAGGTTTACTTGTGAAATATAGCTTTATATTTATTCAGAAATTATGTTTACACATCCCTTCAATATGTCATTACTTAATGGTTGATCTGCATATTTGTGGCAACTAATTTGTTCCAACGAAACATCAAATTGTGTTTAGCTCATTTAAGGGTTCAAAGACAGCATTTTTAAAAAAATATGTTCACAGGATGTTCACGTCATTAATTGGCCAACATTTATTGGCAGAAGACGGACTTCTGTGATGCTGGGTACCTCTGGAGCAGTACTCACTGGGCACTTCTGGCTGAAAATTGTTATGAATGCTTCAGGATGCAGATATTTGTGGATAAAGGCAAAATACTATGCATACTGGAAATCTGAAACAAGTACTGAATGCTGGAGAAATTCAGCAGGTTGGCACAATCTGCAGAGAGAGAAACACTGTTCATGTTTCAAGTGCAATTTAAGTCTGTTCAGAAGAATTCTTACAGGACTCATAATTGTAAGTCTGTTTCTCTCTCCACATATGTTGCGAGACCTGAGGATTCATGTGAAGACTCCTCCTCCAATGTTTAATTGTCCACCACCATTCATGACCAGATGTGGCAGGAGTGAAGAGCTTAGATTTGATTTATTGTTATTGGAATTACTTATCTCTGCTTGTCACTTGCTGCTTCTACTATTTGGCATGAGAGTAGTCCTGTGTGATAGACTCACAAGGTTAACATCTCATTCTTTAAGTATACCAAGTGCTGCTTCTGTACTCATCATTGAACAAGAGTTGATTTCCTGGCTTGATGGTAATGATTGAATGGGAAATATGCTGGGCGTAGAGGTTGCAGAATGTGTTGGAGTACAATTCTACTGCATTGATGGCCCACTCACCTTGGTAATCCTTATGCTGGTCAGAACATTGTATCTCAGTTGCCTCCCCAGATCCTACCATTGGTTTGCAAGAGACAAAGGTTGCCTGATTCACTTATGAAAGGCCTTGGTAAGAGTCACAATTTATAAAAACTGCTGAAGGAAAGGTAATCTATTTTTCTTCAGCTTTAAAGTGAGTGTTAATTGCAGAGAATAGAGAGACCGCACCTGAGCTTGAAAATCAAAATATGTCTCTTTCTGGCTTGTTTTCACCCCCAGGCCATTCAGTTACCTGAGAACGAATTAAATGGCTATTGATAAGCAAAACAGTTTTGTCTTAATGACTGGCCACTAGACCATAAATCAGTCATCTATTTGTTCTCACCTAGTTGCATCTTTATATACAACCCCTTGGCTCTAGTTCATCTGCAAGTAAAACCACAATTGCTGCTTGTTCAAAGTGCTATTCGTACAATGGTTGCCATGAATATCAGGTTATTGCCATTCAAGACATGCAGGAATCCTTTACGGCACTGATTTTAAAACTGTTCTTTCTCATTTTAGTCTGCAATTTAAAAAAAACACAGATGGAAAGACATAGTCTTTACACAAAAGAGAGCAAAGATAATACAGCTGTTGGTTAAACTGTGATGTCTAATGAATAAAAATGACAGTGGGACCACTGTGAGATTTACAGTGGAATGAAGAATGATACTCATTCGATTGGTAGGACATGGATGTCTGGACATCATTGCAGGAATGGCGCCTGTCTTCTCCTGCTAGAGCTAGGATGCTCTTCTTGTAGAGGGTGAGGAGCTTAGTGTCAGACACCGCTCTATCGTATGGGTACTCTCTGCTTTGTTATGGACATCTTCACCTGTAATGGGAGGAAGGGAGGAACTGAGTGAGACAAAAGTGGGTGGTGCAGATTTTAGGTCTGATGCAAATGGATAGAAGGTGGTGATGCCAGGTGGGCATGCAGTGTTAGTGGTATGGGAGTTTGGATAGGATGGTGATTTGAGAGCAGGTGAGAGACTATGTTGCAGACAACAGTGAAAGTGGTAGGACATGAGAGAAGAGAGAGAATGATGTGATGCAGCAAAGAGTGTGGCACTTACCCTCATACTGCAGACAAGATTATTGACCTTCTTAGAACACTATTGGCCATTCCTCTGCACCATGGAAACAGTACTAATCCATATCTTGACCTTGGACCAGGTTTCCAGAGTCTAGTTGAAACGGCCTCCGCTGTCGATTCTCTGGAAAGAGGACGCCACTCCTATTTGTGACCCTTTAATGATGACCTCCAAGTCTCTGTTGGAGAATTGAGATGTCATCTTGTACTTCAACATTTTCTGGAAATGTCTTTGGTTCAGCAGGGCAGCTTGGGAATACCAATGCCCATCTGGGTGCCCAGTGGCCTTTTAGAAATGGCATGAGATTCAAGAGTTGTCAGTTTTCTGTTCGAAATCTCCTTGTGGGGAGTTGTTGTGGGACTGGCATGTGGTAAAATGAGGCTTGAATCAAAACGAAGGATGGCATGAGGCAGGTTAGGTAATTAATAAGGTGAGTTTGGTAAGACAAGGTGGGAAAGCCTCGTGGTGAAAAACTCAACAAAAAAATCTTGATGCATGTCACAGTTGGCCAAAAATGTTATGTTTCTGCCCAATTTAAATAACAATGGCCTCAGTAGTGATCCTGTGGCACTCCACTAGTTAACGGTGCCATCTTGAAAATGTCTCCCTTTCCCTCAAATGTTTAGTAGTTAGGAGTTTTAACTTTTAGTAGTTAGCTAATCCTGTATCCATGCCAATATATTACTCCCAACATCATGGACTCTTACATTACTAATTAGCCATATGTGCAGTATCTTAATCAAATGTTGGGTCTGTTGTTATGAAGGTGTAAGGCTTACTGTATCTTTGACAGTTGAAGGACTTAACAAGCACAGAGTGCTGGAGAATTTACAAGGTAACAATGTAACATTTGGTCAAACAGCTGGATTATCTGGGTTGCCTGGAGACAAAAAAAAATTAAATTCAGCCAATCAGCTTACATTATGCCCCAAAATACCAAACTCCATTCAAGTCTGAATTTAGTTTGACAATATTAACACCAATAAAACGATCCAATGCTTTGGAGTATAAAATAAAAAAAAATTGAACAGTTGGAGGAGAACTGCCAAGCCACCAACATCAGCAGATTGCCCATAGATTGGCTCTCTTAAAGGTACCTTTATCAACGACCTGTGAAACAGAATTCCCTAAGAAGAAGAAAAGAACACAGGAAGACGCAAAGAGAAGATTCGACAACTGGGCTGGCTTTGAAATTTGAATTTTTTCTAAATCTTAATCGGGGGCTTTATCAGGCTAATATTGTAGAGGGAGAAGTAAAAGATAGGTTAGAAAAAGGAGTTGTAAATAATTGTTAATTAATTATTCTCTGTTCGACTTTAAAAAATAAAGTTGTTAATTTTTACTTTTAAATAGTGACTTTTGGGAATATTTCCTTGCCCCTTGAATTTCATAGATTATAGCACAGGGTGAATCTTTTCTGTCTGTCAGGCTTAAATTGGCAGGGGGGGTTTACCCCATGTCGTTTCATTGTCTTCACTCTAGAGGATAAAATAAACCAGAAATAATTGTGCATACAGAACTAGAAGAGCTGGAGGAACTAAAAATAATTACAGCCACCCAGGAAACGGAGTAAGAAAATAATTAGAACAGAAAGCTGACCAGTCCCCACATCCTGATGGACGTCATCCCAGGGTGCTAAAAGAAATATCGATTAATGTGAAACTTCAAAGAAGGCGCAAGAATATTTTTAAACATAGTGAAAAGTTTTGAAAGAATCACTCTACCAACACACAACTGTTGTTAGAGGTCTTCTTATTTCTAAATAATTTAAAGTGGGTGAATGGGCATGGAATTGCCATACTTTGACATGGGGGATGAGGGACACTAAGGGTTATTTGGGGTGCATAAGGGTACATGAAAGGCTACGTTTGGGGAGTAAACCTTGGCTTGGGGTCTTGACTGGCCTTGAGTGTTGTCTGGAGAGTATGAGGTATATGAGCTGCAGGATATTGCTGGTTTTCATTGTAGCTGGGTCAAAGGGTCACAGCATCAACAAGGCCTTTTGGAAATTGCCTAACTCCACAGCCACCAGCTCCTGTTGCTGCCTTTGCATTCCTTCTTGGATTGGCTGGCTCAATTCCAGCCAGCATTTGCCTTCCAACCTCATTCCACCTTCCACATTGTACCTCCAAGTTAATGTTTCCAGAATAGGTTCATGAAGCTAGGAATTTTCCTCACTCCCATTATCTGTTCTCCTGAATAAATTTCAAAAATTCTTCTCCTTGCTTACCCTCTGCTGTAACATTTTCACAATCGATACTTGAATAATTAAACGGCAAACCCACCAGTTTTTGCACATCTGATAGCCCGATGGATTTGCTTCTGTTTTTCTCTCTGTCACTTAACTGTTAACCTTAGAATCACTTTGTGTTACTACTTCAAAACATTTAGTGTGGTTGATCAAGCATGACCTTCCCTTTTAAAATATGTGCTAGTTACCCTTTGTTTTGAAGTCTTTTTTTTGTCTGTGTAAGCATTCCACTACCTTTCCTTTGACCAACTTTAATCTAATTGGTCTATCTTATCCTGCACTTGTTTTTATTAATGGACTGACTGCCTTCCTGAAAGAGTGCCACACGGTGAACAGCAGAATCAGTCCTGGTGAAAGAAAATAAACTGCTTGTGAATTTTGAGTTTTTAGTTGCAACTGAGATATTTTAGTCACTACATTTTAAACACCTACTTGAAATTCTTAATTTTGATTTATACTAAAACCCACTCTGGTCTTGTGAAGTCGAATACATGTGCTCTTGCCCTTGAGTAGGATTTGGGAACAAGTGCTACAGGTTGGGTCAGGCATACACCTCTGTGTAGTAATGAGAGGTTGTTGCTTTGCCAGAGCATTGTTGAGGAAGAGCTTTCTTGCCATAAATAAATCCCTTTGGAAGAAATATTAAATTATGGTTCTCTCAAGTTCAGGTGGGATATGATGATATTCTAAGGAGTACACAGTCTTGTGCCCTTGTCATCTTCCTATTCTCAAACTGATGCCACAAACAGGTAACTAATTTAGATTAGATTAGATTAGAGGGTGGCACGGTGGCACAGTGGTTAGCACTGCTGCCTCACAGCACCTGAGACCCGGGTTCAATTCCCGCCTCAGGCGACTGACTGTGTGGAGTTTGCACATTCTCCCCGTGTCTGCGTGGGTTTCCTCCGGGTCCTCCGGTTTCCTCCCACAGTCCAAAGATGTGCAGGTCAGGTGAATTGGCCATGCTAAATTACACCGTAGTGTTAGGTAAGGGGTAAATGTAGGGGTATGGGTGGGTTGCGCTTTGGCGGGTTGGTGTGGACTTGTTGGGCCGAAGGGCCTGTTTTCACACTGTAATGTAATGTAATCTAATCTGATGCCACAAACAGGTAACTAATTATTCATGCCATTACTGTTGACCTCACGCTGTGTGCACTACCCTCTCATTCTATCCCCATTCTTCCTTAGAATCATCAATGTATAGCAGTCTTGAGATGTTGTGGCTGTCAACGCAGCAGAATTGTACTTCAGCAATCTGTAACCTCATGGCCCAACATATATACCCTCCCCCAACAAAACCATTACCGTCAAGCCAGGGGATCAACCCTAGTTCAATGAAGAATGCAGGAGGGTATGCCAGGAGTAGCATCAGGCATAACTAAAAATGAGGTATCAACCTGATGAAGTGATCAAATAGGACTACTTACATGCCAAACAGCATTAGCAGCAAGTGATAGACTGAGCTAAGCAATCCCACAGCTATCAGATCAGATTCAAACTCTGTAGTCCTACCCCATCCAGTCATGAATAATGTTAGAAAACTAAACAGCTCACTGGAGGAGGCGGTGCAACAAATATCTCCATCGATGATGGAAGAGCCAAGCACATCAGTGCAAGAGATATCACTGAAGCTTTCGCAGTAATGTTCAGCCAGAAATATCAAATGGATGATCCATCTCAGCCTCTTTCAATAGTTCCCAACATTACAGATACCAGTCTTCAGCCAGTTCAATTCACTCCATGTGACATCAAGAAACAGTTAGAGGCACTGGATAATTCAAAGGCTTTGGGCCCTGGCTACATTCACTATAATTGTATTGAAGTCTTGCACTATAGAACTTGCTATTCCCCTAGCCAAGTTTTTTTTCCAATTCAGTTGCAACACTGGCATCTTCCTGACAATTTAGAAAATTGCCTGGGTAGAAGGTAGGACAAATCTAATCCAGCCAATTACTGCCCATCAGCCTACTCTCGATCATCAGTAAAGTGATGGAAGGTGTCATTAACAGTACTATCAAGCAACACCTCCTCAGCAATAACCTGCTCAGTGATACTCAGTTTGGGTTCTGCCAGGGTCACTCAGCTCCTGACATCATTCCAGTCTTGATTCAACGTGGACAAAGCAGCTGAATTTCAGAGTTTGAGATGAGAGTGGTGGACCTGGACTGTATTCGACAGAGTGTGGCATCGAGGAGCCCAAGCAAAGCTGGAATCAATGGAGGAGGGAGGTTTTTGGGTAAGCTAGGGAAAGGAAGGGAAGTCTAAAAGCAGTTGATTAGATGGCCTGAATCTTAGTGATAATGAATTGCTTGAGCTTCTGTTAATTGTTGATGGTGAGGCTGGAGGGAAAGGGTTTTCAGAAAGCAATTTTCAGTTGGGGAAAGAAGCCAGGCTCATCTTTGCATCCCAGGATGAGCAGCTTTGGCAGGTGGATGTGGGGCCAATGATGTTTTGGTCCTCCATCCATCTGCCAATGATGTTAAATTTGGTCCAACCAGATCTGGAAGATGAAATGAATTTCCCACCACATCAGTAAATCTGGGATATGTCACACATCTTAGCCTGGCGATCACTTCACCTTTCTTCACAAAATTCACCTTCCCATGCTGTATATGCAAAGTGGAATTTTGTACTGTTCAGTTAACGACTGCACGAAACAGCAACGCCTTATCTCATCAATACACGATAAGCCTTTTTGACAGGATCAGCATGGAATATTGTTTCAGTGTTTGAATTGCACAAGAAACCGGAAGAGAGAGGGGCAATTTGAAACAAAAGCAGAAAATCAGAAACCCCTTTTCTGAAGAAGGGTCACCGGAGCCGAAGCATTAGCTCTGCTTTCTTTCCATGGATGCTGCCAAACTTAGAGTTTCTCTGGCAATTTCTGTTTTTGTTTCAGATTTTTAGCAAGGCCTTTCTTTCTATTTTAAGGACAGCTTAATATCAGTGTTATACTTTAATTATTTTGCACATCCTCACATTCAGTTCATAAAAAAAAAGAGCTGAGTGATCATGGTCCAACCCAAACTGAATATAACTCAATGCCTTATTCTTTTAAAACTGCCACTGGAGCACTGCTAACGATCCTTTTGCTTTGCTAATTGAGAGTAGGCTCTTAAGGTGGTAATTGGTCAGATTAAAGTCCTGCCTTTTGTGGGCGGCACGGTGGCACAGTGGTTAGCACTGCTGCCTCACAGCGCCAGAGACCCGGGTTCAATTCCCGCCTCAGGCGACTGACTGTGTGGAGTTTGCACGTTCTCCCCGTGTCTGCGTGGGTTTCCTCCGGGTGCTCTGGTTTCCTCCCACAGTCCAAAGATGTGCAGGTCAGGTGAATTGGCCATGCTAAATTGCCCGGAGTGTTAGATAAGGGGTAAATGTAGGGGTATGGGTGGGTTGCGCTTCGGCGGGGCGGTGTGGACTTGTTGGGCCGAAGGGCCTGTTTCCACACTGTAAGTAATCTAATCTAATCTAATACAAGGGCAATTTTCTACATTGTTGGATTGATATTCATGCTTTTGCTGAACTGAAACAGCTTAGCTTGGGGGCAGTTAGGTCTGGAGCACAGGTTTTCAATACTGCTGCCAGATTGTCATCAGGATCCATCACCTTTCCACTATACGGTGGCTTCAGCTCATTCTTGATAATGCATGGAGTGAATCAGATAGGCTGAAGCATGGCCCGTTTGATGGCAGCTTCAGGAGGGGGCTGAAATGGCTCATCCGCTGCCTTTGTCTCTAGTGCCTCGGTCTATGCTGAATTCTTGGCCACTTTCATTCCTTATTTTAGAATTTGTCACAGTTTTGATACAACTGGGTGGCTTGATAGGTCATTTCAGGGAGCAGCTGAGTTCACCACATTGCTGTGGGTCTGGAACCGCTAGGAGGTCAGACCAGTTACGTGTGGCAGATTTCCTTTTCATGCAGGACATTAGTGAACCGGTTGGATTTTACAACAACCATTACATGGTTACCAGATGTGTTTATTGAATTCTGATTTCACCATCTGCTGTGGTCAAATTTGAATGCTTGTCACATGAGCTTCAGCCTAATGCTCTGGGTTATTAGCTCAGCAATACTACTACATCGCCCCTGCTTGCAGGGAGACTGACTCTTGCTATCAATGAAATTCTGGTCTCATGCTGCCAAAATTGACATTGTTGCTCACTTCAGCTTTTGCCTGTTCAGGTTACAATTATAGTGTTGTATAGTTCCTTGCATTTCACAATGAAACAAATAATTAATCTCTAAATCTTGTGATAAAAGCTAAATGTTCACCAACAAGCTTATTGCTAAGTTCATACAAGCTTTCCACCTGCAGTCTGCCAGCCATTTCATTAACCATGGAATCATTCTGGCATCATGGACAAGCATTCTGTCACTTACATTTCCTGGCTGCCACGCATTATGCCAATGAATCTCTAACTGTGTTTCCATGTAAAAATATGCCATCCTCAGCTGTGACATTCAAGGCGATGTGTTGTGTAGCTACAGCTGTTATGCAATTTAAAAATCATTGCCTACAATTGGCAAATTTCAAAAATGTAAATATCCATGCTGTTCATGTGGCACTGGTCCATCAACTATGAATAAAATGTTAACCATTTGGGTCCTATGCAAAACAAGGAAAACTTCAAAAACATATTTTTAAAAGAAAACTACCAGTGCAGGAAATTAAAACTAAAATCATAGTGCACAGCAAGCCCATGATCCGAATGATATTTAATGTTAAAAGCTCAATATTTATTTACTTTTGTGGGAAGAACATTGGTTGATAAATCCAGAATTAAGGATTTCCAGAAACAATAGAATTAAATTGTAGCAGCTATTTTAATAACTTTACCAGGTTTCTCGACATGGCCTGATTGATAGGCTCCCTGACAAACAAGAAAGTCACAGCCAAGAAGTAGTGAATAGGTAGAGAGGGAGGGAAAGATAAAGGGGATGATGGTCAGTCAGTGCAGATCATTGTCACAAGAAGGGGGAAGATATGGTGTGGGGTTAGTGACTGCAACAGTGTGTACCATCTGCGATAGTCAGTTGGTTGGAAAAAGGAAAAACTGGTTTCTCCTCTTAACCTAAAGACAATACAGTCAAATGCAACTTAATCTACAGTCAAGGTTTCCTCGTCTCCTTTTACCTGAGAGGTTTTCTGAGGCCCAAGAAACTGGATTATATGGATTAAAAATAAGAAGTATGTAGAAATGGAAGCCCACAGGTTTCAAGAAGAATTTGTTTTACTAACTGATCCATTTCCTTATTGGCGACCTGCCTTGCTGCCATTAAAACCAATAGTAGAAGGATGTGATCAGTTTAACATACTTTAGATTTTATCTCCTCTTCTGACCCAACACACCTGTTCTCAGGGTTTAAATTTTCCTCTGTATACTACCACTCTACAGGATGTGAAACTGTCATTCATCTTTGTCTACCCCAGGCTGACCCACTGTTCATTTCTCCCAAATGGAATTTCTTTCTTGTTTTGTTGTAGGAATTGCATATTTGTACACATTGCATTAGTAAAAGCACTGGATTGTGTAAATGTTCTAAGGCAAGGAAGGGAGATATTTCCCATTCACTGTTTGACTAATGCCCTTGACCTCTACTTGTGGAAGCCTTGTTAGCCTTTTCAAACCACTTTCGATGTGCCGCTCATGCACATTTTTGTTCTTTTCATTTGTTACCTTCAGCAATGCTGCTTTCAGTTTGATACACCACTACTTTGCTTTTACAATTAAATACATGTTCAGTTGTGACCACCAACAATATCTGCCAGACACCACTAAACACTTGCATTTCTACCATCACTTCTCAATCTGACATCACTAGCTCATTTTTCAATATTCCTGCCTTAGCTTTAGACCTGAACATGCAGACTCACCCTCGGACAGTTTGAACAGAAAGCTTTTCTTGAAGGACAAGATGGTCTGTTTTTTTTTGCAGCACTTGGTTTGGTGTGAGACTCAACAGCATCTTGTATCGATATGTCACCTTTAATATGAAATGTCCCAAGATGCATCACAGAAGCATTACTAAACAGGATTTGACACGAAATCACCGAAGGAGATATCAGTGAAGATGAAAGCTCAATCAGATGGATATTGTTTTAAGGATATACTGCCCACATATATTTCCATCTGCGACCCCATCTTGAGACTTGCAAAGTGCTGTGATCCCAAAGGGGCCATAACAGAGGACAGGGTGGTTGCAGGGTGAGAGAGACTTGAGAGGGTAGGGGAAGTTGGGTAGAATTAAAGTGTAAGAGTTTGGTGAAGAGCACATGGGTGGATAAAGAGTTGTGAGAACAAAGGGGAGGGATGTTTAGATTGAGAGATTTTTATGTAAAAATTTTCCTCTGTATACTACCACCGGTTTGTTAGGGACAGGAATCAGGGGTCTCAGATTCATCATTTAGATCACACCCACTATTAAAGTAAAGTTGGTGGCACTCGGCCAGGCCTCTGGTTGATTGGAACCAACAAGGCTCAGGGCTACTTCAGATTTGGTGATATGTAATGAGGCAGGTTTAACAAAAATATTGCAGTAAAAGATTCCGTAGGAAGCAATGGTCATAGCATGGCAGGATCTAGCACTCCGTTTGAAAGGAAGGAATGTGAACTGGAAACAATTGTACCAAGCTTGAATAAGGATATTTACAAAGGAATGAAGGCAGAGCTGGCTGGAATGGTAATCTTCCAGGAATCCTTGTATTCTGGAAAAGTTCCAGAGGATTAGGAAACTGCCAGTGTAAAACCTTTGAGTAAAAGGTGGAGACAAGAAACAGGTAACTGTATACCAGTTAGCTTAATGTCTGCAATTGGGAAAATGTTACAGTCTATTACAAAGGATGTAATAGTAGAGCATTTTGAAGTACATAACTCTCTGGAAAGCCAGGGAGGGGACTGCAGAGCCTTTGTCTTTGACCTTTATGTCATTATTGTTGACAGGAGTAGTGCCAGAAGACTGGAGGATTGCAAACGTTGTGTCCTTATTTGAGAGGGGAGTCAAGACAACCCTGGTAATTATAGGCCAGTGGGCTTTACTTCGGTTGTGGGTAAGGTGTTGGGAACAGGTTATAAGAGAGAGGATTTATAATAATCTGGAAAGGAATAATTTGATTAGAGATAGTCAACACGGTTTTGTGAAGGGTAGGTCGTGCCTAACTAACCTTTAGTTCTTCGAAAAGGTGACAAAACAGATGGATGAAGGTAAAGCAGTTGATGTAGTGCATATGGATCTTCAGTAAGGCATTTGATAAGGTTCCACATGGTAGGCTATCGCACAAAATACGGAGTTTTGGGATTAAAGGTGATTTAGCAGTTTGGATCAGAATCTGGCTAGCTGAAAGAAGACAGAGGGTGATGGTTGATGGGAAATGTTCATCCTGCAGCTCAGTTACCAATGGTGTGCCACAAGGATCTGTTTTGGGGCAGAGAGATCTGTGAATGAACAGAGAGATCTGTGTCCAAGTGCATAAATCCCTGAAAGTTGCCACCTAGGTTGATAAGGTTGTTAAGAAGGCATATGGTGTGTTGGCGTTTATTGGCAGGGGATTGAGTTTTGGAGCCACGATGTCATGCTTCAGCTGTACAAGACACTGGTAAGGCCGCACCTGGAGTATTGCATACAGTTCTGGTCACCGCATTATAGGAAGGATGTGGGAGCTTTGGAAAGGGTTCAGAGGAGATTTACTAGGATGTTGCCTTGTATGGAAGGAAGGTCTTATGAGGAAAGTCTGAGGGAACGGAGGCTGTTTTCCTTGGAGAGAAGGAGTTGAGAGGTGATTTAATTGAGACATATAAGATAATCACAGGGATAGATAGGGTGGATAGATAGGGTGGACAGTAAGAGCCTTTTTCCTCAGATGGTGAAGACTAACATGAGGGGACATCGCTTTAAACTGAGGGGTGATAGATTGAGGACAGATATCGGGGTAGTTTCTTTACTCCGTAGTAGGGGCATGGAACAGCCTGCCTGCAACAGTAGCAGACTTGCCAATGTTAAGGGCATTTAAATGGGCATTGGACATATATATGGATAGTAATGGAACGGTGTAGGTTAGATGGGCATCAGATTAATTTCACAGGTCAGCGCAACATCGAGGGCTGAAGGGCCTGTACTGCGCTATAATGTTCTATGTTCTATAATATGATCAAGCAAAGTCAGCATGGTTTCACAAAAGGGAAACTATGCCTGACAAATTTACCGGCATTCTGAGATGTTAACAAAATAGATAAAGAGGAATCAATAGATGTATTATATTTGGATTTTCAGAAGCCATTTGATAAGGTACCGCACATTAGGCTACTTAATAAGATAAAGCCCATGGTTCAGAGGTTGTATATTATCATGGAACGAGGACTGACCGAATAATAGAAAACAGTTGAGATTAAGAGGTTGTTTTCAGGATAGCAATCTGAAACTAGTGGAGTGCCACAGGCATCAGTGCTGGGGCCATAATTATTTACAACGTATGTTAATGACTTGGATGAGAAATGTGAATGTACTATTGCCAAATTTGTGGATGACACAAAAGTATGTTGGAAGGCAAGTGATGAGGATGACACAGAGTCTACTGAGAGATAAAGACAGATTAAATGAATAGACAGAACATTAGCAGATGGAGCATAATGTGGGGAAATTTGAGGTTATGCACTTCAGCAGGAAGAATAGAGGAGCTGAATATTATTTAAGTGGAGAGTGTTCACAGAAAGGTACAATGCAGAGGTATATGCATAATTCACACAGCGTTAGTGTCTGAAGTTCAGCAGAAATAGGGAAGGTCAATGGAATGTTAGCCTTTATCTCAAAGGAAATTAAGTATAAATTTATAAATAAAGATTTTGCTAAAACCTTACAGCTATTAGTCAGATCACAGTTGGAATACTTTAAACAGTTTTGTGCCTTTTATCTATGGAAAAGATATATTGGCTTTGGAGGCAGTCCAACCAAGATTCAGAAGGCTGATCCTGGGAATGGAGGGACCGTCTTCTGCGGAGAGGTTGAGTAGATTGGCTTTGTACTGATTGACAGTTTAGAAAAATGAGAGGCAATCTTATCGAAACATGAAAGATTCTGAGGGAACTTGACAGAATGGACGTGGAAAGGTTGTTTCCTCTGTGGGATAATCTAGGACCAGAGGGCATAATCTTCTCTGAGGGTAATAAACGGTGGAACTCTTCACTGCAGAAGACTGGTGAAGCTGAGTCATTTAGTGTATTCAAGGCTGAGAAAGATATTTATTCAGTAAGGGAATCAATGGTTATGGGGAAAAGATAGGAAAGTGGAATTAAGGATGATGAACTCAGCAATGATCTCACTGATGGAGCAAATTTGATGGGCTGAATGACCTATACTTGCTGCTATGTCTTATGATCTACAAGGCTGAAATTAGAAAAGCAGCTATCTCAAAGGTTGAAGGTATGGAGGAGATAGAGAGGTAGAGAGATAGATAGAGAGAGAGATATTATAGCAAATGTCAGGAGCAGAGAAACCAAAGAGGAGGTAATGGTTATTATCACTAGATTATTAATCCATACCCCCACATAATGTTCTGGGGGCCACATTTAAAAATAATCTGGAAATAAGGACCTACAGATGAGCATTAAACCATTGTCTAATGTAGGAAAGTTTTATCTCATTCACTAATGTCCTTTACAGAAGGAAACTGTCATTCTTACCCAGTCTGGCCTATGTGCAACTCCAGACTCTCAACAATGCGGTGGAATTTGAACTGCCATCTGGGCTGATAGGGATGGGCAGTAAATGCTGGCCTGGCCAGCAACACCCACATCCTATGAATGAATTAAACAAAATGGTCGGTATCATGCTGACAGTGTTGGTCAGAGACCAAACTGATGGCTTCAGGTGGAAGTGGATGAAAAGAACCATTGGAGTTGGGAGGGGTGAAGAAAACAGTCCTCGTTAAAAAAATGAGCACAAAGGAAAGGGAAACAGAAAAAGAGGTCAACTTTGTGCCAAGCTAGATTAATTAAGTCAGGGCATAACGGGACAAGGTTAAATTCTTTATGACTCTGCCCATCATATGTCTTTTTTGCCTCTTTCAGTCTGTACAGCTGTTTCACTTCTTACCCTCAAATTTTACTTTCAGCTTTGCCAATTGGTTTACCCTTGATGCTTTCTTGGTGCACCTCAGTTTCATATATCCCGCCTTAACCCTTTTTGAACTGCTAATATAAAAAGTCTTGTAATCTATCTTCTCTTCAGGCTGTTTTTTATCCAGACAGAGAAGTCTAAAAATCAGTTTTATTCCACCTTTAGTGATATTTCAAAAAATCAACATTTTTAATAAAATAGCAGGAAGAAAGACTTCAGACAAAATCTCAAATTTCAAATGCTCAGTCTAAATTTTTTTGCCTTCGCTCAATGATAGCACTCTCGCCTCTCAGCCCATAGATGTTCTGGAGTTCAAGTCACTGCAGAGAATTAGCACATAATCAAAGATGATACTTCAGCCTGGTATTGAAGTGAGAACCACATCATTGGAGATGCTGATTGTCAGGGTGAGACGTTCAACCAAGTCTGCACTCTCCAGTCAATGTAAACAATCTCACAGTATTATTTGAAGAACAGCAGAAGAATTCTCCATTTTTTTCTGGCTAATGGGCAGCTCTAGAGAGAGGGAGAGTAACAACAGTGAGTTTAAGCTAAAGGTAACCACACCTCACATGAGGTTGCGAAAGCAGGGTCTTCATGGTGAAAGGAATGGTCAGAATGACCTCAGCCAGTGCAGGAATTGAACCCACACTGTTGGCCTCGCTGCATCACAAATCAGCTGTCCAGATAACTGAGCTAACCAACCCTTAGTAGTTATCCTCCAACCAACATCACCTTAAATTCAAATCATGCCTGTCTTTGAACCACAAGTGTACCGATATTCCCCACAGAGTTTCTCCCCTACCTTCGTCTCAACCTATCAACATTTTTTCTCTCCACCTTATACTGATCTAGCTTTCCATACAGTATACCTTTACTAGTAGCCTCGGCCATTCCATGTCATAGCACGTTTCACATTCTCACCAACCTCGGAGTCAAAAATAACTTCTGCTGAGATCCTTACTGGAATTATTAGTAACTATCTTATATTTATGACATCTAATTTTGGGCCACCCACAACTTTGTTGAAACCACTTATCTGGTTAATTAACATAAGATTTTCTGTTCATTATATTCTTGCTCTTTATGGAACTTGCTGTGCACAAATTTGTTGCTGTTTCCTACATTGCAGCAGTGGCTAAACTTCACAAACCCTTCATTACCTCTGATATAGCTTGGGATGTCCCAGGGCTGTGAAAAGGGAAAATATAAATGCATGATCTTTGTTGTTTCGTATGCCATGGTTTAATTTGAAATCATCTGTGTGCTTAGTTGTTCACACCTGTGAGTTGTTTTTTTTATATTGTAGTCCATACTTTATATTTCTGCATTGAATTGTGTATCATTTGTAAAGTTAATAAGTATGGATCTATAAATTTTAATGTGTTTCTATAGCTGGAGTGTGAACTTTGTCATAACACCAAGGAGAAAAATGGTCACCTGTACCACATTAGAAGTATCAAAGACACTCCCATTTTATAGTAATGGAGAGCTACTGTTTTGATTAAAAGTTCTTGGTGTTCAGTACTGCTGTGAGATGTGTGATTGTCCAATAAAACACTCAAATGTGTTGCTTTATGTCACTCAATAAGATAGATGCTTGTTTTATAATTGTGGTGAAAATAGTCTCTATGTTGCTCAGAGACATAGTATAATCTGTTTCATGAAGGCAGAGGTCAATACATCCCATAAATTCATTTGAAGTGATAATTGTGGAGCCTTAAGTACTATTAATGTTGCCCTAGACCATCCTTGGTGACTTCTTGCACACATCATGCACAGCTCAAAATTGACCAAGAACAGAATAGATTATCTGTACTTCACAGTTGTGTTCATACATTGAAAAATGTAGTTCTTATGTAATTGTGCAGCCTCTCCAATGGTGCTGAATTTTGTCCACTGTGAATGTTTTAATTCAGTGCAAAATCAGTGAACCAAGTCAATAGCCAAAGCATTGCTAAGTGAGCATTTGGCTATTAGAACAGGGCCCTGATGCACTGGCTGAAAGGTGTGAAAAGGATAGCCGATTTGTTGAATTTGACAGCTACCAATTTTACTCGACAGAGAGGGCATAGAGCCATTATATTTCCTCTTGTGCATCATTAGCATGCACTCTGTGTCGTTGCCTTAATGGATTAGCTGGTGAATGCTGTGATGCTGCTCTGTGCATTCAGACACAAAAATTGCTTGCTTCTGCAAAAAAAAATGCTTTGCAAAAGTCTATCACTTGTGCAGATTTTTTTTGTAATTCAAGGCAAAAAATTTTCTCCACAATATGTTGCTCTTTCAAAATGAAAACAATGCAGAGATTCCAATTAATACCTACTGAAGAAAAGAATAACATTTCAGGTTGAAATTAATTGTGATTGCTACCTTTTGAAATGCTGACTGACTCACTTCACACATTTTTAAGTGTGGCTTTTGTGGTATTTTCCAGACAACCACTATGGCACCTTGTGGTATTTGTAACCTCTAGGAGAATATAATACTGAGTAAGAAGTACCTGAGGTAGTTTGCTGCCACCAATCCTCCTTTATTTTTGTTTAGTCTTGGATCCAGCTAATGATAAGTCAGAGGGGATACATCATTACTGTAGAGGATACACCATTGTGGAACATGTATAGGAAGGAGTTTATTGTGTGATACCAAATTAGAAATCTGTATTGGTAAAATATAATTATTAGGAAGTCAGGGGACTGTGTACAAATATATTTATCCCTCCAAAATCTAGTGTAGAACTCCAAAACCATCTGACTGAGACATCAGTAAACTGAGACATCAGCAGACTTCCTAGCAGCACTAGAAGGCACACTCAGGAACAATGGACTGACAGAAGAGACACAACAAACAGTGAGACAAGGTATCGTACCTCTGATAACAAGGAAAAGACAAACACATAATCTCAACACCAAGGAGAGGGAAGCACTAAAATCACTAAGAAACGATAAGAACATAATCATACTACCAGCAGACAAAGGCAGAATGACAGTCATCCTGGACAAAGCAGACTACATCCAAAAAGCACAACAACTACTTGCAGATACCAACACTTACCAAAAGAGGGAGTTTGGCCCCACCCCACAGCTCACCAATACGACAAACAACACACTGAGGAACCTACAAAAAAACGGACAGATAACCAGGTCGGACCTACAAAGAATGAAACCTGAAAGCAACAACACCCCCAGATTCTATGGACTACCTAAAGTGCACAAACCAGGCATCCCACTCAGACCCATAGTATCACTACCAGGGACACCATCACACAAACTGGCGAAAGAACTACAGCAGAAACTGAAACACTTGATCAGCGGATCCAGACACTCTATACAATAAACACAGGAATTCTTGGACATCATCAGAAATATACACATAGACAAGGAAGAAACCATGGTCTCATTCGACGTAACGGCACTGTTCACGTCTATTGACAAAGCCCTAGCCAGAGAAACAATAGCCAACCTGCCCCCCCCCCCCAACAGCACATCAATAAAGCCAAAATAGGTGAAACCAAGATCTTGACTCTTTCCTCCCCAGTAGATTACGTAGAAACATTTCCACGTTCCCTTGCAAATTGTACACCATTCTGACTTGGAAGAACAGCATCCAGCCATTCTGGCATTCTGAGAATGTCAAATTGTGAATGAAATTAGCCACCTTTTTAAAGCATTCTATGATTCTGCTTCAGTTCACGACCGAAGATTGGTCAAACCCAGTGCAGAAGGCAGGTGCTACTTCACCCCAGAGAAAACAAGGATTCATACTGTTGGCACTTACACACACACATTCTGTTCAACAACTAAAGCAAACAGCTCCCCTAACTGCCACACTGTCTTCCAACCTCTCCCCCCACCCCCACCCACCAATCCCCCTTGAATCTGAATTGCTGTGGAAACATCTGCATGTAACTTGATAAGCGGCTTCAATTTATTTGTATCACATGGCTGACTAGGCCACTGGTGTGTGTTGAATGCACTTACAAGGTGATACTCAGCCTGTTTGGCCACAATATGAACATATCTTCCTTGGCCTTATCCTCTCCTTGAGACCTGGAGTGGGAATTAGACCTGAAGCGTCTCTCCCAGTGTCAGGGATTCTACCCACTCCACAAAACCTCCTGTAAAGCATTCAAATCACTGTTTTAAAACAAAGCTAATGCTTAATCAAAATTCAGATTCCTGATTCAACGTCTAACTATAAAAACACCAAATGGTATTTTGAAGAAATTAATTATTCGATCTTATTATTTGAAACTCTGACTTCTGAAATGCTCAAAGCGACATTATTCCAGCACATCATTATTTTACATTATGCATTCTGGCTATACTGGCCAGTAAATACTCTACTAAAGCTATGTCTGAACAGAATCATTAAATCAGCACAAAAGCTCTGATGTTCTACCTCTGCACAGACATCCTTTATCTTAAATATTTAAATTAAAAACTTACTCAGGTGCATATTTACGATAATTTATGGATTAAATTGATTAAATCGAAACACTCACCCATTACACTTCTGCACTTCAGAAATATTTTCATCGTACCTCCATAATTACATGGGAATATGTTCTTGCACGACACAACTTAACCATACAGCAAGCAACTAGCCTGGCTCTGCGAACATGGAAAATAACAGTGCATTTTAAAGCTATGGTTTGTGCTAAAATGTAAGGGCTACTTGTAATAATCTGTGATGTAAACCTGAATTTGATCATGACACTTTTAAATCAGCAGCAATAATCCCATTGCTCATTCCTAAACCTATGTACTGCAACATAATTAGCAATTGTAATAGTATTTAAAATTAATATCAATGCAAAAGACCAAGACAATTTAGTCTGACAGTGAACCAGTGGAAGAGAGAATGGTTCACTGAAGCCATGAACACATTCCAGTAACAATACATTTGCTGCATTGCTCAAATAATGTAGGAATTATCTTCTGCAGTGACTTCACCAATTGCTAACAAGTACTTGTTAGATAATAGAATGCAGTAAATATATAACTTGGTATTTGAAAATAGACTTACTACTATTTGATAATAGACTTATTGCCACTTATTACTGTTCACTATGATTACAGGCACTGCGTGGAACTGTAGATTTGACTTTGTGAATTATTGTAAAAGACTTATTTGTGCTCTGAATAACCTTGAAGGGGTTAAATCAACCTTTCAGCTGTAACAGTCCCTTCAATTTGTTCTGATTTTGCAGTATTTTACCATCCATTCACTTGTTCAGAAAATTAGATTCCAACTAAAATCTTTTAGGCAATATTAATAAAAGTGATTACACATAAAAAGAAACCTTTGCTTTGATCTTATGCTCACTCACCTAGTCTTGTTCATCCACCACACCTCTCTGATCTGTATTAGTTTCCAGTGTCTAAATCCTTTCAATTCAAAATTCCCTATTTTAGTTAATTTCATGTCTCTGCCTCTCCCAACTTTTAACTCCTTTTTAACTAGAACTCCAAACACTGCATTCCTCTCGATGGTACATATCACCAACCTTCTATGCACTATTGGCAACCTTAATGTATTCGCCTAGACCTTGCATTCTGGAATTCCATCTTTGAAGCATGGGTCAACCCACCTTGTCTACGAATGTGCAAATTAGCAACAGCCATTCAGCCACTCAAGCCTGCTTCACTCTCTAATAAGTTAATGTTGATCTGATTGTAACCTCAAATCCACGTTCCTGCCTGCACTGTAACTTTTCATGCTTTCGTGGGATGTGGGCACTTGCTAGCTAGCAGCATTTATTACCCATCCATAATTGTCCAGTGAGCAGTTAAGAGTCTAGAGTAACATGGAGGGGACAAACTAGGTAAGGATGGCAGATTTGCTTCCCTAATGAGCATTAGTGAAACAGATGGGGTTTTTAATCACAATCGACAATGGTTACACAGTTACCCTTTAATTCCTGATTTTTATTGAATTCACATTTCAGCAACTGCTGCGGTGGGATTTGAACCTCCATTCCAAAATCAATAACCTCGAATTCTAGATTACTGGTCCAGTAGTAGTCCACCACACGATTGTCTCCCTTATTAAATGTACTTTACAATTGCAAATCTTTGTAAATATACCACTGTATAAGATAAATGGTGAGGCTATAACATGCAAAAGCACTACCAAATACCGTTATATTAATAGGTATTTCTGATTCTAAAATTGACAATGCTATGAATAAACGTGTTATCATCTTCACTCCAATGCACAGCAGACATCAAACAGAATTATGAACACTTCACATGCTCTTCTCAAACTGCCAGTTAACCATCTGCTGCAAATTGCATCCTTAATGCAATACATGAAAGTTACTTCACCGTGCTTGACAGGAGAATCATCTGTGAACTTCCTTGAGTGCAGAAGTCTAAAAATGGTTTTGCAACTTTAAGCCTGTTAACATAGATATAACACAGTATCTTTCTTTTTGTACAATGTGCTGCAAAATCACTTTCTGGTTAACTTGTCCCAGATTTTCTATTGTAATAATGTACCCTTCAAATATTTCAAAATGCTAACATTTTAAACAGCATCTTGCATGTTGATTAATTTTCCCATAAGACTAATTGTCTTGCATAAGAGACATTTTGCTAGATTCCTCAGACGGTGCAGTCCAAGTCACTCGTGTTCTTACAATAGCAGTTAGGCCAAGGATTTTTAAAACGTTATTTTAAACTGTATTCATATAACAGACTTATTTCATCTATAAATATGTTCAACTTAAATTATGAATGATAAGTGCTTGCAGCCATCCTATTTCAACTTCAGTTGCTGTGAATGTTTCATAAGGTATTTTAGCATATTGATGTATAAGTAATTTTTTTACAATGAAACAGCAACGAATGGTGTACTAAGTTCATAAGTGGTGAAACATGCAAAACATAAGCCCAGTGTTTAACTCTAAATTGAAATCAGAAACATGGACCAAAGTGGCAGAAGGTCCTCACCTCAGTAACATGAGAGCCCAGAGATTTTGAAGCCCAAGATGTCACCTGGTATACCTCAATCAGTTTTCTGCTCAAGAACCATTAGAAAGTAACAGATGGCAATTGTGAATAAGTGCAACAGGGGAGGTTGCTACCGGGGAATATAGGAACAGAAGTAGGTTACTCGCTCCTCAAGCCTGTCTTGCTATTCAATGAGATCATAACTAATCTGTATCATCCAACTGTCTTGGTTCCATGTCCTTTTCTACTCTTTCATAGCAAACTTGTCAATCTTCCTGATGCAAAATAAATTGCAATAGTGTCTACTGCTATTTTGGAAGAGAGGGTGATCCACATTTCTTCCAGCTTTTGCATCAAAAAATAGTTTCTGGCATCTCTCCTGAAAGGCCTGGTTCTAACTTTAAGATTGTACACTCTTGTCTTAAATCTCTCATCACCAGAAATGTCTCTCTCTCTCTCTGTCTATCTCAGTGTGACAATTCCTTTTCAAAATCCTAAAGCCCTAACCAAATTATCAAATGACCAGATGATTTCAGGAAATCCAAACATAGTTTACATCAACTTGGAGTCCTGGAAATATTCCAGTGCAGGACAGATTCATATCCATGCTGTGATTGAATGTCCAGAACTGCAGACAGCACACCAGATGTGCCCTACATAGGATGTTGTCTCACAATAACAAAACTTCCTTCCCTTCATATTCAAGCCTCAGTTTCAGAATTCAACTATGTTTTGTAACTTTCTTTCTTCCTCTACTAACTTTTAATGATCTCTGTACATGCATCTATAAATTTCTTCAGACGTTCTCTGTTGTGAATTTTTCATCATATAAACTATACTCTGGTTTTAAACATTGCTGAAAAGAGACTATGAGTTGATGCTTTTTGTCTGCATTCATCAGAACTAGAACACAAAAGCCACTCTTAAAATCAGAGGCATCATTTTATAAAGAATGATGCTGGTAGGTTGCACCATAATTGGCAAGGAGATGTCGCAAGTACAGTTAACCATTGGTTTTCATTCTCAGGCCAGGGCAGTTCAATTCTGATTGGTCAGGGCTTCTCTATTAGGATGCAGCAGACCTTGGCTGTCACCATGACCCAATACTTTTTGAGAAAGGTGCAATGTTTGGACTTTTCCTGTTTCTACATTTACACATGCTTGAAGCTGCATACATAAACACTCCGGATCCTGTTTTATGTATTACACTGTGGGGAATCTGATGATTTTAAATTGGTTTTGAGTGTAACTCTTTGCATAATTGGGATTATTTAATCAGTGATTTGCAATAAGAGAATCACATCTAATGGTGGATATAATTCTCTGAGGCTTGTAAAGACTGGTTGAGTTAGGAATAGCAAGCTGGCAGCTCTAAACAGTCAAATGGAATATGTTGTTTAATATAGTCCGCCAGTCAATAGGACATACAGCCTACGTACCTGATATACACCAACAGTGGAACACTTATCACATTATTCATTTGGATGGTAGGCCAATTGTATATTTGGCTTGGCAGCAGCATCCTGTTATTGGGGAAAACCACTCATAAGTTTACTCCATAGTAGCAATGTGAGACAGCTGCATTACCTGTTGTTCAGATTTGTGACTATCTTCCAAGGTAATCTGAGGTAGACAGTGCACCACTCAGGCTCAAAAGCTACATCAGAAAGACATGAGTCCTTTCAAATGTTTTAGCAATTAATGGTGAGTAATGATTTGATCAGGGTATCCATTATCTCCCATGATATGCCTAGTCTCAGCATCAAACTGGTACAGTGATGAGATGACTAATTTTCCTTTTCATGAGGTTGTCAGTTAGAAAGATCTTGTTGATAATGTGGTACATTGGACTGTAGGAATCCTAATGTGGATATTGACTGGTGAATGTAGACTTTCTGTAGACTGTTAATTGTTCTAGTTCCATCATGTCAATTTATGGCCTAACATACCGCTACTCTTGTCATTCCATACAAAAGTGTTTATGATTTCAAGTCTGGTTCTCACATGCTAGTTCTGGTGAGTGCAAGACAAAAGAAATTCACCTTTTAATCTCCTCCTATTAGTGTTTATGTTCTGTACTACAATGCATTTATGTAGAGATTGTAATGAGGTCAGCCAAGACCTCATAGAGTATGCCTGACTGGGGTTGTTAACCGGATCCAATCAGGAAACCCTGGCTGCCAGATATAAACAGGAGTGTCAGAGGTTCTGATCACTCTGAGAAAGCTGGGTCAGTGTCAAGTTAATAAAGGGTGACTTGGTGACAGGATACTGGCCTCTGTGGAATTATTTCAGTGGTGATGAGGGAAAGCATGTTTCTGAAGAAATTCACTCATAACTGTCATCTTTGAGTTGGGGTAAGCAATTCTGCAACATGCTATTATTTGGGAAATTTGGCCCGTTCGATCCTGCCATCGAAGACTGGGCCCAGGATGTGGAAAGAAAGTGTCATTTTTTTCCAGGCAAATGAGCTTGGGGGCAGATGAAAAGCAATAAGTAATTCTCCTGACAGCTTGTGGAACTGCAGCATTTTCAGTTATTAGGAGTGTAACTTTCCCTGAAACACCAGACACTAAAACCTTTCAAGAGTTGACAGATTTACTTAAGGAATGTTAGGACCCTAAGCCACCTCTGATTCTGAGATGCTATCAGTTTTACTCAGCAATTTGAGAACCATAGGAGTCCATACCAGGATTTTTGTTGAGATTAAGTTGAGTGGCAGAGGCAGGTGACTTTGGTTTAACCCTTAAAGAGATGCTGACAGTTTGGAATGTGGGATTAATGATGTAACCATGCAAAAGCAGCTATTAGCTGAAGCCCAACTGGACTTCAAACCAGCACTACAACTGACTTTATCATTGGAAACTGCAGCACTCGGAGCATGTGAGTGGCAAGGTATTTCAATAGAAGTGGACACGGTCACCAGTCTGACTGAGCTTGGTGAACACCACTTGAGTGAAGGCAATTGTTTGGCCTCACTCAGGACATATCCTGAACAGAGGAACTCTGGCCCAGTCCACAGCAAAACCCCAAGATAAAGCCAAGCCTCAGCCAAATGGTCAAAATTTTCTTTAGGCTCTGGGCAGCAAGCCAGTGTAGTTGCTACTGGTATGCGGACTCAAGACTAGACCTAAAGAGTCTCAGTAGACCTAAATTCAATAAGGCAACTCACAGGCCAGTATCCAGGAGAGTGCACACCTTGGAAAGTCCATTTCCATCTGGTTTGGAACAGTTAAATTGCTTAGGAATATTAAATTCAGAACCAATCAAAATAAACATTTGGTTAAATGATCACCTGGTTCTAATGGAGGTCAATACTGGTGAGGCTGCTTCACTAATCACAGAGACAGCCTTTAAGAAGTTTCGCTCTGGACGCCAACCCTGAAGTTTGCATAAGATCTCAGCTAGACAGAGAACCTTTACCAGGGAACCTTTACAGATTAAAGCTGCAACTTCATTTCCGGTCTCTCTTGAGAGGCAGCTGATTGTATTAAATATGCTTGGGCCCGATCTTGATAGGGTGAAATTGGTTGAGAAAGATTCATTAAGATTGTCTCAACATTTTTGATTAGAAAATGGTTGCCTGAGTGAAGTCCTAATTAAATATCTGGAGTTTCTCAGGAAGGTCTAAAGGCAATCAAAGGAGCCAAGGCCACCTTGCATGTTAACCAGGAATCTATTCCATGATTCTGCAAAGCCAGCCTAGTGCCATTTGCCTTCCAGGCAAAAGTAGAGGCAGAAATCAGAAGACTGGAAAGTGAAGGAATCATCAAACCAGTCTAGTTTGTGGACTGAGCAGCATCAGACATGTTAATTGTGAAGCCTGATAAGTCAGTTGACTTTGAGAATTTTAAATAAATGGGAAACCATTTTTCCCAGTTGGATTAATACCCAATCCCTCGCATACAAGATTTGTATACAAACTTGGCAGGGGACAGTCCTTCATGAAGCTGGACAACAGCCATGTGTACTTACAATTGCAGTTAGATGAGGATTCCCAGAAGTATGTTACAGCTAATACCCATAAGGGTTTGTCCCAATATACAAGACTGCCATTTGGGGTATCATTAGCCTGTGCAATTTTTCAGTCAATGATGAAGAACATTTTAAATTCAGAACCAATCAAAATAAACACTTGGTTAAATGATCACCTGGTCCTAATGGAGGTCAATACTGGTGAGGCTGCTTCAGTAATCACAGAGACAGTCTTTAAGAAATTTTGGTGTTTATAGGTATAGGTTCTCCATCTAGCTGAGATCTTATGCAAACTTCAGGGTTGGCGTCCAGAGTGAAATTTCTTAAAGACTGTCTCTGTGATTACTGAAGCAGCCTCCCTAGTATTGACCTCCATTAGAACAAGGTGATAAGGTAGCTAGTTGATGTATTAATAACAGGGAAGACCAATAGGGAGCATTTTAGGTGGGTATGCATCTTAGAAGGGACAAATGTGTGTTGTAGGCACACCAAGTGACCAACTTGGGCTACAGAGTCACCAGGATTAGGTTATACATGCTGGAAGGTAAAGTGAGGGAAATCAAAAGTCCTCCAGCTTCCATGTCTGGACTAGAGCTTAGGTCTTTCCTTGGGCTGGTAAACTACAATGAAAAATTCATACATAACCTTGCCTCCATCTTGTCATATTTGCATTAATTCTTAAAGAAGGATCAGCCTTGAAAATGGCTGTGTAGCCAAGCCTTGAAGCAAGTTGAGAAACAGCTATCATCCTCTAAGGTGTTGGTACACTGTGATCAAAAGAAATCTGGTATTGACTTGTGATGCCTCCCGTACAGCATTGGTTAATATTAGCTCATAAGTGGCCCAATGGAGAGGAACATAGCATTCCAATAGCATTCAGGAATTTGGCTAAGTATACCCCGATAGAGGGGGAAGGTTTGGCAGTCGTATTTGGAGTCAGGAAGTTCCACCAATACCTTTTAAGGATATAAATTTGTAATAATAATTGACCAAAACCCCTGATAGGTTTATTTCGAGGACAAGGCTGAATTCAGTGGTGAGCTGCCCTACTAATTGCGTTTAATTACAAGTTGGAACATTGTCTAGGAGGCCAAATAGCAAGTACGAATGCATTAAGCTATCTCCCACTGGCAGATATACCACCAGTGGTACCACCACTGGAAGAAATTTGTAATGGCTTTACATTTTCTAGACAATACCAGACTTTGGATGCAGAAAGACCTAGTCCTGGCAAAACTGAAACCGCTTTGATGATGGGGAACACCAAACTGCCATTATAACCAGAATTGGGAACCTTTTGGAAGTTCAGATCACAGTAGAGGGTGGTATATTATGTGGAGCAAGAGTGATTGTCCCGAGCAAAGTTTGCCCCCAGAAACTGACTGAGCTCCATCAGGCGTATCCAAATTAAAGATGTTGGTGAGACAACAAAGTTGGAAATTGCCACCAGCAGCTTCCCCCAAATTCTTGGAGAGGGCTGGATACACCCTGGACTTAGTTGCACATTAACTACGCAGGCCCTTTCATGGGCTCAATGTCCTTGGTCATTGTGGACACCCACTCAATGGCTGGACATATGTTGAGTTCATTTGTCAGACACAGGGATGATAGAAAAGCCGCAATCATCTTCTGCACTACAGAGTCCCAGAAGTGTTGGTCACAGATAACAAGCCATGCTTTACACGCAGGGAATTTGAGTATTTCCTAAAGTTGAATGGTGTTTGCCATATAAGGATAGCTCCATACCATAAATTATCCGATGGTCTGGCAGAAAGAGCAGTCCAAAGTTTGAAGGCAGACTTAAGGAACAGCCTACATCTTCACTAGATATCAAACTATCACAGTTCCTAAAAACAACAAATGCTGGAGATCAGGCAGCGTCCATGAAGGGACAGCGAACTAATGTTTGGAGCTGAGATGACTTTTCCTCAGAGCTGAAGAGTCATCCAAACTCAATGTTAGCTTGCACTGACTCCATGTATTCTGTAAGTTTCACTCAGATTCTCCACATATCCAGAGTCTTCAACTACTCCTCAAGTAACAAAACTTTCATTCCCAAGATCATTCTTGGAAACCTCCTCAGGTCTCCCTCCAAGGCAAGCACATCCCTCCTAGATACAGTGCCCAAAACTGTTCACAGTATTTCAAATGGGGTCTGACCAGAGCTTCATACAGCCTGAGAAGTACATCTCTGCTCTGGTATTCTAACCCTCTTGAAATGAATACTAATATTACATTTGCCTTGTCAACTAAACCTGCATGTTAACCTTAAGAGAATCCTGAACTAGGACTCCCAAATCCCTTTGTGTTTCAGATATTTGAAGCCTTTCCCTGTTTAGAAAATAGTCTATACTTCCAAATTTCCTACCAAAATGCATAACTTCAAAATTTCAAACACTGTATTCTGTCTGCCATTTTTGTCCACTGTCCTAGCCTTCCCGCTTGCTCAACACAACTTGGCCCTCCACCTGACTTTGTGTCATCTGCAAATTTAGCAACAATGTCTTCAGTTCCTTCATCCAGATCGTTAATATGTAACATGAATAGTTTTGGTCCCAAAACTAACACCTGCAGAACTCCACTAGTCACAGGTTTCCATCCTGAAAAAGATCCCTTTATCCCTACTCTCTGCCTTCTGCAGTCAGCTATCCGTGCCAACACCTTACCCCCTAACAGCATGGGCTCTTGACTTATTTAGTAGGCTCCTGTGTAGACCTTGTCAAAGGCCTTCTGGAAATCCAAATAGATCACATACACTGGCTCCCCTTTGTCTAACTTGCTCATTACATCCTCAAAGAATTCTAACAGATTTGTCAGATTTGATCTCCCCTTGATGAAGTCGAAAGGTGTGGTGCTGGAAAAGCACAACAGGTCAGGCAGTGTCCGAGGAGCAGGAGGGTCAATGTTTTGAGCATAAGCCCTTCATCAGCAATTCCTGATGAAGGGCTTATGCCTGAAACGTCAACTCTCCTGCTCCTTGGACACTGCCTGGGCTGCTGTGCTTTTCCAGCACCACACCTTTCGACTTTGGCTCTCCACGTCTGCAGTCCCCGCTTTCTCCTCCTCCCCTTGAAGCCGTGCTGACTCAGCCTTATTTTACCATGTGCTTACAAGTACTCTGTAAAGTCATCCTTAATAATGAACTGTGAAATTTACCAACAACTGACCGGCCGAGAGTTTCCTGTCTTCTACCTCCATGCTGAAACAGGGACGCAACATTAGACATTTTCTAGTTCTCTGGGACCCTTACTGACTCCAGTGATTTCTGAAAGATCACCAACAATGCCTCTATAATTTCCTCAGCTATCTTCTTCAGAACTCTGCAATTAGTCCATCTGATCTGAGTGATGTATCCACCTTCAGATATTTCAGCTTCCCCAGAACCTTCTCCTTAGTAATGGCCACTACACTATCCTTTACCATTTGATTTTCTTGAAGTTTTACATGTTACTGACTACTTATCAGATCAGGAATGATTGCTCCATTGAACATTACAGTCATCAATGAATGACTTTGACTTCAGTCCTTGATGGGGAAATGTCTCATTGATGGTGCTGAACATTCTTATGCCTTAGGACACTACTCTAAAAAAACACCTGCAGTGATGTCCCAAACTTGAGATGATTGGCTTCCAGGAACCACAGCCGTCATGCTTTGAGATTGGTGTGACTGTAACCAGTGGAATGTTTTCCCCCAATATCCATTGACTTCAATTTTGAACTGTTTCTTTTGTCCAGATTGAGATCAGGTTTGAACAAGACCTTGGGCATGCTGAACTCCAAACTAAACACGATGGGCAGCTTATTACGAACTGAATGTCATTTGGTATCACTGTTGACGAGCATCTTCTATCATTTGCTGGTATTCGAGGGTATACTGACAGGGGAAAAATGGCCAGTTTTGTCCTGTTTTCTGTGCTCAGTATATACTTGGGCAACAGTACGAAAGCCTTATGCTCCAGAACTAACTGTTCCAGTACAACTATATACCATCATTGGCTAGCATTATAACTAGTGCAAAGGATGGACAATGAGCATTAAATGTCAGCCATGCAAATGATTTTCTTTAAAGTTTGCCTTATTGGACAGATTCCAGCATTATAGTTGTACTGGAATCGCTCATCTAGGGGATGGCTAGTTCTACAGCCAACCTCTTCAGTATTATTGCTGTATTTAGATATCATCTGAAGGAATTAAACAGGTCAAAGACTTATATCTATGATGGTGAGGATCTCAAAGAATTTAAGATTGGTCAACCATTTGGCACTTTTGACTGAATATGTTCCAAACGTGTCGGCCTTGTCATTTGCACTGACCTCCAGGCTTTACAAAAGCTGAGGATGTTTGCAGAGCCTCTCTCTCAGCTTTGTTGTTTAATTGAGGAGAAAGTGAGGTCTGCAGATGCTGGAGATCAGAGCTGAAAATGTGTTGCTGGAAAAGCGCAGCAGGTCAGGCAGCATCCAGGGAACAGGAGAATCGACGTTTCGGGCATAAGCCCTTCTTCAGGAATGAGGAAAGTTTGTCCAGCAGGCGAAGATAAAAGGTAGGGAGGAGGGACTTGGGGGAGGGGCGTCGGAAATGTGATAGGTGGGAAGAGGTCAAGGTGAGGGTGATAGGTCAGACTGGGGTGGGGGCAGAGAGGTCAGGAAGAAGATTGCAGGTTAGGAAGGCGGTGCTGAATTCGATGGATTTGACTGAGACAAGGTGGGGGGAGGGCAAATGAGGAAACTGGTGAAATCCGAGTTCATCCCTTGTGGTTGGAGGGTTCCTAGGCGGAAGATGAGGCGCTCTTCCTCCAACTGTCGTTTTGTTGTGGTCTGGTGATGGAGGAGTCCAAAGACCTGCATATCCTTGGTGGAGTGGGAGGGGGAGTTGAAATGTTGAGCCACAGGGTGGTTGGGTTGGTTGGTCCGGGTGTCCCAGAGGTGTTCTCTGAAACGCTCCGCAAGTAGCCGGCCTGTCTCCCCAATATAGAGGAGGCCACATCGGGTGCAGAGGATGCAATAGATGATGTGTGTGGAGGTGCAGGTGAATCTGTGGCGGATATGGAAGTTTCCTTTGGGGCCTTGGAGGGAGGTGAGGGGGGAGGTGTGGGCGCAAGTCTTGCACCTCCTGCGGTTGCAGGGGAAGGTGCCGGGAGTGGAGGTTGGGTTGGTGGGGGGTGTGGATCTGACGAGGGAGTCACGGAGGGAGTGGTCTTTACGGAATGCTGATAGGGGAGGGGAGGGAAATATATCCTTGGTGGTGGGGTCCGTTTGGGGGTGGCGGAAATGACGGCGGATGATGCGCTGTACATGGAGATTGGTGGGGTGGTAGGTGAGGACCAGTGGGGTTCTGTCCTGGTGGCGGTTGGAGGGGCGGGGCTCAAGGGCAGAGGAGCGGGAAGTGGAAGAGATGCAGTGGAGGGCATCGTTGACCACGTCGGGGGGGAAATTGCGGTCCTTGAAGAAGGAGGCCATCTGGGTTGTGCGTTTTTGGAACTGGTCCTCCTGGGAGCAGATGTGGCGGAGTCGAAGGAATTGGGAGAATGGGATGGCGTTTTTGCAGGGGGCAGGATGGGAAGAGGTGTAGTCCAGGTAGCTGTGGGAGTCGGTCGGTTTGTATCCAGGTAGCTGTGGGAGTCGGTCAGTTTGTATCCAGGTAGCTGTGGGAGTCCACCTGCTCCATGATTTTCGCTTCCCCGGTCCCCAACGCCTTATTTTCACCATGGACATCCAGACCCTGTACACCTCCATCCCTCATCACAAAGGACTCAAAGCCCTCCGCTTCTTTCTTTCCCGCCGTACCGACCAGTACCCTTCCACTGACACCCTCCTTCGACTGACTGAACTGGTCCTCACCCTGAACAATTTCTCTTTCCAATCCTCCCACTTCCTCCAAATGAAAGGAGTAGCCATGGGCACCCACATGGGCCCCAGCTATGCCTGCCTCTTCGTAGATATGCGGAACAGTCCATCTTCCGCAACTACACTGGCCCCACCCCACACCTTTTCCTCCGCTACATCGATGACTGTATCGGCGCCCCCTCGTGCTCCCACGAGGAGGTTGAACAGTTCATCCACTTCACCAACACCTTCCACCCCGACCTCAAATTCACCTGGACAGTCTCAGATTCCTCCCTCCCCTTCCTCGACCTTTCTATTTCTATCTTGGGCGACCAAATCAACACGGACATCTACTACAAACCGACCGACTCCCACAGCTACCTGGACTACACCTCCTCCCATCCTGCCCCCTGCAAAAACGCCATCCCATTCTCCCAATTCCTTCGACTCCGCCACATCTGCTTCCAGGAGGACCAGTTCCAAAAACGCACAACCCAGATGGCCTCCTTCTTCAAGGACCGCAATTTCCCCCCCGACATGGTCGACGATGCCCTCCACCGCATCTCTTCCACTTCCCGCTCCTCCGCCCTTGAGCCCCGCCTCTCCAACCGCCACCAGGACAGAACCCCACTGGTCCTCACCTACCACCCCACCAATCTCCATGTACAGCGCATCATCCGCCGTCATTTCCGCCACCTCCAAACGGACCCCACCACCAAGGATATATTTCCCTCCCCTCCCCTATCAGCATTCCGTAAAGACCACTCCCTCCGTGACTCCCTCGTCAGATCCACACCCCCCACCAACCCAACCTCCACTCCCGGCACCTTCCCCTGCAACCGCAGGAGGTGCAAGACTTGCGCCCACACCTCCCCCCTCACCTCCCTCCAAGGCCCCAAAGGAAACTTCCATATCCGCCACAGATTCACCTGCACCTCCACACACAAGATCTATTGCATCCTCTGCACCCGATGTGGCCTCCTCTATATTGGGGAGACAGGCCGGCTACTTGCGGAGCGTTTCAGAGAACACCTCTGGGACACCCGGACCAACCAACCCAACCACCCTGTGGCTCAACATTTCAACTCCCCCTCCCACTCCACCAAGGATATGCAGGTCTTTGGACTCCTCCATCGCCAGACCACAACAAAACGACAGTTGGAGGAAGAGCGCCTCATCTTCCGCCTAGGAACCCTCCAACCACAAGGGATGAACTCGGATTTCACCAGTTTCCTCATTTGCCCTCCCCCACCTTGTCTCAGTCAAATCCATCGAATTCAGCACCGCCTTCCTAACCTGCAATCTTCTTCCTGACCTCTCCGCCCCCACCCCAGTCTGACCTATCACCCTCACCTTGACCTCTTTCCACCTATCACATTTCCGACGCCCCTCCCCCAAGTCCCTCCTCCCTACCTTTTATCTTCGCCTGCTGGGCACACTTTCCTCATTCCTGAAGAAGGGCTTATGCCCGAAACGTCGATTCTCCTGTTTGTTGTTTAATTATCTGCTACTGTTCACAATTCTATGTGGCAGAACCAAAGACTTTTGATCTGACCCACCAGTCATGGGATCATGTAACTCTGGGTTCTAAATTAGTAACTTCCTGAAATAATTCAGTTAAGTTTCTTTGGCATAATATGACCTTTACAGATCTGTGGCTCCTGAATGAGGTCAAATTTCCTTGTTAAAAACCAACTGTGCTTAAGGAACCAAAGGCACTGCGTAGGCACTTGAATTAGTCATTGCAGAGAGATGTCCGGGAAAAGATAGGCTTGAATGTTCCCTGTGGGACCTGGAGGTGTATATGCATTTAAAGAACTAGTCCAGCAGATGTCCTTGCCTGCTTAGGAGAGTGGACTTGAATTACAGACTGCAAAAGTGATGGATAAAATGTACAATGAATCCCATGGGTAATCATAACTTTGTCCTGATGATGAGTGTTAAAATTCCCATTATAATATGGAAAATCTCTTCTATTGCAGCAAAGCAACCATTGTTTAAAAGTCCCGTTTGCTAAAAGTAGTGTTCTGTTGAAGGAACATTTTAGAAGTAGAGAAAGTAATAAAGCTTTAAATGGTTTGAAAGTTCTGTTATCTTCAGAAGTTCAGCAATTTCTAGACCCATTATTTGTATCTGGAGGAAGGCTGTCAAGTAAAATGTCCAAAAGGCAAAGTTGGAGCAGAGTGGACTCAAGATGAATTTGCCTCAGGCTGCAGATGAATCATGTTGCAGGTTGTGGCGCAAGAGCAGTTCAGATTCTGTCTCACTTGTCCACATGCGCCTCTGAGCTTCATTAGGTCCAGCTTCTCACATTCTTTGACCCCCCTTTCCAGTGAACTGTTGACCTGAAGAAAGCAGTTATGCAACAAAATGAATGCATCACATTTGAGTTCAGAAGGTTTTTTGGCAGTGCAGTTTTAAAATTATTTAATTTGAGTTTATCTCTCATGTACAGAAATCCTGAAAATGTTGTGTCTGAGTTGGCTTGAATCCAGGATATAATAGATGCAGCCCTTACAAATTGGTTGAGTTTCTGGATTTCATGACCATGTACAAATAATGAAATGGGAATATGAACTCTTGAAAATTTAAACCCAGCTCAATTATTCAACAGACTTATTGAAAACAAGACTTATCTATATACTACCTTGCTGCATCACTATTCGTGCTGCTTTTGTTAAATCTTTGTTGCTTCTTAAGCCCAGAATTTACTTTCTTGCCTTAAAAACTTTTTTCCTTCTCTCTGTTGAGTTTCTACACTGACTGAAAATTCGTCCTTGGTGATTACAACCTTTACCTCAACAGTCCCCTGCACCCTATACTCTGATTAAATTCTCTTGTCATTCCTCAATCTGTTCCTTTTTTGATTTTTCTTTTCCCCAGCCATACACTTAGCTCCCTCAATCTCAACAGCACTTGAAGTTTCCCTCAATAAAGGTTTTATCATTAATCAATCACACCATTGTTTCAATCAACACATATCTGATATATCCTGGCATATGTACCGCACTTTACATACCAGTCAAAGGAACCTGCTAGTCTTGGATCTGTCCAGCAGATAAGAATATTTAATGCTGTTTTTGTGTATCTACCTTCTTCCTTACATTTAGCTCAGTATGAACTATATCTCCCCTCTAATACCAATATGGAAGTTCATGTATTTTTCTGTCTTTGAGATAAAGACCATTTGCATAGCTGCCTATAATGTTTCTTCTCTCTCTTCCTGCTATCAGCCAATCTAGTTTGGATCACCATCCCTTTGCAACTTTTCTCCAAGCACATCTTGCTCATTAAATCTATTTCCTCCTACTTCAATTTCATGCCCACGCTTGCTTCCCTTACACCATGGTTAGTTGTTCTCTTGGGTATTGTCCCTCTCCTTTTCAATGTCACCACCATCCTTC
This sequence comes from Chiloscyllium plagiosum, assembly GCF_037043375.1. NCBI lineage: Eukaryota > Metazoa > Chordata > Chondrichthyes > Orectolobiformes > Hemiscylliidae > Chiloscyllium > Chiloscyllium plagiosum. The sequence goes on along the minus strand of NW_028270153.1, from coordinate 31,135,976 downwards.
ATCTCCACACTTTGACATGGCCTTCTATCCACCCTCTGTTCCATTGCTCTGTAGTATATATGTGCCCACTTCCCAATTCCATTCTCATGTCTCCTCCACAAGCTGCTCAAGGGATGTTAGGATTATTGCCAGACAAGGGGAAAATTGTGTGGGTACTAGAATAAAGATGCTAGTGAAACTGTGTTAACCTGTGTTATATTCTCCTAATAATACATCATTCCTTTAACAGAAACAATGTGCAACTTGCCCACAATTCATTAGTTGGGGAATCCAGAGATGGCACACAAATGCCATGGCTCAGTTAAAGAGCCATAGCACTTCCTATCCTTCACTTCCTGCCCAGCTAATAGTCCTGCCTTTAGCCTGTATCGAAGTTGGAACATTCTATTCAATTAGTCTGGTTTTCAACCTATCAATTCAATTAAAGTCATAAATGTTATTCTCCGTGACAGCGGCTGACCAGGTATATTATCAATCTTTTATCAAGTTGATCATGCCATCCTCCTCAACAATCAACCTTTGTCTTGCAACTCAAAAGAACTATGCAAGAACAGCTTTATACTTGCATGTTCCTAATTTCCACAACAGATCTTCCATCTTAATTTCTAACAACAAGACGGAAGAGTTCATAAGATTATTTCACGTTAAAAGCAAGATGATCAGTTATCTTTGTCGCTTCTGAACCTCTGCTTATCATGAAAATGAATCTCCCTGAAATTCTCTCTTGCCTTCATGATGATCTTGCATTTCTGTCCAGTTTCTTTCTTTCTTTTCCCTTTTGAGTTCACCTTTTATCGAGTTCCACAAATCTACTGACCACCAACTTCCTAGTGCCATCCCAATGGTACCTGACATTGTAAATGACTCCCTTTCACTAGTTATTGTCCCCATTACTTTCTAAATCACCTTTCTTCTGCAAATTACTGATTCAAACTTTTATTTTCCTAACCCATGGCTGTCTCTCCTACAACTTCATATTTACATGTTTCCATCCCAGGCATAACACTGACATGGTTCTAATTAAACTCCCAAATGTCATATTCTGTGACTAACTGTGGCAGTGCATTTTTGTGCCTTGTTCTCCTCATCCTCACTACAACTGTCGGTATGGGAATTGCTAGTCAACAACACTGTGGGTATACCTACACCACATGGACGCAACAACTCAAAATGTTAGCCCATAACCAGCACCTTGAGGGCAATTAGGGATGAACAATAAATGTGCCCGGACCTAGTCACAAATGTTCATTTCTATGAAAGAATAAGGAAGAATGAACATACTATCTTGCTGCAATGCCATTCCTTCACTGTCCAGTTTGAGGCTGCCCTGCCATAAATTCAAACTGCGTGCTTCTAATCACAATACTTTACTCCCTTTCCAGTTACCATCAGTCTTCAGCCTCTTCCTATTCCTATATTCCCACTCCTCTTCAATCAAAAAGTGGAGGTTTCCATACATGCATCTTCCCCAACAAAGGATGACCTGCTTACACTTCTGTAACATTGTCTATCTACTCTAATTCACTTCCCTGCTTTGTAGCCTCCATATTCAATTATTTCAATGTTCTCCTAACTAGTGTCTTGTTCTCCCCAATCAATAAACTCCAGTTTAAAAACTCTGCTCTCTATTTCTTATCCTTCATCCAATTCCACTTTATTATCACTCCTGTCTTTATTGACCACGTTGACTCTGAAAGTCTCAAACCTAACTTCTCATCCTCACACTAGTTCCTCTTTCTCTAACATTTTCTTGCCCTTCAATTCTCCTCGCCTGCTTCATTTCTCTGATACTGACTTATCTGTTTCACCGTTCTCTTTACTCCTTGATTTTTCTTCGACTCCATACTCTAAAATACCTTTTCCAAGCCTCTCACCTTTCTCCATTCCTCTTCTCCCTCCTTAAAACCCACCTCCCTAGTCACATCTCCCTACAATTAGCATCTGTTCTTGTCTAACTGCACCACAGAAGGTGTTTTTCAATATTAAAAATGCTACGTAAATGTCAGTTGTTTGATTACCTCCAAGAAATGGTATTAAAAAGATGCAGCTCACCAAATTCATAATTGTAGGTTAAAAAATGAAAACATTCACAGTTCATGTCGAATGGTATGTTGCAAAAAGATTTGAGAGTGTCAGCCCTTGGATGATAGCATTGTGATGTCAGATGAAATAGAGCAAATCAGTCATCTTACTGTTGGAAGTGTCTTTCTATTGTTATTTCCTCAGTTACATTCCCATTACAGAAACAATTCATGAAGATTGACACATGATCCGAATTGAATAGGCAGCTATGTACCATGTTTGAGAGAGCACTGTGATCTATACAAGAACACATGCTTAGTAATAATTATATATTGTCAAACAAAAATGGATAATGATCAAAATGTTATCTAAGATATTAAAGACTTTCTTTTAAACCTACTGTCAGGCTCCCTTTCCAGAGTGCATTATGCATTTCTACATCAAACTGCTACAAATACTGGCACATCCCTGCAGCAGAAAGCAGAACAGGTAGCAATGCATAAAACTGTACTAATTTGACTGAACTACTAAGGACTTGTTTGGAATCAATCACAGCTTGAGGGCTGTTGACGTTTTGAACATGCAGTAAGTTGCTACAAAATGTTGAAAAATGTATAATCTGCTGATCACAGTTTATTTGTCTCCACTTTAAATATTTTCTTACCTTTTGGCTTCAACTCATCAATTCAACAGAAAGGAACTGACTGCCACTTCCTGCATCTCATATGTGGGAGAGCACTGCAACTTGCTGTTTCCCTATAATTTCTCCACATTTAACAATGATAACTGTTCATTTGAAATCTCCTTTCAATGGTTGTCCAGGAGTCTGAAGTTTGCATTCTAAGGAATTCTGGTGTCAGACTCATGAGTCTGTAAATAATCTTTGGTATGGTCACCACCACAACTTGGTATTGATACCAGAATTTATTCGTTTCATTTCAATTTCTTAAGCAATATTTTTGGTTTTGATTGAGAGTTTCGGCCAATTTCCCATTTTAGGAAAGTGTGAATGAGCTGCATCACCCAAGGATGTAATTTACAAAAATTTATAAAATTTTCACTATTTTCCACAGTGAAATTCTGTGGATGTTCTACAAACCCCATGGCATAACACTAGCAGGTGATTGTCAGTTTCCACAGAGAAATGGTGTCAACAGTAGAATTTCAGGGTCAGCATGTTTGACACTTTTCAACCACCTTTTCTTCACTGTTTGAAAAGTGTCAAGGGCTAATCATTAATATCTAGAAGAGTCTGCAGTGCTCTTGACATCTCTGGCACTCACTAGCTAAATGTAACTTCAGTCATCACCTAAGCACTAAAAAGCTTCAAATCATAGGCATTTCTTGTTCTGTGCTGCTGTCATTATTCCTATTATGCCCTGACTGCTGACGCTCTGACTTTTGTGCTCTATTCACAAAGGACAAGACAGCCCCATTAAGCGAATGATTACCTACAGCCTAATTTCAAACTTTTAGTGCTGCACAAAATGGAAATTTTAAAACTTAGAAATAGCAAAGCAGTCGATGGGAAGCTCCAGCTGCAACCTCAATTTAACACTTGGGGTTCTGTGAATTCAAGGTCACCTCAGTCTGAAGATATTACACACACAGTCATGTAATACACACCAGATTTAATAGCTTATGTGTCACGGGCAATGCTCACTGTCAATAGATATCTTCAATTTAGAGTGGAAGTGAGATAATGGCAACATATTCCCTCATATTTATGTTGTGAAGTAATTTAGGAGTAGAAATGCGCATTAATGTATGAAGATAGCCCAATTGATGTGCAAGATAGGCTTTATACATCATTTGTTAGTATGTATTGCTGAGCTTGAGTATTGCTGGGATTTCCTTGGAGACACCTCTTTGGAGGGTAAAGTGAATTAATCTTGGTTCAATGGTATCACAATTGCCTCTAAATCCAAAGGTTGTAATTTCAAGCACCATCCTTGTCCTCCTGAACCCACAATCATTCTGATACTAGTGTGCAGCCTTGAAGGAGTGCTGTACTGTCAGAGGGTCTGTCTTTCAATTGACATAAGCGAATATTTATCTTTCCTCTAGGGTGGACATTAATGATCATGTGACACTTATAGAAGGAGGACAAAGTAAATGCAAATGAGATAGTTTAATGGACTCTTAATCCAACAGCTGGATTTGGAAAATTGCTGTCCACAAGTGGACCCTTCATATCCTTACATAACAACAGTGGCTCCACTTCAAAAATATTTTGTAGGCTAGAGAGTGCTTTGGGATCTCTTGAGTGCATGAAAAGCACTATATTCAATGCATAAATGCAAGAATAAATTCATCATTCCTGTCCATTTCACTTTGTGTCTTAATTTAAGGTACATTAAGACATATTTCTGCTCCCATTCCTTGAATTCACACTGGCACAATCCAAAACCTAGATCAAATACTGAATTTCTTTTCCAGCAGCAAACAATGACATAACTGCCTTCTAAAGAGCAGCTGCTAGTGTTACAAGTCGTGATAGGTTTTCACATATTAGAACACTACATCATATTATATAATGTTATGCTGCTAATATGTGTAATTTGTCTTTATCCCTTTAAAATTATATTTTAATTACTATAAATAGGAACATTCTAAGATGGCTAGTCACTACCTGCAAACTGGTTAGACTAGAAAACACAGCAGAGAATAATTGTCTTTAACATTTGGTAATTTTCTGAATATAATGTGCACCTAAAAGTCTGTCTAGAGGTTAGGGTGCATATGCACAAAATCAAAATGGGATTTTTTTGTGGCTGGTCAGCTACTTCTCTTTAGTACACTAAATAATAATGCATTTCTATTAACAATGTTGCATTTGAAATTCTTTCAGTTTCTAAGGCACAAATAAAACCTGTAATGAAACACTCTTAGAAATGTTTAGAAATTCAAAAAATTACTGCTACAATTATTATTAAGTGTAGTGTTTGTCTCATTTAATATTGATTTCCTGTGCTACTGCTGTGTTACAATGGATTTCAGCAACTCCTATCGCCTTATGTTTGAAGGCTGTCATCTAACATATTCTCTTCTCTGCCATAGAGCCAGTTAGTAATTTTCAACTCAAAACATTAATATGAAAGATCTCTGCTTATTGCTGTGAGAAATTTGCCTGCACATCACACCCTGTATACTGTAAATCGATAAACACTGTCAGCTCATTCCCTGTTCTTGAGTATCACGCACTGTGCATGAGCATGAGGATCAGCCGCCTGACAAACTAGGATGGGAACATATCCTTTAACTTAGTCAAGTTTACTCACTACTTGTACCAAAGTGCAAATTTGATTGCAGTATTTCAGAAGCTTAAGTACGTGATTATATGTGGTGGGAAGGCAAATGATTTGGTTGTGGGTTATTCAGAAAATTATGGTAATCAATATTATTTCCAGTAGACAGTTGGCTCCAATTTACTGGATTTCTGAAATTGATTCAAAGAATCAACAAACCACAGAAGATGCTACATCCTGTGTTGTTTAGGATTGTGACTCACCGAAAGTGAATGCAGTTTAAAAAAATAACTCTAATTGTATGCATTTCCAGAAATTGAACAGGGAAATATGTTTCTTATTAAGAATAGAAGAGAGAAACAAAATCCAAGCAGTTATTTTTAATCAAGACAGTGGAATTCATTAATTTAAAAGATTTATTTCTTTATTTTGTTTATTCAGTATGGTGGAAACCGAATAAAGATTTGTGCACTTTGTGTCTCTCACTGTGTCTCACACCTGCACACACACAACATGGATGCTGGGGAAAAGATAAGCACTACCGCAGTTAGGAGGTAGTGTGGGGGTTAAAAAAAAGAAAAAAAAATCACAAAAAATTTTTTAAAAAAAGGAAAATGGGCACATGGATTTCAATGGCACCTCATGATGTTCCTTAACATTCCCATAGAATATTAGGAGATGCTATTAATTACTTTGTAGTGATTGGCAGCCTTATTGTTCACAGCAAATCCTCTGAATTCCAATAAGGTTAATAACCATTTCTGTTATTAATACTTTTGCTGCAGGGTAAAACATCATTTCATATTTATGCTTGGGATGTTGACATATCTACATCAACTGAATATCCATTTGAATAGCCCAAGAAAGATGATGATGGTCCTTCTGTTTGAACCATTGCAATCTTTGCAGGGATGCTGCTCCTACAATAATATTCAGTAGAGATTTTTTAGATGATGGTCAAGAAGTACCAGTATGCCTCTATGCCATTATATCATGATATTGATATAATGATATTCCTGTACCTTTGCTTTTGCACTTCTTAGTGGAAGAGACCCCAGTGAATGAAAATACTGTTGCAGTGAGCTTGTGTATCGTTACAGTGCAATATGCATATTGATGTGCCTCAAAACTACTGTAACCTTAGCACCATAATGGCATGGTGGAAACCGATTTAAGCATCACAGATCATATACAATCTTTGTCCTGAACGGTGTAAAAATTCTTCCTGTCAAACAAATAATGTTAATTCCATCATTCATCTGAATTGAGAAATGTTAGTGATTGTTAGGGTTTGGGGATCAGGTAAGCCAGAGTATCCAACCTCTCTCCTGCTCAATATTAACCACAATGTTGATATGACTGGACCAATTCAAGTTCTGGTCAATGGTGGGCATCAAGATGATGTTAGCAGTGTTGAATATTTTGCCTTTGCTTATTATCTAGCTTGAGGTCCAGTCAAAATAGCCATTCTCCTTTGAATAATGACAATGAATACGTGAAGAAACAAGAACATTTTGAGGCAAACTTGATCTGTAAGAGAATGCAATGAATTTTCTTTTTTTTCTTTGTCAGTTAACTATTCTAATTCACTCGTGACATCATGATTTATATTTTAAAGTTGACGGTTTCATGTCTCAATTTAAATAGTAACATAGTGCAGGTTAGTGGAAGGAATGACCACCAGTAGCTAAAGGATAATGACAGGCATTCAATCAGTTTTTTGTTTTAAAATGTTAGTGGTCATTCAAATTCTGATATTATTTCAATTCAAACTACCAGATGATTTAAAATAAGCAATTTTGATTTAAGAGTGTATCTTGAACAGTTAAAGGTAGGTGATAGTATTCTCAGTGGTTGAATACTGTTTTAGTATTTAGATATTTGTTGTTGTCAACTAACCCTTTTAAAATATGTCTATCATCAGTTTTACAGACTTGTCATTTTTAAAGTCTCATAATTCAATATTTCAAATGCAAGTGATTTTGCAGTAATTGGAGGTTAAACTTAACTACTAAACAACTTTACTGAAAGACTTAAAGCAACTTAAAGGCCCATACCCATACTTCAGGCCTGAATCAATATTCATTCTGCCAGACTGAACCACTGTTACAAGAAGTTAAATAAAAGGTTAACTAGATCAGGCTGAATTGGTTAATTGACAGTTCGCATGTTTAATAGTCTGAATGTTGTGATAAACAGAAGGAAAGATGTTCCAGGAGAAGCACAGATTCATTTGCATACTTCCACTAAGTGAAAACACTGAAGAAGCAAACATTGTGAGTGCACAGTTTGGATTCATATCAAATTGTGATGGTTGTATTAAAGTTGTTATGCATTGATCTTGAAAATTTTGAATGACCTACAGAATGTAAGAAATTTCCAGACTATAGAGTATTTGAGAGTGACTCAGATGTCACTGGCATCTAGTAATGAGTTGAACTCTATATCTCATTCTTCAGGCCTTTGCTGATTAATTTGTTCCCACAGATGCTACAGTCCTCCAGGGTTTCCATGATGGGCATCTTATATCTTGCCACTTTGTGCAGTGTGCAGCATGAGATTAAGCTTGCAGTTCCAATGAAGTAACTCTTTTGGAGATTGTGAATAGTGCAAAGACGGAATTGCCTCTTTTAGTAGGGAAGACACTCTCCATGTAGGAAATCTAAGAGATTATGTACCTCTAGTTTAAAAGGATTGACAAACTTCAGACTTTCAGGAAGGGAATTAAAAAGAATTGACTTCCACCCAGCAACTACCAGTCTACCAAGTCTAGAAACAACACGTTCCGACAGAATTGTGAAACCACCAGTTTGCTTGAATTACAATATACAATATAAATAATGGGGATAAAAAGCTTGGGGGAGATGTTGTATATGGTTCTAAAATATCAAGATTGAATGCCTTAAAAACCACCTCTTGATGGTGTCATATGAACGTCTGAGTTTAACAGCATGGGATCTTGAGTTAATAAGCCCTAACATTTGGTGATCCTTAAGCTCTCTACAATAATATCCATCATATCAACATAATTTGTGTCAGCAGCAGCCCTGAGAAATCAAAGGTAATGCCTGTTAGGTTAGTTGAGTCTTCCGATAACAGAGGAGCCCAATCTTGGATCCAGGGTTTTTTTCTGTAGAGAGGTCAGATTGCTTTGTGGTGAAATCAAATTCACAGCTCCAGGTTGGCTGCCTTCTCCTTCCTCTGCAGCTGCGTTTCCACCTCCTGGCCAAGTCACTGAGCTTTGAAATGGCTTGTATTTTGATGGATGAGGAGATGCCATGCCAAGCATCAATAGATTTTCTTCTCCCAGTCAGCAGTGTCAATGACCTGATATGATTTTCTTCCACCACAAGCAGGCCCTCCACTTTGAACATTGTGGCAGCAGTTCATATGATGTAGTAAGCTGGTCTCCCCATACAACTCCGCGTTTTGGTTTTGAACAAATATACATTTGTTTTATTCTTTCATGGAATGCGGAGATGTGAAGGCATGGTCAGTATTTCTTGCCCCTCTGTAAATGCCCTTGAATTGAGTGGTTTGCTCGGCTATTTCAGGGGGCAGTTAAAAGTCAACCATATTGCTATAGAGCTCGAGTCTACGTAGGCCAGACCTGATAAGGGTGGTAGATTTCCTGCCCTAAAGGGCACTAATGAGCCCGATGAATTTTACAATATTCAATGATGGGTTCATGGTCACTAATACTATTCCATCTAATTTAAATTCCATCAGATGTCCTGGTGTGATTTGAGCCCATATCCCCAGTGTATTAATCTGGCCCTCTAGGTTACTAGGTGCAGTGACACAACTTTATGCCACCACCTTCCCATAACCAGGAAATCAGAACAGGCGCACCATAGCCGACAATGATGGAAAAGGTGCTCACAAATTTCAGTATATATTCTGGTGCCTAAAGCTTGTTCCTAGGTTTGGATTCACACACTTGGCTCTTACAACTTTACTGTGGTTTTGGGCTAACTCTAATGTTAAAATTACTTACTAAGTATGATACATAAATTGATACGCAATTATTATGTGTGTGTCAATCAACATCTGTGGCCCTGAAAATTAACTGTGACAGTGGTATAATTTCATTTCTTTGGGCTTTCATTATTTGAAATGATGGATGTTTTTCCTTTGCCTTTTCAATGCAATCTTCCTTTCACCTTCTGTTTCTTTAGTAGCACTGTTCATGTTTAATGTGCCCAGTTCTTGTGCAATTTACTTTGCTGTCCTTCGGTCTAACTAGTTAAGAAGTTATGCAGTTTACCTATACTGTGCATTCATTATACGGATCTCTTGCTTCCCCCCTCTACGATAATGTCAACTTGCAATTTCAGTAAATTGCCGGTCAAAAACTTTGGAACAAGTAAATATCCAATGCCAAGTCTAAAGAACGGTGAACACTGTTAGGTGTCCTGCCCAGACAATTTTCTGGTGTATTATCTTGGCTGATGACTAATCTTCCAAGTTTTTCATTAGCTTCAGATTCTTTGTAACAAAATGTATCAGCATCTTTAATTTAGTAACAATCAAAAGAGTAGAAATCCAAGGATAAATCTTTCACTCCTGTTTATATTTGAAATAATTATCTAATGCAGCTTTGGACTGGATACAACCCTGTCTGAGAATCAGTTTGGTAAAGCAGCCGCACTACACTAACTTCTAAACCAACCCTTTTATTTCGATACCATGTATAGAAATTTTCTTGAGGGCTGAGCACATCAGCTATGCACGGGACTGATCAGTGATTAATAGAGAGGATTCTGTGAATTTAGCAGCCAGTAAATTGTCTTCAACATGATTTCTGTGTTTTAAATAGGTATCTCAGAGCTATGTATCTTGGAATTCAAAGCCGTTGGCACAAAGAACATGAGCGTCGACACTTTTACTGGAGAATGATGTTTGAGAGTGCTGACGTAAACATGCTGCGTCTGTTGGAGACCTTTCTTAAAAGTGCACCGCAGCTTGTTCTGCAGCTCAGTATTATGGTGCAGAGAAGCCACATTGGCACCTTGCAAGGTAAGGCTCAATAATTTCTCATAATACAAAAACATACCAGAAGAACACAAGACATTTTAGAAATCGGCATAGACTAAGTTTAGCCCTTGTTTTTGTCACCTTCACCCACATATCACTTTCTTGCATAATAGATTCTCTTCTCTCTTGTCAGAAACTTAACAATTGGACCTTCAAATCATTTAGACTGTCACTAATTTGCTTTTGTTGTTTTCAAATCTTTACCCTTTTACCTTGAAGAACAGTGAAAGAAAATCCACAAGCTGATTACACTTGGAAGATCACAATTTTTAAAGGTTATGACCACCTTTACACCAGTCCTATTACTGAGCAGGATAATTAGCTCCATGTGGTGTGAGGATGTTATGGGTTCCAATATTCAAGAGCTCAAGTGTGGATTACCTACACTCACTGAATTAAATTATCCTGTTGGATGACAACACAGAATTCAGCAGGATTTTCAGTTGACACTCACCAAGACCATCCGGTCTGGAATTCAAACTCCCGCACCCACTCACCACCCCAGCCACTGAAGTGACGTTGCCAGCATTAATCCAAAGTTTATTTCCCTTTTTCTGGTAATGTTCCAAAATACTGCTATCATTACAGTGGGTGGGGGGGAATTGTTTGACATTCACTCTTTCTTTAGGTTATCTTCAATATTATGAATATAATAGCTAAGCATTGTAAAATTGTTCAAGGAAATTGGATATTATCCATTGGTTTCTATAGGAATATAAATCAGATGGGCTCAATGACCTCATTCATCTGTACTTTGATCTATTTTAAACATTTAAATTTATTCCGGTCATCTATCTTAATCTAACTTTGCCATTCATTTAACAAATATTATCTGAATATAATAAACATGAACAGTTTTAGGATTAGTTTCATAGAATCATACAAACCCGACAATGGAGAAAGAGGCCATTTGGCCCATCAAGTCTGCACCAACCCTCTGAAGAGCGTCCCACTCAGCCTCCTGTACTCCTCACCCTCACATTTACCATGACTAATCCACCTAACCTACACATCCCTGGACACCATAGAGCACTTTTGCATAACCGATGCACCTAGACTTTTGGATTGTGAGAGGAAACCAGTGCACCCAATGGAAACCCAAGCAGACATGGGGAGAATGTGCCAACTCCTCGGAGACAGGCACCCAATTGTACTTGGGTAACTGGCGCTGTGAGGCAACATTGTTAACCACTATGCTACCATTCCTGTTCAGGTAACATAATAATTATACTATTAGACCAATAATCCAGAAAATTGATCTAATTATCTGGAAATGCGACTGGGGCAGAATTTTAAAAAAATTAGAATTCATGTAAATTAAGTAAAAATGGAATAAAATATTAGTATCACTAATAGCAATCATAAAACCATAACATTGTAAAAACCCAACTGGATCATTCATGGCCTTTAGACAAGGTAAAATGCCATTCTTATCTGGTTTGGCCCACATGTGCCCCCAGACCTAGAGCTGTACAGTTGACTGTTAACTGCTCTCTGAAATATTCTTGTATGCCGTTCAGTTTGAACTATGACAGTAATTGCACTGAGAATGAAATGAGAGGACCCACTTGGTTTCAACATTGGCATCAATTTTTGATTTGACAAAGACATACCCAGTCCAGTCAACAGTGAAAACTCTTCAACACCTGCCTCTAGGAACATATGGCAAAGTCAGACAAATTAGCCCACTGATTAGTTAAATAATAGTCTGGCCTAACCAAATTCATTAAACCATAAATATCAGCCATTAGCAGCCCTGGGAATTCCATGTTCCATCAACAGGAAAGACCTACTAAAGGGATGTACAATGGGCGGGGGTAACCAGAGATGCTTCAACGTTGGCTTTGGTTCGTATGTTCATTATCAAAAGAGGCTCAATTCGCCACTACTGGCTGAATGCTGAAGGATATAGACACCAGATTCGGATTGTGACAGACTGTGTGAGAAACAAGAGGAAACCAGAGTTTGTCCTCACCTATTTGTGGAGAGTTGTTTTTCGGATTGGAGGCCTGTGACCAGCAGTGTGCCACAAGGATTGGGTTCACTGCTTGTCATCATTTATATAAACGATTTAAATGTGAATTTGTGTGACTACGGTTAGTAGTTTGCAGATAACACCAAAATTGGTGGTCTAGTGGACAGTGAAGAAGATTATCTTAGAGTACAATGGGACCTTGATTAATTGGCCAATTGGCCGAGGAGTGGCAGATGGAGTTTAATTTAGAGAAATGTGAGGTGTTGCATTTTGGTAAGGCAAACCAAGGCAGGACTTATACAACTAATATTAAGGCTATGGGGAGTGTTGACAAACAGACATCAAAGATGTCAAGCTGCACAACATCTTCAGCACCTCTGCAGGTGGAGCGCAGCGAAGAAAAACCTGGTCACGGGCAGACGGGTCTATCTGCTCAAGGATAGATTACCTGTTTGTGTCCCGAACATTCTCGGGTTAGATCCACCAACGTCAAGCCGGTGTTCTTCTCTGACCGCTGCCTCCTGCTGGCCGACTGTCACCTACAGGATGAGCAGCGGGCTGGTAAGGGAATGTGGAAACTGAACACAAAACTGTTGACCCCAGAAAACATTGAGGAGCTCAAGAGGGATTACGCAGGTTGGAGAACCGTGAAGCCCCTCTTTGAGTCCCCAGCGGACTGCTGAGAAATGGTAAAAGGGAACATCAAGAGGTTCTTCATCCTCAAAGGTGTTCAGTAGGTGACAGGGAGGCAGGGAAAACTGTCCCAGCTCCAGGAAAGTATGCAGAACCTGCTCTTGCTGCAGACAATGGGGTTGATGTCACGGAGGACCTCAAGGAGGTGAAGGCCCAGCAAGTCTCGCTCTTTGCCTCGGAGGCTTCCAAGATAATCTTCCAGTCCAGGGTCCGCTCCATGGAGCAGGACGAGACATGCTCACGTTTCTTCTTCCAGAAGGTGCACATAGAGAGCTCCGTGTTCAGCAGACTGAAGGAAGAAGATGGCTCGGTAACGTCATCTCAGGCTGACATCATGAGGATCAGAAATCCTTCTACGCCAGTCTGTATGACTCGAAGCCAACTGACAGCACGGCCTCCCAGTTGTTCCTGTCCTCTATCACGGAGGTCTTAGACGCCAGAACACGGGAGAGGCTGGACCAGCTGCTAACCCTGGACGAGCTGACCAAGGCTCTCGAGTCCTTCGAGAAGAGTAAAACACCCGGAAGCAACAGCTTACCGGTCGAGCTGTATTCTGCTCTGTGGGACTTGATTGGCCAGGACCCGCTGGGGGTGTATGTCAGTATGCTTCTGGCAGGTACCATGAGTGAATCCATGAGGAAAGGCATCATCACCCTCATCTACAAGCAGAAGGGGGAGAGAGAGGAAATCAGAAATTAGTGACCAATCTCACTGTTAAATGTAGATTAAAAAACCTTGTCAAAGGTCATCGCCAACCGGGTCAGGTCAGGTCTTATCTGGGGTTAGTGATTCACCCTGACCAAACCTGCACTGTACCAGGCAGAAAGAACGCTGAAAGTCTCGCACTCCTCAGGGATACGATCGCCTATATGCAGGACAGGGGGGTTGGACACCTGCCTCATCCTTCTGGACCAGGAGAAAACCTTTGACAGGATATCGCATACATATATGAGAGATGTTCTCTCCAAAATGGGCTTTGGGGAAGGAATCTGCAATTGGATCAGACTGCTCTACACCAACATTGTCAGTGCAGTCTTAATCAATGGGTGGGAATCAGATAGCTTCCCAGTCAGATCTGGAGTCAGGCAGGGCTGCCCTCTCTCTCCTGCCTTGTTTGTGTGCTGCATAGAGCCATTTGCCGAGTCCATCAGGAAGGATACGAGCTTGAGAGGGGTGACTATTCCTGGCAGTGGGAGCCTACAGGTTAAGGCCTCCCTGTGCATGGATGACGTCACTGTTTTCTGCCTAGATTCACTGTCCGTGCACAGGTTCATGTGCATATGTGACCAGTTCGAACGGGCGTCAGGGGCCAAGGTAAACCGAGGCAAGAGCGAGGCCATTCTCTTCGGGAGCTGGGCCAACCAATCCTCCATCCCCCTCACCGTCAGGACTGACCATCTGAAGGTGCTGGGTATTTGGTTCAGAGGGGCTGGGGCATGCCGCAAGACTTGGGAGGAGCAGATCAGTAAAGTGAGGCAGAAACTAGGCAGATGGGAGCAACGGTCGCTCTCCATCGCGGGAAAAAACCTGGTCATCAGGTGTGAGGTACTGTCAGTGTTGTTATATGTGGCATAGGTCTGGCCTATTCCCAGAATCTGTGCCGCTGCAGTCACCCAGGCCATCTTCCACTTCATGTGGAAATCAAAGATGGACCTGGTCCGAAGGGACTCGATGTATAAAGATCTGGGCAATGGGGGAAAACGCTGCCGCGGAATGCTCCAAGTAGTTGGACGATTCTGTACCACCTGTCCTTTGTGGAGAAATTAATGAAGAAAAACACCTTTGACCACAACTCCATCAGGAAGTGGTCAGCACGTAGTGTCCTTGAGACCTTTAGGGAAAAGGAGAGGGCAGATCCTATCAAGCAGTTCCCTGAGCAGACTGTCAAAGCCATTTGGCAGAATGCCTCATCACCAGAACTTTCCAACAAGCACCAAGGTATGGCTTGGCTGGTGGTGAGAAGGGCTCTGCCGGTGAGATCCTTTATGCACACCCAGACTCTCTGCCGCACTGCACGCTGCCCTCGAAGAGGCTGTGGAAGGGATGCGACTGTCACACACCTCCTTCTGGAATGTGCCTACGCAAAGGAAGTCTGGAGAGGAATGCAGTGGTGTTTGTCGAGGTTCATCCTGAGCAGCGCTGTGACGCAGGACTCCGTGCTCTACGGTCTGTTCCCCGGGTTGCACACCGAGACGAACATCAACTGTGCCTGGAGGATCATCAACTCTGTGAAAGACGCTCTTTGGTCTGCCCGAAACCTTCCAGCTAAAGGAGTTGACCCTGACTGAGTGTTGCAGACTGGCACACTCCAAAGTCCAGGACTACGTGTTGAGGGACGCGCTGAAGCTTGGGGCAGCTGTCGCCAAGGTACAGTGGGGAAAGGCCACCGTGTAAGATCTGCCTGCCTAAGAAGAACAGGGGGCCCACTCAGTCATTTGGGCTCCGCTGACGCCTCAGAAAATACCAGGATGGTCAACACACAGACTTGTATATACAAATGATTAATTCAAATCTTTGTATGCAAAGAAATGGAATGTATATGTATGTATGGCATCACCAGTTGTATAGATATCAGAATAATTTTATGGATAAAGTATATTTTTGAAATACAAAAAAAAGAGACCTAAGGGTGCATGCTCATACTTCCTTGAAAGTGGAGTCTGAGGTAGACAGGGTGATGAAGGAGATGTTTGGCACACTGGCCTTCATTGGTCAGAACATTGAATATCAGAGTGGGAACCTCATTATGGCTGTACAGGACATTGGTGAGGCCACTTTCAGAATACTGTGTACAATTCTGGTCGCCCTCCTATCAAAAGGATATTGTTAAACTGGAGAAGGCGCATAAAAGATTTACAAGAATGTTGCCAGGACTGTAGGGAGAGGCTGAATAGGCTCGGGCTTTCTTCCCTGGAGCATCAGAGCATGACGGGTGACCTTATTGTAGTCTATAAAATCATGAGGTGTGTGGATAGGGTGAATAGTCAAAGTCATTTCCCTAGAATGGGAGAGTCCAAAACCAGAGGACATAGGTTTAAGGTAAGAGGGGAAAGATTTAAAAAGGACCTGAGGGGTAACCTTTTCTGCAGAGGGTGGTGTGTGTCTGGAACAAGCTGCTGGAAGAAGTGGTGGAGATGGGCACTATTACAACATTTTAACAGGCATCCGGATGGGTATA
Organism: Chiloscyllium plagiosum; assembly: GCF_037043375.1. Taxonomy (NCBI): domain Eukaryota; kingdom Metazoa; phylum Chordata; class Chondrichthyes; order Orectolobiformes; family Hemiscylliidae; genus Chiloscyllium; species Chiloscyllium plagiosum. Next base: position 31,119,823 of record NW_028270153.1, on the reverse strand, counting down.
TGTATAGGAAGGGTTTAGTAGAATATGAACCAAATGCTGGCAAATGGGATTAGGTCAGATTGTGATGTCTGTTCAGCATGGATGAGTTGGACCGAAGGGTCTGTTTCCATGCTGTATGACTCTATGAGCTCCATGATCACATTTGTAGGAGCAACTGCTGCACAGACCTCATGGGAGTTAAAAGCCTTCTTCACACTAACGACATTGTCCACTCGAGGCGGCATGGTGGCACAGTGGTTAGCACTGCTGCCTCACAGCACCAGAGTCCCAGGTTCAATTCCAGCCTCAAGCGACTGTCTGTGTGGAGTTTGCACATTCTGCCCGTGTCTGCGTGGGTTTCCTCCGGGTGCTCTGGTTTCCTCCCACAGTCCAAAGGTGAGTAGGTCAGGTGAATTGGCCATGCTAAATTGCCCCTTAGTGTTAGGTGCATTAGTCAGAAAGAAATGGGTCTGGATGGGTTACTCTTCGGAGGGTTGGTGTGGACTTGTTGGGCCAAAGAGCCTGTTTCCACACTTTAGGGAATGTAATCTAATCTAATATTCCCTCCAGTATTTACTTCAGTCTGTGGACCTCCAAGGTCCATCCGCGCAGCAACTTCTGGACCCGATAGTCAGTGCACGTCCACAAACTTGGAGGAACATCAGAACAGCCACTCAGTATACAGGTAACACTATCCACCCTCCCCCACATCCCCTATGTTATGTGCCACTACCACATTGCTAAATGAGGTAACTCCTTCAGGTGTTGTACCCCATAAACTATTACCTCACTTGGCTGGACGCTGGTTTGTGGTGCAGAGAAATGCCAACTGCATATGTTCACTTCTTGTCCCAGCCAAGGTAACCAGAATGTCTTCTAGTGACCCTAAGGTTAAACTCAATGCAATTCATCTCTCTATCATGACAGAGAAATCCTCTGGGATTATGGCAACTTTAGTGTTGCTTTTCTCTTGATCATCAATAAACTGGGGTGTGCATTGTTACAATTCACTGCCTACAGTCAAAAATACAGAAAAATAAAAAGATATGGTGTCTACATGCCTCTGCCCTTCAAAAAAAAAGTATTTTGGAAAGGTGTTTCATTACAAAATGTGTTAATTTAAAAATAAAACACAGCATTTACATCCATTAATTTCTCCTACCCCTTAACACAACCTTATATGCTCTTAGCACTTCTTAAAGCTTTCACTTATTCCAACACTTTATGTTCTGGCCAGTGCACCTGAAATTACATCATCTTTTACAGCAATGTAAATAAATACATTAAATAGTTGCAACAAAAGTCTTGTATTCCAATGAAGGCCAGTAGATTATGATCTGTGTAAATTAATATTTCCCCTTTTATGTGTTATACATGGACTCCAAAGTGTTAAAGAGACAAAAATTATCCAAAAGCTTTTTTTTTCACTGTATAGTACTACTTATGTTACTGATTTTAGTTGCTTAGAGAAGTACTTCACTGGCTTCTCTATTCCCAACTCCTCATCCTTCAATAAGGTTGCATCTACCTGCAAGTCACCAGCATAGAGTGCCATTTGACAGTTGGAAAGTTCTGACACAATAACCACTGGTTTATTTATTACAATTGCTTTCAGTTTCTCAAAGGTTGCTTGGCATTCTGCTGCCCATACCATTTTTGCAAGTTTCTTTAACAAATTTGTTAAAGGTACAGCTATTATGTTGAAATTATGAACACATTCCTGGTAAAACCTATAAGTTCCTAAAAATCTCAGGATTTCTCATTTAGTTTTAGGAATAGGGAATTCCATTAGAGCCTTTTCCTCTTGGCAACGCTTGTCCTGTCTTACACTCTGCCCTGGGTAAATTACTCTTGATTTTCAACATTCACTTTTAGCTAAATTTATTACTAAACCAACCAAATATAATTGCTTAAACAGGTTTTCTGCTTGACTTACATGTTTTTATGATGTGTTACTATATAGCATAACATCCTCCAAATAAATTACACTGTTTTAAATGTCAACTACTATTTGGTTCATAAGCCTGTAGATTGTCACTGGGGTACTCATTCATCCATGCGGTATCACCCAACACCTCATTTGGTGTAACAAATGTGGATATTTATTTAGACCTTGATTTTAGTTGATCTTGTCAATATTCCTTCAATAGATTAATTTTAGAAAGGAATGAGACACTGCCAATGCAATTTCCCAATGTGGAATGGGTACAATCTTTGTGATCGCATTTATCTTTCCATAATCTCTACAGAGTCTAGTTGATCCATCTGACTTAGGAACAACACTATCGGTGAATTCCAGCAGAGTGGACTAAGTTAAATCAAGTGATCTTCCAACATGTATTCACTCTGTCTTCACCTGAGCTTGTTTTATTCTGTACTCAACCAATAAGGATGCTGTTTTGTTCATCCTTACTCTCCAACATCCATATCAAGTCGAGCTAATGTTGTATATCCAGACATATCTCTACACATCACTTAATACTTACTCAGTAGTCTTACGATATCCTCTTGTTTTCTTTATCTAAATATGAGAAGACAATTCTGTCTTCTAACTGTTCCAATATTTCTGTGTTAACTAGGAGGAGGCTCACTTTGAGAAACTTTCTACCTCCTTTTACTTTACTGCTATTGTCTCTGTCATCTTTCACCTCTGCTTACCACCTGACCAACTTGTTCCTCCTTATCCTTTTCCTTATGTTAATACCTTTTCAATGTGCTTATGTGATACAACTAATTCTTCTTTCTATGATCAGGAGTATTTCACTTTAATAACTTTCCTAATTACTTTGTATGGACCACTGCCACTTTTAAAGATTCACTTTGCAAAGGCAACAAAACTAATACTACATTTCCCACTTGAAATGTTCTACTTGCTGAATGTTTATCTGTCAATTCATTTTCATCTTTCAAATATTCTTGTGCTACTTCTATGCTCCTGTGGGTCTTCAAAAGTGAACATGTAATCCAACATTGAGGATTTGTCTTTGCTTCATGAATTTCTCCCTTATCAATTTTAAGGGACCGCAAGGAATTTCTAGCAGTAAATAGTAAGAATTCTAATCCTTTGACCTACTATTGTGGATATTCATGACAGTATGCCTTTATCGTGGGTTTGACAGTCCGATGGTACCTCTGTGTTTGTGAATGATATGCAGTTTCCTTCAATTATTTAATACCCAAGCTGCTAATGTTCTCCAGAAAACTTTAGGCACACAGCTAGAACCTTGACCAGACTGTATCTCATTCGGTAGTCCATAACAAATAAAACAAACCTTGTTAACTTTTCCACTATGGATCCTAGCTGTAACTGTCCTTAACGGAATAGCTTCTGTCAATCAGGTTGTCATATCCATCATTGTAAGGAACCACTGATAACCTGCTTTTATTTGTTTTCATTAATGGTTAGACATAATTTATTCATATTCACCTGAATAGTTCTTCAAAGACTCTTATGTGTATGGAAGGTACTAAGGGTAACTAGAGAGAGAACAGGGCCCCTCAAAGATCAGCAAGACAGCCTTTGTGTGGAGCCGCAGAAAATGGGGGAGATATTAAACAAGTATTTTGCATCAGTATTTACTGTGGAAAAGGACATGGAAGATATAGAATGTAGGGAAATAGATGGTGACATCTTGAAAAATGTCTATGTTACAGAGGAGGAAGTGCTGGATGCCTTGAAACGCATAAAGGTGGATAAATCCCCAGGACCTGATCAGGTGTACCCGAGAACTCTGTGGGAAGCTAAGAAAGGGATTGCTGGGCCTCTTACTGAGATATTTGTATCATCGAGAGTCACAGGTGACGTACCAGAAGACTGGAGGTTGGCTAACATGGTTCCACTGTTTAAGAAGGGTGGTAAGGATAAGCCAGGGAACTATAGACCAGTGAGCCTGACACTGGTGGTGAGCAAGATGTTGGAGGGAATCCTGAGGGACAGGATATACATGTATTTGGAAAGGCAAGGACTGATTAGGGATAGTCAACATGGCTTTGTGCATGGGAAATCATGTGTCACAAACTTGATTGAGTTTTTTGAAGAAGTTACAAAGAGGATTGATGTGGGCAGAGCTGTAGATGTGATCTTAATGGACTTCAGTAAGGCATTCGACAAGGTTCCCCATGGGAGACTGATTAGCAAGGTTAGATCTTATGGAATAAAGGGTGAACTAGCCATTTGGATACAGAACTGGCTCAAAGGTAGAAGACAGAGGGTGGTGGTGGTGGGTTGTTTTTCAGACTGGAGGCCTGTGACCAGTGGAGTGCCATGAGGATCGGTGCTGGGCCCTCTACTTTTTGTCATTTATATAAATGATTTGGATGTGAGCATAAGAGGTATAGTTAGTAAGTTTGCACATGACACCAAAATTGGAGGGGTAGTGGACAGCGAAGAAGGTACCTCAGATTACAACAGGATCTTGACCAGATGGGCCAATGGGCTGAGAAGTGGCAGATGGGAATTTAATTCAGATAAATGCAAGGTGCTGCATTTTGGGAAAGCAAATCTTAGCAGGACTTATACACTTAATTGTGAGGTCCCCGGGAGTGTTGCTGAACAAAGAGACCTTGGAGTGCAGTTCATAGCTCCTTGAAAGCGGAGTCGCAGGTAGATAGGATAGTGAAGAAGGCATTTGGTATGCTTTCCTTTATTGGTCAGAGTATTGAGTACAGGAGTTGGGAGGTCATGTTGTGGTTGTACAGGACATTGGTTAGGCCACTGTTGGAATCTTGTGTGCAATTCTGATCTCCTTACTATCGGAAAGATGTTGTGAAACTTGAAAGGGTTCAAAAAGATTTACAAGGATGTTGCCAAGGTTGGAGGATTTGAGAGTTATAGGGAGAGGCTGAACAGGCAGGGGCTGTTTTGCCTGGAGCGTCGAAGGCTAAGGGGTGACTTTATAGAGGTTTACAAAATTGAGGGGCATGGACAGGGTAAATAGACAAAGTGTATTCCCTGGGGTGGGGGAGTCCAGAACTAGAAGGCATAGGTTTAGGGTGAGAGGGGAAAGGTATAAAAGAGACCTGTGGGGGCAATCTTTTCATGCAGAGGGTGGTACGTGTATGGAATGAGCTGCCAGAGGAAGTGGTGGAGACTGGTACAATTGTAACATTTAAAGAGGCATTTGAATGGGTATATGAATAGGGAGGGATTGGAGGCATATGGGCCGGGTGCTGGCAGGTGGGACTAGATTGGGTTGGGATATTTCATCAGCATGGACGGGGGGTTGGACCGAAGGGTCTGTTTCCGTGCTGTACATCTCTGTGACTCTATGACCTGGCATGACGACATTTTTACAGGACCGTACTATATCTTTATGTAGTCCTGTAATTGTAAAATACCTGTTTATCAATCCTACATTTTCCATATTCCTATATGCCCTGCCATTGGAAACTCATGTGCTACTCACAGTGTCTCCTTACGACATCTGGGCAGTACCATTATTCGAAGAACAGCTATCCATTCTTCACCTGCAGGTCTGCAAGGATGTTTCCAACTCCTCATCAGAACTCTGTTTTGAGTATAATAACATTCTGAAGCTGAGGCTGGAGGCGGTCCAATATCAACTGCTTCTGTTAGCTTGCTTAACTCTGGATCTTCAGTTAACATAATCATGCCAAGCACTACTTTTGAATTATGCTCATTTGAAATAGCGTTTCAGCTACTGCATCATCTACTTGTAGTCTTACTGCCCTCTGGTGATGGACTTTATTTTGCCATTGGTCTGGGTTATGCAACGTGATAGAAAAATACCTGGAACTAGTTCTTGCAACTGTTCCAGTCTTTAGCTTCCAATGGACTTTGTGTAATCATCCACAAAACTTTAACTTTCACTCATGCTAAATCATTCCAAAGCAGTAAATCAGGATCATCCATAGCTAATTTCTTAACTACCCAACTACATAGTCTAGACCACAAGTTAAACCCCTCATTCTAACTGGACTTAATAAAAAGGAACCAAGATTTACTCTCCACCATTTATTAACATTTTTGTTTCCTTTGAACTGTCCGAGAAAATTAAATCCTAATCCAGCAAAAGAGTATGAGTAGCCCATGTATCCCTTGGAATAGTTGACACAAAAATGGGTTATCGTCCTTTAAAATCAAAATCCTTCATATTTCACATCTATCCTATGTACTTCTTTCACAGTCACAACAGTGTTTACCTCTAGTCTCTTTATTGCAGATCTAGTTGCAATCTGATCCATGGTCATTTCCTTTTGAGTCTCCTCATTGGGCTCATTCGTAGGAGTTCAATAGCTTTCCCAAGTACTATCAAGCATTGTGAATGAATGTGTCCCACCTTGTCACAATTGAAACATTTCAACTTCCAATTTTTACCCCAATCCTTAGAACTTTCCCTTCTGATCTGAGTGGGAGACATTGGGGCATTCCCAGTTATCCATTCTTTACCCTGGCTACATACCTTACTTCCACCCTCCCATACTTTCCCCTATTTGAATTTGAGGGAGATGAAGAAAGGGTTTAGTTATGTGGATTAATTCATAAACAGCAGCCAGTACTGCAACCCGTCTAGCAGTTGCAAACCTTTGGTCCTCAACATTAATTCTTACTACAGAAGTTGGTGGGTTTTTAAATTCCTCTAAGAGACTAGTCGCTCTCTAAAAGTTTCAGACTTGATTTCAACTTCCAATGCTTGTGTCCACCTGACAAAATTGCTTTGCTTTTCAAATTCAATGTAGTTTAGCCCAGATGTTTCCTTTAATTCTGTTACCTTTACTTACATACCTCAGGTGATAACTCATACACAACCAATATAGTTTTCTTTACAGCATCTTAGTCCTGAAAAGCTCCTCTGACAGTGAAATGTAAATGTCCTGTCCTTTACCTAGCAACTTTTTTGCATTATTGGAATCAAGTCATCTCTTGCCCAATTCATCTGCCCAATCATTTTCTAAAATGATGGGAAAAATGCCTCTCCATTCTTTCCCTTCAATTTTGATTGAGTTTGTACAAATGTAGACATTTCACTTCTGCGCATTACATTTTGACCAATATTCTCCCTATGAAGACCTGAATCAGCATTTGACGTCTTCTCCTTCAGCATCATTCTTTGATATTCATATTCCTTCACATGCTCTTTCTCTTGCAGCTTTCATTATTTTAAGTGCTATTTTCGTTTCCTTTCCTCCTCCTGTCATAGAATCATAGAATTCCATAGTATGGAAGCAGGTCATTCAGCCCATCGACTCAGCGTCTGGAGAGCATCCCACCTAGAGTCACTCACCTACCGTATCCCTGTAGCCTTGCATTTTCTGTAGCCAATCCACCTAATCTGCACATCTTTGGACAGTGGAGAGAATGTGCAAACTCCATACAGACAATTGCCTGATGGTGGAATCAAGCCTGTCTCCCTGGTGCTGTGAGGCAGCAGTGCTAACGATTGAGCCTGATTGTCATCTCTAGTTTTTCCATAATTTCCACATGCTCAGGCTGCATTAATGGTAGCTGAATCTTCCTGGATTTTTCACGACCCAGGGTATTTGGTCTCACTTTTAGTTATTCTAAACTCCAAGTGATGTGCTAGTACCTCAATTACCTCTGCCTTCATAGCTATCTTCAATTTACCTGTCCCGTCTATCACCCTGGGTTTTGCTTTGTTCCTTTAAGACTGCCAGGAGCAACTCTGGCACCAGTCGGAAATTCTTTGCCACTTCGAGTGCCATGTCTTAAAGGCAGTCCAGAACCTCATGATTTCCATTATCTGTGTTATTTAGTAATCCTACACCCAAATTCTCATTTCCTGTATTTCAAATCAAACCCAGATGAGCCCTAAAAGTTGTTATGCCTCACAAGGGTAGTGCCCCGGAAATCAGGCTCCACTATTTCCGGAGTGCTTACAAAAGTTAAAGATTTTCTTGAAAACTATGTAGAATTTCCCAATTTCCCTGTCCTCTCGAGGCAGACTGAAAGAAAGCACAGACCAGGTTTCTACACTTAACAAGAATGACCATTTATTGCAAATAAATAGATTCTAACTACAAGTAAATGATTGCTGCTGGTAAAAACTCCAACCCCTTTACAAAGCACTACCTTTTTTTCAGGTTGTTATTAGCAGCAACACCACCAATTAGTCCGTGAAGATTAAGCCACATGCACTATTGGGAAAAGAGGTAACTCTGCAAAACCATTGAGTTTAACAGCAGCCACTGCTGCCTCAAAGCTCACTGACTTCAAAATCTTGTCTTGCAATCCCACTGGTGTCTGTGTTTCACAGTTTGGAAAGAATTGTTTTAGAGTGTGCATAGACAAGGGAAGAAAACAAGACCTTGCATAGCATGTTATTTTTGTCATTAAGATGCTTCAACATGTTTCACAACTGATAAATTACTTTTTATACACAGTTACTGTTGTTGTATAGGGAAATGTAGCAGATAATTTGGCCCCAGCAGAGTCCCACAAACAGCAATTTAGACCAATAAGCAATTAATCTATTTTTGGTGGTTAGTGTGAAAGGAGAGAAAATTTTGTTTAATGCACAGCTGCTTGAATGGATTTGTATTATTCATAATTGTATTCTTTGTTTTGGGAAAGTTTGCATATTAATCCCAGCAGTAATTTATGATCATGTATCATGATACAGGCTTAATGGAGAAGCTTTTGAAGGAACAAAGTCTGATGTGCAAATTAATAATATAAGCAGGAAAATCATTTCTTGTGATTTTATTAGTCTCTTGATTATAGTGATCACATACTCCTATTCGCTGTAAAGGATTTTCAAACATTAAAAACGTTCAACAGCATTCTGATTGTAAAGAAAGAACTTGATTAACATGGGCCCTAATCCTACCAGGAGAGTGAATCCTGAATTAAGGGGCACACCCACAAGTGATACAAATGTTGAGGCTTGGTTGATTCAGCACTTAGCTTGATTTTAATAAGATCGTTAGGAAACCAGTATAGACTTCCAACAGGCTGCTCGCACAAAGGGCACAAAATGCACCGAATTCCCAGCTTGTTAAAACCTTATGGCACCTCTTAGTAAAAGGTAAGAAGAACAAAGGGATGGACTGATAGGAATTGCTGGAGGGATTGCATGAAACTTTGAAGAAGCTGTCAGAGGAAGTGGTGGAGGCTGGAACAATTGCAACATTTAAGAGGCATTTGGATAGATATATTAATAGGAAGGGTTTGGAGGTATATGGGCCGGGTGCTGGCAGGTGGGACTAGATTGGGTTGCGATATCTGGTCAGCATGGACGGGTTGGACCGAAGAGTCTGTTTCCATGCTGTACATCTCTATGATTCTATGCCTGATGAGATGGAAAGTGAGCCTGAGGTTCTCTGGCATCTTTGGAGTTAATGATGTTATCATGAGGGTAAGAAGGGATGCCCTTTTCCCCAGAAATAGTAAAAAGGAGACCAACACTTTGACCAAGAAAGCACAATTGGAATTGATACAAAAAGTGAGCGTCACCCTGTGGACAGAGATAAGTACATTGATCCATATAATGTATAAGGCATTTCTGCTCAAAGTTGTGCATGTGACTAAAGGGTTGTTGATCCACAACTGTTGAGTGAACAGTTTGCTTTGGATGACATTGGTAAATGTTATTCTTGAAACAAGTGTTTCTTTGTGACATGCTTCATGTAGTGACAAAGGGTTTGATAAGTTAGCTCAGAGTGAATTGTGTGTTGACCTTAGTAAGGTTTGAATAAATTGAACAGCAGGTGAAACAGTATTACTGTTTGTTATGAGACGGTAGAAGCCTAGGAGAAACTGTGGGTATGGTTGAAAGATGTGAAGGCAAGGAATAAAGATCATCTGAAACAATGGTAAGGGATAGAAAGAGGTGGTGGCTGGTATTTTCCAGTTTGTTGGAAACTTACATGATCAGTAAAGGCCAGTGATGAGTTTTCTGGAGTGATCATCCATTTTTTTAGCTCATCTCATATACAAGTGAGTTCTATGGAGATTTATATGGTGAATCGATAACCATTTTTTTAACCTGGTAAACAAGATTTATGATCTGCACCAGTGCCAAGAGTCAAAGATTCTGCCACCAAGTTTATAAGCCATATCTTTAAAGGTTATCCAAGCAGCCTTTCGCTCTCTGAAAGCCAGGAGTCCACAACATTGTGTGGTCATCAGTCTCACTCCCAGAGATATTGCCAAGAGGCCTGAAAAAAGATTCTGCATATACACAACCCTCACTGAACAGGCTGCCCAAGCCTGAAAGAAGCTCTTCCCTATTAAGAAACTCTGCTATCAGACCCAGACAGCCTGGGCTGCAGTCATTCAGGAGGTCAGTGACTCAAATGGAATCCAGTGCAGGAACAAGATCAACAATCTCCTGCATTCCACAAATGCAATTGCCACCATCTTCTCATTGCAACCTCTCACTCATATGGCCATCACTCTGTCTAACTGTGCTACTACACAGCTATGTCAGGTGGACCTGCCCATCTCACCATGACATGCATGATGTGAACTAAAGAATGACAGCATGAGGTGGGTGTGAGCCAGTCCTCTAATGCCTCCCGGGCATTGATCTTCTGGGAGGCATTGTCTGAGGAGGTCTTTCCTTCTTGCAGGGAAATGCATGCAGTTCATGTGCTCATGCATCCATTCCCATCGCGCACCCAACCCTCCTCTCACCTTCTCATTGCTTGTATGCAATAAAATAGAGGAGCCAGGCAGGCGGAGGGCTTACTGACTTCTGCATCTTCACCCTGTTTGAGAGTTGGCAGTCCTCCTCGGAGATGTCGACCAAGAAAGTCCTGCACCAATGGAAAGAGCAGAGGACATGGCAGTGCTAGCAGGCACCCACCGTCAGGAAGAACAACAGACAGGCACCCAAGAACCTAATCTCAGGACACTTGAGCAATGTCCTGACCCACTGCCAGTACCCCTATTGCCTGTGCCAGGCCAAGCTGAGGATGGTGCATCTGTACAGGAGATTCGCTCCAGCCAGGCTACTTTAGACCCTGAGCCCACAGAGGATGCCCAGCAAAATCTTTATGGTCATGAGGGCATACCCGTCTGCAGGCTTCCTCTATCCTCATTGCTGATGTTGGTCGTGCCCTTAGATATAATGGTAGGCAAAGACAGAAAAGAAATCCATCTACTCGTCAGTGGCATGAGTGTTTCATTACTGAACAGAAATCTTACTCAGGAGAATATATCTTCACTTTCTCTCCTGTAATATTTGCTGGAGTCTGTCTTCCCTACTTAGGTGCCTTTATGGCTGTCTGAAGTGAAAACAGTGCAACATTTTCTCTCATTACAAGATGATGGCACCCTTCCCTTGGATACCTCTGGATATCTCACTGGATCAGTGCTCCCCCTTGTGACTGCATTCTCCCTCCCCTGACATTTAATCCTCTTCTGCCACCCTTGTCTGTGTGTTACTGGTATCCAGCCTGGTTCTGGCCAGCTGGCATACTAGAATGTGCACTGTTTGTGTCAATTAGCCTGCGCCACCAGCATATCTCATGGATTGCGTTTGCCTCCCTTGCTGCAGTGCTTACTGCACATCTGAGTGATCATGAGGTGATAACCAGGTGCAAATATACTGTGACTCCATGAGTATAACAGGTCCCATTGGAATGAAATTACCTAAAAGCTGTTGGTTTGCTGGCAACGTAACAGGAATGTGAAGGAGTTCTGAACTCGATTGATCAGGAAGCCATTGGATGAACAACATTGAGGTCCCACAAGATGTGACTGTGTGCCCCCCCCCCCCAAATAAAAGAGGCATCCACTTCGAGTGCACTCATTTCCACTTTGGAGTGTTGCACAGTTACTTTGAGAGGCTTTCAGAATCATGAGATTCAGCTTGCTCCTTAGCCTATTCTGTACCAATGGCCTTCCGTAGGTTCATCATCTCCCTTGCCCTATCAGTTGAATTATCCCATCGTTAGTGCACTGGAAAATATTGTCACCATTGAGGTTAACAATATTCTCCCAGAGTCACTCAGCCTGCCTTGCTGTACATTACCCTTCCCTGATTGAAATCACCTGAACCCTGATGCTCCTTGACCCACACTACACATCGAAAACATACACTTGCCACCCCTGAGCTTCCACATAACCTGACTCTAATTTCCAACTGCCCTCCCCTATCCCTGTGACCATTTCCTTTGCTTCCCTCCCATTATGTGTTTGCCTCCATGCAAGTGATATTCTTGACAGATCCTTCACCCAGACTCGCTCTATGTCAACATCCTAAGACACACTGGAACCCAGCCACTCCCAAATCCTGGAGTGACTGGAGCTCATCACTGCCATTTACGCACATTTGTGCACATATACACACGTGTGAACATGAACACATACTTGTGAACACACACAAAACACAAGCTCACATACGTGCACATATGAGAGAGCACACGCACATGAGTGCATAGGAGCTCACTTAGAGGAACTACACGTGCATGATTGATGAAAATGCTTTGGGAGTGAAGGATAGCTGCTGGAGTAGATTTGGAGTGTGAGTGGGTTCCCAAACTCTGATAGTGAGAACAATCACCATTAACCTTGCTCTCCAGGTGGGTGAGACCCCATCACTTCGATTAAGCTCCTGCGTGCTGTATTTCAGGTGTGGTCTGGACAATTGAAGGAAGGCTTATTCAGTCCTGTACTCAAATTCCCTTGTCAGATTACTACTTACTGTCTTAATTGTAAGTATACTTGCATTTATGGGCTGAATCTTTCTTTTCCTTTCGCCAAGTCCAAGTTGTGTCATGTGTTTTGGATTTCCACTGTGAGAAATAATGAGGTTGCTTGCTGTATCTTATCAAACTGTATCATCAACTATCTACTGTGCTCCTATGGAGTCTGTCACAACCAATGCCAGCCCATCTCACCACACAGAATAATTCACCACCCAATGGCTATCCACCATTAAATCCTGGTATCTCGTGTGGAGCACCCTTGTCTCTGCCACCTTGTGCTCACACTAACTCTGCTACAGAACCCAGTTCCCACTAAAGCTCGTGCTCTACCACTCTTAATATTGCTGACAATGTCTTCCTTCACTTGTTAACTCTCACATGACTAAGGCAACATGCCCTTTGTGCTGTCTCCTTACTCGGTTGGAACATCACCTTGCAAACACCCGCACCAACACTAACAGCTGTGTCACCCACTATCACCTGACTTGATCCACCCCTTTCTCTCATTGCTGAAGAAAACTGCAGAAAGAGCCAGAAATGTGGAGAGATGCCAGGCATTCGGCTTCTCATTCCCTCATAGCAGAAGACTGGGACCAGTCCAGGGGGCTGCTGAATCATCTGTGTCCCACTAACCGAGTCATTCTCCATTTTACTGCAAATTGTACATTAACCTGACTGGCAGTGTCATTGAACATAATTTCTAACCAATGGCGACAATGCCTTCTCTATGGCTGTAGCTACTGCCAGAATCTCTGCCACTTCTGTGGTGGAGTAGCCAGCGTGACCTCACATCCAGATTATGGAATATCTCAGAGGAAGTATTGACATGACTATCCTCTATACCCTACCACCAGCTCAGATACTGACACCTCCGTGGGAATGTTGAGCTTAGAAAGTGTGGGAGTACAGTCTGGTGAGCACCTCACTGTGATACCTCCACAGCTGGCTGAGGAAGAAACAACCCAGACCACTGACACTCAGAGGACTGATGGAAACCTGGAACCTGCTCAGCCCTGGGTAGGGAATGACCCTGTGTTGTCAGCAATCAGGGAGTTCATCCACATGCACATGGAGTAAGCCAGAGTGGCAGACAGGAATGTGGGAAGCAATAACCCTCATTGCCCAGACATTGCAGCAGTGCAGCGAGTCATGTGACCACCTGGCTGCCTCCATGGATAGGTTGGCGGTTGCCAAGGAGAGCCAGGCCTACCAGCCTCAGGGTCTGTGGGGAGGGGCACACAGCTGCACTCCAGTGTCTCATGGCCAAAGACCCAACAGTAAATGGACAGAAGCCTGGCATGTACTCCATCTGCCCTTCCTCAAAAGGTGTAACCAGAACACACCCGTCTGGAGGTGAAACCATACTCAGGTCCCTTTTCTCAGGTCACTGGAGAGGGCTGGACTGTCCACTTCCACCATGCCTGCCTCACTGAGAACCTTGGACGTCCGTGCTGAGGAGGGTCAACTTGCACTGGCAAAAGACCCCTTTTCACATTTAGGCTATCCAGACACAATTGCCCCAGAATCACCCAACCAATTGCCCATGTCCAATGGTGCTCCACCGTTGAGTGGGTTCCCTCCAGCCCAGCTGTGAAACCAGGGAGAACATGAAGATGTGGTTGGAGAGTGAAGAAGGAAGAAAGTTGATTATGGGCACTTTGGACCAGGGAACAATGGATTACAATATATCTTAATATGCACTTTTTATAAATGTCACTATTTTCACCTTACATATGCCCCAAATATCTTGATTATAGCATTAGACATAACTTTGTGACTATACAAGATGTTCCATGGCTGGATGAAAGCCTGTTGTAGCATCTGGAAACAAGAGGATCAAGGTGAAGAGAGAACAATAAATACTTTGGAAACCTTTCATTTTCCACCTACAATATTTTTATTATTTTATGGCCGCTCTATCTAAAAGTGTTGCTGTGAATGAGTTGGTCAGCAATGTCCAGGGCAGGGATGTGTAACACAAACAGGAACCTGTTACATTAAGGATCCCACAAATCTGTGTCTTCTACAGTACATAGGTCTGTGTGTAATGTTCCCTCCCTTTAAAAGTTTCAACATCACTGGGTCCCGCAGCCCCCTCTCTCACATGCCCCATTCACTGAGTGTGGTTGCTGCCATTTTTCCCCATTACACTCTTTTTATTTCCTGCATGAAAGAAGGTGACAATGAACAGCCTGTGGCTTCTAGCCTGCACCTCCCCAGGTCCCTACCCACCCCACCTACATGAACCTGCACCTGGTCACCCTTCCCCACAGCCCCTGGCATATGAGGAGATAACCATGCCAAATGTAGTCATTCACTGTCTTGAAGCCAATGTGCTCCTGACTGTGGACAACCCAGATGGCCCCCCTTTTCCCTCCTTCACAATTCTGATGCCCCTCTCCTTTTTAGCCACCAGTCCTGCAGAATAACTTGTTGCTTTTGCTGACTGTGGCCCACTCCGATAAGTGACATAACCAGACAGACCTAAACGAGAAGTGCCTAGACTCCTGACTGGTGACTGCATATCTCCGTAACTGTCTTAGACCTAACCCTTGGACTGGCCGTTCCGGAGTCACAGGACTGACTATGACCCAGTCCCTGGACTGCATTGGCATGGCACCCAGACCGAGATCACTTTGCCTTACTGTGCTGGGATCCCCTGACTGTTGAGTGCCTCTGGAAATTTTGGTGAAGACTACTCCCCTAAAACACTGAGACATGGCCACTTGCTTGCTGCACATGCAATGTGTTTGCTGCATAAATTGTTGGCAAGTGGTGCAACTGTGAGATTGATGTAGCACACTACTGTACAGCATGATGTAAACCCTTTGATTGAGGACTGCTGACCAGCAAGGCAAGCTGCCTGCTTATGTGACTGCACTAAGTATCACAACAAAGCATGATAGGGATGATGTAAGTAGGTGCTGAGAGAACAAGTAAGTAGTAACAACTTGCAGTCTGGTCCAATCCATGAGTGAAGACCCTGTCCACTTTCAGAGTCCCTGCTGCAGCTTTTCAACCCCAGTTGTCTGTGTGTCCTGCAATGCAACCCTTTCAGAGCACTCTGCCAGTCTATTGAAGATGTGCCATGATGATTGTGAGGTATTGGCAAATACCCACTGCCAATGTCTCTGGATGAGATGTGTATGTTGCTGGTTTCTGTTAATCATGCCCTGCACTGATACAATTTGTTCATTCTTTGGGGTAATCTACCAGAAACGCACTCAGTTTTCCAAGTTAAGTTATCTCGATGTCTAGCCTGTTTAAGTTTGGTAAGAGTAAACTAAATATTAATGAGTTGTGCTGTTAATAAAGTAATAATCTCCCTTATTCAGCAGCTGTGAGTTACCAGTTGTGAAACTCTCCTCAGCGCCTGGGACCCGGGTGCTGTGAAGCAGCGGCGCCCCAATATTGTGATAACTCAGCATTGCATGACAGAATTGGATGAGAATTCTGGTCAGGCCCATCTTGACATTGGGAGCATCTTGCTCCATCTTTCCTGTTTTTGTCAGGCGCTGAGGAGAGTGATGCCTGACCTGTGAGTGATACTACCAGGGAAAACAAGTGAGATGAGAGAGAAGATATTTCTTTTTCGCACACTAATATTGATATAGGGGAGCATCATTGTGCCCAGACTTAATTGTCTTGGCTGATGTTATTTATTTTACATTCAATTACAAATATAAAGCATTGAAATCTTTCAGCGAGTCTGTGCCTGAAAACGTACTGACTGACATGCCTATCAGTGAAGCCATTCATAACCAAAATAGTGGATTTGTGATATAGGTGCTCTGTATTTATTTAAAATAGGTTTCTGTAAAGTCAATATTTTAATTTAAGTGGACAAATTTTCATCAGTTTTGTCCCCAAATATACATAATAGGGCAAATGAAAGAAAGCTAAATGATTCTAAAAACTAAAAGTGATTTAATTCCTTATCTTATTAATTACAGGAATAAGTAGTTGTGTTAATGTAATTTTAGTCAGGATATCTAATGTTGGGAATTCTAGTTTTGATGCTTGTTTGGTGTCTGAGTCTTAATGTGTTTCTTAGGTGACCAGTCTCTAGCCATTGCAAAAATCATTTTTACAATAAGGACAAGCAGCCTATTCCAATGAGGGATCGAGAGAGAGAGAGAGAGAGAGAGAGACGCGCATTGCATTGAAACCCAGTGATGAACCCTCTTTTTCAGATGAGCAAGTATTGAATTCCTGACGTTTGAGTAGAATAGCCAAGTCTGGCTCGACATATTCAGGGAGGCGCTGACGTCTACCACTGTCACTGTCACAGAAAGCCACTGATGTGGCACAAGTGCATCCTAAAGGAGCTTCAGAGGGAAACACATTTACTTATAAGCAACTCAGCAAGCTGAACCTATAGCGACGATTGAATAAAGTTTGGAGGAAACAAAAGATTTAGTCTCTCTTTAGACATCCAAAGTACAGTCAACATCATGTCTTCAAATGGAGATGAAAAGCTGCTCATACTGAGGAGGAAATATTGTTTTACTTTCTTCTTCACAACCCTGTCTTTTTAATGGTTTTAGTTTGAGACTTGAAATAGAAAGGCTGGTGCTGTGCTCAGTGCAATGGCAATGTCTACCTGTGATTAGTGAGCCAGCAGGCATTGAGGTCCAAATCCACTGAATGTCCACTGCTTGCAATAAACATGGTGCAGATGAAACAAACTGAGAGAAAACAAAACTCTGCCTTGACAAAGTCCGGTCGACACAGCCTCTGAGTCCCTACGCTGCGGAAGGAAGCCATTTGGCCCATTGACTCTGCACCAACCCTCCGAAGAACATTCCACCCAGACCTAGCCTTCTACCATATCCCCGTAAGCCTGAATTTACCATGGCCAATCTACCGAGCCCGTACATCTTCGTCATGTGGGAGGAAACCCATGCAGACATGGGGAAAACTCCACACGGACAGTCGCCCAACACAGGAATTGAACCCAGGTCCCTGGTGCTGTGAGAGCTAACAGATGAGCTAGCATGCCACCCCTCTCCTGCTTAAAACCTCCAGCATTGCTTTATTTGATCTCTAGGAGATTGACGTTGAGCCTTGTAGATTCCCAGTCATTCCATTGCTGACTTTATCCCAGCTTATTTCAAACTCAGAAAGCCAAGGATTTTTTTTCGTTTATTCATGTTTCCTGTACCCATTTCATATAATTTTAGAACAAATGTTGGTTTCTAATTTGTCAGTGTTTGAAACTCTGTAATATAAACTGTTATGAATGTTTTTCAAGCTTTTTTTCAATCTGTAGCCAACTATCTGGATAATTCCAACACGTTTCACCTTCAAAGACATAGAGAAGAGTACAACCAAATGAACCAAACTGACACATTGACAACTGAAAAAAGCAATCAGGAATAACTATGAAATATATCCCGTATCAGATTGTTCTCTCTCCACATAACGTACTGAGCATCCAGTTTACTCATAGTGATATAGTATTGATTCTGAGCTCTGTGACATATAAACAGCTACTGTCTTTCTGTACAATCTATGTACCACTCCCCCCTCCCAACACCCTTACCACTAATATGACGATTGTAACAACCTCTGCAATACATATGTTTTATTTATTCATGGAATGTGGATGATGTTGGCAAGCTAAGAATTTATTGCTCATCCTTAATGCCCCTTGAAACAGTTAAGCATCAATCACACTGATGACTAGAGTCACAGGCAAACTGAGTAAGATGACAAATTTCCTTCCCTAAAGGGCATTAGTGAACAGGGTGACAGTTTCATGATCACCATTACTGAGACTGGCCATCAATTCCATTTTTTTTTCAATTGAATTTAAATATCATAAGGTGCCACACGTTGGATTGTCCCCAGTATTGTGAGCTTGCCTTCAACGGGGTGTTTTATCTGATGTTACAATGCTTATCTTATGTCCCATAACATAAAATGGGTGAAGAAACATGTTGAGGAATTCAACAGGTATTTGTTATAATTAGCTATTACAGACAAATGCTTCATTCCTCAGGTACACGGTGTTTGAGCTAGTATTAAGCTATTAGTTTACAACAGAGGAGCATGCTTCCAGTTGAGTGTCGAATGATATGCGACAAGATGGAGTTTGAGGTGTTTTTACCCTTAGTTGGCCTGCTGTAATACAGTGATGATATCATGTGCATGTCTCTTAAAGGCACGCTCACTGTGAGACATAACACACTAAGGAGAAAGTGAGGTCTGCAGATGCTGGAGATCAGAGCTGGAAATGTGTTGCTGGAAAAGCGCAGCAGGACAGGCAGCATCCAGGGAACAGGAGAATCGACGTTTCGGGCATAAACCCTTCTTCAGAAACACACTAAGATCAATAATCAAGGCTTCTGGATTATGATTTGCTCCAAATAAGAATCAGAGTCAAGATTAGAATGGCACTGGCAAAGCACACTAGGTCAGGCAGCATCCGAGGAGCAGGAAAATCATGTTTCAGGCAAAAACCCTTCATCAGGAATCAGGATTCATCAGGATTCATCAGGATTCCTGATGAAGGGCTTTTGAATGAAACGTCAATTTTTCTGCTCCTCAGATGCTGCCTGGCCTGCTGTGCTTTTCCAGCACCACTCTAATTTTGACTCTGATCTCCAGCATCTGCAGTTCTCACTTTCGCCAAAGAAGAATCAGTCATTCCAGACTCAAAATATTAACTCTATATGCCAGACCTACTATGTTTCTCTAGCACTTTGTTTTTAATTCTTGATTGTCAATCTAGTAAAATTGTAAACATGCCTCCACCACTCACACCCCTCTAATATATTTCTCTATGAAAATGGTGAGATTTGCTGATGTAATCTTGTCAATACCATGACCTCTACAATTCATATTCAGTTCATATTCAGTAAAGTCCTTATTTTAATTCTGGGTGGATAGGGGAAAGGTGAGTAGCAAAGCTTCCTGTCCTTGGCCACGTGAAACATGGGTGTTTTTTAATTCTGAGTGGGCAGGGTGTGTGCATACATGCATACTCTCATTCAGTTGTCAGCTGGAAATCGGGAGGAAGCCAGTGGATGTTAGGGAGCAGCTGTAGCCAGGAACTGAATGAACAGACTGTGTGTGACGCGCTGTGATGGAATTTTCAGAAAAGACTCCACTGCTGAAGAGGGGAAACCTAGGGCAGGGAAGTTTAATCTTGTGTATTTAGAGCCAAATTCCAAGACCTGGTAAAAGAGGTTTTGTTTTATTTTTAATAGTTAAAATTTATCCTGTTTGGGCCTGTATTTTCTTCTATTTTAACCTGATATTTCCATGTTCAGGCCACTGGTTACAATAGCTGTCAAACTGCAAACAATATTGCAGTTGTGGCTCAGTCTGTAAGACAGGCGTTGTTCCCTCCGTTACAGAATTAGATTGAAGTTGGAAATGATGGAAAAGGAAGGGGATGTCAGCAAGTACATCTCTCCAGCAATTTTAACAAATGATTTTCATGGTTTTCACTGGTTGAGCATGACTTAAATCACCCCTTAAAAGTTATCGGATATGATGGGCAGGAATTTTTTTCCAGAGTCCTGACACGGGTATCAGGATGAATTACAGGCTGGGAACCCAGAAAATACCAAGGTTAGTATCCAGAAGGCAATTTTGGAGGAGGCAGCCAATAAAGTAACTCCATCCAATTAAAATGACAGCTCGCTCCCAAGGATAGAGAACCAATGGGAGGCTGTCCAGCGCTGGAGAATTAGGTAAGCACTACTGATGTAGTTGGAGGGCTGACTAGGGTGTTTCAAAATGGAGGCATTGATGATAGACCTTTCAATGTTTAGAAATAAAATGGAGCCACAGCAATTATACCAGAATGTTGTGACATGTCGTTATGGCTGTGGAGAAAGTGGTGGGGGAGGGGGGGGGGTGGGGGGTAACAGAGGAGATTTAAAGGAAACATCATTGGTAACCCCTCAGCCAACTTTCAGGAGGCACGTCTATCCATTGCCTAGGCATCAGTCTCAAGGAGGGGCCTGTCCCTCATCTAGAAAAATCCAGATGGTGGGTGACAGTTCCCTCAATTGGACTTTCATTGGACTAACTGACAACCTGCCACCGCTATTTATAGTAATATCATCCACTGATTGCAGATTGAAGACGAGAACCGACAGTGTTGTGCCTTTGCCAGCTTATTTCTGACAAACATAGGTGTTACGTTGTCCAAGCACACAAGCACACAATTTGCAAGTTTATTGCAAATCAGTTGTCACATTATAGATGAAAGATGAATAAAAAATAATTGGACAATCTTTACAACTAAAACAAAAGAAAGATCTTAGAAAGAAAGCTGGTCGTTTAAAACTGGATTTGTGATCTTCAGCCAAACTGATCTTTCACCAAGGAGAGAAATAAAGTGACTGACTTTCCAGAGAAGCCTCCAATGTCCAGGTTGGCATGGAAACCATACAACTATTTTCAAAACTCTGGCTATAGCAGAGAACTGTTGGTATTGATGATAGTCAATTACCTATTTACTGTTAAGAAACCCATACAATATTGCCTATGGAGAAATGTATTGCTGTACAGTGTTGTTCATTTATTTAAAAACTATAAGTCATCTTGCAGTAAGTTCATATATTTTGTGATCTTAGGCATTATGTGGAACATCAGAAATGATTTCTTGTCTTGTAGCCTGTGTTTTTATTTGAGAGGCTCAGTTGGTTCATTCAAAGGAAATGGTACTGGATCTCTATCAAAACAATAGGAACTGTGATAGCTCACAGTGCAATAAGTTCCATTGTGTCATCACCTTGTCAAGAAGCAAACAGGTTTAAACATGCTCCTCATGCTCTTCTCATGGAAGATATTCATTCAGTTCAAGGCACCCTGTTACACCTGAAATCTGAGAAAGCATTCTGGATAGTTAGAAACCATAATTGGAGGTTAAACGAGCACACACAAATGACAAACCTCTGTCCACCATTTAAACGGTCAGGTTAGCTATTTGAAATAATGTAGTGAAATACCTTGCAAACACATTAAAACTTCTCCCTGCCTGCCCCTCTTCCGCGGCTACGTTAGAGCCCGGGTGTCCTTGGAGAAGGAGCACGTGGTGTCGACCAACACCCTGGAGTTGTTCAGGGAGAGGTGGGCGCCGCAGGGAGTGGAGTGCATCATTTCTCCCTCCAACTCTATTTTGATTTAGTCCCTATCCTCCCCTTCACTGTTTTGATCACACAGCACTGTCCTTTGATGTGAAGGGCAGTGTTTGTCACTGGCCACCCGGGTGTTTTCCTATCTTCCTGGTGGTGGAAATTGAATAAAGATTGGTGCACTTTGTGTCTTTCATTGTGTCTCACACCTGCAAAAAAAAAAATTAAAACTTCTCCCACAACTATTGTCAACTTATATTTTCTAAGATGATATTTCTGCTTTTCTGTTGTTGGATATTGGTATTATGTTGGAAGTGCTAATTCATCATTGAATCAAGTCATTGTATCTTTTAACTATTTATTATTTTATCTAGGTCTATCCGCAGCAGCATCACTACTATCCCTTGCTTGGATGATTGCTTCCTACCAGAAGGTTCTGCGTGACTCCAGAGATGACAAAATGCCTATGTCCTACAAGGCTGCTATCACACAGATTCTTTGGCACCTCTTCACCATTGCTGCTCGAGTAATTGCGTTTTCCTTGTTTGCCTCCGTTTTCCAATTATATTTTGGAATCTTTATTGTCAGTCACTGGTGCATCATGACCTTCTGGATCATTCATGGGGAAACAGACTTCTGTATGTCCAAGTGGGAGGAGATCATTTATAATATGGTTGTTGGAATTATCTACATTTTTTGTTGGTTTAATGTAAAGGAAGGGAGAACTCGGTGTCGAATGCTCATCTACTACTTCATTACATTTTGTGAAAATGCTGCCTTGACTGTGCTGTGGTACTTGTACAGAGATTCCCGTACAACAGACTTTGAAGCCTTAATAATAGTTTGTGTAGTGTTCAGTAGTTTTGCTCTTGGAATATTCTTCATGTTTATATATTATGGTGCTTTGCACCCAAATGGACCAATGTTTGGGTCACAAGGAGGGTGCATTGATGGTGGAGACCAAGACACTGCAACACATATACCTGCACAGGTTATAACAGTTCCTCCCCGAGCAATGACCCAGTGTCGGACTACAGTTGGCGAACAAGCGCCAGCTGATCGAGACAGTTGTATTCCTGTTTTCCAGGTAAGGCCCAGTGTGCCCCCAACACCAGTGTCACGCACACTGCGAACAGAAGGGCCTGTTATCAGGATTGACTTGCCCAGAAAACGGTATCCTGCTTGGGACGCGCACTTTATTGACAGGCGGCTGCGTAAAACCATCCTGGCCTTGGAATACACCTCACCTGCCACTCCACGTCTCCAGTACAGAAATCTTAGCTTCACACATGAAGTACTGGAATATGAAACTACCGTGTAGTCGCATACAAGCAGAGCTAGGTGCATGGAATAAGTTTACCCTTCCAAAAGGGTTCAAGCCAATGTAGATTGATGGTGCAGTGCAGGGGTCACCCAACACTGATCTTGCTGCATCATAATAGTGTGCAGGAGGCCTGTATCCACAAATGTGTCTTCAAAGGAGTTGTAAAAGGTATTGATGCAACATTCCAACTCTGGTCGAGTGGGATGGTCAGGTTTTTTTTTTGTTCTTGCCTTTTATAGTAAATGGTCTAATGGTTATCAAAAAGAAGTGAAAATGGTGTGCTGAAGATGGCATCACTTGATCATGAACGGTTGCACGCTGGTAACTGAATGCTATCTTGAGTTTTTAAGTGGAAGTCCCAAACTTCTGTTTGTTGTCTGATTATTTGCAAAAAAAGAAGTATCATGGTTTGCATGTTATGGTTGAAGAATCATGTCCAAATTTTACTGCAGCTTATTCTCCTTAACTGAAAGTTTTCTTTTTAACCTTTAACAAACTATTTGCCAAGCAGTGACCAAATGTGAAATTAATAACAGTACAACTATGATACTATGTAGACGTTGGACAGCAGATGTTGTCTGAGCTTTCAATATCCATGTATCCCGTATGTATAATTTTGTTGGAAGCAGAATAGAACATTGACTTTAGTTTGAAGGTATGATGGTTCTGACAATGGAAGAATGTTATGCACTCTATTGAAAGAACTATTAAAAATAGCATAGACCATTACAGTAACTGGGTTATGTATTGTGACAGACATTGAAATGTAAGAAATGTAAAGCTGCAATATAGAATAGCAAGATATCATGACATTTTTAAGCATTTAGCAAAACATTTGACACTTTTTTATTCTTGTGTCACTTTTAATATTTTATTTAAAATTGTGCAAATACTACAGAGCAAATTCTCAGGAAATATGGCTTCAAATCATGTTTAAAATATAGTGAATTCTGAAATTTTTGTGTTGGAGTCTCTGAATAAATTTTATTTTCAATACTCACAAATTGTTATGAGCTGTATGCAGTACAATATTTTTATAGATGTATTCTGTTGAAATGTCAGATTTACTTTCTATATTATACTGCAGCTTTAAGCAGTGAATGGGTGAGCATCCCTGTAAAGTTACATTAATCAAAACAACCAGCCTGTCTTTTTGGGAATACTTGTGTCTGAATCAGAAAGTCCACTCCAGTAATGGGTTATCAACCTCTAAGTCTAACCCATGCTGTTTATACGTCAGTTTACCAAGCTACTTGGTCCTTGCATTCAAAGACGTGGCAAGGAAAAGACAGGCAGGGTTCGTTACTGCTACATCATATTGTGTTCTCTAATAAGGTGCATATCTACATGAGATGGTACAATGATTGGAGTCAGAATACTGTGCCAAATCAGAAGAGTGTTGCCTTTCACCTGTCTGTTAAGTAATTGCATGAAATTAAATATTTCCATGATATTGCTGAAGCAGACACAAGGTATATGTCCAGTCTGATTGCAAGGCAGTGAAACGGGTGCTAATTCACAGCTGTAGTGTATGAAGATTGAAGAATGAATGCTTTTTAGGAATAAACACATTTTACCAAGGGCTTTTTGTTCCATATGGAGGTTTAAATCAAGCACCAGTGCTGCCTGTAGTGTAGATATTCAGTGTCACTTAATGTTGTCTAAATATGAAAAGGCTAAGGTCGTAAACTATAGTGTATAGCTTGCAGTGCTTTACTGTTAAGATTCAGGAAAGAAGCTTTTAAACGTAGTTTGACAATATTCAAGTTGTTTCAGAATTATAAGGACTCCATCAGTATGAAATAAACCTCATTTTCTTTTCTCATGCAAATCCCTCTAATTGATAGACAACTTGCATTTACTTTGAAATTAGTTTATCAAAAGAATAAAAGAACAAAACCACTTTACTGTTGCCATATATCACATTTTTCACAATTAATTTTGGAAATTCTACCTGTGTAGAAATGTGCAACTTTGCAGTGAAGAAAATGACACAAATCAGCTTAGTAATTAAATCCATTCATGTCCTTAGAATTTGCCTCTCAGGAGCATTTTAAAAACTGACATTTAATTCTATATTTAAGCTGTGGTACTAACATAAAAGTTTTATAGCAGCACTGATTCATGGGAAATTAGATGTGGCATAGATATAAAGTAGGTTATCAACTATACTGTTGTAACTCTGCTGAGAGCCAACAGGATGTAACCGGGCCAATGAAGTAACACTGGTGCTTACCTTGAGATTTGTGCAATTAATTCACAAAAAACTTTGAAATGGAATGGAATAATCCTGCAATATATCATTAATGAACACTTTCTAATGGCACACACGATAATCATGCTGATCAATGGTAGAAAAGTAAAGTCTTGTTACTCTTAAAAGTAGAATGGTATTTTGATGATTAGAAAAAGATTTGAAACTCATAATGTAAAAGAAAGCAATAGGCAAACTGATATACTAATTAAAAATTAAACAGCAAAATGATAAGAAAAACACTTCTGATTTTTAGCCACAAGGAGAAATCACTGGAATAGGTGAAATACATGTGAAATTTATTGAAGAATTTCAGTTAAACTTTATTTTTTTGTAAAACACATAAGGATAAAACTATGGGTATATGTTCAAGATACTAATTATTAAAACATTTTTGTTCAATGTTTCTTTGTTAAACTATAATGAGTGAGATTATGATTAGAGGCACTGACAATAATGATACCTGTTGCCACAATTGCTGTATCTTAAAATGTTTGTTTAACTATATCACTAATTTGAAGCCTTACATTTACACACCACTATGAACCAGACTGTTGTTTATTGCCTGATGCAAAAACTAGTGAGAAGACGTTAACCAGTGCCTGCTTAGGGTCCTCATACAGTCTAATTAGTAAGGGCACTGCCCAGTGTAGCACTGATCCCAGTTGTGATTGCTAGTCTGTTTTTGTTTTCATGGGCCTCATCTGACGTGGATGTAGGAGGGCTAAATTTCACTTTAGTAACATCATGCTAGGCAATAGGGAAAATACACCCAAAGTTGTCACTCAGTTAGCTATAAATGACTTATGCTGGAAAATGCATTGTTTTGATGCCAGCTAAAGACAAGATTTGACTCATTCTGTTGTCCCCATTAATCAAGTAACTAATCAAGCTACTATTTTGATTCATACTTGCAGTGTGCAACAGGTTGAACTGACAGTGTACGTTGATGCCTGTGGAAGCACAACCCAGCAATTTCTGTGCTAGCCAACAGTTTGGGGGAGAACATTTGAGCAGGGAGAGTAATAGTGCCTGGGCACCAAAAGGAATGAGATTGATATTTTAGGTAGAACTGGCTAATTGATAATGATTGCAAGTGTCAGCTTACACTATTAGTAGCTTTTATTTGCAATGTTACTAATTAAGTATATTATTCAAACTGCTGTATGTGAATATTACAGCAAGGCACTATAATTGCGGGAGCCAATAGCCAATTTATTGCAAGTGCTAACATAAATTTAGTCTTTATACAGATCAAGTGTGCTAAAATAATATACATTGGGGACAATGAATCCAATTGGGAATGCTGATCAGCTAATGACACCAAATTGTGGAGTGAACAAAATGGCATTAAACAGATACAGGTACATGTTAGAGCTTTTTGGGAGATGTACTAATCACAGTGAAACTTCAATAGGGAAAGCAGATATAATATTGCATTGTTCAAACAGTGTGTTGATCAATTGTAGCCATGTTATAAAATTCATCTTTGTGTGGGGATAACACATGCAATTATTAGAAATCTATTTATTATGGGCATTAACATTTTTTCACACCTTGGAAAACCAATATAAAGGGACTAATAATAGAACACAGGTTTGATGTCTTCTGCTAATAAATAAAGCTGACTTCAGTAAGAGGACAGATTATAAACCATCTCCAAAGAAAGTCTATGTGGTGGCTATAATATATTTGTAACTGCATGAATGCAAAACTCAATGAGATTTATCAAAATTCTTTTAACTCTATTGCAATGTCATTGCTGTATGAGATTATTAGTTTTAAGACAATTTTAAGTTTGATCAATGGCATTAGCTTCAGAGTCAATGAGATTAACAAAGACTGTAATGAAAAATACAATGATTATTTATAAAATTATTTACAATTATAACTATACAAAATGTGCCATCTGAATGCTCATATCTTGTTCCATGACCTGATCGGCTGTTTTTATTTTTATTGGAATATCTACCTCAGATGTTTGTCATAAAATTTTCCCATGTTTCTGTTGTCCCTAAACCAAAAGAGAGAATTAATAATTATTGTACCATAATGTAGTGAAGCAGAGTAAAAACTATTTCCTGGATTGTACATTCATTTTTCTTTGTGCTATTTTGGGGTGATATTTGAGAAACTAATTCTGTGTTATGTTTACCTAACCAAGTAAAACAATGCTTCAGTTTGAGAAAGATGAAGTAGATGTGCCCATGCTGTGACTCATATTTTGACGTTGCTGTCGCCTACCTTCTCACCTCAGCAATGGCGCTTTGTGCACTTTGGTTATTCCATTTTAATAATTTTAAATCGTCTCTGTTGTCTGTAATTGAAACAAAAGCAATTTTGTTAACTGACTCTATTTTATGTTGCTACATGTTTTGTCAACACAAACAATGTAACTTAACATTAAATACAAAAATGCAGAGCATATCCATAGAAGAACTACACCAACTTTGCCTATTTCATT
The DNA here is from genome assembly GCF_037043375.1 of Chiloscyllium plagiosum. Lineage (NCBI taxonomy): Eukaryota > Metazoa > Chordata > Chondrichthyes > Orectolobiformes > Hemiscylliidae > Chiloscyllium > Chiloscyllium plagiosum. The sequence continues at coordinate 31,092,074 of NW_028270153.1, read as the reverse complement.
TTGAGAGAGCTTACAGCTTTTGTGAGCATCAGTGAAAATGGAAATTTTATAAGTATGGTATAGTTTGCAAGAACATAAGGTAACTATGTTTGAGGAAGATAATCTAGCCCATATTAATTTATCCACTTGGAAGAACCATGTAGCCCTTTCATCCAAGCTTTCCCCTATCTTGAGTATTTGGTTGTTTTATTAATGCAGTCAGAGTTTTCAATTCCCCAACTCTATTTAAAGTACTAATTGCTGACTCTGAGAAGAACAGTCTCTAATCAGTCAAAGTTGTATTTTTCTTAGTTTGAGTCTCTCATTACCAAAAGATATGTGACAGTGATACACAACAACTCTCCTGTCCTTTTCCTTTCTGGAAGTGACAAATTGTTCCAATTTCTCTGATAGCCATGATAGGAATGGCAGCTTGTCATATGGACAATTGTTTTGTGGCACAGCATGTTTGCTGCCAAAAGGTGTCTGAGGCATGAAGTATTTAAAAATTTAAAAGCATAAATTGTGAAAATATTATTTTAAATCAATAATCAGTCTCTAAACATCTATTTGCGTAAATAATTCAGTTAAATATGAGAAAAAATACTCAATTTTGATTTATTTTTTCTTGAGCCCTGAATATATAAAGCTCTAAATGAACCGATAGCATAATAAGATCAAAATACCAAACACAAGTGAATAAACAGTGATAATTTGAAGTGTATTTTAATTCTTAATATTTAATAAGAGTGACTCAGCTAAACCTCATACCCTTAAATAGTGCATCACAGCACTTAGTACATAGGCTCTAAATTCACTTTTTTGTGTTCTGATTTGAATTCCATTATAAAAAAAAATCCCCTTAAATGATTAGACTCAAGGGCTTGTACCAGAAAAATTAAATTGTCTTTAATTGACTTCTGTTAATGATGGCCAAAAGCAATTTTTAAATATATTAATTGAAGTTCAATTTTCGTCTGATTGTACTCCAACACCTGCATTTGCCACAGTGGCAGTGAGTGGAGAGGATGCTAGTAATAATGATGACAGGATATAAAAGTACTCAATTCATCACTCCTCTCACTTTTCATTACCTGCTTTGTTCCTCAGTGGTTGTTCTTTAGCATCAGCAGCACCATGACATTGAATCTCTGTGACAATGGCAGAGAGTAATTTATGGTTGCAGAAGGGTGAAGCAATACAGCACCAATAAAAAGAACACATTCAAATTTGCAGGCATTTTAGGATCAGTATATGCCTATATTGCTCGATATTTATTCTCTGTTTATTTTGCATTTTGATTAATGAAGTTGCCATCTGAAATGGGGTTTATTCCCAAATGAACCTTGGGGATTGGAAATAGTAACCTTGTAAATCATAACTAATTTAAGTTGAAATTAAGGTATCTACTGGTTATGCATTGTCCCATTGTCTTAACATTAAGAAAGTTATCTATGAATGAAAATATGAATGAAAATCTTTTGAGGTACAGCATACTGAATATTGATAACTTAAGACAGCACAGGCTACCAATGTATTATATCACCCTTTTCCAAAATGTTGAGCATATTCTATGTTTGGCTTCACTAATCATATTTGACTCGTGATAAGTTTTCCAGACAAACTTTTAATTGTTCATGAAAAAAAGTTAATGTTTATCACCCTAATAGAACAATTTTATAGAATACTTTCTGGATTTTAATACAAGTTATGACTTAGACTATGCAATTCTTTTTATTCCAGAAGAAGTTTTTAGAAGTAGACAACCTGTAGGATGTGAACAATATCAAAACTTTTATAATCTTACATTTCTGAAAATGAATATAGTTGAATTTTAACAAATTTATCATAGCAAACACCTCTTTTACAGATTGTAAACTGGGTATAGAAAAAAACCTTTCCACTATCAGTAAGCCTACTTTAAAACTTTGCCAGAGAATGTTATACTGGCATTGAGATAATATAATTCCATTTCTGCAACCACCTAATTTTTGATACTAATTATCATGTAACTATTATCATGAAAATAGAAATAATTAAGATCGATTCTAAATATGATACACATTTCATGCAGTCTGATTGTATTGATGCTAACTTACAATACAACAGTTCCCTCAGATTCTACAATGCGTCATTCTGGAATCTATTCTATCCTACCAGGTACCTATTATATTTGAATGGATTTTTTTTTTGCTTGGAGTATGCAGTGATTAAATCTGGTATAGTTTGAAGTGTATTATGCAAACAGTCTCCCATTTTATTATATAAATGCCTCCAATTTGCAACTGCAGCAATTATCCAACAAAGCTGGGTATTGGCACCTCATAATGCACTTTATAATTTGCAGAGACTGCTTTCATTGAAGTCACATGTAAAAATCTCTACATTCTACAATTCTAAATCATTCATTAATCACATTAATAATGCATGATGCCACCAAGGGGTGGGTGATATAATATATTGGAAGCAAATATTGCCATTTTCCATATTACAGTATCAGTACTGCTGTATTCAATGTATGATAGTTACATGGGTACCAAATGCCTTTTTCTCCAATGTGTAGAAAATATTAAAATACTTACTAAGAACCTTTTAAGCTGTATGTGCTTTTTATCTTAGTACCATAAAGAAGTCACATGCTTTATGAAAACAGTGAACGTTCATCCCATCCCCATATATATAAGTAATTAGCAGTACTGGTTTTATCCATACTGCTTCCTATATGTACTGTATATGAAAGACTGTATGTATAATTGAGGATGTAATCAATATCTTTTTTGGGTGTTGGCAGTTTGATTGGCTGCTACATAACAGCTAGTGATGATTGTGTATACTGCTTTATTTAGTGGAAATAAGCTGTGGGGTAAAATGTCTCCTCCTTGTGTTCCTGTAATCAGTTTTGTACTATGTGGCTCAATGTTGTTTAGCACACATGACTGACTGCTTGTTCACCTAAATGATTTGAAACTGTACATTCAACAGGTAGCTTAGCTGAAAAATGATTGTTAAAGTCATTATGATGTTGCTTGGTTTCAAATGTCATGTGTGCTAAAACAAAGGTTATTATATGACAGCTGCTGAATTTTTACCAACTTTCTACCACTCCTACTGTTTTCTCAGCTGACAGATAATAGCTTTTTTTTTATTAATTAAAAAAAGAGGATGGAATGAAATGTTTCATGATGTACATAGTTATATGGTGCCACCTTGTAATATTTTTTTCTTTCTGAATAATTCCGAAAAGTAATTGGGCCTGAAACTTTGTATATCACAATCTTTTGTACATTTTTATTTTGCTGCAACACTAAAAACAAAATCATTAAAATAAATTATGCCATAACCACTTTTGCTTGATAAGATTGAATTGTCTAACTCAACACAAAAGAATTTGGCAAAAAAAAGACATCAACTATCTTTTATCAACATCTTTCTATCAGTTTATGTGCAAGGATATTTGCACATCTGAAGCCTAAATAATGGAAAAGGAGTTCATAAATCTTAGATGACTATTATGCTTTGGGTGGCTCCAGCCAATCAAGTGTATACTCTTTGTGTGTAGTTATTGCATCACAGTGAAAGCTGACAATGCTGACACATTTTTGTATCTGGGATAGCATCATGTTTTGTACATGCAAGCTAATATTGGTCACTCACTTACTCTCATTTGCATTCACTCAATATCTTTTATTAATCTTGAAACAATAAGCATGAAAATGACAGCTTTCCCAGCTTTTTATTATCTTAGATGAAAGATCAAAAGCAAAACTAGCCTTTCATTGCATATCAACTGTCATGCTCAACAAGATTATACCTTGTTTCAGCTTGTAAAATAAACATGTGATTGGAGAGGATAATTTCCCTCTGCTCCTCCCTCCTCATATTCTGGACTGAACTTGTTTAAATACATTTAAATTAGGATCTCTTAATGCCAGCAGAGAGAGAATTTCATTAAAACGTTTCTCTAAGCAAAATCCAAACCCAGTTTCAGGATGTAATAGAACTATATTCAAGTGGTTTGCATACTAATTCTTTTTCAATTATGCTTTCTGCAAAATTATATTCATGTTTAATACAACATAATTTAAACTTTTATGGTTTTTTTCATGATTTGATGTTGCTGGCTATTTTTGACAAAAAGATTAGTTTGGAATTTGTGATTTTTATCAATTTTTTTAATACATTCTGTTGAAGTTGAATAAATTAACATTATATTGCCTACCATAATCAATTAATAGTAAATTCCTTAACAGCTTTAGTTGTATCCAGCATACCGCCTTCTAACTTATTGATTTTATTTTTTACTCCCAGCCTTTCTATAATTTAACTTCTTTTTAAACATTATCATCATGTTTTTCACATATAATGGCTATAGTTTAATACCTAGCATTTCCAAATTGAAGATTTGAGACTATGGAGGGCAAATAAGAGAGCAGAATTAGACAAGTAACTCAATTGGTTAACAGCCAAAGTTAGAATCAAATTGCAGCTGTCATGATGTAACATCTTAATGACTTTTAGAAACTGATGAAACATTTGGAACCCAATTGTTAGAAGTTTCATACTAACTATAGTTCAACGAAAGAATTGAAATGCAACTACAAGGGAAAGGATTTGCATTTAGATAGTACTGTTCTTGTTCTAAAGATGTCCAAAGTGCCTTACAATCAATTAAGTGCTTTGGAAGTGCGGTTACTGTTGCAACACAGGAAACAGAGTAGTAACTAATCTACACAGAACAAGATCCAATGAACAACAATGAAATACATGAGGAGATATTACGCATTATTGAAATTCTTTGAGGGAAATATATTGGTCAGAACACTGGGAGCACTAGTAGTCTGATTTCATCTCTTACATCCACTTGAAGAAGCAGACAGAATCTCAGATTAATCTCTGCTTTGAAGAAGGCATCTTCAAAACTGCAACAATCTTTCAATACTGAAATGTCAGCTTGAATTATTTGTTAAACACCTTTTCAACATCATAAAACATTCTAAGGTGTACCAGAAGAGCATGCTAAAACAAAATATGATTTCAAACTACATGAGGAAATAACATGTCAGATATTTAAAACTTTAGTCATAGAGTCTGAAGTGTGGAAAAAACTTCATTCCCTAGCTCTGAAGAAGAGTCATCCCTGACTTGAAATGCTAATTCATTTTTTCTCTCCACAAATGCTGCCAGATCTGTTTAGTTTCTCCAGCATTCTTGGTGTTTATTTGAAAAATATCATTTATTGTTATTTCACTCATCCACTGACACAGTCTGAGGGTTTCTATTATTGAATTAATGCATTTTTAAAATTAATTCATGAGATGAGGGTGTCAATGGCTTGGTCAGCATTTGTTGCCCATCCCTAATTGCTCAGACAGCAGCTAAGAGTCAACCACCAAGCTGTGGATCTGGAGTCACATGTAGGCCAGGCCAGGTAAGGATGGCAGTTTCCTTCCCTAAAGAACATTAGTAAGCTGCAAGACTGATAGATTAGTTTTAAATGATACCTTTAAACAGTAGGGTGCCAACTATTTTACAGGTTTTTTTGACAGCTACAAGTCATTATATGATATTTGAAGTGGAACTACAGATTCCATTTCTTGTTATAATAGGATTTATGAACAGAATATTTGTTACAAGGCATTACATAGTTGCAGAAATATGCACGAAATAAATGGGTTTGTGATTTTTGTTAAAATGGCGCAGACTGGAACGCACATTAAAAATAACGAATGGACTATTTTTCATTTCTGCTCAAGTTGGCAGGGTAGGAATGAGACCAACTTAGGTACAGTACCATCAATTGATGGGTGGGGATGAGGAATTGTGAGGTTTGGTTCAAGACATGAGGTTTTATGGACTAGAACAGATGGAGGTACTGGGAGCATGTTGAGGGGGCAAGGGGCGGAGGGGGTAGTGGGATGAGGGCTAGTAACATATTTCATTTTTATTCTTTATTCTTTCATGAATTTTGGTTACAACGCAGGAGCCCCAAGGCAAACCATTAAGCCAGCATGCCCTCGACACTTAGTAATCTCCTCACTATTTTCACAGCCCGAATTTAAACACACGCCCCCCCCCCCACCCCCACCCCAACCCTAACGAGGTAAAAGATAGGTTAGAAAAAGCAATTTAAGTAATGGTTAGTTAATTATTGTGTTATTTTTGAAAAAATAAAGTTGTAAATTTTTGCTTTAAGTAGTTCTCGGACACTCGATTTTTAAAGATTACTGTATGGGATAAATCTTTTCTGCATTGCTGGTTTTAAATTAAGCAGGAGAGTTTACCCGTGTTGTTTTTTTTTACAGTTAAGTTTGAGGAGCTAGGAGTTCCTCTGAAATTGTGTAGCTGACTGGTAGGCAAAATTTCAGGTCTTTGTTTTCAAGCATAACATAAAGGAAAAGTCATCATAGTCCCACTCTCTCATTACAGAGAGATGACTGATGGTGAGTTTAACTTGAGGTCAACATGCCTGAGGTGAGGAATGAAGTTGAGAAGACAGGACATCCATGATAACTCCAGTTGGTGCGGGAATTGAACCTGTGCTGCTGGTGTCACTCTGCATTGCAAACCATCTGACCATTCCACTCCCCCGCAACATTCGTGAGTGAAGTGTACAGTCGCATCATTCTCGCCAGACAAGTTGTTTTTAAATCAAGCATGCAGTTCCTATCCAATGTTTAATAGGATTTCACAACTTACTGGGGTTAGACCCCATGTAATACTGCAAATAGTGAGAAAATTCTGCTTTCATGATGGCTCTCATCACTTAACGCTCATGACTTTTTGAGTCAAATATATTTTATCTGTTAAACTAGTAACACCAACTGCCATTAAAATGTGCTAGAATGTTCATATGTTACCTTTGTTTATGAACATCCATAAAAACATTTGATAAAGAGTTTATTTAGTTAACCTGCGCCAATCAGTTGTATTGTAACATTTGGCAGTACTTACACTGTTAAATTGTACACAACGTTGGTTCAGCTGCATTTAGAATACAGTGTACAGTTCTGGTCACCACATTACCAAAAGGATGCGGACGCCTTGGAGAAGATGCAGTGAAGATTTACGAGGATGTTGCCTGGTATGGAAGGTGCTAGCTAGGAAGAGAGGTTGAGTAGGTTAGATTTGTTTTCATTAGAAAAAAGGAGATTGAGGGGGGGCCTGATTCAGGTCTACAAAATCATAAAGGGTCTAGACAGGGTAAATAGAGAAAAGCTTTTTCCCAAGATGAAGGATTCAATAACGAGAGGTCACACTTTCAAAGTGAGAGGTGAAAAGTTTAAGGTGGATACACGTGGCAAGTACTTTACAGAAAGGGTGGTAGGTTCCTGGAACGCATTGCCAGCAGAGGTGGTGGAGGCAGGCACAGTTAAGATTAATTTTTATAAAAGCCTTTGCTATTTGTTATAGTTCTAGCTGATAGCAATACTGGACAAGTCAGAGTGCAATCTGGCTTGAAAACCTATTAGTTTTATTTTTCTTTTTGTTTCTTATAGATGGCAGTCAATGGGACATACTCGCTAGAGGCTATCAATGTATTTTAACAAAAGAATGTAAATATTTATTACACAGAGGAAAACATTCAACTATATTGCACTGGGCAAAAGCTGTTAGACCAATCTCATTCCAAACATCAGAAAGAAAAATTCATTCCTTTTATCCTAGTAGTACCCTATGGTACTCAAGCATCTGGTTAGAGTCACCCATATCATCACTGTACAGCTCCTAACTCAGCTAACACTGCTACAACTGTTTTACATTTGAGAAATTCCTGCACATTCACTCGATACTATTTTCTTCAGAAACTCTGAAAATAAATGTTTTGTTTATGTTTTCACTTCATGGGATGTGGGCATCACTGACTGTGCCAGCATTTATTGCCCGTCCCTAGTTGCCCTTGAGAAGGTGGTGGTGAGTTGCCATCTTGAACCACTGCAGTCCATGTGCTGTAGGTTGACTCACAATGCCTTTATGGAAAGAATTCCAGAATTTTGAACCAGCAACAATGAAGGACTGCTGATATAGTTCCATGTGAGGATGGTGAGTGGCTTGAAGGGATATGTTCAGGTGGTGGTGTTCTGATGTGTCTACTGCCCTTGTCCGTCGAAATGGAATTGGTCATAGGTTTGCAAGGTGCTGTCTAAACATCTTTGGTGAATATTGTTATGAAGTTGAAGGAGTGTACTGTACCTTTAAGTGAGAGTGAAAGTTGTTTTGCACTGAGCTTGCAGGCACCTGTCATGTGACTGACTAGCAGTCTCAGAATTGAAGATATGTAACATTTGACTGTGAAACAAATACCTGAGTTTTGGTTGCTATTTTGACAACCATTTGAATTGAACCAATCATTTAAATTATGCCCCGGGATACTAAAAAACAATCTTTTTGAATTAATTGTTTTGCCATCATTGAACCAATGAGATGATCTGATGCTGGTGGGGTGGGGGGGGAGGGGGGATAAGAAGCAGATGTTTGACAGTTAGGCAGTGAGACCAACTGTCAACGACAGAGTAACTGCCAGCAAAACACACTCTATCAAAGATACTTTATACATATGAAACATCTTTGCAGGAAAAGACCCAGGGAAATCCTCAGCCAGAAGGAGACAGATACTGATGACAGCCACTGGGTGGTTTTGAGATTAAGTTGATGTAATTTTAATATGAGCTTTTATTGGAACAGTATATTATTGTAGAGTTGGAGGCAGATGACAAACGTTTAAGAGAAAGGAGGCTTGGAGTTGTAAATAGTGGTTATTTAATGTTCATAGAGTCATAGAGATGTACAGCATAGAAACAGACCCTTCGGTCCAACCTGTCCATGCCGACCAGATATCCCAACCCAATCTAGTCCCACCTGCCAGCACCCGGCCCATATCTCTCCAAACCCTTCCTATTCATATACCCATGCAAATGCCTTTTAAATGTTGCAACTGTACCAGCCTCCACCACATCCTCTGGCAGCTCATTCCATACACGTACCACCTTCTGCGTGAAAACGTTGCCCCTTAAGTCTCTTATATATCTTTCCCTTCTCACCCTAAGCCTGTGCCCTCTAGTTCTGGACTCCCCGACCCCAGGGAAAAGACTTTGCCTATTTACCCTATCCTTGCCCCACATAATTTTGTAAACCTCTATACGGTCACACCTCAGCCTCTGTTGCTCCAGGGAAAACAGCCCCAGCCTGTTGAGCCTCTCCCTGTAACTCAAATGCTCCAACCCTGGCAACATCCTTGTAAATCTTTTCTGAACCCTTTCAAGTTTCACAACATCTTTCCGATAGGAAGGAGACCAGAATTGCACGCAATATTCCAACAGTGGCCTAACCAATGTCTTGTACAGCTGCAAGATGACCTCCCAACTCCTGTACTCAATACTCTGACCAATAAAGGAAAGCATACTAAACGCCTTCTTAACTATCCTATCTACCTGTAACTCCACTTTCAAGGAGCTATGAACCTGCATTCCAAGGTCTCTTTTTTCAGCAACATTCCCGAGGACCTTACCATTAAGTGTATAAATCCTGCTAAGATTTGCTTTCCCAAAATGCAGCACCTTGCATTTATCTGAATTAAACTCCATCTGCCATTTCTCAGCCAATTGGCCCATCTGGTCCCGATCCTGTTGTAATCAGAGGTAACCGTCTTCGCTGTATACTACACCTCCAATTTTGGTGTCATCTGCAAAATTACTGACTGTACCTCTTATGCTCACATCCAAATCATTTATGTAAATGACAAAAAGTAGCGGACCTAGCACCGATCCTTGTGGCACTCCACTGGTCACAGGCCTTCAGTTTGAAAAACAACCCTCTGTCTTCTATCTTTGAGCCAGTTCTGTATCCAAGCGGCTAGTTCTCCCTGAATTCCATGAGATATAACCTTGCTAATCAGTCTCCCATGGGGAACCTTGTCGAACGCCTTACCTGAAGTCCATATAGATCACATCTACAACTCTGCCCTCATCAATCTTCTTTGTTACTTCTTCAAAAAACTCAATCAAGTTTGTGAGACATGATTTCCCATGCACAAAGTCATGTTGACTATCCCTAATCAGTCCTTGCCTTTCCAAATACATGTCCCTCAAGATTCTCTCCAACAACTTGCCCACCACCGAGGTCAGGCTCACCGGTCTATAGTTCCCTGGCTTGTCTTTACCACCCTTCTTAAACAGTGGCACCACGCTTGCCAATCTCCAGTCTTCTGGCACCTCACCCGTGACTATCGATGATACAAATATCTCAGCAAGAGGCCCAGCAATCACTTCTCTAGCTTCCCACAGAGTTCTCGGGTACACATGATCAGGTCCTGGGGATTTATCCACATTTAACCATTTCAAGGCATCCAGCACTTCCTCCTCTGTAATCTAAACATTTTGCAAGATGTCGCCATCTATTTCCCTACAGTCTATATCTTTCATATCCTTTTCCACAATAAATACTGATGCAAAATATTCATTTAGTATCTTCCCCATTTTCTGTGGCTCCACACAAAGACCACCTTGCTGATCTTTGAGGGGCCCTATTCTCTCCCTAGTTACCCTTTTGTCCTTAATATATTTGTAAAAACCCTTTGGATTCTCCTTAATTCTATTTGCCAGAGCTATCTCATGTCCCTTTTTTGCCCTCCTGATTTCCCTCTTAAGTATACTCCTGCTTCCTTTATACTCTTCTAAGGATTCACTCGATCTATCCTGTCTATACCTAACATATGCTTCCTTCTTTTTCTTAACCAAACCCTCAATTTCTTTAGTCATCCAGCATTCCCTATACCTACCAGCCTTCCCTTTCACCCTGACAGGAATATACTTCTCTGGATTCTTGTTATCTCATTTCTGAAGGCTTCCCATTTTCCAGCCATCCCTTTACCTGCGAACATCTGCCTCCAATCAAATACCGTCAAAATTGGCCTTTCTCCAATTTAGAATTTCAACTTTTAGATCTGGTCTATCCTTTTCCAGCACTATTTTAAAACTAATAGAATTATGGTCGCTGGCCCCAAAGTGCTCCCACACTGACACCTCAGTCACCTGCCCTGCCTTATTTCCCAAGAGTGGGTCAAGATTTGCACCTTCTCTGGTAGGTACATCCACATACTGAATCAGGAAATGGTCTTGTACGCACTTAAGAAATTCCTCTCCATCTAAACCTTTAACATGATGGCAGTCCCAGTCGATATTTGGAAAGTTAAAATCCCCTACCATAACCACCATATTATTTTTACAAATAGCCGAGATCTCCTTACAGGTTTGTTTCTCAATTTCCCTCTGACTATTGGGGTGTCTATAATACAATCCCAATAAGGTGATCACCCCTTTCTTATTTCTCAGTTCCACCCAAATAACTTCCCTGGATGTATTTCTTGGAATATCCTCCCTCAGCACAGCTCTAATGCTATCCCTTATCAAAAATGCCACTCCCCTTCCTCTCTTGCCTCCCTTTCTATCCTTCCTGTAGCATTTATATCCTGGAACATTAAGCTGCCAGTCCTGCCCATCCCTGAGCCATGTTTCTGTAATTTCTATGATATCCCAGTCCCATGTTCCTAACCATATCCTGAGTTAATCTGCTTTCCCTGTTTGGCCCCTTGCATTGAAATGAATGCAGTTTAATTTATTAGTCCTACCTTGTCCCTGTCTGCCCTGACTGTTTGACTCACTTCTGTTCTCAACTGTGTACCCATCTCAGATTGATCTCTTTCCTCACTATCTTCCTGGATCCCACCCCCACCTTACTAGTTTAAATCCTCCCCAGCAGTTCTAGCAAATTTCCCTGCCAGTATATTAGTCCCCTTCCAATTTAGGTGCAATCCGTCCTTCTTGTACAGGTCACTTCTACCCCAGAAGAGATTCCAATGATCCTTCCCCCTTCCACCAGCTCCTCAGCCATGCATTCATCTGCTCTATCCTATTATTCCTGCCCTCACTAGCTCGTAGCACTGGGAGTAATCCAGATATTACTACCCTTGAGGACTTCCTTTTTAAATTTCTGCCTAACTCTCTGTAATCTCCTTTCAGAATCTCAATCTTTTCCCTTCCAATGTCATTGGTTCCAATGTGGATAATACCTCCTGCTGGCCCCTCTCCCACGTGAGAATATTCTGCACCTTCTCTGAGACATCCTTGATCCTGGCACCAGGGAAACAACACACCATTCTGCTTTTTCTCTGCTGGCCACAGAAATGTCTGTCTGTACCTCTGACTACAGAATCCCCTAACACAATTGATCTCTTGGAAGCCGACGTACCCTCGTTGCATTAGAGCCAGTCTCAATACCAGAAACTTGCCTGTTTGTGCTACGTTCCCCTGAGAATCCATCACCCCCTACATTTTCCAAAACAGCATACCTGTTTGAAATGGGTATATCCACAAAAGACTCCTACCCTAGGTGCCTGCCTCTCTTACCCTTCCTGGAGTTAACCCATCTATGTGACTGTATCTGAGACTTTCCCCCCTTCCTATAACTGCCATCCATCACTTACTGTTGCTGTTGCAAATTCCTCATCGCTTCTATCTGTCTCTCCAACCGATCCACTGGATCTGATAAGATTCGCATCCAACAGCATTTATGGCAGATATAATCCGTAGTAACCCTTAAATTCTCTTTAAAATCCCACATCTTACAAGAAGTACATATCACTGCAAAGGCCATTTTTGCTCCTTCACAATCTACAGACCCAGAAAATAACACCGTCTTATTCCTCTACAAAACACTGCACCAGATTAAATTAATAATTATGGCTTATATTTTAAGTTTAATCAAGAGACTTATCTCCAAAAACATATAATCAGGAAAGAACCCACTGTACTCACTAATACAGCCTTTCTCTTGGACAGACTTAAAACAACGATTAACTTATCTGATTCTGTGCTGTGAACTTTGCCTAAACCGGTTCCTCCAAGATTAGTTGTAAAATTCACTGTTTGTTAATTTTCCCAGATGCACTCCAATGTCCAGCAACACATGAATTCAAACACCAAGGCGGTAACTGTGCAGGTTCTCTCTCTCTCTCTCTCTCTCTCTCCTGCACTGTCCTCACCATGTACTTCCTTTGTCTGCTCTTCTCCCTTTTAAAACTGCTGTTGTTTTGACTTTTTTTTTCCAAAGTTCCAAAACAATGCAACAGCATCTAAAACAGTAATTGCTGCTCCTGGAATTCAAGGAAATCACCTCCAGCACATAAAATACCTCAAAAAAAGGAGCAGCTCTCACAGCCAGAAATTTTTCCGTTCTCTTTTTGAGTTAAAGAATAAATTGATTTTTTTTTCTTTAAATAGTGGAAATTGGGAGTTCTTTTCGCTCATACTTTAATAGATTATGCGGTGAGGTGAGCTTTTCTTGGTATTAGCAAAAGGGTTTACTGCAGTGTTGTTACAATATCTGCAGTGCATCTTGTAGATAGTATACACTGCTGCTACTGAGTGTTGCAGGTGGAGGGAGTGGATGTTTGTGGTGCCACTCAAGCAGACTGCTTTCGCCTGGTCAGTATCAAGCTTCTTCCGAGCTGCACTTATCCAGGCAAGTGGGGAGTATTCTATCAAACTTTCAACGTGTGCCTTTTAGTTGATGGACAAGCTGTGGGAAGTCAGGAGGTGTGTTACTCGCTGCAGTACTCCTTACCTCTGACCTGCTCTTGTAGCCATGGTGATTATGTGGCGAGTCCAGTTGAGTTCTGGGTCAATTGTAACCCCAAGGAAATTGATAGTGGAGGATTCAGTGATGGTAACACCATTGAATGCCAAGGTGCGATGACCATATTATCTGACATTTATTGGCACAGATTAACTCAACTCTGTATTACCTAACGTGGATTCCGTAACTCATGTCTCCAGGAGTCTTATAGAATGTCTTCTTCTCTGACATTCCCACAGTCTTGAATGTTTTATTCTCACTGATGTCTATGTACCGCAGGCCTTTTCCCCAGCCTTGACTGCTTGGACACCACTAATAATAACGGTTTATCTCACTCTCACTCTCTTGCTCTTTCTCTCTCTCTCTCTTTCTCTCTCTGTCTTGTTCTCTCTCTCTCTCTCGCTCTCGCACTCTCACTCTCACTCTCGCTCTCTCTAGTGGTCATAAAACCCAAGCCAGCAAACACCTTAGTTACCATCACCCAGGTGGCTAGTTGGGCATTAAGTTGAAATTACAGGACAATTGTCAGTGCTGTTTTGAATTCAGTGTTCAAAGCGATTTTTTTTTAACCTTTTTTCCAACAAGGTCAAATCTTCACAGAACTAAAATTAATCTTTCCTTCACTTTAGAACTCAAGGTCTCAAACAATTGTCTACATCAAGCTGATTCATATAATGTGAAATTTATGAATTAACAAAATATAGAATTATTACCGTGAGATTTTCCTATTTCTTGGCAATATTCGTACCATGAAAATAATAATATTTTATGCCTTAATTTTTTCCTTGTTAAAGATGCCTTCACAATTCAAAAGTCAGGCATGAAAGCAATGCCTCTTTCCCTCTTGGTATTCCAGCCTAAAATGTACCCAAAACTGATGCACTCAGACTGAGAGAGCCAGGCAAAGGTCAACCTGTGACTCATGCTCCGGGTCCGTGTTCCAATCTTTAACTCTCTGAGTTGCTAATCAAAGCTATGAAAAATCTTGGAAGAAAAGCAACAATGGTTTTTGGCTAAACTTCCAGGAAATATAAAGATCATCCAGCAATTATAGGTACAAATTTCACTGAGTGTTCAATACTTTCCATGATCTCTCAACAAACATTGTGAATTCTCGCTTGACGGAAGATAATCTGATAACCCAATTAATGTTTTTCTGAGATAGCAAACAAAATAACATGTGTGTCTCTGGGAATTAATTATTTGTCAATGATTCTAACTTCAGAAAAAACATTATGAATAACTTGAGCAAAAGTACTTCCAGGCCAAATAAGTAAAAATCTCAAAATATTGCATGCTTTTAGGAATGTCTGTTCAATTACAGAGGAGGGAAAATGATCAAATGCAAGCAGAGAAAATAAATGTCTTTTTTCTGAAATTCAATTTTTTTTTGGGTACTCAAAGTGCTTTGTGCCTCAGAGCCCTGATTAATCATGCTGAAAAATTGGTGGAACTTCTTGTTACCGAGCAGCTTGAAGGCTGTATTTGCACGGCTACTTTGAAATTTACATCAAAGCAGTTGTAGTGATGGAACATAACTCTTGTCCTTGATATTGTTTGGACAATGGAGCTTCGTGACATGAAACACCTGGAGGAGGTAGGCTTGGTTTAGACATAGCATAGATGTTTCCTAACAAACCTGGTCAGAAGTGTTATCACGCACCTCTGGAGCAGGAGAATTGAACCCAAACCTCCTCACTCAGGGATAGGGACACTACCACTGTGCCACAAGAGCACTTAGACACAGCACAAAGTGTAGGATTTGTTTTATTATAGTCATGTGTACCTAGGTACAGTGTAAAGCTTTGTTGTGAACAGTACAAGTCTATCTTAGGGTACATACAGATTACACTGGAGGTACACAGAGTATGACCAACATTATTTGAAGTTAAACAGTCCATTCATCAGGAGGGCGAAAATGAGGACTGCAGATGCTGGAGATCAGAGTCTAGATTAGAGTGGTGCTGGAAAAGCACAGCAGGTCAGGCAGCATCCGAGGAATAGGAAAATCGACGTTTCAGGCAAAAGCTGTTCATCAGTCTAAAAATGGCATCTGCTTTTGCACCTGTTGGTGCATGTGTTCAAGCTTCTGTATCTTCTGCCTGATAGCAGAGGTTGTAGGCGACCATTACCGGATTGGATGTGTCTTTGATGATGTTGACAGCCTTTCTGTGGAACAAAAAGTGTAAATGGAGTCCATGGATGGGAGGGTGGCTTCCGTGATGGTCTGGGTTGTGCACAAACCTTCTGTAATTTCTTATGAGCTTGAGCAGAGCATAAAATCATAGAATCCTTAAAGTGTGGAAACAGGCCATTCTGCCCTACAAGTCCACAATGACCCTCCGAAGAGTAACCCACCCAGACCAGCTCCCCTATTACTCTACATATACCCCTAACTAATACACCTAACCTACACATTCCTGACCACTATGGACAATTTTACCATGGCCAATCCACCTGACCTGCACATCTTTGGATTGTGGGCGGAAACCTAAACAGCCGGAGGAAATCCATGCAGACGCGGGGAGAATGTGCAAACTCCACACAGACAGTTGCCAGAGGCTGAAATTGAACCCGGGTACCTGGCACTGTGAGGTAGCAGTGCTAACCACTGAGCTATCATGTCACCCTACCAAGCAGTTACCATACCAGGCCATTATGCACCCGATAGTATGCTTTCTATAGTGCACCTGTAAACATTGATGAGGATCCTTATGAACGTGCCCAATTTCTGAACCACCTGAGGAAGAAACAGCATTGTTGTGCCTTTTTGACCATCGCAGGACAAGTTGTTAGTTTCGTCACTCCTTGGAACTTGATGTTCTCCACCTTCTCAACCTCAGCTGCACTGATGTAAATCAGGGCATGTCACCTCATTTCTTTCTGAAGTCAATAATCAGTTCTTTAGTTTTGCCAACATTGAGAGAGAAGTTGTTATCATTACACCACAACACCAAACCCTCTACCTCCTTTTTGTCTTCTGACTCATTGTTATTTGACATCTATCACAATGGTGATGTCAGCAAACTTATAGATGGTGTTTGTTCAGAATTTGGTTAACCAGTCATCGGTGTATAGGGAGTACAGTAGGGGCCAAAACACATCCTTGGGGGGCTCCAATGTTGCAGGTTATCATGGAGGAGGTAGTGCTTAACATGGACATCCTGAAAACCTTTTACATTTATGTACATTTTAAATACATTGGGAATACAGTTAAACACGTTCAGTGAAAAATGCACAGGGATTGATCCAACTCAATCTCCTCCTGAGGTCCACAGCATCACAAATGTGGGTCAATTTAATTTGCTCTGTAAATGTCAAAAAAAAATAGCTAAAGGCATTGGACACTACAAAGGCTACAACCCCTGAAATAGTACTCACGAATTGGGGCCTAAAATACTCCCTACCTAAGCTGTTCCAGGATAGCTACAACTATTGGCATTCATCCAACCATGTGGAAAATTGTCCAAGTACACCTTCTCCACAGAAAGGACAAGCAAGACAAACCCAACCCATCCAATTACCACACTACCAGTTTCTTTTCCTATTCATTCATGGGATGTGTGTGTCACTGCCTGGCCATCGTTGATTGCTCATTCCAAATTGCCATGAAGAAAGCAGTGGTGGGCAGCCTTCTTCAATTGCTACAGTCTTTGGATGTAGGGATATTCACATAGGAAGAAAGTAGCAGGAATTTAACACAGTGTCAGCAAAGAAACAGCAATATAGTTCCAAGTCAGGATGATGGAAGACTTGGAGGGAAGCTTGCAAGTGGTTGTTTTCCAATGTATCTGCTTCCCTTGTTCTTTTAGATTGTAGAAGTTGAAGGAGCTATGGTGAGTTACTGCAGTAGATGGTACACACTGCTGGCCCTGTTAGTTGGTGGTGATGGTAGTGAGTGTTGAAGGTGGTGCATGAGTTTACAACATGTGGGCTGTTTAACCTTAACAATGTCAAATATTCTGAATCTTGTTAGAGTCATAGAGATGTACAGCATGGAAACAGACCCTTTGGTCCAACTCAATCTCGTCCCACCTGCCAGCACCCAGCCCATATCCCTCCAAACTCTTCCTATTCATATACCTATCCAGATGCCTTTTAAATGTTGCAATTGTACCAGCCTCCACCACTTCCTCTGGCAGCTCATTCGATACACGTACCACCCTCTGCGTGGAAAAGTTGCCCCTTAGGTCTCTTTATATCTTTCCCTTCTCACCCTAAACCTATGCCCTCTAGTTCTGGACTCCCCCACCCCAGGGAAAAGACTTTGTCTATTTAACCTATCCATGCCCCTCATGATTTTATAAATGTCTATAAAGTCACCTCTCAGCCTCTGACGCTCCAGGGAAAACAGCCTTAGCCTATTCAACATCTCCCCATAGCTCAAATCCTCCAATCCTGGCAATATCCTTGTAAATCTTTTCTGAACCCTTTCAAGCTTCACATCATCTTTCTGATAGAAAGGAGACCAGAAATGCACACAATATTCCAACAGAGGTCTAACCAATGCCCTGTACAACCACAACATGACTACCTAACTCCTGGAGTTATGAACCTGCACTCCAAGGTCTCTTTGTTCATCAACACTCCCTAGGACTTTACCATTAAGTATGCAAGTCCTGCTAAGATTTGCTTTCCCAAAATGCAGCGCCTCACATTTATCTGAATTAAACTCCATCTGCCACTCCTCAGCCTATTGGCCCATTTGATCTAGAACCTGTTGTAATCTGAGGTAACCTTCTTCACTGTCCATTACATCACCAATTTTGGTGTCATCAGCAAACTTACTAACTATACCTCTTATGCTCACATTCAAATCACTTACGTAATGATGAAATGTAGAGGACCCAGCACCGATCCTTGTGGCACTCCACTGGTCACAGGCCTCCAGTCTGAAAAACAACCCTCTCCCACCTCCTCTGTCTTCTACCTTTGAGCCAGTTCGATATCCAAATGTCAAATTCTCCTTGTAACCGTGCTAACCAGTCTCCCATGGAGAACCTTGTCAACTGCCTTACTGAAGTCCATATAGATCACATCTACTGCTCTGCCCTCATCAATCCTCTTTGTTACTTCTTCAAAAAACTCAATCAAGTTTTTCAAGAACTCATAATCAGTCATTGCCTTTCCAAATACATATACATCGTGTCCCTCAGGATTCCCTCCAACATCAGGCCCACCACTGACATCAGGCTCACTGGCCTACAGTTCCCTGGCTTGTCCTTACCACCTTTCTTAAACAGTGGCACCACATTAGCCAACGTCCAGTCTTCAGGCACCTCAACTGTGATTATTGATGAAACAAATATCTCAGTAAGAGGCCAAGCAATCAATTCCCTAGCTTCCCACAGAGTTCTCAATGACACTTAATCAGGTTCTGGGGATTTATCCACTTTTATGCATTTCAAGACATCCAGCACTTCCTCCTCTGTAAAATGGACATTTTTCAAGATGTCACCATCTATTTCCCTACAGTCTATACCTTCTATGTGCTTTTCCACAGTAAATACTGATGCAAAATACTCGTTTAGTATCTCCCCCATCTCCTGTGGCTCCACACAAAGGCTGCCTTGCTGATCTTTGAAGGGCCCTATTCTCTCCCTAGTTATCCTTTTGTCCTTAATGTATTTGTAAAAACCCTTTGTATTCTCCTTAACCCTATTTGCCAAAGTTATCTCAGGTCCTTTTTTTGCCCTCCTGATTTCTCTCTTGCGTATACTCCTACTGCTTGTATACTCTTATAAGGATTCACTCAATCTATCCTGTCCATACCTGACACATGCTTCCTTCTTTTTCTTAACCAAGCTCTCAATTTCTTTAGTCATCCAGCATAAAAAGGATTCTGGGTAATCCAAGATGGAGGATGGGAAAAATTTCTGGCTGTAACCGTTGCTCCTTTTTTGAGCTATTTTAGGTGTTGGAGGTGATTTCCTCAAATTCCAGGAGCAGCAATTGCTGTTTTATATGCTGTTGCATTGTTTTGGAACTTTGGGAAAAAAAATTCAAATCAACAGCAGTTTTAAAAGGGAGAAGGACAGACAAAGGAAGCACATTGTGAGGTCAGTGCTCAAGAGAGAGAGAGAGAGAGAGAGAGAGATAAAGAACCCACTCTGCTAACTGACAGAGTTAGCAGTTACTGCCTTTGCTGTTGAATTCATGTATCGCTGGACATCGGAGTGTAACTAGGAAAATTAACAAACAGGGAAATTCAAAACTGATCTTGGAGAAACCTGTTTGGGAAAGGTCACAGCACAGAAGCAGACAAGTGGATTTTAAGCGAGGCCTTAAAATAAGTCTCCAGTAGTAAGTAGAGTGAGTTCTTTCTTGATTATATGTTTTATTGAGCTATGTTTCTTGATTAAACTTAAAATACAAGCCATCGGTATTCATTTAACCTGCAGCAGTGTTTTGTAGAGGGATAAGACATTGCTATTTTCTGGGTCTGTAGATTGAAAGAAGCAAAAATGGCCCTTTGTAGAGTGATATGCTCTTCTTGTCGGATGTGGGAGTTTAGGGAGAGTTTATGGGTTACTGAGGATTATATCTGCAATAAATGCCATTCACCGCGAATCCTATCAGATTGAATGGATCAGTGGTAGAGGCATTGAAGAATTTACAAGAGCAAGGAGATGTGATGGATGGCAATTATTGGGAGGGGGGAAAGTCTCAAATACAGTCACGTAGATGGGTAAACTCCAGGAAAGATAAGAGAGGTAAGCAGGTAGTGTAGGAGTCTTCTGTGGCTATCCCCATTTCAAACAAGTATGCTGTTTTGGAAAATGTAGGGGGTGATGGACACTCAGGGGTACATAGCACGAACAGACAAGTTTCTGGTATTGAGACTGGCTGTAATGTAATGAGAGGTACATCGGGTTCCAAGCAATCGATTGTGTTAGGGAACTCTCTAGTCCAAGGTACAGACAGACATTTCAGTGGCCAGCAGTGAAAAATCAGAATGGTGCATTGCTTCCCTGGTGCCAGGATCAAGGATGTCTCAGAGAGGGTGCAGAATGTTCTCAAGGAGAAGAGGGACCAGCAGAAGGTCATTGTACACATTGGAACCAACAACATGGGAAGGGAATAGATTGAGATTCTGAAGGGAGATTACAGAGAGTTAGGAATTTTAAAAGGAGGTCCTCGAGATTAGTAATATCTAGATTACTCCCGGTGCTATGAGCTAGTGAGGGCAGGAATAGGAGGATAGAGCAGATGAATGCATGGCTGTGGAGCTGGTGTACGGGAGAAGGATTTTCATTTTTGGACCATTGGAAGCTTTTTAGGGGTAGAAGTGACCTGTACAAGAAGGACGGATTGCACCTGAATTGGAAGGGGACTAATATACTGGCAGGGAGTTTTGCTAGAGCTGCTTGGGAGGATTTAAACTAGTATGGTGGGGTGGGGGTGGGGGTGGGGGTGGGGGCGGTGGGTAGGTGGGACCCAGGGAGATAGTGAGGAAAGATTTCAATCTAATACTGATACAGTTGAGAACAAAGGCAAGTCAAACAGTCAGGGCAGGCAGGGACAAAGCAGAGAACAAGGTAGGACTGATAAATTAAACTATTTATTTCAATGCAAGAGGTCGAACAGAAAAGGCAGGTGAACTCATGGCATGGTTAGGTACATGGGACTGAGATATCATAGATATTATAGAAATATGGCTCAGGGATGGACAGGACTGGCAGCTTAATGTTCCAGGATATAAATGCTACAAGGACAGAAAGGGAGGCAAGAGAGGAGGGGGTTGGCGTTTTTGATAAGGGATAACTGCTGTACTGAGGGAGGATATTCCCGGAAATACATCCAACAAACTGAGAAATAAGAAAGGGATGATCACCTCATTGGGATTGTGTTATAGACCCCGTAATACTCAGAGGGAAACTGAGAAACAATTTTGTAAGGAAATCTCAGTTATCTGTAAAAATAATGGGATGGTTATGGTAGGGGATTTTAAATTTCAAACATAGACTGGGACTGCTATAGTGTTAAGGGTTTAGATGGAGAGGAATTTGTTAAGTGTTTACAAGAACATTTTCTGATTCAGTATGTGGGTGTACCTTCTAGAGAAGGTGCAAAGCGTGACCTACTTTTGGGAAATAAGGCAGGGCAGGGGACTGAGGTGTCAGTGGGGGAGCACTTTGGGGTCAGTGATCATAATTCTATTAGTTTTTAAATTGTGACGGAAAAGGATAGACCAGATCTAAAAGTTGAAGTTCTAAATTGGAGGAAGGCCAATTTTTTGATGGTGTTAGGTAAGAACTTTCAAAAGCTGATTGGAGGCAGATGTTCGCAGGTAAAGAGATGGCTTGAAAATGGGAAGCCTTCAGAAACGAGATAACAAGAATCCAGAGAAGGTATATTCCTGTCAGGGTGAAAGGAAAGTCTGGCCAGTATATGGAATGTTGGATGACTAAAGAAGTAATCCAGATATTACTACTCTCAAGGAACTCCTTTTTAAATCCCTGCTGATCCCTCTGTAATCTCCCTTCAGAATCGCAAACTTATTCCTTCTTATGTCATTGGTTCCAATGTGTACAATGACCTCCTGCTGGCCCCTCTCCCCTTTGAGAACATTCTGCACCCTCTCTGAGACATCCTTGATCCTGGCACCAGGGAAGCAACACACCATTCTGATTTTTCACTGCTGGCCACCGAAACATCTGTACCTCAGACTAGAGAGTCCCCTAACACAATCGATTGCTTGGAACCCGACATACCCCTCATTGAATTATAGCTCGTCTCAATACTAGAAACTTGTCTGTTCATGCTATGTACCCCTGAGAATCCATCACCCCTACATTTTCCAAAACAGCATACTTGTTTGAAACGGAGATAGCCACAGAAGACTCCTGCACTAGGTGCCTACCTCTCTTACCTCTCCTGGAGTTAACCCATCTATGTGACTGTATCTGCAACTTTCCCCCTTCCTATAATTGCCTCATTTCACATCCCTTTGCTCTTGTAAATTTCTCATTGTCTCTAACGTTCTCTCCAACCGATCCACTCAATCTGTTAGGATTCGCAACCAACAGCATTTATTGCAGATATAAACCTCATCAACCCATTAACTTTCCCTAAACCCCCACATCTGACAAGAGCATATCACTCTACCAAGGGCCATTTTTGCTTCTTTTAATCTACAGACCATAGAAAATAGCACAGTCTTTTTCCTCTACAAAACACTGCTTCAGGTTAATTTAATAATTTATGGCTTATATTTTAAGTTTAATCAACAGACATAGCTCAATAAAACATATAGTCAAGATCATCTGGGTGAACTGAGTATATTCCATCATAGTCCTGAATTGTGCCTTTTTGATGTTGGACAAGTATCGGGGAGATGAGAGGAATTAATCATGACAGAATTCTGAGTTTCTGACCTGCTCCTGCAGCTACAATAGTTATTGGGCTACTCAAAAGGAGTCTGTGATCAAAGGTAATCATTAGGATCTGATAGTGGGGAATTTGGTGATGGTAATACCACTGAACATAAGGAGGTGATGGCTAGAATGTCTCTCTCGTTGGGGATAATAAATGCCTGGCACTTGTACGAGCAATTAATACTTGCCACGGATCAGCCCAAGCCTGGATGTTGTTTAAATCTTACTGCATGCAGATGCAGTCTGCTTCTGAGGTGTTTTGAATAGTACTGAATGTTCTGCAATCATCAGAGGACATCCACACTTCTGACCTTAATATTGTGAAGATTAAAGTATAAGCTCACCACAGTCTGCTTGATATGCACATGTGAAATATCAGTATTCTGATTTTCCCCTGCTGAACTCCCACCTTGTTCTCCCTAAGTTACACGTTTAGATCAGAGGAATGGAAGGGAAGAGGTGGGGCTGGAAGGGGGTATGGGGGATGGGTGGAAAGGTTATTTGAAATTCGAGAACTCAGTGTTAAGTCCCTCTTCAGTACTTGCATTGGTACTGTTCTTCAACTCTTCTGCCAATTTAACATTGAGTTCTTCCAGCCTCCTGTTTGTCTACTTTAGATTCCAGCATCTACTGTTTGTTTTTGTCTCTATAAAGCCTATCGTGGCTGGACAGACCCACAGCCATGTCCCCACATCAGATGCGTGCACATGATTAAATCATTTTCTTCTAACTGCTGAAGTTGACATTTCTAGCAATAGTGTTGCAATGATCTTCTGTCAAGCTCATTCTAAATACAGTTTTGAAAATATGAACTTTACATTTTACTCAAGCAAATAAGCAGTCACCTCACCATGCTTTCAGTGTGATTTGGGCTGGATGAGAGAATGGACAAATACCTGGCAGTATAATGTGGATAAATGTGAGGTTATCCACTTTGGGAGCAAAACAAGAAAGCTGATTATTATTTGAATGGCTATAACCTGAGAGAGGGGATTGTGCAAGGAGACGTGTGTGACCTCATACATCAGTCACTGAAAGTAAGCATGCAGGTGCAGCATGGAGCCATGGAGGCAAATAGTATGTTTTATGCCATGCAGGTCAAAGCAGCTTACTTGCTTGGCATCCCATCCATCGTCTTCAACATTAACTCCCATAATGGTTGAAACACAGTGACAGCAGTACATACCATCTGCAAGATGTATTGCAGCAACTCAACAGGGCTCTTTCAACATTACTTCCAAAATCTTTGACCTACAGCACTTTGAAGGCCATACAGATACATACCTGCTGATTTCCCTCCAAACCAAGCTTCATCCTGCCTTGAAACTGTATTACCATTGCTTCACTGTCACTAGGTCAAAATCCTGGAACTTGGAACTCCCTTACTAATAGTAATGTAAATGTTCATATGCACCATGGACTACAACAGTTCAGAAAAGTGACTCACCAGCATCAATTAGTGGGGATTGGTAATAAGTGTTAGCCTAGCCAGAGATGTCCAGATCCCATGAAAGGATATAAATAACTCCTGCTGTACTCTGGCATTGACAGCGAAATGCAGCATGGACATGAGTACACATAGGCAACATTCTTCGCAAAGAAGGTAAATTGCAGTTGCAGCCAGGAAATAACAATCAGTTCTATCTTGGCTAGAATCAACAGCTAGTTTAAATGTATCACCAATTTTCCAATCGTTTCATAATTTGGAAGATTTCATGAAAGTGTCTTGCTCCGAAATGTATTGTATTTGATAAATGTTATCTTAAATTTCAGAAATATTTTCTACAGTTCTTAATGAAATCCAATTTTATTACTTTCCTTTCCTAAAGTCACTTCCAGCAACCTCCGAAGATTCACCACATGGATTGCATTCATTTTTCACAAGGGACTGGGAAATCAAGGAGGTTGTAGGTACAGCTTTAGTTGGCAACAGTAGAATAAATAAACAGACTTTTGAATTCAGTAAATTTCCAACACAACAATTGTGTGTCCTTTGATTTTGTTATTAGTTATCAACCACAAGATGTTAAATAATTAGAATACTAATACAAATCTTCAATGATCTCTCAGTCTTCAATGACATGCTTTATGCTACCCCATTTATTCATGCGAACAAAAGTAAGGAAAGCACGATTGCTTACACTTTGGGTGACAGCAATAACAAACAGATAAGGCTAGACTTTATACAGTTAAATAAAAGGGCAACACTAAAAGCTCTTTATGTGAATTCATGTAGCATTCTAAACAAAACAGATTAACTGAATGCATAAATAGAAATAATTAAGTACAATCTGATACTCATAACAGAGACATGGCTGTTAGGATGACCTAGCTTGGGACATGAATGTTGATGGGTACATAATATTTAGGAAGTAAAGAATGCCAGTAAACAGGGTAGAGTTGGCTTTGTTAGTTAATGATGGTATTAGCACAATAGAGAGGGATGAAACTAAGGTCAGGACACCAGGATGTAGTTTAGGTCGAAATAATAAAGAGACTTGTGGGAATGATGTATGAGCCCTCAGAAGTCATCGCATGAGAGGACGAGGGATAAAAGAAGAAATAAAGATGTGGTGATAATCTTGGAGCATTTGACTTTGTATATGGTCTGAAGAATCAGGTGGGTAATGGTAACCTAGATGATCCTTAAATGTTTTCTGAACAGTTTCTTTAAATAGCACATTCTGGAGCTAACCAAAAAAAAGGCTACACTAGACCTGGCATTGGACAATAAGATAGGATTAATTATTGATCTCATAATCAAGCCAGCCCAAGTAGCAGTGACCATAATTTTACATTCAGTTTGAGGGAGAGAAGAATAGGTCCAAACCAAGTATTTTAAATTTAAATAGAGGTAATTACAAGAGCATTAAAAACAGATCTAGCTAAGATGAACTAGCAACTTAGTTTAAATGATAGGTCAATAGAGATGCAGTGGTAGACATTTAAGGGAATATTTCACAACACAGAATACATACAATTTAATCAGAAAGAAAAATTTCACAGAGAGAAACCACCAGGGGTGGTTAACTAAAATGTTAAAGAAAATATCAAACTCTAAAAAAACCATAACTGCTCTTCAAGGATGAGTAGACAGGCAGGAGGCTGGAAGAACACAGCAAGCCAGGCAGCATCAGGAGGTGCAGAAGTCGATATTTCAGGTGTAACCCTACTTCAGTCCTGACAAAGGGTTACACCCAAAACATTAACTTAGGCACCTCCTGGTGCTGCCTGGCCCTCTGTGTTCTTCCAGTCTCCTGCCTGTCTATTTTGGATTCCAGCGTCTGCAGTTGTTTTGTCTCTTCAAGGATGAGTGATCGTTCTGAAAGTATTTAAAAAAGGAAAGTATTAATGAAGTAAGTGTTACTCCTATGGAAAATGAGTCTGGGGAAGTATTAATGAAAAAATAACAAGATTGCAGATGAAATGAACAGGTACTTCATATTGACCTCTTGTGGGAGAATCGAGGAAAAAGGGTTATGGTTCAAAAATAAGGGATGCCCATTTAAAACAGTGATGTGGAAATTTTCAGCTTGCACAGGGTAGTTAGTCTTCAGAGTTTTATTTCTCAAAATGCAGTGAAGGCACAGTTTGAATATTTTAAAGGCAGAGCTAGATAGATTCTTAATAGACAAGAGTGTGAAAGGTTATCAGCTCAGTGAAAATGTGGAGAACGCTGATCAACCATGTTCTTATTTAATGATGGAGGAACCTTGAGGTCTACTCCTGCTCCTAGTTCAAGTGTGCACAAATTATCGTAGAATCATAGAATCCCTACAGTGCAGAAACAGATCATTTGGCCCAACAAGTCCGTACCAACCCTCTGAAGAGTATCCCACCCAGACCCATCCCCTACTCTATTACTTGACATTTACCACTGACTAATGCACCTAACCTATACACTCCTGAGCACTGTTAGCAATTTAGTATGGCCAATTCACCTAATCTGCACATCTTTGGATTGTGGGAGGAAACTGAAGTACCTGGAAGACATTAAATGCCTGTGAATTGTATAGATGAAATGCAAAGATCCTCATCATCACAATGAGACACTTTCTTTTGGAGTCTCTAACATCACTCTCTACAACTCCAGGCTACAGCATACATGTAAAAATGTATATTGCCACAGCAACTCAAACTCCTACAAACAATGGGCATGGGATACGTGGCTCAGTTGGCTGGACAACCTGTGTGAATCAGATTAATACCAATGGCAGTGGGTTGGATGCATGTTTTAACTGGTGAGATCATGGGCTCTGCCTCCTTGCCCTACCTATGGTATAGGTTACAGTGCTGTGGTCTGGACCTGTCTTCTGGCAGAGAAGACAAAGAATGTTTTTCTACAAAAGCTCATGATTTAGAATTCTTTCCATTTGCTACTCAGAACTATATATAACAAAAGAGAAACAATACAATTACTTGGACACATTTTTATCTTGCATCATCCCATTTCAATTCCCAGTGTCAAATTTCAATGTTGACTGTGCTACAATGCTTCATCTTCATATGATCATTTATTACATCCACACAATGAAATACAAGTAAGCTATTATTTTCATTAATCACTGATGATTTATTTTTGTTGGTAGCCCATACTGTAACAGATACAAGCCAAGTGGATTATTTGAACATGACTGTCCTGCCTGAGGAAGCGTTGAGGAAAAGATCTTTTGAATAAATATTAAAGCAAAGTAATCAGTGAAAGTAAAGAGATGGAGCCAGTAAGATCAATTTTGGATTGCTATAGCTCAGAGCTCCAACAGGCACAAGGGTTTCTAATGCACTACGATTCTGTAGATATTCATTAACTCTTTCATTAGAACAATCAGGAGAACCACCAGGCACACTGCTCACATAATAGCACACTTTAGCATATGGGTAAAGCAAACAAAACATTCAAGTTGCTGAGTTATGCATAGAAACTAATATGGTTGTTCTTCAAAACAAAACGCTAAAATATTAAATTATATCATAAAAATGGAAGTAGTTAGTGAGTTTTGAGAAGATTTGTAGCTCAGGTTGAGGTTCTGGTTTGCTCGCTGAGCTGGAAAGTTCATTTTCAGTTGTTTTGTCATCATACTAGATAACATCATCAGTGAGCCTCCGGTGATGCACTGGTGTTAGTGACCTGCTTTCTATTTATGTGTTTAGGTTTCCTTGTGTTGGTGATGTCATTTCCTGTGGTGATGTCAGTTCCTGTTCTTTTTCTCAGAGGATGGTAAATGGGATCCAAGTCGATGTGTTTGTTGATGGATCTAGTTGGAATGCCATGCTTCTAGGAATTCTCGTGCATGTCTCAGTTTGGCTTGCCCTAGGATGGATGTGTTGTCCATACTAGTGAGAGTGGGTCATGTTTTTTGTGGTGAGTTGATGTTCATGTATCCTGGCGGCTAGTTTTCTGCCTGTTTGTCCAATGTAGTGTTTGTTACAGTTCTTGCATTCTTACATTACATTGGACAAATAGGCAAAAAAACTAGCCGCCAAGATACATGAACATCAACTAGCCACAAAAAACATGACCCACTCTCACTAGTATCCTTACATACAAATGAAGAAGGACACCACTTCGACTGGGACAACACATCCATCCTAGGGCAAGCCAAACTGAGACATGCACGAGAATTCCTAGAAGCATGGCATTCCAACCAGAACTCTATCAACAAACACATCGACTTGGATCCCATTTACCATCCTCTGAGAAAAAAACAGGAACTGACATCACCACAAGAACTGACATCACCAATCCAAGGAAACCTAAACACATAAATAGAAAGTGGATCACTAACACCAGTGCTTCACCGGAGACTCACTGATTATGTTACCTAATATGGTGACAAAACATCTGAAAATGAACTTTCCAGCTCAGTTAGCAAACCTACATGCAATGTAAGTAGTGTTTGATGGCTCAAATGGCTTAGAGAATTAATTATTGTGCCCACTTAAACCAATAATATTTCAAGTGGAACCTCAGACTTTACTGAATTAATTGAAGTGTCTTTCAACAATCCTCAGCATCTGATTTAAAGAAACATATCCAGGATTCTTGCTCCTGATTCCATACTGCTACCCCATCTTAAATGCTTAAACGAGGAAGACTAGAACTGAAAACAAAAGTAGAAAGTGTTGGAGAAATTCAACAGATCTGGAAGCATCTGTGGAGAGAAAAAAATTGTTAATGTATTGGGTTCCCATGTTCCTTCATCAGAACTGCTCTGTGAATAACCTGCCAATATTTACAGAGCAGGAAATAGAGGGAATTTACCTGGAGGTTTACCCTCCTCATAAGCAAATAATAATGTGGCCATTCTGCGTCTGTATCCTGTCATCCTTCTATTCAATCTTCGATGCATTTCAACCAAATCATAAATTTTGAAGCACTGTGCCAACTAAGCTAAGTTATTCCTAGCATGTGTGGTATTTCAGAAATACTTAAAATGTAGCTCAGTTTGCTGGATGGTAGAATGTGATGCAGAGTGACACCCAACAGTCTGGGTTCAATTCCTGCACTGGCTGAGGTTACTATGAAGGTCCTGCCTCCTCAACTGCACCCCTTCCCCCCACCTCCTGTGGCATGGTGACCCTCAGATTACTACCAGGTGTCTCTTTCTCTCAGAGCAGCCCTATGGACTGGTAAGACAATGGCAATATCATTTACATATATTAACATAGAACATAGAACATTACAGTGCAGTACAGGCCCTTCAGCCCACAATATTGCATCGATCTGTGGAACCAATCTGAAGCTCATCTAACCTACACTATTCCATTTTCATCCATATGCTTTTTCCAATGACTATTTAAATGGCCTTAAAATTGGCAAGTCTACTACTGTCTCTTTGAGAAAAGTAACTACCTCTGACATCTGTGCGATATCTATCATCCCTCGATTTAAATCTATGTCCCCTCGTGCTAGCCATCACCATCCGAGGAAAAAGGCTCTCATTGTCCACCCTATCTAACCCTCTGATTATCTTATATGTCTCAATTAAGTCACCCCTCAACCTTAAAAAAAATATGCAGCACTTTTCACTGGGAACAGCATTGTGCACACTCTCAAAATCAAAAAGCAAATTAACAATTAATCTCTGTTTTCTGCTCTCTACCTGATTTCTAATCTATTGTGCCATATATCCTTGAATAATATGCACCATAATTCAGAGGAGCCAATAGGGCAATTTACTTGGGTCCTTTTGAAAATCCAGATCCCCAATGCCTGTACATACCAACCAAATCATCTTTGACTTATCTAATTCCTGAACATCTTGCCAACTCCTCTCTTGGTTTTGAAACAGTTGCTATTTTTAAAAATATATCTCTGGATTCATTTTGGTCACTTGGATACATACTTGAAGGAAGCAAGTTTCCCAGAAATGGGTGTTAGAATGTAAAAATATGTAACAGTTAAACTTTTATTTAATCAACGGGGGGGTGGGGGGGGATCAAACCATTCAATTATGGCAATCATTCATGAAATGGCAGGCATCTAGAACTTGAATTTTAAATTGTGGTTTTAATAATGTGACACAAAATGTTTGTGATTATATTTATGCAAATGTATCACTGTTAATTTGGTAGGAAGAAAGAATTTTGATGAATATAAAATATGTTGAGGATAGAATAAACCACCACAAAAATCTCAGTCAAAATATAAATGTTATATTGTGAAATGGAAAGGATCACAAATGTTCTATTTATAACTGTGAAGTTAATACAATAATGTTGGTCTGAAAATGGCTGATATTGAAATCATTTCCTGCTCTATTTTGCGTCATGGCAATGAAACAATGATAGTTTGCCAACAGGAGGTACTGATAGGACACATCCACAGGAACTGACTGTATAGTGACTTAAGGAAATCAGTGCAGTGTTTAAGATTGGGCATATATCAACATGTCACTAATTTATGGAATGCTGTCAAATGATAGTCAGTGTTCAGATAAAAATCAAAATGCAATTTTGGATGCACCTAACAATGGATACAGTCTAATATTTGGTGGAGTTTGATAGGCTGATGTATATTGTTATCACTCCCAGGAGAGGAAGAACTGTTAAAAGTTTACATCAGAACTTATTTGGTGGAGTCAACCAAGAGTTTCCTGCATGTAGCAGCATAAGAACAAAGCAAAAAGAAATCAGAAGTTCAGAGCAGATGTGAAAACACCATGGATGTAGAGATCAAGAAGGGAAAGAAGGTAAAAAAAATCTATAATTTGACATTAATCTTTCATAAATTCCACCTAGACTAGTTGTAACATCAAAATCGTAAATCTGTTGTATGCCACACGTAAATGCAGTATTTGTAGGTATATACACCCATAGTTTCCTTTAGGGAAACTTACATTCATCACAGAGTACAAGCTTTTCAAAGCTCTTTCTGAACTGTAAATTAAAAAATATTAATTCACTGAGAAAATTTAATGTGTCATGTTAATTCAATGTTATAAATTTTGCCATAGAAGGCTAAAAATCTGCCATAGCTACATTTATGTTTATCTGTTGGTTTCTTTATACAGACAATTGTTTGCAATATTTAAGAAGGGCCTGAGATTTCAGTCACTAGAAATCAAATTTACATGCAATTATTTGGTGTAAGCAGCCTGTGTTATTGGTTTAAGAATCTGCTCTATACAGCAAGCATTCCCATTGTCTGTCACTGAAATGGGACATTAGCAAACAATGGAAATGATGATAGAAGTTTCATTTTTCTACTTCTTCATATTGGTGATTATTTAGCACATACTGCTTTGCGTTGTTCTGCCTATTCTATTTTGTACATGTTATAATAAAGTTCTGATTTTCCACTGCTTAAGATTTACAACATAACTTTCTTGATGAAATGAAAGGTTCTCACTATATTTAAAGTAAATAATATTCAATAGTGTTGGCTTCTGCATAAGCCTTCAGCATCCAGTGTCCCAGAAGAGAGTATGCAAGAAATTGGACTTTTTGGTGTTTATATTTATTGCTGTGAGTGTCTTTAGAGGGCAAAATAGCCTGAGTGAAAACACATGCATGTGCACATTTGTGGATCAAATTATCCCAGATTAGTGAGGGCATTAGCATGTGCGCAGAGTTAATGTCTGGCAGAAGTAGGCAGAGCAGACAAATTATCAACAGATAACACTGATTTGATATTTGAAACTTAATATTCCAGCTAATGCCCTCCCTTATCCTCAGACAGCTGAATGCATGTCCAACAACTGGGGAGGCCCACCAACGCTCATTAAAAGGATCACCAAAAATCTACAGATTTCCTTTGGCTGTTGCTATGATTTAACAAGTGTTTTGTGATTCATGCATTTGTATCTAATTGCAAAACTCTGCAAGAAAATAAACAGAGAGTTTAGTGGGATATGGTGAAGGACAATTTACTATAATCAGAAATGGATATTTTAAAACACAGCATTACATACAGAATTAACAGAGGAGCAGGACAAGTTTCTGCAAAGTGGAGGAGAATAAGAGCAAGCACAAAGTCATATCCCCCAAATTATTCAGTTTGTGATTTTCCTATCTACTCTTATCTACTCTTCTGTTAGAATGTTGTCATAGAAATACATCAGATGCTGTACCTCAAGTGCAAGCTCAATGCAAAATGTGGACTAAATGGCCAGTAGCCATGAAAGTGACTGTGGTAATGAAATTACATGCATTTGGCTCCTTCCAGACTTCTGTGGAAGATATTTGCAACATGTCAAGCACTATTGAAGAAGCAAATGAGGCTTTCTATTCTGGCAGCAAAAATGATCCTGCCCAGATTTTGCTGCAGTGCTATGCCAGTTGCAATTGAGCCATCATGGTGGCCAAAGGGTGTATTGGAATTTTCTCAGACTCTGAAATCGTTAAAGTGATAACCTTTACTGTGACAGTGGCTATATTTTATTTGGAATAGGCAAGACATAACACATGCTAATATTTGAGCAAGTGTATCAAAGTGCCATAGTTTTACCATGGCACTTTGGGTAGATCACCAATGATCACCACATAAATGTTCCCAAATGTCATGATACCAGTTGATGCTGTATATAAAACATTGCTAAAATGAGACACAAAGCAAAAGCTTTTTGTCCTGCACTTATGAGACCTGTTGCATAAGAAACCAACGTGGAAAGACAATATATTGGGGAGGTGATGGTCTAGTGGTACGATCATCAGATTGTTAATCCAGAGACGCTGATAATATTCTGAATCTGGCATTTGAATCTGGGAAGATGGTGGAATTTGAATTGAAGAGTCTAATGATGACTATGAAAATATTGTCAATTGTTAGGGTAAAGAAACTATCAAGTTCACTAGCGCCCTTAAGGGAAAATAAATGCAAAGTGGTTGACTCTGAATTCCCTCTGGCCAATGGGGTGGGCAATAAATACTGGCCTGGCCGTGACACCCTCATCTTGTGAATGAATTTTAAAAGGCAGCAAAGAAAGAGAGTGCTGATTGATTGGACCATGATTACAGAAGCAATGGTTGACTGCTAATTTAATTAGCTGATTTGCCTGAAACCAGGCAAGTAGACTCCAAGTGGTCAGGGTATCACCTTGGAGAAAGCAATGGAGATTGAAATTCTTCATAATCCATTCCTCAATGGAAGAAGTATGCAAAGTGTTGACAAATTCCTTTCTGCTTCAGAGACAAGGGTCCTCTGTGTATATATATATATATATATAGTGTTCAATGTAAATGAATTACACTGAGAGCCAATGGTGATCTTAAATATGTTTTCAGTGTAACTCATAACACAATCAGAATTATTTTTAGTAAACATTGTCCAAAAATGTGGTCGTGGATATAGGGTGTTCAGGCTTCTGGTGCCTACTGTGGAAGGTCAAAGAACTATGTTGTTTGATAGTCTGCCAGTCAATGGAATGTATGACCTACATACTGCACTGCAGAAAATCACTTAAGGCTACATAGATAGCACCTTCCAAACTGATGGCCCTATCATCTAGGAGGACAAGGGCAGATGTGTAGAACAGAGAGATAAATAGCTCCCAGAGGATGGTAAAAATAATTGCATCTGATCTCTAGCCAAGGTATTTGGATGCCAAAGCCATTATGTTTTCACTGCTTGGTATGGGAATGCTGACTGACTCCCTGTACCAGGATGGAATGTTAGAAACTAGTTTCTTGAAAGATTGATGTGGTTTGGGCACAGATTCTTCAATGACCGGTTTCATCATTGATACATCCAAATGATAGCTAGGCAATGATTAGGTTAACTTTTAAATGCATTTTCATTTGCACACTTGCTGCTACTGAGCATTGGTGAAGAGTGGATGTTTGTGTAAGTGGTCGGAAGTGAGGACTGCAGATGCTAGAGATCAGAGTCAAGATTAGAGTGGTGCTGGAAAAGAACAGCAGGTCAGGCAGCATCCAAGGAGCAGGAAAATTGTGTTTGTGTAAGTGGTGCCAATCAAGCAGGCTGCTTTGTCCTGGATGGTGTAAAATGTTTTAGAGTCATAGTGTTTTTACACATGGAAGAAGTCCTTTGGTCTATTGTGTATGTGCTGGTCAACAAATATCCATCTGTTCTAATCCATTTTCCAGCACTTTATATTATGGAGTTTCAAGTGCTCATCTAAGTACTTCTTAAATGTCTTGAGGGTTCCAGTCTCTGACATCCTTTCAGGCAGTGAGCTCCAGAAACCCACAATCCTTGGGTGAAAACACTTTCCTCAAATACTCTCTAAACCCCCTGCTCCTTACTTTGACACCATAACCCCCGGCTATTGCCTTCTCTACCAAGGGGAAATGTTTCTCCCTGTCGAAGCTCCTTAGAATTTTATGCAACTCAATCAGATCCCCCGTCAGCCTTCTCTCTTTCAAGGAAAACAACCTCAGCCTATCTACCCTCTCTTCATAGCTGAATCATTTCAGCCCAGAAAATAACCTGGTGAATATCTTCTGTCTTCTGCAGTGCAATCACATCTTTTTGATAACATGGAGACCAGAACTACACATAGCACTCCACATAGCATGTGGGCGGCACGGTGGCACAGTGGTTAGCACTGCTGCCTCACAGCGCCTGAGACCCGGGTTCAATTCCCGCCTCAGGCGACTGACTGTATGGAGTTTGCACGTTCTCCCCGTGTCTGCGTGGGTTTCCTCCGGGTGCTCCGGTTTCCTCCCACAGTCCAAAGATGTGCAGGGTCAGGTGAATTGGCCATGCTAAACTGCCCGTAGTGTTAGGTAAGGGGTAAATGTAGGGGTATGGGTGGGTTTCGCTTTGGCGGGTCGGTGTGGACTTGTTGGGCCGAAGGGCCTGTTTCCACACTGTAATGTAATCTAATCTAATCTAAATTGCCCGTAGTGTTAGGTAAGGGGTAAATGTAGGGGTATGGGTGGGTTGCGCTTCGGCGGGTCGGTGTGGACTTGTTGGGCCGAAGGGCCTGTTTCCACACTGTAATGTAATCTAATCTAATCTAATTGTGGCTTAATTATTTTTATCATAACATCAACACATCAACAGCATTAGTCACCACTTCCAGGACTTGAAAAACCCAACTGCTAGAAGAAAGCAAGAGTTACCAGATCCAGGAAGCAAATTCTGATGGGCCAGGAGTTACAAATGTGTTACTCTTAGTCTCCCAAACAACCTGCTGCAATTCTCCCACTCACAATCTCCATTCACCCTTCTTGGCATCTCACTTTCCCTATGAGTTCAATCCCTTCATCTGTAATCTCTCTCCTTCATGATCTCTATCTGCCCATAATCTTTCATTCTCCCAATGAGTACCTGATGCCCATATCTTCACATCATTTCATTCCCCTCTGCTCTGTCTTGCCTCTCCATTATTTCTTCTACCTTGGCTTGGAGATGCCGGTGTTTGACTGAGGTGGACAAGTTAAAAATCACATAACACCAGATTATAGTCCAATAGGTTTATTTTTCTTTCTTTTACCTTCTTTCCTCACTATTCCATAGCTCCTTGAAAGTAGAGTCGCAGGTAGATAGGATAGTGAAGAAGGCGTTTGGTATGCTTTCCTTTATTGGTCAGAGTATTGATTACAGGAGTTGGGAGGTCATGTTGCAGCTGTACAGGACCTTGGTTAGACCACTGTTGGAATATTACGTGCAATTCTGGTCTCCTTCCTATCGGAAAGATGTTGTGAAACTTGAAAGGGTTCAGAAATGATTTACAAGGATATTGCCAGGGTTGGAGGATTTGAGCTATAGGGAGAGGCTTAGCAGGCTGTAGCTGAGGGGTGACCTTATAGAGGTTTACAAAATCATGAGGGGTATGGATAGGGTAAATAGGCAAAGTCTTTTCCCCGGGGTCAGGGAGTCCAGAACTAGAGGGCATAGGTTTAGGGTGAGAGGGGAAAGATATAAAAGAGACTTAAGGGGCAACGTTTTCATGCAGAGGGTGGTACGTGTATGGAATGAGCTGCCAGAGGATGTGGTGGAGGCTGGTACAATTGCAGCATTTAAGAGGCATTTGGATGGGTATATGAATAGGAAGGGTTTGGAGGGATATGGGCCGGGTGCTGGCAGGTGGGACTAGATTGGGTTGAGATATCTGGTCGGCATGGACGGGTTGGATCAAAGGGTCTGTTTCCATGCTGTACATCTCTATGACTCTGTGACTCTAATGATTGGTCTCTGGCACAAAACCTTAGTTCAATACTAAAATGACAAATTCTCACTGAAAACTACTGATGAGGAAACAAGGAACTGTGTTGACAATGAACACTGAAACATATTTTTGGGGCAAATAGATAGAATGTCACTCTGCATCTCAGGGTGCTCACTGTGAGTGTTTGAAGTGAAAGGTGATGCAGCCTTAGCTCCTCCACGTCATGAACAGAAAGCTACCTAGTTTCATTCTCTATTTTCCAAAAACAGAATAGCAAATCATACACAGAAGTGCCCAAGTTTTTTTGAAACATTGATGTATGTTGCTGTAAGTTCCAGAGAGGAAGAAACATGAATAGTTCAGGTCGGAACTCATTTGGTGGAGTCAGCTAAGTGTTTCCTGCATGTAAATGCATGACTTTAAGCTAGTAAGAAAGCTTAGGAGTTCAGAAAAAACGTGAAAACACAAGATTTTTTTTAACAAAGGGAAGAAGGTAGCAGATTTAATAACTTGATATTAGTCATTTAGAAAATGCCAAAAGTAGTTAGTTGTAAATTTATTAATCTCCAAATTTAATCCATTTAAAGCATAATTCAGATTTAAATGTGATTGCGGTTTTGATCAGGAAAGCGTTAATCAACTTTGAGGGATGTTAGATATTTTGAGTTCTTTTCAGAAATTTGAACAGAATATTAAAGCTTTGGAGGAAAAAACAATTGGTAAAATGATGATCATATATTGTGTTGTTTTCCTGTAACAGTTAAACTAGCTACACAAGTGCCTTGTTCGAGTCAGGTGAATATTTTATTTGTGTAACTTATAAGGAAAGGTGAAATTTGCATTTTTTAATTTCACTTTAAATCAATGCATATTTTATTAATAATGAGTGAATGATTGGTTTTCTGCTATCAGTTACAATATAAAATAATGTAATTTCACATGTTACATCTCTGATGGTGTTTGCACTTCAACTCGAGCTACCTATTCACAAATGTATTTAATTTCACATCTTTTTATATTCTTCCACTTCATATGCTTATATTTTTAAAAGGTGAGGGGGTCTCCGTCTTAGTAATCATTGCGGTTAAGCATTTAATGGCTCCAATAATGCTCTGGGATGCAAACATTTCTTTAATGTTCTCATTTTATAAAGTAAAAACAATGATATTTTCTGGTGTATTTGCCTTTCCATAGTGCTTACTCATTGTTTGGTTCTGTGTTAACATTGCAGAAAGATATTCATTCCTCAAACTTTGAGATTTACTGCATCTCTGATTTGCAACTCTTAGATTGTACCAATTCCAGGTTATAAAGCGAAACAATTAACTGGAGTTAAGATGCAGACCACTTATAATCTAATTGAATGGAATTTTGAACCACGAAAATCACAACACATTGGAAAGCAAGCTTCAATTGGTTAAAGCCCGCACTGAACTGTAGCAAGCAATGTTATATGTTAACGACTTAGAAAAATGTATTGTCAACTTAACTATTAACTATGTTAATAGCTCTATCACATCAATACTAATACAGCATTTACAATTCAATTGTTGGTCCCTACATCTTCCAGGATTCCTGAAACTTGCTCTTGAAAGCAAGACAGAATACAACAGCAAACGAGGAACTGAAGGCACTGCAGTGAGGTTTGTAAATACCAGAACCTCAGAACTAATTTCGTGCCTGCCTTGTGAAAGGCTGTGCAGAGAGTTAATTTGAAACTTTGGAGAGATGTGTCTGGTCTCCATTTTGGATCTCTGATCTATCAGATCAGTGTGAAGAGTACTTTTATGGTGTAGTTTGGACCTAGGATGAGGTAAAGATAAAAACAAAAGTACCAGCAAGACCAGCACCAGCACAAGGACCATGAAACTATCATTGCCTGATGTGAAATCCCATCTAATTCTCTAATGTCCTTGACCCAGTCTGGTCTACATGTGGCTCTAGGCACACAGTAATGTTGCTGACTCCGAACAGCTCTTTGAAATGGCCTAACTCACCACTCGGTTAGGGATGAGCAACAAGCACTGGCCTTGTTAATAACACCCATATCCCATGAAAGAATAAAACTAAGTATAATAAGCAGGAGCAGAAACAGCCTGCTGCTCAGGTACCAGGTGATCAGCAGTAACATGCACATTGTAGAAGGCCTTATAGAATCTATAGGTAGAGAAGCACCAGTTTCTCAGAAAGCTCAGCAACTTGCATAGGATGTGGCAGATATTATACTAAGTTGGAAATGGCTGTGGAAACAAGTCCCACTGCTAGATGAACCTAAGGTTATGCTTTGCCAGTTGGTCTCAAAGTCAACACCATCCTGAACTTCATTGCCTCTGGATCTTTCCAAATCTCTGTCAGATTTTGCAAGCTCTAGCAGTGGCCAAGAAATGGATAAGGCAGCCAATTATGTCAATTATGATTCTAGTCAGAATGAGCAGGTACCTGAATTGACAACTGGATCTGACTTCACACATTTGATGAGTGTTACTGATTATAGTTAAGCCTCCCCCAGCTTGCCCAGGAGTATCTTCAACTGCAAGGGTTTCCATGCCATCAGCCATAAAAAATAAGTTTATGCTGGTATTGTAAGATTCCTGAGCATGTGCCATGTACTTTTATCCTCTAGTGGTGCACCTTCTCTAATCCTTTGCTATACCAAAGCAGATTTGTCCCAGACCAGGCATACCCATTGAACCTGACCAAAGAGGCACAGGAAAACCAGATGACAGGTAGATGTGTCATTGACCAAGGTATTTGGAGGCTTCTCTAAAGAAAAACAGCTAGGATCTCCAGAATGGTTGACCATGATGAACCTTATCCAATTATGCAGCACAGCGAGGGGTTGACCTGAAAGAGGAACAAAGCACAGAGCACAAAAAGCATTTCAAGGAGGAGGTGGTAGAACATAATGTCACCAGGACACTAGTAGCAGCTCACATCACTCACCCAGATGTTTTACTGTCAACAAGCTCATTTTGACTGCACCACTCCAAAAGTATAGACCATTTTTACCAAACTTAACCCGGTTCAGTAAACAACCAAGCATCCCTTTCACAACCGCACCAATCACCCACTTCCAACCTTATATCGGACATTGTCAGTGCTATACCAATAATCACAATTTCCTGGGAGCAACCAGAAATGGGTAAGGTGGGAAGGTGGTGGTTAGAAATAATAAGTACCTCAAAAATAGAAAAGAAACATGTCAATCTAGCATTGTGTATCTATGGGCAAAGCTTTACTCTTTAGTCCCTCTTCCTAGCACTTCTATCTGGCATGGGACAGTTCTACACTTCATCAGAGAGAGGTTGCTCAGATTCCTGCTGTGACATATTCTTGGTCATCATCCTCTGGGTGTCGGAGTCTATGAGAGCCCTGGCAAAGGTTGCTGCTCCTGGACTCGGGCAGGAGGAGACTCAGCTAACAGGTCAGGGAACAGTCTGTCTTCCACTGACTAAGAGGGACAACTGTCAGAAATGGAAACACTTTGAGTCAACATCCCTCTGATAAACCATCTGTGCTTCCCTGCTGGCAATGAGCTAGACGGTATCTAACTACAGATCAATGTTGAGATGAATGGCCAAGACTCAGGCATTCTAAGGAGGCATTAAAAATGGCCAAGTCACTCATGAAGGCCTACATGCCATTGTTCAATCAGAGCATTTGATGCTTCATGTAGTTGGTCATTCATTCTGTGGACAAAGACATCATCACATGCAGCCTATATGCTGAAGCCAGACTCCTCCAGTCTCCCTGCAAGTATGCACAGTGGGGCTGAAACATACAGGACGTGACACATTCTTTGCTGGTGTGAGGGATGCCTGGATGGTGTTGAAGGGAGTTAAGAGTACTCAGTTTGTGGGAGGTGGTGAGCAGTGCACAGGGTTGTGAGCTGGGATGCTCAGTGGACGTAGAGCACAGATGCATGCTCACTGCTGTGAAGTTCTTCTACATCCTCACATATTTTTTTCTAGTGCTGTGTGCCCTAATGGACAGTTCTAATTACTGCTGCACTAACGCCTGAGAAAAGAAAGTGTACTTCATCCTCACTAACTCAAACACAAGTCAGCAACAGATGCTATTCCTTCTGTCCAACCCCAGTGTGAAAGGACACATTAAAATGGGTTCACACCAGTAAAATGTTTGGGGAAGCACTGATCTATGCGAACATTTAACACATTATTGTCAAAGGGCTGCACTGTTGGGGATGCTATTCATTGATAAGAAATCCAGACCCTACTACCTGTTCATGAGAATGCTCAGAACCTCTGACAGCATTGATGGTGAGAAAGCTTTTTATACCTTCTGGTTAATCAGTTTAATCAGTTTAACTTTCTACAGGCATCTTGTTAGTTCTTCCTATGTGCAAAATAGCCTTTCAACTAAAAATACTTCTCGTGTAATTCATTACAAATGAAACACTTCTCAATGTTTGGATAGATCTAATAAGATGCTGTCAAAATGGGTGGCACGGTGGCACAGTGGTTAGCACTGCTGCCTCACAGTGCCAGAGACCCGGGTTCAATTCCCGCCTCAGGCGACTGACTGTATGGAGTTTGCACGTTCTCCCCGTGTCTGCGTGGGTTTCCTCCGGGTGCTCCGGTTTCCTCCCACAGTCCAAAGATGTGCAGGGTCAGGTGAATTGGCCATACTAAATTGCCCGTAGTGTTAGGTAAGGGGTAAATGTAGGGGTATGGGAGGGTTTCGCTTCGGCGGGTCGGTGTGGACTTGTTGGGCCGAAGGGCCTGTTTCCACACTGTAATCTAATCTAATCTAAAATGTTATTTCCCCGTCATACACTTAGATTGTTAATGTACCTCGGGCTAATGCTTGTGGATCATCTTTCTATCTGTAGATTTTGAAAAAGTTGAAAAAATGTTCAGGTTTTATATGAAAGTTGCATAGCAAAAACAGTTGACGTAGATCAAATGCGCAATGAATAATCAGTAGTTGTGTGGCGACTAATATTATAGTTGCGCCACTTTTCCAAGAGGTGAATATTAGAATTTATACTTTTAATGTCAGTAAAAATGAGAAGTATTCTTTCTGCTGTCTGTGTTGTAGATTTATTCGCATGAATTTGTTCCATTGCTATAGTTCATGTATTATAACGATTCATGTTTGTACAAAAAGCTGACATTTTTAAGCACATTTTATTAAAGAGAGTGGTTAGCATGTGAAATAGTTTTGTCACAAATTTGTTCAAACAGAGCCTATAAATTCTTTAACAAGATAAACAGATAATCATTCAAAAAAAAAACAGGAATAATGAAGGATTGAGTGCTGAAGGAGAAAAGGAAGCAAATATGGATGCAGGGAAAGGGAGAATGGAGCAACAGCTCCTGTAATGAAGCCTGTACTGAAAAACTGCCAAATTGCCTGGGTTTAACTACAATATTCTATTATTTCAGGGTACCTTGCTTGTAACTGTGTGCTGTTTTTATTTCTGAACTATTAATCACATTTTCAGGGAGTGTCGGGAAAGATACTCAACAAATTGTATGGAAGTAATTACTTCAAAAGTTATATTTATGATTTTCTATGTGATTTTCAGGGATTTGTGTCTCCGATTAAGAGGCTGGTATTTCCTAAAGCTGACAAGAACAGGAGACAGCAGGACAGAAGCAGCGTATACAGGAGACCTCTCCATTCCATCCCACTCTTCCCTCCAGATTACCTGATAGATCCTGAGATCCTGCTACACGACTATCTTGAGAAAGAGGTCAAAGTAGGTTCAGTTTCATAATCTAAAATCACTAGGTATATCATGTACAAAATAAATTACTAATTAATTCAGAAACTGCAAAACTTGGTAATAATTATGACAGGTTATGAGAAAAAGACAAGAATTGCAATTAAAAACAACAAATGCTGGAGATCACAGCAGGTCAGGCAGCATCCATGGAGGGAAAGCAAGCTAACGTTTTGAGCCTAGATTCAAAATTGTAGCTTGCTCTCCCTCCAGGGAAGCTGCCTGACCAATTTTGATCTCCAGCATTTGTTGTTTTCAGTACAGATTCCAGCATCTGCAGTAATTTGCTCCTACAATGATTGGGATTAAAGTGGATAGCTCCATTTGAAGAGTTAACTCTTGCAAAGACTTGTTGGACTGAATGGCCTCTTTCTGTCTGATTTTAATAAGGAAATTAAATCTGTGCAGTTAATATTACAAATGGCGACCAGAATTCTTTGATACACAATGCAAACACTGTTACTATTGTCTCTAATTCTGGTTGTGAGGACATAGAATGCTGTACCAGACCAGTGCTGGGGAGTAAAATCCAGATGCAATCGGTAAATTGATAAAATATATGAATTATGGGGTTAGGATTGGTGGGAAACTGTCAGGGAACTAAGTCAGTCATCAACATCAAATGGTAAAACTTTGTAAATCTTTTATTTTCTATTTTCTGTTAATAAAAATGTTAAAAATGATAAGCTGAAAAATGTAAGGAATATGGCACTGTTTGCTACTACATGATGTTTTATGTAATAGAATATAAAATTGAAATCTGTGGTTTCTGTTGGAATGTAAGGTGTAGATTTTACAGTGAAGTGTGGTACCTGGTGGAGTTTGCTGGTGAGAGGATGTTGCATGTTATGTAATTTGCTATCGAAATATCTGGCACATGGTGTGGCTTTCTTATGTCAAATGTGGTATGTGCTGGAATTTGCTACTGTAAAGAAGGGCATATGGTGAGAATTATTGCTGAAAGTTGCAGTGTGTTGAAATATTTGCAACTTAGCTTTGCCTCAAATTCAGACCAATTCACAAAATGAAATCCCTGACAAATGTACATCATGTTGGTCTCACTGAAGAAATATTTCAATTTAATATAAAATTTCAAGGCAAGAACAGCAAAAGTGAAAAATGAATATTTCTCCTCTGTGTGTACCATGGAGAAAGACATGAAGATTTAGGAATTTAGGGAAGTTACTGGTGATATCTTGGGGACAGTATATATCACAGTAGAGGAGTTGTTGGATGTATTACAATGTATGAAGGTGGATAAATCTCCTGGTCCTGATCAGATATATCCAAGAACACTGCAAGAGGCTAGAGAACAAATTTCAGGGGCCCTTGCTGATATTTTTGTATCATCATTAGTAATGGGTGAGGACCCAGAAGACTGGAGGGTAATGAATGTTGTGCCATTATTCAAGAAGGGCTGCAAAGAAAAGTCTGGGAACTATAGATCAGTAAGCCTAACATCTGTGGTGGGTAAGTTAATTGAGAAGATTCTGAGAGATAAGATATACAGAGGAACCTCAATTATCTGAATACCAATTATCCGAAAATTGGATTAGGCTCGAGGTCCCGACAGAAACATTACATCAAAGACATGTGTCCAGCACTGATCGTATTTTTTGTTTCCAGTGATTAAAAGTGCTGCCGAGAACAGTCCTGGACATTTCGAGACGGTGCCTGAACTCCCAACCTCCTCTCTCTCTTCCCACATTTTCCCTGATTTCTACACAAAGGTGTACCCCCTTCCCCAGGTAATCCCTCCAACATTGTCCTATACAGGGCAAAAGTGGAACCTGTCAAAAAGTTGCAGTAAGAAGGTGTGAATGTATGTGTTATTTGGAGACTCACCACCCGAAAGGCAGTAGCAGGAGCAGCAGACTTGTTGTAGGTGTCCTGTTCCGCTGCCCTGGAGAGGGGGCGGGAGCACATGGGGGTGGGGGGGGTGGGCAAACTGGGGGGTACGTTGGAGTGGGGGTGGGGTGGGTGGGGGAGTTGGTGTTGCGGGCAGGCAGGGTGGGCGGGAGTGGTGTTGGACGGGATTGGGAGGTGGGCGGGGGCGGGTGAAGGGCAGTGTTAGATGGAGTTGGGGGCGGGCAGGGTAGTGGTCTTGGACAGAATTGGGAGCTGGAGGGTGGTGTTGGGGCTGGCGGGGGTCCACGGGCCGCTGTTTTGGACAGGGTTTGGGTGCAGGCAGGAGGGTGGTGTTGGACAGGGTTGGGGGAGCGGTTTTGAGTGGAGTTGGGGGGCAGGTGGGGTGGCAGTGTTGGATGGGATTGCGGCGGGTGGAGGGCTGTGTTGGGAGCGTGAGGTGGGGTGGTGTTGGGCAGGGTCGGGGCGCGAGGATGGGGGCTAACGCACGGTGTG
Organism: Chiloscyllium plagiosum; assembly: GCF_037043375.1. Lineage (NCBI taxonomy): Eukaryota > Metazoa > Chordata > Chondrichthyes > Orectolobiformes > Hemiscylliidae > Chiloscyllium > Chiloscyllium plagiosum. Next base: position 31,047,402 of record NW_028270153.1, on the reverse strand, counting down.
CTGCTGCCTAGTCTGAACAGGGAGCAGACTTAATAGAAAACTGAGTCCCAGAGGAAAGGCATTGAATCGATTAACCGAATAATCAATTATCTGCATGCAATAGTGTCCGCCCATCTCATTCAGATAATCGAGGTTCCCCTGTACATGCATTTGGAAAGACAGGGTTTGATTAGGAGTAGTCAGCATGGCTTTGTAAATGGGAGATCATGCCTCACAAGTTTGTTAGAGTCCTTAGATAAATTTGACGAGGACAGGGCAGTACACATAGTCAACATGGATTTCAGTAAGGTCTTTGATAAGGTTCCACATGGTAGGCTGCTCTGGAATGTTAGATCACTTGGAATCCAGGGAGACCTGACAAATCGGTTACAAAATTGCCTTTATGGTTGGAAGCAGAGGGTAATAGTGGAAGGATGTCTGTCAGACTGAAGGCCTGTGACTAGTGAAGTGCCTCAGGGGTCAGTGCTGGGCCCATTACTGTTTGTTATCTATATCAATGATTTGGATGAGAATGTACAAGGCATGATTAGTAAGTTTGCTGATGACACTAAAATAGGAGGTATTGTGGACAGTGAGGAAGGGTATCCAAAATTGCAGGAGGACCTTGATCAGCTGGGGAAGTGAACTGAGAAATGGCAAATGGAGTTTAATATAGAAAAGTGTGAGGTCTTGCACTTTGGAGGTAGGAGTTTCATGGTGAATGGTAGGGACTTAAGGAGTGTAGTGGAACAGATAGATCTTGGAGTTCAGGTTCACAGTTCTCTGAAAGTGGAATCACAGTGAGACAGGGTAGTGAAGTAGGTTTTTGGCACACTGGCCTTCATCAGTTAGGGCACTGAGTGCAGAAGTTGGGAAGTTATGTTGCAGTTATACAGGACATTGGTGAGGCTGCACTTGGAGTATTGTGTTCAGTTTTGGTCAGCTTGTTATAGGAAGGATGTTATTAAACTGGAAAGAGTGCAGAAGAAATTTACAAGGATGTTGCCTAGACTCAAGGGTCTGAGTTATAGGGAGAGGTTGGACACGTTAGAACATTTTTCTTTAGAGCACAGGAGACTGAGTGTGGGGGGATTTATAGAGGTGTATAAGATCATGAGAGGCATGGAAAGGGTGAATGCCCTCAGTCCTTTTCCCAGGGTTGGGAATTGAGGACTAGAGGGCATCAATTTAAGGTTAGAGGGGAAAGAATAAAAGGGAACCTGGGAGGCAACTTTTGTACACAGAGAGTGCTCCGCATATGGAATGAGATGCCAGGGGAAGTGGTTGAGGCGGGTACATTAACACCATTTAAAAGGCATTTGGACAAATACATGGATAGGAAAGGATTAGAAGGATATGGGCCAAATGCAGGCAAGTGGGGCTAGGTTTGGTTGGTTGGACATTTTGGTCAGCATGGAGCAGTTTGAGTCAAAGAGCCTGTTTCTGTGCTGTAGGATTCGATGACTCTATAATTGAAATTGCCTGTGACATTTAATGAGATTTAATGACTGACAGTGTCGTAAACATTAAGGAAGTAGTTACCAAGAAATCTATGGGTTTTTTGGGGGATTGTATTTGCTATTTGAAGAGTGTTTGATCAAAATATATGATCCATGTTTAGCACAAGTGACTCTGGGTTAAAAATAAGTTGTATATATTATTGTTCATTGTATTAATGTTCTAGGTTGTTTGATCATCTTGAATCTTGTGGTTATGTTCACTCAACAATTGCCTGGTCTAATCTTAAAAATAAAGATTATTAATCCCTAACCAGATCACAACGTAATTTGGTGATCTCATCCAAGATCGAAGCATAAAGTTGGTGTCTGGTCTGAGATCCTAATGAATAGATGTAGTATTGAATCAAATACTTACTTTTGAAGAAGTATTCTGAACAGCTGTGTGGTATTTTAATTAACCTAAAATGCCTTAGGAGTGATTTCTGGCTATGAACTATAGAACTGAAAACAAATTGCTGTGATATAGCTGTAGTGTGTGAGCAACAGGCTTTGTGACAGAAAAAAATAAAGAACTGAATACACCAGAAAGCAACAACATCATTTTCACTGTGCCACAGACATTTTTAGACAGTCAGTTTATTTACATTCAACTTTTAGAATGATGTTGTGCAACAGACAAACCACATGCAGTGTGTTCAAACGTAAAGTAACTGATTGCATTTTATTCATAAATTATAAAAGAAATATTAGACATCATTATAATCTTAACAGAAGTATGCAGAATTTACAGCACAGAAACCAGCTATTTATCTTTCTCAGTGTTTATGCTCCTCATGAATCTCCTCCAGATGCCCTTCTCATAGTCAATAATCATTTTCACTGTGTTTTCATGGACATTTTAACCTTTTTGTGTGTTTGATGATAATATGGTGAGACAAAGTGCAGAGAGCATTGTTTCTGTTTATAGCAATAAATTCTATATCGTTGGTTCATAAAAGAAAAAATTGCTCTCACTCTTAAAACTTCCCTCTTTTTGTATTGTGGTGAATGGCTGACTGAATTTTAATTGTTCCAAAAATTGCAGGATTTTCATGAAGAGAATAATGAGACACTTCTTTACTAAATATTTTCGCAGGCAAGAATATTAAAGGATATCTTGATTGTTATTTGTCAATATGTTAACAGATGATTAAAAGCAGACAGCACGAGCTTGCGATAGTTATCTTAAAACAAGGACTGGCACAAAAACAACCTGGGCTGCAGTTCAAGCTGTAAAGTCACTGCAAGAGTGGACCATTTTAAATATGCTCCCATTAGTAGGTTTTTTGCCACCTTTCTAAAATATAATTTTGTTCAATGGGACTTGCATTATCAACCTGTTTTATAGTCAAATCAACATTGTTATGCCAGAGTAGACCAGAGGTTAAAACAGTTAACAATTCCAGGAAGGAATCAGCTGCATCTCACTGTGAACGGATAACTGAAATTGATTTATTTAGACAGGAAATTGTGTTCCTCATAGGCGGCATTTTGTTTTTTGTTTCATTTGTTCTTTCATGGAGATCAGCTTACCAATATTACATAAATTGTCAAACTCAGCAAGATAAATAGGGAAGATCACATGTTGTTTGTCCCACTACGTCAACCTTCCTATCACCACTAAAAATGTTGCAAGTATGACAGCTATGTAAAACTTCACTTATATATTAACATCACAATTAAAACATCTGAGCAAAAATATTTTATTTACATGGACTTCAGATGATTGAAGTAGTTTTCCAGCAAATCTTAAATTAGCATTAGAAAATTCATTTTCTTGTTTTTAAATATAATTTGCAGCATGTGTTATGATTCTATCAGTGGCAATAGTAAACAAAAACTGCTAAATCCCTTTCAGAGAACAAACTGTGAACAGTAATCTTGACCAAATCCCATAATATAGTAAAACAATATATGTTACAGATAGCAGAAGTGATTGCAAGATACTAATCTATGAATTCATTCAGTGATGCTGCTCTTGTGGTGTCAAGAACCATTCCTCAGGATTACAATTCACTGTTCCCTTAACATTTTAAGCTTAATTGTGCAAGACATAACTCTCACCAAGTGAGACTTTGCATAGTGGGATGGCATTTCCTGTATAGTTTTGCTCAGAGAAATGTGCAATCAGTAACCCAACATAACTGTGCTGCTTAATTACATACTTTCTCCATACTTTGAATTCTTTTCTGCCTGTCTATCAATTCTTGCACTCAAATGCATTTTAGTTCATTATTATGGTCAATGGCCCCAGGCTAAAATGAACTTCTAGCAACAACATTGATTCATAGCAGATGTAAGACAAATCCCAGAATAATAGACACCGCAGTGTTGTTATATTTTGATGATTTTTTTAAAGCATTTATTGTCACTGAGACCTGTGTTTTTTTTATGTTTGAATGAATTTCTATGGCATCAGTAAAAATTACTCATTAAAAATTGAAACCCTTCCACAATGTGACGTACTTAATATGCATGAATGCTTGTTAGATGGTTTGAAACGTTAATTTTTATCCTTGAGAGAAGGTAGTCCCTCAAGCACTGATTGCAAACACTGATTTCTACTTGTTCTAATGTATGTGAATGAGATGGCAGGAAATTTAGATGCTAATAGATATGAGCACAGTGGGTGTATTTCTGATTGTAATTTAGACCCCAGGAAAATTCCACTTAAACACCCATAGAGAATTTCTCTCCAGAGACTGCAACACCATTGAACTAACACTCTAATTTTCAGATTCATATAATGGTTACATCCACATCAATTTCAGAAGCTATATCATTGCTTGGGCCTCTGAGGTGCGTTATTGCAATCACTTCCAGGTTTATAACATTCCAGATTTAATCATGCTGTCATATAAATCTTTAAGGTGATGATAAAATCCCGGGTTACAACATAATCTAAATCTGTACTCATAGCCATTTCCCTTTGAATGTGATCAATAATGTTTCTTATCTCTATGGCGTTCACAGAGAGGGAGAGATCACATCAAACAACATCACATAACAACCAAATTTGATAACAGTGATAAATAATAGATTCATACATGAATTATATAATTGTACACTACATCTTGGAGCATTCCAATGATTGTAAAGCATCATCTTTGCTAATAGTATATTGGAATCTTGATGTTTGATTGTTATTAAGACACCAAAGTTGCATACCAAGGCCATGATAAAACTAAGAGAGTTCCAGTTTAGAGTTCTTGAAAAAGAACAGGTTAGTGCACAATGTAGGGAAAGTAAACATATACAGCAGCACATTTGAAGCTCAAGAGAACAAGAGAGGAAATTTCAGCAGAGAATTGACTAAAGATATGGGTAAAATCGCAAAATAATTACGCATAGCTAAGTTTAAACCAAAGGGTGAAGGAAGGAGTATGAGTCAGTGGGAGGCATGATAGGTTAGAAATGTATGAAATATTGTGGATTTTCTCTTGACTAGTTTAAAATCACATAAAGAATAACTCCAGTTGTAATCTGCATGTGTCCTTTGGCTCATTCCCATGCCATTTGTTGAATGGAACAATCTGGCTTTGCACCAGTGTTGCAGTTACAATGTAATTATAGCCTGAATCTACAACCAAGACCCAATTTGACACACAAAAAGAATCATTTTAAGCCCAGAAGCTAGTTTACAATTCAACTTTCACATCAATGTTTAGTGACTTCTCTAAACTTGTGCCATATAAACTCATATAAATGATTCCTGAAGAAGGGCTTATGCCCGAAATGTCGATTCTCCTGTTCCTTTGATGCTGCCTAACCTGCTGCGCTTTTCCAGCAACACATTTTTAAACTCTGATCTCCAGCATCTGCAGTCCTCACTTTCTCCATATAAAACTCACCCATATTATTCTCCTTTTCAAGTACATTCATGGATTCCCTTCCATACGTTTGATTAAACTAAAATTTATTATTTCATTAGAATCTCCTGAATAATATTACATAGCCTTCTAAACCCTTAAATGTTAATGATTACTACCGAGAGCAATCTTGATAATTTCATAAGGTCTTGTAAAACTGTTACAATCCACACACCAACAGCCCTCATTGTCACCTTTGAATGAACTAACATTGTATAAATAATGGATTGTTTTGTTTTCTTACCTTTCAATTGCTAAGGAGTAAATTGGTTTGACTCTGAGCTATGTAATTCCATTTAGGACTCTTAAGAAAATCTACAGCAGGCAGAGATTGAGTTAATCCCATTAAACTAATCTAGATTTGAAGTTGCAAAAGTAAAAGAGACATGGTCAAATATTGTGTCAGCCAGTTCTCTTCGACTACCGACATCTTGAAAAACTAGTTAGAATCCAGTAATTTTATACAATCAAATGCACCAGCTTCCTTCTTTAAGTTGCTATTCCTTTCTTCAGTTTTTAGGTCACTTGACATGGGTTTCATGTTCTTTAAATCCAGCTAGCAGAGCTGAACTGCTACAGCTTTTGGATACAGCAAGGGTAAGAGACAAATAATAGACAATAATGTGAACAGCTCATAAAACAGCTGAAAAATAACAATATTTCACAATCAATTCTGTTTCGCAGGTTGGACAATCTGTTCTCATCATGTAGGTTGAGGAATGAATGTTGTCTCGCATGCTCGGAGGTCCCCAATGTCGTCTTCGTGGAGTTGTTAAGTTCACCTGAGAAAGCAGATAGAATCTTATTTTTACATCTTCTCCAGTAGACATGGGGCTGAATCGAAGACTATTGCGATGGTCCAATCTACTGGGGGCAATCATACATGGCCATTTTCAGAAATCCCAATGAGATTTAAAGTTTAATCAGTTAGTTTGCCTGCCCTGGAGTTTCTTTGATTTTTAAGGTAAAGTTCCTACTTCTGAGAGATGCCAGCCAATCACAGGCTCTTTAATCCCAGTCGGCCACAATTTAAGACAGTCACTGTTAGTACTTTAACATGCTCGAGAACAGCAACAGGGAGGCATCCTGTGAGTGTAGATAAGTTACTTACTTCGGCCACTCAGACAGGTTTCAGCAAGCTGGGATGAAAGGTCATTGTGGAGGGGAAGGCTCTCTTTCATCAGGGAGAGGCAACTGCTGACAGAGGAAACTCTGTGTGTGATAAAGGGTTCCAGAGTCCTAAACCAGTAGGGTTCCACATGGTTTCCTCATGTGGAATACTGCCCCTCCCTGCTGAATACCAGCAGAGAGCTATGGGCCACGTACGTGGCCATCAATCAGTCACTTAGGGGTCTCAAGTTACCACTGGGTAAAAAGGCCCACCTTACCTTTCCTGGACCTTGACTTAATCTCGATGAGATAGGAAGTGACAGGAAATCTATCTCCTGGCTTCCCTTCTATTTCTATGGCCTCACCTCCCAGATACTGCTACAGAGCAGTTGTTATATTCTGCTCGTGGCTTCAGCCAAAGAAGTATTCTCTCAGTGAGGTATTAGCCTACATTAGGTGCTCAAATCATTGCTGCTCAGGACCTAAAGCTTGGCAAGTAAAATGCTAAAGAATTTCAAATCAGCACATTATTATGTATTCCCTTTTATATTTTAACATGAATTAAATTTTAAATCAAAGCTTAATGAAAAATTTATAGGGTCACGTTGCTTCTTTGTGATATTCCCACATAAGGAAAGTTAGATTTTTCCAGTTCATGGTTGAATCGTTAGGTTTTGAAAGAACTATGTACTCAGAATTATTCATATAAAGCAATTTTTTGTATAAATTTTGCTTTGAAATAAAGAGTTCCTTCCAGGTCTTTGACCTTTTTATGAATTATCTACCAAAGTAAAATGGTTTTCTTCACCAGTTCAAAACTCGGTTAATATTTCAGAATGCTAATATTGTAATTTATAGAAATTATTTTTATCCCCCACATGAAAGCCATTCGATTAAGATAACTTGGTCTTTTTATAAATTCAAGGAGTTTAGTTGTTAAACTGATGTCACATGAAATAACAGTTTTTTTTTAAAAAGGAAGTAATTAATTAAGAATAATTGAAATATACAGAATCCTACCTTTGACAGCAACAGAAACAACTGCCTTTGCAAACAACCGCAGAGCAGGATACCATTCTGAGTTTGTCTGCACGCTGCCTCCTCTTGACCTGGAGGGACAATGAAGAGTTGATCCTGAGAATTCCAACCCATGAGATTGCTGCTGTATCCTATGTCAGGGATGATGCTATACATCTACTCATTCTGAAGACAGGTATATTAATTTACTTCAAAACATTCAGGGCAAGTTATCAACAGATTTCCAGTGATCAGCGTTGCGCACAATACTAGTTCAGAAGTAGCCCTGTAAGATATTGTCATTTATGTCTGAAGTATAGAGTCATAGAGATGTACAGCATGGAAAAAGACTCTTCGCTCCAACCCGTACATGCCGACCTAATCTAGTCCCACCTGCCAGCACCCAGCCCATATCCCTCCAAACCCTTCCTATTCATATACCCATCCAAATGCCTCTTAAATTTTGCAATTGTACCAGCCTCCACCACTTCCTCTGGCAGCTCATTCCATACATGTACAACCCTCTGTGTGAGAAAGTTTCCCCTTAGGTCTCTTTTATATCTTTCCCCTCTCACCCTAAACCTATGCCCTCTAGTTCTGGACTCCCTGACCCCAGGGAAAAGACCTTGTCTATTTATCCTATCCAAGCCCCTCATAGTTTTGTAAACCTCTATAAGGTCACCCATCAGCCTCCGACGCTCCAGGGAAAACAGTCCCAGCCTGTTAAGCCTCTCCCTCTGGCTCAAATCCTCCAACCCTGGCAACATCCTTGTAAATCTTTTCTGAACCCTTTCAAGTTTCACAACATCCTTCCGATAGGAAAGAGACCAGAATTGAACGCAATATTCCAACAGTGGCCTAACCAATGTCCTGTACAGCCGCAACATGACCTCCCAACTCCTGTACTCAATACTCTGACCAATAAAGGAAAGCATACCTAACACCTTCTTCACTATCCTATCGAACTGTGACTCCACTTTCAAGGAGTTATGAACCTGCACTCCAAAGTCTCTTTGTTCAGCAACACTCTCTAGGACCTTACCATTAAGTGTATAAGTCCTGCTAAGATTTGCTTTCCCAAAATACAGCACCTCGCATTTATCTGAATTAAACTCCACCTGCCACTTCTCAGCCCATTGGCCCATCTGATCCAGATCCTGTTGTAATCTGAGGTAACCCTCTTCGCTGTCCACTAAACCTCCAATTTTGGTGTCATGTGCAAACTTACTAACTGTACCTCTTATGCTCACATCCAAATTATTTATGTAAATAACAAAAAGTAGTGGACCCAGCACCGATCCTTGTGGCACTCCACTGGTCACAGGCCTCCAGTCTGAAAAACAACCCTCCACCACCACCCTCTGTCTTAATAAAATTTCATAATTCTGAATATCAGAAAAAAGCATTTTTTGCAAGTGAATGACAATGCAATGTCCAAAACACTATTTCCTCTCAAACACTGGGTTGTGTACTGGGTTAGACAGAGGTCTGTAGGAAGTGAGATTCATGGGAGTAAAGACTCTTACATTTTTGAACATATGAAATTAAATTTGACAATTCCACAGTACAAAATTGACCATTATTTTCCATTAATTTGCAATACCATTCAGAGTGCGTTAAGATGCCAATTGGGAAATGCCTTTTATTGACCATCCTCTAATTTTACAGCCTTTGCTCTAAGTAATGCTGTAAGTCACACTCTGTGCAACAAGGACCTCCTCCGAAAATGATGTCAGTTTGAATTCAGTCAGGTTCGGATTTCTTTCCTGTCCTGCCCCATTCCCTGAGTGAAATATTGGAAATAGGGGCAGGACTTCAGGATTAGGACATCTGGCATAATTTTAGATAAAACATGCCACCTCCATGACTCCAGAAAAATCAATGCTCCCATATTCTGTTCTGAAATTGCGGCTGACACAATGTTGGAATAGAATGTATCCTCCAAAGCAAAAACAAAGTACTGAGAATGCTGGAGATTTCATGCCTGGTAATATAAATCCAACTGTGCATGGATCATTGAATGAACAGTGTTTCATTCTTCCTTCACTTTGAAAGTTATTACCTTTCTAAATTAGTTGTATCTGTTGAACGTTTACAGCACCAAAATATTCAAAATTTGTGTTGCTTTAAAAATGTGCTCTTTGGATAAAACATGTTTAAATAACCACTTAACTGTAAAGTCATGATTCAAACATCCAATTCAGTATATCCAATATATTTCCTTAAAATCAAATTGTGTTGTGTAAATGTAAATATGCTAGTAATCAATATGGTCCAGACAATTAACCTATGTCTGCATTTAATTTATGTGTTTTATTCAGAGTGTAATTCAATAAACGTTGTGTATGAAGCATACTGCTTTGCATGTAACATGACATTTAATACAATTCAAACCATTTCAGTTCAAATCACACACTGCATTATGTTTCCAATTCAAATCTCATCATCTGATCATGTTTTCAGTCTGCACCATGATGCTTGATGTCAGAGCGAAATAAACTCGCTAAAACTGGCTTTAACCATTCACTGTAGGTGTAAGATAGGAAACAAATACAGACTGCAGGATGTTGCATGGACATAACAGATGCCAAAGTTAAGATGACATTAATAAATTAATTGTATTTTCCTCCAATAGCGATGATGCTATTTTATTTCCTTGATGTGGCACTGTACAGTACATACACGTATTAATGCTTTTGTCTTATCCAATGAATACTACAGATAAAAAATTGCTTTTACTGCTCTTCATATCATTCACCAGATTCTCTATTGTGATCACCCGTTAACTTAAGCTTGATTAATATTGTATGAATGTCCATTATTTGTATCAGCTTAAACAAATATTAGAACTATTTATCTCATATTAGGTCTTGGAGTGGCTGCTGTAGCTGCGGGTGGCAGTTTGGAACGTAGACAAACAACAGGAAGTTTGCCTGATCCCCAGGAAGCTGTGCCCAATTCGGAAACACACTGCAACCTGGTGATACTTGCAGTGGACAGCAGAGTGAGCTGTTTTTATTGTCCGAACAATGAAAAGTTTTGACAGCCATTTTTAACATGAGAAGATTAATAATCTCATTTGTTTTTGAACTAGGATTCAGCTGAAGAATATTGTGCTCTCATCTGTCAGGTGTTTCGTATCATTTATGGAGATCAGACAATAGACTGTGTGGATCGAGCAGGACTCCATTATACTTCCACACCAGACAGACGTTGGTTAATGGAAAGAAGTATGTTTCAAATCGAAAGCAGGCATATTATTATCAATTGCTCATATCAAATGTGTTTATTCAGTGTTGTTGACAGCAGCATCGAGGAACAATCGTAACATCAGCAATATTGCCACCAAGTACAGAAGAAAATGACAATTTATGTAACGTTTGCATAGATGTACATGTACCTAAAATAATTTTTCACTTCTAAATTCTTCAAACTATTGTTTTAAACAAGAACAGTCTACCTGAACAATCCTGAGCTATGACTTATACAGCTGCATAGCATAGATCAGCTCCTTTCCAATTCTATGCACACACACAGACATACACATACACAAGGACACAAGAAACAGTCAGGGTAGCAACAATAGTTTGCGACAGTGCCAACAGCTCATGTCTGGTAATTCTAGTATTCATGATTTGGAAACACAGAGAATCAGAGTACACACCAACCTAACCTTAACTCTTAACCTAACTTTGACCCTTACTAATGCCCAAACTAACCTGAGGCCCCTGATCTGAACTCTAATAAATGTAATGAGGGTATTTGTGTAAAAGAAAATCTGGTTTTTGTATTATTTGAACAGTATCCATGTTGAAAAAATGGGCGGGGCAATCAAACATGAATTGCACTTTGCTTTAAAAGCACTTAGTTGTTTATAAAGTACTTTGCGATATCCTGAGATCCGTAAAGACATCATTTAGACATAAGATAGATCTTGTGCAATAGCAAACTCTCGCGAATTGGCAGTATGTCCTTCATCTTGCCTGATTATCTTTTCATTTGAAGTTGCACATTTTTACCCCCATTAAAGACCTTGCTTTCTTTCTTTTAAATCATTTGTTGTGAGGCACCAGATAAAAATAAGTTTTTGATAAACTGCTATAATCAGGGGCTGAGAAGCTTTGGCTAGTTTCATTGCCATCGATCCTTCCTGCTGGTATTAGTCCAAGGGGAGTTTTTAAGAACAGATATTAAACTTGAAATGTTAACTCTGTTGCTCTCTCCACAGATGCTGAATTTCCCCAGCATTTTCTGTATTTATTTCAGATTTCCAGCTTCTGCAGCACTTTGCTTTTATTTGAGTCTTGTTTACATATTTCTTAATAGTTAGTAATGTAGCATCTAAGCTGCATGATGGTCTTTTGGGAGACATCAGACTAAACCTAAGAGTTCTTGTTACTACTACTGCAACATTCTCACAACTTTGGTAGCAAACAAAGAACTGGTTAACTCCTCCTAGGAATAGTTCTTTGTAGATATGTTTTTATTCATCCTGTTCAGAGATGTTGTTATACATCTTTGGAGCAGGTAACACTTGGCCCAGAGGTAGGGACATTACTGCTGCACCACAAGAGCCCTACACAGTTCTTTATATCCAGACACAGCCTATTTCATAATGTCAGTTTACTCTTTGAGATACTAACTGCTTTATATGACACCTTTGAGACCCATGAAACTGTTTAATATCTCTCTATTTTGCGTGTTTGGAAATGCATATTTTGAAGAACAGCAAAGGATTTATCTCTCAGTTAACATTACAAAAACAGATTATATGGTCATTATCACATTACTAGAATAGTACAAAAACACTATAACATGACTGCATTGATGATTTTAGGTCTGCCTTAGTTAGAGAGTGTGAAAGGTAAATCCTCTGGGATCCCTTCCCCAAAACACGCTAACTACCATTGTAAAGTTGCCTAGAATATAATTGTACACTCCCATAGAAGAAACTGAATTGATCCCAAACTAGTTTCATTGCATTACAAGTGAGTTAATTCTCTTTTTGAAAAAAACTGTGATGCAAGTATTTAAATTTGAAAATTGATCTAGATGTAGGTTTGCTTGCTGAGCTAGAAGGTTCATTTTCAGATGTTTCGTCACCATACTCAGTAACATTTTCAATGAGCCTCCGGACGAAGCACTGCTGATGTTTCCGGCTTTCTATTTACATGTTTGGGTTTCCTTGGGTGGGTGCTTTGATTTCCTGTGGTGATGTCATTTTCCATGGTGATTTCATTTCCTGCTCTTTTTCTCAGGGGGTGGTAAATGGGGTTCAAGTCAATGTGTTTGTTGATAGAGTTCCAGTTGCAATATCATGCTTCTCGGAATCCTCATGTGTGTCTCTGTTTGACTTGTCCTAGGATGGATGTGCTGTCCCAGTCGAAGTGGTGTCCCTTATATGTATGTAAGGATACTAGCGAGAGTGAGTCATGTCATTTTATGGCTAGTTGATGTTCATGTAGCCTGGTGGCTAGTTTTTTGCTTGTTTGTCTAATGTAATGTTTGTTACAGTTCTTGCACGGTATTTTGTAAATGATATTAGGTTTGCTAGTTGTCTGTATAGCGTCTTTCAAGTTCATTAGCTGCTGTTTTAGTGTGTTGATGGGTTTGTGGGCTACCATGATGCCAAGGGGTCTGAGTAGTCTGGCAGTCATTTCCGAGATGTCTTTGATGTAGGAGATTGACTTGGACCACATTTACCATGCCCTGAGAAAAAGAACAGGAATTGACGTCACCACAAGGAATGGCTTCATCGACCCAAGAAACCCAAACATATAAATAAAAAGCAGGAAACGTCAGCAGTGCTTCATCCGGAGACTCACTGAAGATGTTACCTAGTATGGTACGAAACGTCTGAAAATGAACCTTCCAGCTCAGTGAGCAAACCTACATCCAGAACCTCAACCTGAGCTACAAATCTTCTCAAAACTTGAAAATTAATGCTTCCTGTCTGAATGATAAGGGTATACTTGGTTGGCAGGTTATTACTCATTTCATAGGAAAGAATTAGACTACCATATATATGTGGTAAAAACAATGACTGCAGATGCTGGAAACCAGATTCTGGATCAGTGGTGCTGGAAGAGCACAGCAATTCGGGCAGCATCCGACGAGCAGCAAAATCGACGTTTCGGGCAAAAGCACTTCATCAGGAATATATATATATATATATATATACAGCTCTGAGTTATGTGGTCACTCTCTGATTAACGCCGTAGCAATATAAACCTTTATTATGTTGGTCCACTAGCAACACCAAAGTATGAAATGTTGCACATGTCATTGAAATTTATTATTGAAATGACTATCAATGAGTTATAGAAGATAATATGGTGTAATGATTAGCTTTCCTGTCTCTGAATCAGAGGATTTCATTCTCACCACAGGATTTGATGAATAAGGAAAGCATGCTTGTATCATGGCTGAACAAATTGTGTATCAATCTACAAATATTTCCAACGCATGCCAATGGCAGGCAGTAAGAATGGAAAAGATTCCTGGTCAGACATATGATTGAAGGAAAACTGCAGTGTTATCATCACTATCTATTGTTTCTGATTACAGCATGCATGTGAAAGGGCATTTAGGCTCCTGGCATGATTTTTGATAGACATACATCTATAAGTTGCACAAACATTAAATTATAAACTGAAAATAATTGTGATGTTATCTTTAGGTTAGTTTCTACTATTGGCTCCAGATTTAGCATACTCAACTTCTGGAGGTATTAAATAATATGTTGCAAATCTTTGTGAATACATGTTTTATGGAAGTTGTTGGGGAAGTATCAGCAGATTATACTGAGAAGTACAAGTACACATTCCTAAAGTGTTTTGATGGTGAAATCGCACTGTGACTTTAATCTAACATTTTACTGTGATTGACAAGTAAAGATACAGGAGTTTTATTATTTAAGTAACTCTAAAATAGTGGGATAAAGAAAAATAGTCTTAACATTGTTAGTTGGACTAGGCAGAGGGATGAAGTAGAGATGCCTGTATAAAAGTCATAGTTTGGGACATGGGTTACTGAATCCATGGTTGCTGTGTTTGTGATTTGTCAATTCTGTATCTGGGCTGCAGGGCAGGTTTGCTTAGTTTCATAATGGATGACCTGCTTCTTGCAGAGCATTATTGATGTTCCTTTCACATTGGCTGTTCCTTTGTTGGAGATGTATTGCTGTGCAAAGCCTTAGGAAACTACAGAAACCAGTAAATTGTCTCTTCTACATAACTATGTGATTCATGCCAGGTAAGAAGCAAATGATTATAAACAGGCTAAGGGATAAGACTAAAAAGCCAAAGAAAAATACTCAACTGTGTTTTTTCTTTCTTATTAAAGGGGGAAACTATGGTATAGAAAAAGTCAAAATTTAAAAATCATGCAGCAAAAAATTATTTTGTTTTAAGTGTCAATATTAGAAATAAATATTTGACTGCTCACAAAGTTCACTAATAACTTGAAACTAATTTTCCTTACAATGTGAAGCACTGTAACTCTAAATATTTTGCTAACAGTCCCCTTTTCACTGATTCTTCAGGTGACAGTAATCAAACCGCTCAGACGTACGGCTATGAAGCAGATTTTAGCTGCTGCAGCTCCTTGTAAGTATTCCTCATTCTGGAAGTGTGTTTTGAACAACACTTGAATAATAGGCACAGAATGTTTCTATTCTAAACTATGTTCTTCTAGTTTCACCTTTTTCTTTTCCTGAGCACAGTGATGGGTCACAGGACATATACGAACCTTACTGCAATGGTAGTTCTTCCCCTTCATTCAGAGAATCACAATTCAGCCAAGGCACAGCTGGCAGTGAGAGTGACCAGAGTAGCACTGGAGCTGATCTGCTACAGGATTATATGACAACTGTAAGTAAATATTTTGTGCATCATAAGTGAGACATTGCAATCTTTATTCATCTAAAATGACAGTATCCAATTAGATTAGATTACTTTACAGTGTGGAAACAGGCCCTTCGGCCCAACAAGTCCACACCGACCCGCCGAAGCGAAACCCACCCATACCCCTACATTTACCCCTTACCTAACACTACGGGCAATTTAGTATGGCCAATTCACCTGACCCTGCACATCTTTGGACTGTGGGAGGAAACCGGAGCACCCGGAGGAAACCCACGCAGACACGGGGAGAACGTGCAAACTCCACACAGTCAATCGCCTGAGGCGGGAATTGAACCCGGGTCTCTGGCGCTGCGAGGCAGCAGTGCTAACCACTGTGCCACCGTGCCACCCACAATTACACAGTCTGAAGTGTGAAAATGTTTCCCCCTTTCATTCTCACCTTATTCTAATTGATTTATTTATTGTACCATTGTCATAGAGATTACTTAAATATGTAACTGTCACTTCCAAAGCAAAGTTTTTGAATTGGTTAATTACAGTGTCCTCGCCCCTCTTTGAAATAGATCCCTGGAGGCAATAATCCTTAAGATGTCAGTCTTCAAACCCTTCTTTGGCTAATTCAGACTTATTGGCAGGCTTATTCAGCAGCAGGTGTCATCACAGTTGAATCTAACTCTGTTTCAATCCAAAGTTTCTACGCCCACACAGTATTGAAACGAAATGTTGAATTGTAAGCATGATCAGGAATCTTGGCTGTATTATCCTTACCAGTCCTGAGGCCAAAAATTGATCTGCATCACCACTGCCATCAAGGTTGTTCAACTGAGCAAAGATCATTCATTCATGTAGGATCCTCCTGGTATTAATACTCAGAGTTACACCTCATGACATGCTTATCCATGGAACCTAGAAATTGATTACCCCTTCCAGACAACTACAATTGTTGATTTCTCTTTAAACAACATGCCTACTATCTAAACATCTGGCAGAGCTCAGTGAATGGTTACTCTTATAACCAGCAACTAGAACAATAAGGAGATTTCATTTTCTTCCATGTTTAGAAACAACATTTCGAGTTTTCCAAATGGGACACTGAGATTGAAATTCACCATGTAGACATAAAACTACTTCAAACTATTCTGTCACACACTCCAGCAAGTCCATGAGTGAAATTTTCCCAACATCTAAATGACAAGGGCATTGGCAAGAAAGTTTGAAGAATACAGTGAGATTGGGGAATTGAGATTATCTGTGTTAGGACAGAAAAGTTCAATGCTTCCCTTAAGGATTCGACAGCCAAATAGGAATCTTGTCAGTGAGCAAGGGCATATTTGCAAATATTAGCATCTCATTATTATCTGTTTCACCTGTTACATGCAGGTTGCTCTTCTCCCAGGTACCATGAGAAAATAAATGGTGCCAATTTGCAACTTGAAGTCAAAACGATAACTCGTTGCATCTTCTTCAGGCCTCCAAGGTGCCAGTGATTCCAAACATCTCAGGACACACTCCATGCACAGCAATAGCCTGCACCCACCATCCATGGAAGTTGGCATCAGCAAAACACTCCCTTCACTACATCATCATGCATTTCACACAGCGCTTTGGTGCCCATTCACCTGTTATATTGCAATGCTGTCCTTCACTTTTTCCATTGTTTAATGAAGGTTAACATTAATAACTGTCTGAAAGCTTCACAATACATGATGACCTATGCAACAATAGCAACATGATATGTCAAGTTGGGAGTTAGAAAAAGAATAGCACAAGGTTGTAATGTCATATGGCACTAAGGAAGGGGACCTTCTGTGCTTTCACTCCTGTAGCTACAAGTAAAATGACAGTCAATCATACAGGTGATGATTAAAATACAATTTATTGACAAAATGTCATATTTTATGTACAATGAAGTATTACCCATGCCACCTATGTGCCTCCAGAAAGATTACTTTTTCCTTGCCCTCTCACTACATGTAAGTGCAGTCCCAGAGTCCCTACTGGGGAGGAGGGAATCTGTCCTATAGCACAGCTTGCGTATTTGTATTTCACTAGAATCATAAAGAGAACACAAGGCAGAGGGAGAGTAAACTTGAGCAGGGAATATTTTACTGTATGTCTCTCATCTCCATGGTTTTTAGACTGTCCTCTTAGTTTCTGCCTCCAGGTCACCTGATGCATTCTCTTAAAGAGGCAGCACGCACCCCACTACATATGTAACAGCTTGGATGGGCAGGCCTGGGCGTGTTTGTGGATAGAGGGGCTAAACATACTAAGAGTGTGCTGTCCAGATGCAGACTCAACCTCCCTAGCTTGAAGTCCATAGGGTTATAAGGTCATAGGTAGGGTGGAGGGGAAGG
The DNA here is from genome assembly GCF_037043375.1 of Chiloscyllium plagiosum. Classification (NCBI taxonomy): domain Eukaryota; kingdom Metazoa; phylum Chordata; class Chondrichthyes; order Orectolobiformes; family Hemiscylliidae; genus Chiloscyllium; species Chiloscyllium plagiosum. Next base: position 31,029,706 of record NW_028270153.1, on the reverse strand, counting down.
GGTCAGGTTCCATTGCAGCATCCTGACAGGAGTCATTTGGGGGGTCTGCACATGGTTCCTCCTCTGAATGGGTAACTGATTGCACCACCTTAACTCACTGAAAGGAAGTGGAACTGGCGTGAGGTTAAGGTCCCTTATCCCTGCTGTCACCTCATTGTTGATATTGAGCACCAATGATTAATGTAATGGAGTACTAGTCTGTTTACATCTCTGGCAGCCACTGTGTGTCCTATTGGCTTTCCATCACAATGACCAATCTGGCCATGGAGACAGCCAGTAAATGCATTGCCAGAACCAACCTGGTAAAGGGAGCCCTGGTGGACTTCAATCTTCTATCCAATTTTTCAACTGTCTCTGTTGGGGAAAAGTTAACATTATTTGCCTGGAAGCCATCTTCCTAATTCAGCTGAGAGTTCCATTTTGTGTCCCCAGCCAGAACTTTGCTGGCTATGCGTTCCTTATTTGAGGCAATGTGAAAGGTTGTCCTTATCTTCCTTCTCAAGATAGTATCTCCTCCCTTTGCTGTAGAACCAGTCAAGCTGACATAGACTTTCCAATTAGTCCCCCTTCCTTTTCTAGTTATTGCCTCTTCACGGTCATTCAGCCAATTAGGGATATCTCTGCTTAGTATTAGCAATCTATGTAACTAGAGCAGGTGGTGATACCACTTAATCTGTCCATTTGTGGAATGCATAACAGTGCTTTAGTTTTGAACTTAATGACTAACCTCTAATTTAGTACCAACTTGCAAGCATGCCAAACTGTGTAATTAACGGTCAGCTCCGAGCTGTTTTCTCTATATAATCCTGTAGTATCCTGATGTACTTTGGAATAACAGCGAGCCACAGTTAGGATGGTGAATTCCCCCTGATATATCGTGTAATAAACTAATCAGTTTGCAAGGTCTGAGTCTGAGAGTTTTTGTCAATAGTCTCTAACCAATGCTTGCTGTTCCTGCATCTGCTAATACATTTGCACAAAGTTACTCATAGCGGACAGCATGGAATCCTCTTTACCTGGAGCTAACCTGGACTTGGTCTCCAAATGTGTCTTGATTCTAATCTAGCCACTGAAATGTCAATATCTGAGCTGGTGGAGGGTGCAGGAGGCAGCCTTGCCAGTATTTCCTCTGAAAGATCTGTGGCCTCTCCCTCAGCAGCAGGAGAGGAGCTGATAACTGGAGGGGCTGGCCTCTTGCGGACTGGAGCAGAGTGCTGTTGGTATCTGCAGAAGACAAAAGAGGGAATGAGTGATGGAATGATGGGTGGGTGGGGGCGCAGTGAGGGAAAGCTTCAGCATTACATGAATACTTTGACATTGGTGATTATTGGGAAGCAGCATAGCACACCACAATGAATCTTACCAACTGCTGGAACATGGAAGTCTCAGCATCACGAGTGGTCACAATCTTCTCTCAATAATTTAAGGGCATTCTCCTCCTAGGGGGTGAGGAGACAAATGTCATCCACCCCACCATCCCTCTTGAGCATCTCAGACCTATCATATCTCATTTAGTGAGATGAAAATAATTGGCACAGCTGGTGTGGGTGGATGAAAACTGGCACACTATCCCGAATTGAGGAAGTGTAGAGGATAGGAAGGTAACTAGTAACAGTACTTTACAGTAGAAAGATGGACTGGGTGAGATCCACACTGGAAGAAGATATTACGATGTTGTGGGAAGTGGATGCAGTAGTGGAGTTAGTGGGAATGTGAGGTAGCAGAGAGAAAATGGTGGTACTTACTCTGGCAGAGCACAGAAAGTCAATGACATTTTTGTGGCACTGCTGCACCTTCCTCCAGACCACTAACAGTGTAGTCACTCGAGTGAACTACTTCAGAACAATTTGGCAGGTGTTGGGGTCTCCACTGGTGGTTCTGGGAAAAGAGTACAACCTTCTCTTTGCTACCCCATTCGTCACGATCTCCAGGCCCCTGTTGGCAAAGCAGAGTGCGAGTTTGCCATATTCTGTCCAAATGTACAGCAATGTGATGAGGCCTGCAGCATTCGAACTGGTGTGTAGTTGGGGTTTAAGTATGACTGTCTCAGCCAGAATGCAAGTAAAGGCTAGCACTTTCACCTGTGCTAAGTGTGAGATTGTATAAATTGGTGCCATTGAGGTCGGATATATACTTAATGAGATGAACAGCAGAAAGTTACATGAGTAAAGGCACAAGGGCTTGCAGACAGAAATTTGACATGAATCTTCCCAAAACTGATGCATAGCCATAATGTGGGCTAATTCAGTCGGGAAGGAAATTTGTTCACAAAGCATCAGTTCGCAGACTTAAGTCCAATTCCTGAGAGCAGACACCATTCTGGACAACATGCTCAGCCCTCACAGCATTCTTCTTCAAAATCAAATCCCCCTTTACAAAAAAATAGCACTTTGTACATACTTCAAGGTATGCTTCTTACTGAATATAAGGAGTTACAAATGTAGAAAGGAGAAATGCTTTTCTGCTTCTCCCATCCACTCTATTATCTAGCCCCTTATATTGGAGCTGAATAGACTGCTTATCTGTATAAACAGTCAGGGAAATGGGCATTGCTGACTTGGTCAAAAAGTATTGTCCATCTCCAGTTGTCTTGGAGAGATGGTGATGAGCAACCTTCTTAAATCAATGCAGTCTGTGATGTAAGTGTGCACATAGTGCTGAAGAGCAGGCAGTTCCAGGATCTTGAGCCATCGATAGTGAAGGGCAATGATATTGTTCCAATTCAAGAAGGTGTGTGGTTTGGAGGGGAACTTGAATGATGAATCTTCATTATGCGCATGAGTATTAAACTTGTGGTAGCAGCCTGATTGTATTTACTCAATTAAATGGTTTCTCTGAATAGTGGTTCACAATGTTAGTTTTACTGTTAGTGACAAATTAAAAACTTACTTTTTTATTTCCTTAGTCGACCCTATGATAGAATATTTCTTTAAAAAAATTTTACAATAATTTGTTTTGTACTCGGTAGCTTAATTACATTTACTCCACATAACACACACCTCAGATTGTTTTTGACAACTTTATCAATTAAGATACATACTAAATAAATTGATTGTAGTGACAAATATATAATGCAACACTACAAGATGATTCTTGTTTGAATTGTGTGTACTGTCACTGAGTGTGTGGCTCAGAAATCCAGCACCATTTTTCAGATACTAAATAGTTTTCTAAAATTCCAGTATGAGGAACATATGTTCATTACAAGCCAAACAAGTGTTGTCTGCTATGTTGGTAAAAAGCAAAACACTGGGGCAAAGTGCACACACCTCAAGTAGACACCAAATCCTTCACAAATCTTACTAAAAGGCCTAATTCTTATTTGAGGCACCTATTGCAAGACTAGTTTTCCCTGCAGCAGTCAGGAAAACAAAGTCTACAAAAGAACATAGATACACTGTAACAAATTCAAAACAAAGAATAGGAAAAATCTTGTCATACTGAGGGAAGTGAGACTGTGGATTTCAGAAGTAGTATTTATAATTGTGTTAAAAATTAAGAATATTTTTGATAGCTGATTGAAGGTAACAGGATAGAGGAACACTGTAGGCAAATGGGATTTAGAATATTACTCAAGTTGGAAGAAAACACCTGTATGAATTGATTAGGTTTTAAAATGGGACTCAGGCATACCTGCGTCAGGGAGAGGAAAACTGACCAGGGGGTTCCCATTCCTGTTTGCAATTGCAAGTGACTTAGCAAGGACATCTGGTAAGGACAGGGTTGCTCATGGCTCTGATGTACTTTGCAGCCGAATGACCTTGGCAGCCTTCATTATCGAGGGCCACATTTCAATTGTGGCCAGTGAATGAGGTATTGGAAGACATCTGGTGCCTCTGGAACTGTGCACCAATAAGAAGTCAATAACTTCAGGAGGGAATAAAGTTTATTACAGCAACATTATAATAAATACTTAGCTTATAGTTGTTGCTCACTTCTGATTTACTATACAGACTCTTCTCCATTACACTGTATTGGGATTTGCTCTTAATCTCCCCTTTTCAAATCTAAAATTTGTTCTAATTTCTTTTCACTACTGGAGTTTGCTGTCTTGATACAAATCGCAAAGCCATAAATTGAATACTATAACAAGGTCCTTCCTTGTATCAAGATTCTGTGGCAGTAATAGAGTATGAAGCATACCAATTTTTTTAAAGGGTAAAATGGGGACATATATACCACAATTGCTCTTATGCTATAAATAAAGCAGTACAAATGCAAGGCCATTTGTTAAACAGACACTTTATTGCACAGATGAGCTTTTGAAACCTCAAAGGCCTCTTCTGAAACTGATGTACTGCTTATTGTAAGCAAGCTATGAAGTAAATTTATACCAGTGTCAGTTTAGTTTGACAAAACCATTCTAATGGAGTGGTTTATAAAAATAATATTTTTTTCTGCCAAAAAGAATGTCAATACAGTCTGGAGACCATAAAATGCTCTTCAGAATTATAGCAACATTTCACAGGGCTGGCCTTGAACAAGACAACTGTATATCTTCCACTCAAGTGAACCATGGATTAGCTCCAGGTAAAATGTCTTCTGTTTACATTGAAAATGCACTGGGAAAAAGTACCTATAATCATGATGAGAAAGTAGAAAGTTTGCTTCCTCAGTAAAATTGACCCCAATAGCACAATCTATTGAAAAAAACAGCTTATATGTCACAGCGTTGATGGAGAATTTCATATAAATAATGTGTGCACAAGCCAGCAAATCCAGCAGTGGTTGGTGTGGGTGAAGGTGATCAACAGGCATTATTACTGGGCACAGAGGAAGAGAAATGTAAAAGCTTACCTTGTTCTCAATGCACAGACAGAGATGCAAGTCACTCACTGAACAAAATGTTTTGAGTTCAGCCACAGATATTGCTCCACACCCAACAATATGGTTGATTTGAGCTCATCAATGGAGGCAATATTAATAGTTTTTCCCATACATATATGTAAAACAGGCCTCCAATGTCTTTCAATTGTCCTCTAGGTGTTTCCTTTCTCCTTTGAGAAGGTTAATACTGTTAAATCTTTCTATCCACGTTTATAATTTTCACTCATTGATCAAGACATGTGACCAGAACAAAAAAATGTCGACTGTCCAAATTAAGCGATGCATTTTTAAAATACTGAGGAGTTTCTTTTTTTTTAAAGCCACATATTTATTTGAGGATTAGCATTGCTGGAGGGATTTATCAATCTTTCTGAGAATTAGTCATGAGCTATGTTATGATATTTTAAAAATTCCAAGTTTGACAGTTTTGCATTCCATCCAGCAAATGTTCATACCTTGTTAATGATGCTTCCAGGACAATCTAAGTAATATCTGCACAGAGGCCTCATATCACAATAAAATAAAACCATCAAAACCCTTGCACTGAGACCTATTGTTTCACACTGAGGTTATTGTGCTTATCTTTTTTTATAGCTGAGAACAAAGTTGACAGCACAAGAAATCCAACATTTTGCTTTGCTACTCCATGAGTATCGATCTGGTACATCAATTGAAGATTATTGTGCAGATCTTCTTCGCCTTTATGGAGAAAAACGGAAGTTCCTTCTTTTAGGTATAAGATTACATTGTGCTATCACAGCTGATGAATTCAACCTTAGACTAGATTAGACTAAAGAAAAATGTCTCTTCTTTTAGAAAAATCCATTTTAAAATGTATTTTATATGTAGAACAGAAACTGAAAGTGACAATTCAAAGTGAAAGGGGATTCTCAGGGCAAAGTAAGTTAGCAGTATCGCACTGTGTGATTGGAATTCAGCCTTACATGTAGCATAAGAACATAACATAAGAATGTAAGAACATGAGAAATAGGAGCAGGAGTAGGCCATCTGGCCCTTCGAGCCTGCTCCACCATTCAAATAGATCATGGCTGATCTTTTCATTGCCTTAGCTCTACAGACCCACTCACTGGCCATAACCCTTAATTCCTTTACTGTTCAAAAATCTCTCCATCTTTGCCTTGGAAAGATTCAACAAGGTAACCTCAATAGCTTCACTGGGAAGGGAATTCCACAGATTCACAATCCTTTGAGTGACGAAATTCTTCTTCAAATCAGTCCTAAATCTGGTCTCGCTTAGTTTGAGGCCATTCCCCCTAGTTTTAGCATTTTACATCTGTTGCCTTAATTGTCACATGGATTGCCTTACCTAAACCAATTCTGTTAAGAAAGATCCAGCCACTGTTTAGTTTCCAATAGGAATTAAGCATAGCATCAGTCAAACCCCTTTAGTTCTTGGAAAGCACATTTGATATAATAATTTAATGCATTTCTTCTACACAGTCAAAGATTCAAACTGATTGGTGCAAACAGAATAACAATGCTCTCTCTCAATTACAATAACACAGAATTAATTTATTTAATTTAGCACAATGTAACTAATTGCCCACACTCCCCAGTAAGTAAAATTCTTCACAACTAAAGCACATTTGGAAATAGGCCACTCGTAACTCAGATCTAAAGACCATTTCTTAATTCTAACTGGCTTAACTGAGGTGGAGATAGGAAGGTAGCAATCTGCCATCCCACCACCTGAGTAAAAACATTCCATTTCCAAACTCACCATGCGGAGAGCATTAATATTGGCAATCATGTCTGATGTTAAAGAAATGGGGAGGAGAGAATACAGATGCCATTTTCATAAGATTGTTCCTTTATTTGAAATTGAAACAATGCCCTTCGGACTGGGTTTATTGGTATATTTACAGGTAGTTTAATGTTGATCACATAACAAAAACTAATGGCTTGGCAGCATGATGGAATTGTGCTCTTTGTTCAGATTTTCCTTTTTCTCTTGATTTTTGTGGGGGAGGGGATATAATAATCTTTGTGATTTCTAAAGCGATTGCATTAAATTCAACCTGAAAATATGCTGCAGGTCACGGTGCTCACTTTGAGCAAAATTGATTATAGTATTGATTAACAGAGTTTGAACAAGAACATTCTTTTACTAGCATATGTGACAAAGAGCTGGTTGTAAGTGAGAGACAATTCACTGAAACCAAATAAGTACTCACCAGCAAAAGTCCATTTCCTTCACATTACCAAAATTCAGCATGGATCAATTAATACAGGTCAGAGACAGGCTCGGCTACTTATTCTACAGAATAGAAAAATAGTTTAAAGTTTATGATGCTGTTCTGAGAGGCTAAGCTATTGCATTAAGTACATCCAGCAGGCAAGATCCCTATCAACCTCAATTAAACTCAATCCTTTGATCTGTTTTGTAACTTACCTCAAGCAAAAATTTGAGTTAACCAATTTATATCTCATTCTTAACTTAGGGATGCGGGGCTTCATACCTGATAAAGACGCAAGCTACTTCGAGAGTTTCTTAGAAACCATTGGAATTAGAGATGGAAGAGGGATATTGACAGACAGTTTCGGAAGAATTAAGAGGAGCATGAGTAACACATCAGCATCTGCTGTGAGAGGTTATGACAGCTGGTCTCTGCATTCAGAAGCAGAACCCTTTGAAAGAACAATTCCAAACATTACGCATGACATCGAAGCCTTAGAATGTGATGCAGAAGATGATTTACTGTGAGCAATGTAAAGACCACCTATCAGTTTATTTAGGTATTTTAATTGATTACTTAAAAGTCTTCAGCTCAACAAAATGTGAAATCTGTATCAAGTTCATTTTTGCTTCCTGCTCCTGAAATTTAAAATGTGCTAAATGGTTACTGTTTTCTTAGTATTTAATATTTTAATACAACTGCAGCTGAAGCTCACTGAATGATGTTATATTAAACCATATTAAATTTCTCTTTCACTATAAACTGAGCCAAGACAATGACTTATTTTCTTTAAATATGTCAATGGCTAGAATTATTTGCTGTTTAAACATTTCAAGTGTTGGGATCATTTCTGGATCTCAACCATACTGCTGACTGTGACCCATCACCAGCACAATGTTCCAAGGTGCAACCAATTAACATGTGATCTCTGCATTCACTATCCAATTAGGGATGACGGGAAACCTACAAAAACAGGAAAGCCATAGTGCTGCCCATAGCAAAGGGAAGATGCTAGCCCCACTGTGAAAGCTGTGCTCTGCATGAGGTCAACATAAATTGGAGGTGCAATTCTCAGTAGATGAGTGATAGCCTATCCCTCTGGCCTAATGCTCTCTGGAGTATTAATGTACAGATGAGGTAAATTCACTAACAAGCCTTTGCTGCAGGAAAGCCTGCAGATTTCTATTTTGCATCCTCAAAATTATTATTTTTTTTTGCTGATCTCAGCACCCTAACCTTCTTTTCTGCTTTCACCTCCACTGCATAAGTAAGCTGCAGACAAAGTGGGGTGCCATCTCAGATTTTTCAAACATGGCCACTCATTGTTGATTATTGGAGGGGAGGAGTTTGTAATCGCAGTTCCCTAACATGGGCAGTCAACTGTTTGTAAGCAATTTTCAGACAGAATATAAGATCTGTTAAAAAGCAACAGGTTAGATATGATGCTCTATTCAGTTAGGCAAAGAAAGAAAATATAAAACACATGACAGATGAGCAGATTTTATTACTCCCCCGCCCCCTGCAAAAAGTGATTCTGTAGAATGGACAAGCAAGGATAGTGGGATTGGACTATCCATTCCAATTTGAAACGAGGAATTAAGAGGGCTAAAAGGGGTCATGAAATATCTAGCAAACAAGGTAAAGGAAAGTCTCAAAGTCTTTTAATCCTATATTAGGAGCAAGAGGGTAACCAGAGAAAGGTTTGGTCCACTCAAGAACAAAAGAGGAAAGTTATGCGTGGAGTCAGAGAAAATGGGTGAGATTTTTAATGAATACTTTGTCTTGGTATTCACCGAGGAGAGGACATGATGGATGGTAAGGTTAGGGATAGATGTTTGATTACTCTCGGTCAAGTCGCCATAAAGAGGGAGGAAGTTTTGGATATTCTAAAAGGCATTACGGTAGAAAGTCCCCAGGTCTGGATAGGATCTATCCCAGGTTGCTGAGGGAAGTGAGAGAGGAATTAGTTGGGGCCTTAACAGATATCTTTGTAGCATCTATAAACACAGGTGAGGTCCCGGAGGACTGGAGAATTGCTAATATTGTCCCCTTGTTTAAGAAAGGTAGTAGGGATAATCCAAGTAATTATTGATTGGTGAGCCTGACGTCAATAGTAGGGAAACTGTTGGAGAAGTTACTGAGGAACAGAATCTATTTACATTTGGAAGAAAATTGGATTATCAATGATATACAGTATGGTTTTGTGCAGGTGAGGTCATGTCTTATAAACTTAATAGAATTGTCTGAGGAAGTGACAAAGTTGATGAATGAGAGAAGTACTGTAATGTCATATACATGGACTTCAGTAAGGCGTTTGATAAGCTGGTAGACTGATCGAGAAAGTGAAGTTACATGGGGTTCAAGATGTACTAGCCAGATGGATAGAGAACTGGGTGGGCTGCAGGAGACAGAATGTAGTAGGGGAAGGGAGTTTCTGAAAATGGAGAACTGTGACCAGTGGTGTTCCACAGGGATCCATGTTGGGATCACTGTTATTTGTGATATACATAAATGATCTGGAGGAAGGTATTAGTGGTCTGATTAGCAAGTTTGCAGATGACAGTAAGACTGTTGGAGTAGCAGATAGTGAAGGGAACTGTCAGAGAATACAGCAGAATATAGATAGACTGGAGAGGTGGGCAGAGAAATGGCAGAAGGAATTCAATCCGGGCAAATACAAGATAATGCATATTGAAAGATCCAAATCAAGAGCAAACCATACAGTAAATGGAAAAACCCTGGGGAAAATTGATGTACAGAAAGATCTGAGTGTTCAGGTGGCAAACAGGTTGATAGAGTGGTCAAGAAGGCATATGGCATGTTTCCCTTCACCGGATGGGGTGTTGAGTACAAGAGTTGGCAAGTCATGTATAGCTGCATAAGACTTTGGTTCGGCCACATTTGGAATACTGCGTACAGTTCTGGTCGCCACATTACCAAAAGGATGTGGATGCTTTGGAGAGGGTGGAGAGGAGGTTCACCAGGATGTTGCCTGTTATGGAGGGCACTAGCTATGAAGAGAGGTTGAGTAGATTAGGATTATTTAAATTAGCAAGATGGACGTTGAGGAGGGGAACTGATTGATGTCTACAAAATTATGAGAGGTATAGACAGGGTGGATAGCAAGAAGCTTTTTCCCAGAGTGGGAGAATAATTAATAGGGGTCACGAGTTCAAGGTGAGAGGGGAACAGTTTAAGGGAGATATGCATGGAAAGTTCTTTACACAAAGGATGGTGGGTGCCCTTAACACGTTGCCAGCGGAGGTGGTCGAGGCGGGCACGATAGGACATTTAAGATGTATCTAGACAGATACATGAATGGGCAGGGAGGAGAGGGCTACAGATCCTTGGAAAATAAGCAACAGGTTTAGACAGTGGATCTGGATCAGTGGAGGCTTAAAGGGCTGAACGGCCTGTTCCTGTGCGGTAATTTTCTTTGTTCTTTGTTCTTTGTAGTACAGTGTTCATCCCTGATGTTTTGCAAACTTTGGCAGTAGTCTTTGGCCCTTTGTTCTTCCCTCAGGCTGATATAGGGGAACTCTGGTCTTCTCCCAAGAGAATGGTGGCTCATTCTCCTCTCTCTCTGTTCTTTCCTATGCCTGCTGCTAAACCTCACTTTGGGAATTGGCAATCTATGTTGTATCAATCAGCTGTCTGAACTCTCTGGGCTGACAACCACATTTGTGGGTCAGTTTACCATTCTTTCTAAAAGCAAAATCTTCTTATTTTTACCAGCAATGATGATAACTGGATTATGTGGCACCGAATAAATCTTTAATGTCATTTATAACCTCAATGATTCTTATGACCTTTCCTTTGTTTTCACATACTTGACATCTATTTATATTTGTAAAAGGCTATGTGACATTTAGGCTACATGGAAGATACTTAATATGAAATACTAAAAGGAATTTACATCTAGAGAAGACACAATTTACAACATAATTATTTCAAGTAATGCAACCTGCCACTGTTGGGGCAAATTATCACTACAGCTTTCATCCAGCCTCCAAAAAAATCACTCAGAAGTGGAAACATGTTGTTGAGCTAATCCATTGTCTGCTTTGTAAATCTGATCCCAACTCCACATCAAAACCTACCTCTGTGGGCTAGGAAGATCCCACTGTGTCTTCATAAAAATAGCATTTCATGCAATGAAGTAAGATATGATCCAAAAACAATGCTTTGGTAGCTTTCACAAAATTCTATTCAGATACCATTATGTAAATTGAGTCTGAATTTGATTTAAGTTTTCTTCAAATGCTGAAAAAAAACTAAAGTGTGACTAAAAGAGATATCTTACTTGAACTGTGGGCACTAAATGGTCAAGTTAAACACTTTGCTGTGTTAACATAGGGGTCTCACAGCGCCTGAGACCCGGGTTCAATTCCCGCCTCAGGCGACTGACTGTGTGGAGTTTGCATGTTCTCCCCGTGTCTGCGTGGGTTTCCTCCGGGTGCTCCGGTTTCCTCCCACAGTCCAAAAGATGTGCAGGGTCAGGTGAATTGGCCATGCTAAATTGCCCGTAGTGTTAGGTAAGGGGTAAATGTAGGGGTATGGGGTGGGTTTCGCTTCGACGGGTCGGTGTGGACTTGTTGGGCCGAAGGGCCTGTTTCCACACTGTAATGTAATCTATAATGAAGTGAACGGTGAACACATTGTCAGTATATTATTTTTAAGTACTTTTTGTTGTGCATTATAATAATGATGTCAGTATGATAATAAGCATCTTTTGCTACTGTGCAATGAAAAAATGTGTTGAAAATTATTTTTTGTCTTCTGTACATTTTCTCTTCCTTAGTCTCACTTTATTTCTCTCCTCATTTGAATTTCACTTCTTCCCTTATCTGGACCTTTGTTTTCTTTATGATATCTTTACCTCTGTTTGTGAAAAGCCTATTTGGCCTCTCTGAGATTAGGTTTTCTCCTTGCTTCTGTCTCCTTTATCGCCTGTCTCCCGCACAAAGCCTCGGTGTGTTTCTCACACATGTTCCATATACTTTTCTAATATCCTCCAATGATGGGATTCAGTTCCATATTTGTTGGCCATGTTCTGGCGCTTTACTTCATTCACAACTAAAGAGAGATGATAAATACTGTCAGACTATTTAACCTCAGAGTTAAGCTCAATTTTATTCTTACTGAGTATGCTCTGTCACATGCACTTTGCAGCAGAGACATTGAATAGTAAGCAGAAGCATGAACATGACTGAAATTTTACTTCTCTAATCCCTGGTGCTGACCATTTCACTTCTATTGGAGCACAAACAGGGATTAACTAATTCTATGAAATTGGGGTTCCAATCTGAGACCTTCATTGTCTACATCATTGAATACCATGCGAGATACCAAGCATTTTAACTGGGCCCTAAAGCCTGTGTAATCTACCGAATGAAATTTCAATTTTAAACCAGTAAGTTAATGTTTCTAAATGTTATAAAAATATAGCAAATGAAAAGAATGGATTAATCTCCAGTTTTAAACTTTACAGGAAATATTTCTGGAGGTATTGTTACAGGGGATTCATGGGTATTTTGTGGAATCTGCACATCTTTGGATTGTGGGAGGAAACCCACACAGGCACAGGGACCATATGCAAACTCCACACAGACAGTCGCCTGAGGGTGGAATAGAACCTTGTATCCCTGGTACTATGAGGCAGCAGTGCTAACCACTGAGCCATCCTAATGTTCCCCTAATCTTTAAGAAGGGTCCCTGGTGTTGGGATTGTTTTAGGCTGCCAACCACACACAGTATTAATGTGACACAAAGATCATGAATTTTGAATGAAAGATTACTTAATGCCCAGAGGATGCATTCACCAGCCTGTTCAATTCACTGTTATTGGTACATCTCAAGATGGAATTACCCTCTCTGCACTTTTTATAAACCTTTAGAACGGAAATGGCCTCAATTTTCTGACAATCATCATGAAACTGCTAACAGCCTTACACATGGCTCTGTAGGTATTCTGTTGGGATGCCACCGCAGGGTATTGCTTGGGCTTTGGATTCTGCAGGAGTTCTACAGACTGATTGGAAAAGTGCCAGTCTATTGCTGGTCATTGACCTTACAGACTTTTAAACATGTTCACAAACTGACCGCGGCTTGTGCACAGTAAGCTATCATACCAAAATGACCTGCCTCATTAAAAACGGCCTGGAGGTGGGAACATGCCAACAAACTGCAGGTAATTCCTGACATTCCCACCTCTGTTCACGCTTCTGTCAAATTTTCCATGAAAGCAGTACACTCAGGCGTCTCTCTTTGTTTAAGACTTCGTCCAATTAAATAGAACACCAGAATATTGGGTGAAGGTTTGAAGCTGCCATCAATCAATTGTGATGATTTCACTAGCCAAAAGATGACTGTTAATTTGACATGATATTTAAAATGTTCTTAATTGCTGCTTGTGTAAGTAAAATCATTGTTGATTTAAAACAAAACCCTACCATTCTTCCCATTTCACTTGTTCTACTTTATTTTATAGTTATGGCTTATTTGGCTGGAGAGATAGATATAAAAACTTTAAAAGATATATCTACATTTTAAATCTTTGTAAATCTAGAAAAGCTCCACCGTTAATCAATTGTCTTGACATAACAACTATTACCAGTGATAACTTGCAGTTGAGTTACACTTTGGAAAGTAAATTATTCAGTAAAATCTTTCATATCAAATTTATTTACAAAATCAGTGATCAAATATTCAAACAAATGTAAATGTCCTTGTACTGTATGTCATTGCAACAGTGGATATTAAAGTGTCTATGAGAATGTGCAGAATCGATAGACACAGGGTATTTCAGACAAAATGTAATGGAAGTCTCCCACTCACCACTCCTCCACAATCTCATTCCCGAATCACTGTTAAGGCTGTGTCAATTGAAGATTTCAAAACTGAACTGAATAGATATTTATTCAGTGAGAGATATGAAACAAAGATGTGTAAATGGATTTGAATTACAGATTAGTTGTCACCTAATTGAATGACAGACACTCTTGAAGGACTGAATGGTCAAATCCCACTCTTGTGTTCCCAAGAAAGGTCATTACCAGCTTTTTGGAACAATCGGGGATTGACAGTAAATGCTGGATGAGTCTAAACACACAACTCCTGAGAATGAATAATAAAAGCCATTGCATTGTTAGACAGACAGTTATTTGATCTAATTTTAACTGTAGCAATTGACAGGTAATAAAAATGTGCAAGATAACTTCACATCTTTGTTGAAAATGACCTTAATTCTATCCAGCAGCACCACCTTATGGTGATCAGCTCTCCTGCTTTGAACATGAATTACAGCAGTGAGTTATTGGAGACCATTTGTTGTAAAAATGACTGGATTGGGTCAAACATCCCAGTGAAGTGTACTTTTTACTGATGTCAAATTATCCTTGCTATCTCTGCTATTATGGGTTTCCACAAATTCTCACAATGCAACATAACTTTTCAAAGTATTGTACAGATTAGTTTAAGAAATTAAAATCATTAAAATGTTGTTATTTCACTGGAAATAGACTCAGGAACAAAGCAGAACAACCTCAGATTGCTGTGTACTCTGCAAATTCATACCGCCTTGCTTACTTGGCCCAATAGTGATTAGTATTATTGACCTTACAAATAACTTCGATTTATGTTTCATCTTAAATTGATTGTTGAAAAAGTGAGCATAGCTTTGCATTTTATCTTGAAATTGTACTGATCAGAATAAGGAGTTACAGTATGTTTAGTGGTAAATGCTATATTATTGTTTTCTAACATGCTAGCGACATATAGTGAGTTTGAGTTACTCTCAGCAATGAATTAGTGATTGAATTGATTACCTTTGGCCTTGTGGATATTTCCAGCTGGTGAAAACTAAAGGTTTGATGGATAATTTAGCTATTCTTAAATACATATGAACTTTTTAATTGAATAAAACATCAGTAATTAATAGTTTCTTGAAATAATGCACTGTTTCATTGATTTACTAACTTGTATGGTTAGATAGAGTGAATTACTTTCTTTCCCACTATTTGCATCTAGTTGATGCTGCATTGCCTATGGGTCTCAATCTGTGAACACATTTCTGTTTCATTGAAATTCTAGTGAAACATTGCTTTGCTGCATTAGCAATCTGCTTTACTGAAGTGTTGGACTTGCATTTATCCACAGGATTATATACATTCAGACAAGCCTACAAGATAAGAAGAGACAGATCATGCACAGATCCTGGAAGTAACTGTCAAGACACAGGTAAGATGAAAAGTATCATAAGATACATTTGGGTTAAATCAACTATAAAGGTTACACAATGAACAGATGTATATAAATCAGACAAAGAATTACAAAATACTCATTTGGCCAGGCCGTTTCTCTGGAGAATGAAACAGAGTTAAAGTGTCAGGTTACAGTATGTGATGGATGGCAGTTATAGGAAGGGGGAAAGTCTCAGATACAGTCACATAGATGGGTTAACTCCAGGAAGGGTAAGAGAGGTAGGCAGCTAGTGCAGGAGTCTTTTGTGGATATACCCATCTCAAACAGGTATGCTGTTTTGGAAAATGTAGGGGGTGATGGATTCTCAGGGGAACGTAGCACGAACATCCAAGTTTCTTGTATTGAGACTGGCTCTAATGCAACGAGGGGTACGTCAGCTTCCAAGAGATCAATTGTGTTAGAGGATTCTGTAGTCAGAGGTACAGACAGACGTTCCTGTGGCCAGCAGAGAAAAAAAAAAATGGTGTGTTGTTTCCCTGGTGCCAGGATCAAGGATGTCTCAGAGAGGGTGCAGAATGTTCTCACGGCGGAGAGGGCCCAGCAGGAGGTCATTGTCCACATTGGAACCAACGACATTATAAGGGAAAAGATTGAGATTCTGAAGGGAGATTACAGAAATTTAAAAAGGAGATCTCAAGGGTAGTAATATCTGGATTACTCCCAGTGGTACAAGCTAGTGAGGGCAGGAATAGGAGGATAGAGCAGATGAATGCATGGCTGAGGAGCTAGTGTATGGGAGAAGGATTGACATTTTTGTATCATTGTAATCTCTTCTTGGGTAGAAGTGACCTGTACAAGAAGGATGGATTGCACCTAAATTGGAAGGGGACTAATATACTGGCAGGGAAATTT
This sequence comes from Chiloscyllium plagiosum, assembly GCF_037043375.1. Classification (NCBI taxonomy): domain Eukaryota; kingdom Metazoa; phylum Chordata; class Chondrichthyes; order Orectolobiformes; family Hemiscylliidae; genus Chiloscyllium; species Chiloscyllium plagiosum. The sequence goes on along the minus strand of NW_028270153.1, from coordinate 31,013,567 downwards.
GCTAGAACTGTTTGGAAGGTTTTAAACTAGTAAGGTGGGGGGGTGGGACCCAAGGAGATAGTGAGGAAAGAGATCAATCTGAGACGGGTACAGCTGAGAACAGAAGTGAGTCAAACAGTCAGGGCAGGCAGGGACAAGGTAGGACTAATAAATTAAACTGCATTGAAAGGGAAGGCAGATGAACTCAGGGCATGGTTAGCAACATGGAACTGGGATATCATAGCAATTACGAAAACATGGCTCAGGGATGGACAGGATTGGCAGCTTAATGTTCCAGGATATAAATGCTACAGGAAGGATAGAAAGGAAGGCAAGAGAGGAGGGAAAGTGGCATTTTTGATAAAGGATAGCATTAGAGCTGTGCTGAGGGAGGATATTCCCAGAAATACATCCAGGGACGTTATTTGGGTGGAACTGAGAAATAAGGAAGGGATGATCGCCTTATTGGGATTGTATTATAGACCCTCCAATAGTCAGAGGGAAATTGAGAATCAAACTTGAAAGGAGATCTCAGCTATCTGTAAGAATAATAGGGTAGTCATGGTAGGGGATTTTAACTTTCCAAACATCGACTGAAACTGCCATAATGGGTGGGTTGCGCTTCGGCGGGTCGGCGTGGACTTGTTGGGCCGAAGGGCCTGTTTCCACGCTGTAATGTAATCTAATAATCTAATCAAATGTTAAAGATTTAGATGGAGAGGAATTTCTTCAGTGTGTACAAGACCATTTCCTGATTCAGTATGTGGATGTACCTATTAGAGAAGGTGTAAAACGTGACCTACTCTTGGGAAGTAAGGCAGGGCAGGTGACTGAGGTGAAAGTGGGGGAGCACTTTGGGGCCCGCGACCATAATTTTATTCGTTTTAAAATAGCGATGGAAAAGGCTAGACTAGATCTAAAAGTTGAAGTTCTAAATTGGAGAAAGGCCAATTTTGATGGTATTAGGTAAGAACTTTCGAAAGCTGATTGGAGGCAGATGTTCGCAGGTAAAGGGACGGCTGGAAAATGGGAAGCCTTCAGAATGAGATAACAAGAATCCAGAGAAAGTATATTCCTGTCAGGGACAAAGAGAAGGCTGGTAGGTATAGGAAATGCTGGATGACTAAAGAAATTGAAGGTTTGGTTAAGAAAAGGAAGGAAGCATATGTCAGGTATAGACAGGAGAGATCGAGTGAATCCTTAGAAGAGTATAAAGGAAGTAGGAGTATACTTAAGAGGGAAATCAGGAGGGTGAAACGAGGACATGAGATAGCTTTGGCAAATAGAGTTAAGGAGAATCCAAAGGGATTTTACAAATATATTAAGGACAAAAGGGTAACTAGGGAGAGAATAGGGCCCCTCAAAGATCAGCAAGGCGGCCTTTGTGTGGAGCCACAGAAAATGGGGGAGATACTAAATGAATATTTTGCATCAGTATTTACTGTGGAAAAGGACATGGAAGATATAGACTGTAGGAAAATAGATGGTGACGTCTTGCAAAATGTTCAGATTACAGAGGAGGAAGTGCTGGATGTCTTGAAATGGTTAAAGGTGGATAAAACCCCAGGACCTGATCGGGTGTACCCGAGAACTCTGTGGGAAGCTAGGGAAGTGATTGCTGGGCCTCTTGCTGAGACATTTGTATCATCGATAGTCACAGGTGAGGTACCGGAAGACTGGAGGTTGGCAAACGTGGTGTCACTGTTTAAGAAGGGCGGTAAAGACAAGCCAGGGAACTATAGACTGGTGAGCCTGACCTCAGTGTTGGGCAAGTTGGTGGAGGGAATCCTGAGGGACAGGATGTACATGTATTTGGAAAGGCAAGGACTGATTAGGGATAGTCAACATGGCTTGTGCGTGGGAAATCATGTCGCACAATCTTGATTGAGGTTTTTGAAGAAGTAACAAAGAAGATTGATGAGGGCAGAGCAGTCGATGTGATCTATATGGACTTCAGTAAGGCATTCGAAAAGTTTCCCCACGGGAGACTGATTAGCAAGGTTAGATCTCATGAAATACAGGGAAAACTAGCCGCTTGGATACAGAACTGGTTCAAAGGTAGAAGACAGAGGGTGGTGGTGGAGGGTTGTTTTTCAGACTGGAGGCCTGTGACCAGTGGAGTGCCACAAGGATCGGTGCTGGGCCCTCTACTTTTTGTCACTTACGTAAATGATTTGGATGCGAGCATAAGAGGTACAGTTAGTAAGTTTGCACATGACACCAAAATTGGAGGTGTAGTGGACAGCGAAGAGGGTTACCTCAAATTACAACAGGATCTGGACCAGATGGGCTAATGGGCTGAGAAGTGGCAGATGGAGTTTAATTCAGATAAATGCAAGGTGCTGCATTTTGGGAAAGCAAATCTTAGCAGGATTTATACATTTAATGGCAAGGTCTTAGGGAGTGTTGCTGAAAAAAGAGATCTTGGAGTGCAGGTTAATAGCTCCTTGAAAGTGGAGCCACAGATAGATAGGATAGTGAAGAAGGCATTTGGTATGCTTTCCTTTATTGGTCAGAGTATTGAGTACAGGAGTTGGGAGGTCATGTTGCAGCTGTACAGGATATTGGTTAGGCCACTGTTGGAATATTGTATGCAATTCTGGTCTCCTTCCTATCGGAAAGATGTTGTGAAACTTGAAAGGGTTCAGAAAAGGTTTGCAAGGATGTTGCCAGGGTTGGAGGATCTGAGCTACAGGGAGAGGTTGAACAAGCTGGGGCTGTTTTCCCTGGAGCGTTGGAGACTGAGGGGTGACCTTATAGAGGTTTATAAAATTATGAGGGGCATGGATAGGATAAATAGACAAAGTCTTTTCCCTGGGGTCAGGGAGTCCAGAACTAGAGGGCATAGGTTTAGGGTGAGAGGGGAAAGATATAAAAGAGACCTACGGGGTAACTTTTTAATGCAGAAGGTGGTACATGTATGGAATGAGCTGCCAGAGGATGTGGTGGAGGCTGGTACAATTGCAGCATTTAAAAGGCATTTGGATGGGTATATGAATAGGAAGGGTTTGGAGGGATATGGGCCAGGTGCTGGCAGGTGGGACTAGATTGGGTTGGGATATCTGGTCGGCATGGACGGTTTGGACCAAAGGGTCTGTTTCCGTGCTGTACATCTCTATGACTCTATGACTCTCTGCTTACCTTTCAACTGCTGCTCAATCTTTGGATCATCAAGCTAGGTTTTTGTTTTGGGTCTGGATACAGACACCAGGGTCAAAAACAGATGTCAAGTTTGCATTATGGAGCAGCATCCTGACATTGGATTGGCCAATTAGTAGCCAGAGGGTGGGTTTGGGCCCTGCAGGTTGGAAGGTCAATTAGAGCTCTTTCAGTAAAGAAAACAGAGAACATTGAACATAGAACAATACAGCGCAGAACAAGCCCTTTCACCCTTGATGTTGCGCTGACCTGTGAACTAATCTAAGCCCAAACCCCTAGATTATTCCACCATCATCCATGTACTTATCCAAGGATTGTTTAAATGTCCCTAATGTCACTGAGTTAACTACATTGGCAGTCGGGCATTCCACACCCATACCACTCTCTGAGTAAAGAACCTGCCTCTGACATCATTGTGGGCGGCACGGTGGCACGGTGGCACTGCTGCCTCACAGCGCCTGAGATCTGGGTTCAATTCCCGCCTCAGGCGACTGACTGTGTGGAGTTTGCACGTTCTCCCCGTGTCTGCGTGGGTTTCCTCCAGGTGCTCCGGTTTCCTCCCACAGTCCAAAGATGTGCAGGGTCAGGTGAATTGGCCGTGCTAAATTGTCCGTAGTGTAAGGTAAGGGGTAAATGTAGGGGTATGGGTGGGTTGCGCTTCGGCGGGTCGGTGTGGACTTGTTGGGCCAAAGGGCCTGTTTCCACACTGTATTCTAATCTAATCTAATCTAATCTAATCTGTTTTAAATTTATCACCCTCCAATTTGAAGCTATGCCCCCTCTTACAAGCGGATGTCATAATCTGAGGAAAAAGACTTTCACTGTCTACCCTATCTAATCATCTGATCATCTTGTACGTCTCTATCAAATCCCCTCTTAGCCTTCTTCTCTCCAGAGAGGACAGACCCAAGTGTCTCAGCCTTTCCTCATAAGACCTTCCCTCCAGACCAGGCAACATCCTGGTATATCTCCTCTGCACCTTTTCCAATGCTTCCACATCCTTCCTGTAATGGGATGACCAGAACAATACACAATATTCCAAGTGCAGCCGCACTAGGGTTTTGTATAGTTGGAGCATGATATTGCAGCTCCGGAACTCAATTCCTCTACCAATAAAACCTAGCACACCGTATGCCTTCTTAACAGCACTATCAACCTGGGTGGCAACTTTCAGGGATCTATGTACATGGACTCCAAGATCCCTCTGCACATCCATACTACCAAGTGTCTTTCCATTGACCCAGTACTCTGCCTTCCTGTTATTCTTCCAAAGTGAATCACCACACATTTAGCTGCATTGAACTCCATTTGCCACCTCTCAGCCCAATTCTGCAGTTCATCCATGTCCCCCTGCAACCTGCAACATTCTTCCAAACTGTCCACTACTCCACTGACTTCAGTGTCATCTGCAAACTTACTGACCCATCCACCTATGCCTGCGTCCAAGTCATTTATTTAAAAAAAGCAGTGTTCCCGAAACAGATTCTTGTGGCACACCACTAGTAACCGGATTTCAGGCTGAATATTTTCCATCAACCACCACTCGCTGCCTTCTTTCAGTTTCTAATCCAAATTGCTAAATCACCCTCAATCCCATGCCTCTGCATTTTCTCCATCAGCCTGCCATGTGGAACGTTATCAAAGGCTTTACTGAAGTCCATGTACACCACGTCAAATGCCCTACCCTCATCTACATGCTTGGTCACTTTCTCAAAACACTCAATGAGGTTTTTGAGACATGACCTGTCCTTGATGAAACCATGTTGACTATGTGCAATCAAATTGTTGCTTGCTGGATGATTATAAGTCCTATCTCTTATAATCCTTTCCAAAACTTTTCCTACAACAGACGTAAGGCTTACTGGTCTATAATTACCTGGGTCATCTCTACTGCCCTTCTTGAACAAGGGCACAACATTTGCAATCTTCCAGTCCTCTGGTACTAAACCTGTAGACAATGTTGACTCAAAGATCAAGGCCAAAGGCTCCAAAATCTCCTCCCTACCTTACCAGAGAATCCTCGGATATATTCCAATCAGCCCAGGGGACTTGTCTGCTTTCAATCCTTCTAGAATTGATAACAGCTCTTCCTTACTTACCTCGGTGATTCCTTTCTAGTCGAATATCCCATATCTCATTCTTCTCCTTTATAATATTCTCCTTTTCCTGAGTGAAAACAGATGGGAAATATTCATTTAGCACCTCTCTGATCTCTACAGGGTCCACACACAACTTTCCACTTCTGTCTTTGACTGGCCCTATTCCTACCCTTAGTCATGCTTCTATTTATTGCATATCTATAGAACAATTTAGGGTTCTCCTTTATTCCACCTGCTAAAGACTGCTCATGTCCTCTCCTTGCTTTTCTTAGCTCTCTCTTTGAATCCTTCCTAGCTACTCTGTAACTCTCCATCGTCTCATCTGAACTATCTTGTCTCAACTTCACGTAAGCCTCTTTCTTCTGCTTGACAAAAGATGCAATTTATTTAGTAAACCACGGTTCCCTTATGTTATCACTTCCTCCCTGCCTGACAGGGGCATACTTATCAAGAAAAGAGGCAGAAGCATGTCTGCTGTTGCAAGCAAAGGATTGCAAGAGCCTTCACAGTAGGCATTGTGGGTTAAGTGCTCTCTCAAAGTCAACCTGTAGTGGTAGGCTCCTTCCTTCTTTCTTGTGCACTGAACTACCCACGGTGCCTTGGATACGGTACGTGCTGCACTCCCCAGAGGAACAATGACTTTCACTAGTGTTCAGAACTGAACACTGGCTGGAGAATGGCATGTTCCTAGGGGATTCTGCACTTGCTGGTTAGTACATAACTATTTGGCTGTCACCCATTGCCTCTCTTTCAGCAGTCCATTAAGTTGCAGGGTGACCACTTCCAGGATTACTCACATAGCTCTCAGTCTCATGCTCTTCTAGCTGGTCACCCTTCCGGCATATGTGGTTGCTAAGGATACAAGAAATATGCTGGAGACCTCACTTGGAGTAGGATACACATTCCTGATATGCTATACCTGCCTCTATTTACCAGACGAATTAAACTTTAACAGAAATAAACAAATTCCAGCTATTCATCAGGTCTAGACGACATCTCAACTCCGTGGTCTGAACTTGTTAAAGAACAAAATTACTTTTTCTGTTTACTCACTCTCAGAGCAACACTCTGTGTAATTAGTGTGATATCAATATTGCACTCGCCTTTCAGAATCCCAGTAATCTTCTGAAATCCTGGGGACCTTTTTAAACTGGTGGGCTCATTCCTTAGTGCTTCATATTAATATAGTGGGATGGTATGGCATAATAGATACTGTTGTCTGATGATCAACATTCTGACTGTAATATATACAAACAATTTTGCCCTGGATGGAGATGAAGCCAGCCTCTGCTGCAACTCTCTGAGCTCTCTCCAGCTGATTTAGTAAACTCCAAGGAGAAAGTGATGGATTGTTTCACTCAAAAATAAGTGGCATTGATGAACCGCATAATATGACTGTATACTAAAAATTGTGAAATGATGGCTCCTCTGACAGATTGGAAATGTACGTCATGTAAAATAGTTTCTGCTGAGGGAAATACCTTGGCTTGCCAGGCAACAGATCCCATTGCAAATGATTGCTGATGTATTAAACAGCCTGTGACAAGTGAAGCTTCCTAAGGTACTGTTCCTCAGTCAGATCCAGGAATGTTACACTGGGACATGCTGTGAGCTAGTGTGGCCTTCTACATCAGTCAACACCCTGGTATGTTCCAAGTGGTGCTACATCCTGAGGTATCAGATGCTTCTCACATCCCTAAAGCTTTTGCTGCTCTTCCTCCAAGTTTGTCTCACTCAGTATTAGTAAATCAGTTCAGTTTAGATGATTGTGCATTTGCTGAGTCAGATGGATATGTGTTAAAGTGGCATTCCACTATTTAATATGGATAGCACCTTTGGAGTTTAAGGGATTGCTGAATTGTTGGAGATGTAGTTTTTCTGAGGATATAAAGCTAACACTATGGGTGGAATCTTCTCTAGTCTCTCTAATCCTTTCTTTCTGTGCTTGTTTTCAAGTCTGTGCATTGAAAGTAAATGAGATGGAGATGAGCAAACATTGATAACTGGAATGATCACATAATTATCCAATTGAATGAATAGTAACGTTATTCAAAATTGGATCCCTCCTTTCTTTCACCCTTGTTCCTTTCCAGCTTTTTAATTGCCTTAACATTTGCTGCAATTCTGCCATATCTTCAGAAGAAAGGAACCTACACTGGACAGAGTCAGCAGTATTCAGGGATAGGCTGTTAGCCACATAACCTGTTTCATGAGATTATTCAAAAAGGAGTAACTTAACCTGCTGAAGAATGGGATGGATGAGGCAAAATAATCATTGCTCACATCGAATCACCCCTTCTTCTAATTCTCTTACTTAACAGAATGTCCTGGAAATAAAACAAGTAGATTTTTTAAAAATCTAAATGGTCATGGTACTTATGAGGGAAAGTACAGCTGATAACATGGCAATGATTACACAGCAGTAATGCAAGATATTGGCAGGAGCTCATGTGAATAAATTACATAGCTTTCCCTACCTCCCCTAGCTTATTCAGAAATTCAGCAAATGGAACAGTTCTTAATAAATGCCCCAGTCACAGAATAATGACTATGTTGTTCCTTTTGATCTTCATATTTGTCAACTTTCCTTAAAATCATTAACTCTTGAAAATTACCGCAGGATTTGCCATTGTTAGTTTTACAACTTCTTCAATGCACCCTTTCTGTGTACATGTCAAAGTGACCAATAAGTCTCAACATAAATTAATTAACTTGATGCCACCATGGACAGCCATATCATTTTATACTCATTGCTCATCCAGTTGCACTTTAGTCAGATGTTTGCCATTTTAACTATAGGGAGAGACTGAATAGGCTTGGGCTGTTTTGCCCAGAGCGTCGGAACCGAGGGATGACCCTATTGAGGTTTATAAAATAATGAGGGGCACGGATAGGGTAAATAGACAAGGTCTTTTCCCTAGGTTGGGGGAGTCCAGAATAAGAGGGCATAGGTTTAAGGTGAGAGCGGAAAGGTTTAAAAGGGACCTAAGAGGCAATATTTTCATGTAAAGGGTAGTGCATGTATGGATTGAGGTGCCGGAGGAAGTGGTGGAGTCTGGTACAATTGCAACATTTAAATGGCATCCGGATGGTACATGAATAGGAAGGGTTTAGAGGGATATAGGCCAAGAGTTGACAAATGGGACTAGTTTAATTTAGGATACCTGGTTGGTATGGACAAGTTGGATTGGAGGGCCTATTTCCAGGTTGTACATTCAATAACTCTATGAAATAGCTATATGAATATCTGAAAAAATAAAGGCAGCTGGCAACATGCTCATCAATGTAATGGTCCCTCCAAATTGCCATTTCTCTCTAACCTCTTCAAAAATTATTGTTGCTCTCCTATCTCACATCTTTCTATTATCTCTGCCTAACCATCTCTCTGCACCCTCTCTCTCAAATCTCTCCAGAAGTTTCTATTACCCTTCCTCCTGATTAACTACTCTCTCAGTCCTTTTCACCTCTGCAACTATCCTCAATCCCAATTACTCACTCTCGCAACCCACTTCAATCACTACCATCTAATAGATCCCTTTTCCCCAGGGTTGGGGAGTCCAAAACTAGAGGGCATAGGTTTAAGGTGAGAGGGGAAAGCTATAAAAGGAATCTAAGGGGCAACCTTTTCACACCTTTTAACCAATATTAAAAAAATCAAGCCCACTCATTACATAAATAAATATTAACTAATAACTAAGCTAAAAAAGGAAAATCTTAACAATAATAATAATGATAATAACCATAACACAGCTCAGCAAAACAAAGCAATAGCCCTCAATCATCAAGCGCATAAGTTTACACATATTGATATGTTCATAGTTCCTCCCCTCTGGATCCAAGGTTCATTACATAGAATTGCTATGGCTATATAAAGGCTCTTATTAGTATGGCGGACCCAGGTAGTCCAAAATCTATACCCAGGTAGTACAAAAAAGGCCACCATGTCTTATAAATTCTTATAAAACTTAGAAATTCTCAGTTTTATGGTGCACCATACTCGTAAGAAACTAAGGGGGATGTGATTCATGACTAGCTTATGCCAGCCCGCGAGCCCCGGGGGATTTTCCTACACCCACCCAAATAAAAAGTGAGGATACTGAAAAGCCTTTTTTTATGTGCATCTAATGAAAGTGAATTAACAAAGCCAAAAAGAAGAGATACTGGGTCCATCTTCACCTCCATCCCCAAGGCCTTCTCTAGTTTGCCTACCACAGCGCTCTACCAAAGGTAATGAGTAAGCATGCCCATGCTTTCTTTACATTTAGGACATATTGGAGATGCTCCAATGTTAAATTTAGCGAGGCGTTCTGGGGCCAGATGACCCTGTGCAGAATCTTCAATTGTAAGGCATGGGTCTTGTTGCAAATTGAGATCCTTCTTGCATTTTCCCAGATCTACTCCCATACTTCAGAAGAGATGTCAATTCCAACTCCCTCTCCTATACCTTACAGAGCCATTCGGTTTCATCCAAGGGACCCTCTCCCAATAGATGATAAGCGTTGCTAACAGATAATGTACCCTCAGCACTGAAGACCCTCTTATCCATGTTGGACTTATAGGGATCTGTTAGAAGTATGGTCTCTTTTTGTATGAAGTTTCTAATTTGAAAGAAACGAAAGAGGTCCCTACTGGGCAATTCATATTTCCGAGCCAACTGGTCAAAGGGCATCAATATATCCCCTTCAAATAAATCACCCAGACAAGACACACCCCTAGCTGCCCATAGTTTAAACCCAGAGTCCATCATCCCTAGCTGAAAACCTAGCATACCAACTATGGGTGTCAAAAATGGTGTTTTGGCAATATTGCCCTCACCCTGACGTATCATCCTCCAAGCCTTGACAGTATTGATGACTATTGGGCTATGGCAATATTCCTTAATTGTTCTAATTTTGTCCAAGAACAACAGGCTAATAAGGGGGCATCTTGTCTGAGATGCTTCGATGTCCAACCAAAGTGAGTGAGCGTCCCCCTGGACCCAATCATTCACATAAGATAGCAATCAGCTTAATTGATAGTTTCTGATATCTGGGAGGCCCACTCCTTCCAGTCTGTAAGGTACAATTACAACATTTAAAAGGCATCTGAATAAGTATAAGAATAGGAAAGTTTAAGAGGGACATGGGTCAAATGCTGACAAATGGAATTAGATTAACTTAGGATAGCTGGTCAGCACGGACAATTTAGAACAAAGGGTCTGTTTCCACGCTGTTCATCTCTATGACAATAATTTTACAATGGTATACCCTCCTCACCTAGATGGCTAGGTGACTGGCTTGCAATGCAGAGTGATGCCAACAGAATGGGTTCAATTTTTGTGCCAGCTGAGGTCACCACAAAGACCACACCTTTTCAACCTCACCCCTTACCTGAGGCATGATGACCCTCAGGTTAGGCTCATTACCGTCCATCTCCCTCCCTAATGAGAAAGCAGCCTATAATCTGGGACTATGATAACTTTCTTTTCCCTCACTATTCCCACCTTTTGCAGCCCTTTTGCATCATTCCCATCATTCTCCATTCTGATTTTCCTCCCTCCCAGACACTGGGATTACCTGAGATGTATTGCTAGGATATAGCATCTGATCTTTACTTTTACTGGCGAGCTGCCTAGAGATATCCATTGAACATCTGGTGTTTGCTGGTTCAATAATAGTGTTCAATGTTAGCTTGCACATTTACATTCAGACTCAAGGATTGCTGTCACTTCCTACTGCTCTGCCTCCTCACATACATGTCTTTGGATGTAAACAACTTCTTATCCAAACCTGAATGCACTTAAGTTGGTAAAATTGGTGCAAATGACATGATCAATGAATTCCAACCATACTCTCAGAGAAGGACTTACTGGTTATTAGAATATCAGTCAGACACTAGAGAGTTTGCCTCCTTGTGACTATTCAGATTAACTTTCACAAAGATGATAAACCTCTGCAGACAGTTTAATTAATATTTATGATCTTTGCTGGAATTATATGCTGCTTATTTATTTATTGAGCAGAAATCTTGGTGTTGCAGTGGATAAGCCTGCGTACAGCAGATGTTTAATAAAACCTACTGGACATGATGGTAACACCAGGGAAATCCATTTGATTTCCATCTGTTGTTGAGACTTAGAAATGAAAAAGCCTCCATGAATTGAACACAGATGTTTCATGAAAAGAGTTTGACCATCGATGTATATCAAGAGCAAATATTGTGAGTCAGCAAATATTTTCATATCAATTCAGGATCCACGGGAGTGCCATATCCTCTCAAGGCTTTTATTTATGATTGAGATGATTTATGAATAAACAGATGTTTGTAATATGTGCTACTGTTTGTGACGCAGTAAACTACCGTGTCATAGTAATAGGATAATGGCTACATTGTAGTACTTTTCAAATAGCTCATTTATGCAGTTACAGTATAAAGAGCAAATTAGATTACAAAAACTGAGTGGATATTCAAGTGCTAACACTGCTGGTTGTCCATAAGAACATGATTTCTAAAAAAAAATTATTTATGGAATGTGGTTGTCAAGTAGGCTGCTTATTTTTAAAACTCTCAAGTAAACAACTCCAGATTTCTCATAAAGCTGTCCTGCCATCCTACAATAAGTATGGTGAATGTTTGTTGCACACATTCATTGGTAATAATATCCTTAACAAGGTAAGGAGTCCAAAGTGCACATTATTCCAAGTGTTGACTAACACAATTGAAAAAAATCTTCACCACTCTGTATTCAAATGCTCCTGGATAAGGCTAACTAGACAGGTAGAGGCAGGAAATATGTTCCCAAAGGTTGGTGAGTTGAGAACCAGGGGTCACAGTTTAAGGATCCAGGGTAAGCCATTTGGGACTGAGATGAGGAGACATTTCTTCACCAGGAGACTGGTAAGTATATGGAAATCTCTGTCACAGAAAACAGTTCAGACCAAGACATTGAAAATTTTCAAGAAGGAGTTAGATATATTCCTTAGGGCTAAAGGAATCTTAGGGTATGGAAAGAAAGCATATTATTAAGCATTTTGTTTTTATACTACAGTTAAAATACAGTGTTATGGACTAAGCCAGACCACTCAAAACATTCTTAAGCAGGCAGCCCAGAACATAACTTTGCAATTTGTTTCTGTAAGTGTACAGTGAAAATTGCTTGGATTAAGTTAGCTAGATTAACTACCAGATTTTAAAACAGACATAAATGTATTCACAAAATTACACAATAAAACACAAAGAACGGAATAAAGAAACCCTACAGAAGTCCGTCTATCCAAATTAGACTTAATTATGCTATTCCAAATATACACAACAGTCCCAATAAGCAAACCCCCTTAAAACACAGTAAATAAAAGGAACACATGCTGACAGGTTAAAGTTATAAGGGCAGAAAGAGAGAGAGAGAGTTTCCACTCAGCTCACTGTTGAACTCCTAACGAGTTCTGAACTTAACTGCTCGGTTAGAGAACTGACCACTCCCCTTTTGCTGTGAGGCAGCAGTGCTAACCACTGAGTCATGATGTCGCCCATTTGAAAGTACAAAGACTGAAATTGCTTTTGCTCTTTCTGACTGAGGTACTTGCCAGTAGCCTCTGAGCAAGTCCAACTTAGAAATGTCAGTTGCTTGTCTCACTTTTCGACACGGTCCACCAACAGGAAGGATATGATTTGGATATGCATCAGTCTTTGTAACGGTGTTGACTTTGCAATAGTCCACACATAACCATTGGGTACCATCTGGTTTTGGCACCATGACTATGGGTGAGCTCCATCACTCTAACCCACTTTGATTATGCCATCTTGGATCATGAGCTCTATCTCCTTCTGAACCTGTGCCAACTTTAGAGGTTAAACCAATAAGGATATTGCTTAATCGGAACAGTGTCTCCTATATCTACATCATGCACAATTAGGTAATGTTTCCCAGGTTATTTCCGTGTATCTCCCCATGTGATAATAATAACTCTTTCAGGTCATTTCGATTTTCTTGCGGAAGGTAACTCAATAATTTATCCCAATTTTTGACAACTTCCTCATTGTCTAATTTGATTTGAGGAATGTCCAATTCAGAATTCTCTGAACATGGTTCTTCCTTCTGTGCTGTAATCATTAACACCTTCTCCTCTTGCTTTCCTTCCCTATCAAAATACCTTTTGAGCACATTCACATGACACACTCTGTGAGATTTCTTCCTGTCTGAAGTCCTTATCAAGTAGTTCACCTCACTCAGTTTCATAAGGTCCACTAAACCTTGCTTTTAAAGGCTCATCTGTTACTGGAAGTAACACCAATACCTTATCCCCAATTGCCAAATTGCAAATTTGTGATTTCTTATCTGCTTCCTGTTTCATTGTATGCTGTGAAACTTTTAACTGCTGCCTAGCCAACCATCCAGTTCTATTTAATCGTTCTCTAAAATTTGAGATATAGTCCAAATAGATGATCTCTGAATTCTGACTTATTCATTTCTCCTTAATCAATTTTAATGGTCCTCTCACTTCATGACCAAAAATTAATTCAAATAGACAAAAGTTAGTCAATTCATTCAGTGCATCTCTGATCGCAAAAAGTACAAATAGAACTCCCTTATCCCAATCATCTGGATAATCCTGACCATATGCCCTTCACATGGTCTACAGTGTTTGATGACATCTCTCTAGTGCTCCCTGTGATTCTGAATGGTACACAGTAGATTTGAATTGCTTTATTCCCAAGTTATCCATAACCTCCTTGAATAGTTCGGATGTGAAGTTTGATCCTTGATCTGACTGGATCTCTATTGGCAGTCTGTATCTCGTAAATAATTTAAGGATATCTTCTACAACCTTTTTAGCTGTGATGTTGCGTAATGGGATTGCATCTGAAAATCTAGTCGACATATCCATTATTGGGAATAAATACTTATTCCCACTTTTTGTTTGAGGTAGGGGACCCATGCAATCAATCAAGACTCTTGTGAAAGGTTCCTCAAATGCTGGAATAGGTTTTAAAGGTGTAGGTTTTATTAGTGCCTATGGTTTTCCGATTAGCCGGCATGTATGACACATTAGGCAAAATTCAACAACACCCTTTTGTAATCCAAGCCAGTAAAAATGTCTTTGTGTTTTAGCCTGTGTTTTCCTCACTTATAAATGACCTCCAACTAGTAGCTCATGCACCACTCGCAGCACCTCCATCCTATACCCTACTGGCAAAGCAATTTGATGAATTTATGCCCATTTCTCATCTGCTTGAATGTGTGATTGTCTCCATTTCCTCATTAAGACATCATTTGTTAAGTAATAACACACAGGGATGCATTCACTCTCCTTCTCTGACCATACTTTTTGATACAGCTGTTTTAATTCCTCGTCTAAGCCAATCTACAGAAGGTATTGCCCAAGTACCACCAGAACATTACCTCCCTCACCTGGGGTCCAAACATTTTAGACCACTGTTACACCATTGTAGGATGCCTACCACTCTATCTCCCCCCCTCATTTTGGTAACTCTGACCACAATGCCGTGTTCCTTCTCCCGGCTTACAGGCAAAAGCTCGAGGAGGAGACCCCCTTGTGGATACAGGTCCAGTGCCGGTCGGAGGAGGCAGAGGATCAACTCCGGTGCTGTCTGGAATTGGCTGATTGGGCCGTGTTCAAACAGTCCACAGGTACCTTGGACAAGTACGCCACCACCATCACAGACTTTATCAGTAAGTGTGTGGAGGACTGCATTCCGAAGAAGTCAATCCAGCTGTTCCCCAACAGGAAATCCTGGATGAATTCAGGACATACAGAACCTGCTAAAAACCAGGCGTGAGGTCTTCAGATCAGGAGACTCACTCAAATATAAGGAATCCAAGTATGACCTTCTCAGAGCCATTAAGACAGCCAAGGACCAATACTGATCCAAACTAGAGATTCAGACAGACACCTGGTGACTATGGCAAGGACTAAATGATATCACAGGTTATAAAAGGAGACAGTGCAAGATAGCAGATGATGACAAATCCCTCCCAGATCATCTCAGTGCCTTCTATGCTCACTTTGAGCAGTATTTCGGTGGAGAGGTAACACCTAATCCAACAAGTGCTGAAAAACCTATCCCAACAGTCACTGCATCAGAGGTCAGATCGGTTTTCCTTTGCATGAATCCAAGGAAAGCGATGGGACCAGACTGAGTACCAGGCCGTACACTCAGAGCATGCGCAGATCAACTGGCAGAAGTCTTATTGGACATCTTCAACCTCTCCCTGCAACAAGCCACTGTCCCTGCCTGTTTCAAGAGGGCCAACACTATCTCTGTGCCTAAGAAGGCTCATGCAGCATGTCTCAATGACTACTGCCCAGTGGCCCTAACTTTGGTGGTCATGAAGTGCTTTGAAAGGCTGGTCATGGCATTAATCAACTCCAGCCTCCCCACTACTCTTGACCCACTCCAGTTTGCCTATCGGACCAATAGATCCACATCAGATGCCATATCACTTGCCCTTCACTTCTCCCTAGAACATCTTGACAGCAAGAGCAGCTATGTAAGAATCCTACTCATTGACTACAGTTCAGCCTTTAACACTATTATCCCCTCGAGACTGATTACTAAACTTAGTGATCGCAGACTAAGCCCTACTCTCTGCAACTGGATCCTCAGTTTCCTGACCCACTGGCTACAATCAGTGAAGATTGGGGACAATATTTCATCCTCACTAACACTCAACATTGGAGCCCCCCAAGGGTGCGTATCAGGCCCCTAGTGTACTTGCTGTATACCCATGACTGCATCGCCAAATACCAGACTAATGCCATTTACAAGTTCGCTAATGACACTACCATTGTTGGTTGAATCTCAGATGGCGACGAAACATAGGACATAGAACATAGAACAATACAGCGCAGAACAGGCCCTTGGGCCCTTGATGTTGAGCTGCCCTGTGAACTCATCTAAACTCACCCTCCTACACTATCCCATTATTATTCATGTGCTTATCCACATGGATACAGACTACAGACGGGTAGTAGGAGATCTGGAAAATGGTGCACTGAGCACAATCTAGCTCTCAATGCTGGCAAAACCAAGGAACTCATTATTGACTTTTGGCGGGATGTTACTCATGCCCCCTACACGTTAACAGCACAGAGGTGAAACAAGTGAAGAGTGTCAAGCTCCTGGGAGTGGTCATCCACAACAAGCTTTCTTGGACTCTTCAGATGGACGCACTGGTTACAAAGGCCCAACAAAGTCTCTTCATCCTCAGGCAGCTGAGGAAATTTGGCATGACGGCGAATACCCTTGTGAACTTTTATAGGTGCGCCATCGAGAGCATTCTGTCTGGATGTATCAGTACCTGATATGGCAACTGTACCATTCAAGATCAGAGGTGGTTACAGAGAGTGGTGAACTCGGCCCGGAAAATCACAAAGGTCAACCTCCCATCTATAGAATCCATCTACTCGGCCGGCTGTCAAGGAAAGGCTGCCAGTATTCTCAAAGATCCATCCCACCCTGGCAATGTTTTTCTACAACTTCTACCATCGGGGAGAAGGTACAGAAGCTTGAACACATGCACCAGCCGGTTTCGAAACAGTTTCTACCCTACTGCTGTTAGAATACTGAATGGACTCACAAACTCTTAACATTCACCTGTGTTTTTGTTTTTGCCACTGTTTAACTATTATTTACCTAGCTATGCTACTTAACTATGTGATCTGCCTGTATTGCTCGCAAGTCAAAGCTTTTCACTGTGCCTCGGTACACATGACAATAAATTTAATTCAATTTAATCTTTCTGCTGTAACTTGATCAGCTTAGCAGAATGAAAGATACTTGCATGTTTATCTATTTGCTCCTGCTCTGTTCCACTCATCTGATCAAAAAAGGTTTTGCATGAAGCTATGTCAGCTTCCGTACCTGTGCATTTTGATCTCTCCTGCTTCAACATTGTGCCTCTGTGATCTTGTGACCACACAATCAGGGAAAATTCCTGGATAAACATCCTTCTTGTCTTCAGTTGCCTGTGTCTCCACTTGCTTTTCAACTAGAGTAGGCAGCACGCCTACTGATGAATCAGTTACATCATTTGCAAGGACAAATTGTATTCCTAGAGCTGAGAGTTTGTCCAGGACCCCTACCACAAATTTCCCACTCTTCTCTGGACTCTCTAACCTCACTTTACATAATTGAGCACTTTTTGTCTCACCATGTACCTTCTCTGGCCATAGCCCCTCAGGAGGACATATCTCCTCATCCTTCAGCATTACAGACTCAGAGGAACCTGTGTCCTTTAATATTGCTACTTCCTTCCCTACTGCTCTTGGCCTATATGAATAAACTTAACCCTTGTCTGTGTATTTTTTAAGCAGATCTGGCACTTCCCCTTAATCAACTTCTGATCATCTTTCTGGATTAGTGGTGCGGAAGAGCACAGCAGTTCAGGCAGCATCCAAGGAGCTTCTAAATCGACATTTCGGGCAAAAGCCCTTCATCAGAAAAGCCCTTCATCGGACTTTTGCCCGAAACGTCGATTTCGAAGCTCCTTGGATGCTGCCTGAACTGCTGTGCTCTTCCCGCACCACTAATCCGGAATCTGGTTTCCAGCATCTGCAGTCATTGTTTTTACCTCTTCTGATCATCTTGTACACTCTGAGGCAGTTGTCTAACTTCCCTTATGCATTTTGTTACTCGTCCAACAAAACTTCCAGGCTTGTCTGGTTTTTCTATATCTGGCTTTCTCCCAGCCCACCAACACTGTGATTTCATGTGTCTCACTTTATTACAATGAAAACACTGGAGCTTTTCAACTTCTCTGTCCCCCTCAAGGGTTTCTTTTTTTATCCTGTGGTAAGTTATCCTTATGGTCTTCACTGAGATCTACATTTCCCTTCCCAGTGAGAATTTCTCTTTGCCCCAATTTCTATCCCTCATGAACTGAAATTGATTCTGGAAGCCAAACCATGTTTTATGGACCAGCTCAAAATCATCAGCCACTTGACTTTAACTCTCTGCTCTTCCATATGAGTTTGCACTACTTCAGGCAGTGAATTTTTGAATTGCTCCAAAATAATTACCTCTCTAAGGGCATCATAGGTTTGCTTGATTTTTAAAGCTCTTATCCATCTATCAAAATTATTCTGTTTGATCCCTTCAAACTCAATATCGGTTTGAACAGGGTCCCTCCTTAGATTCCTGAAATGTTGTCTATAGGCTTCTGGTATAAGCTCATATGCACTTAAAATGGCTTTTTTCACCTCCTTGTACTCCCCAGATACCTCCTCTGATAGTGACGCAAATATCTCCCTCGCCCTACCTACAAGTTTCGTTTCAATCAACAAAACCCACATTGTCACTACCCAGTGCTGCTCACTCACAGCATAGCAACATTAAAAAAAACACAGAAGCTGGCCTGCAAAACACAGAAATCAAGCCTGCCAATATATACAGAAACTACTCAGAATGCTCCAATCTTGACCAAACAGCCTAACATAAAAAAATCAGACATGGCCAAGCCCCTTCCTAGACACTCCCTAAAATAGCTTTTCACAATCAGGTCCCAGCCTGATGAGCACTGCAGTTTCAACACCCTAAGGGCAGGCTCATTCCCCATTGAAACCAATACCGCAAAAAAAAAGGCAGACCGAGAGGCCCCGGAAGAATTCGCTCGCAGGAGGAACCCAATGCTCAGACCTGGATGCCAGGAGAATAATTGCCAGGAGATAAGGATGGGACTTACAACAAAGAATCTTCCAGAAGACATTCCCATTCACTCACAGAGATGGCTGGAATCTCCTGTGTCAATTACAAATGAATTGCTACTACCAGATACTTGATTAATTACCATTCTGTTTAGGGAGAAAGTGAGGTCTGCAGATGCTGGAGATCAGAGCTGGAAATGTGTTGCTGGAAAAGCGCAGCAGGTCAGGCAGCATCCAGGGAACAGGAGAATCGACGTTTCGGCCATTCCTGAAGAAGGGCTTATGCCCGAAACGTCGATTCTCCTGTTCCCTGGATGCTGCCTGACCTGCTGCGCTTTTCCAGCAACACATTTCCAGCTACCATTCTGTTTATTCTTGTTTTAATCCCTTTACGATTTTCACCATTGTACTGTAACTGCATTACAAGTATCACCTTTGTGTTGTACCCACATAAAGATATATGCCTACACTTCTGTTCGGGGAAGAGCAGTTGGCCATCTGTGCAGAGAATCAGTTCTGTGTTAGCCTGGTTAATTTCTCTTCCATTATATCACTTTGTATAATTATCAATTTCACTACGATTTCTGTGGTCTCTGATCCATTGGGCTCAATTCTTCAATAGTATCCTCGAGAAAAGGAACAGCTTTTAGAAAAAAAAGGGACCAGCTTTGTGACAACAGACAAAATAAAAATTAAAGAATTGGCTTAACTCTAACTATCAAAATGCTGAATAAAGTTTTATATATGTGTGTGTGTGGTGTGTGTATGTGTGAATTACTACTAATTAACAGTTCCAATATAGTAAGATCCCATAAACACACCCTTGGCAAAGGCAAAGTCAGTAAGATAGATTGTCTCACATGCAATTCTAGCAGCAGGAAGGGAAGCCCAGCTTTTAGCTGTAACCGAGACGGAGGAATAAGAGCATTTCCATCCAGCTTCAAGACCCAGCACCTGCTGAAAGCTAAAAGTAAAAATCCTAATTCTGTGGGAGCTTGACCCACAGGCACCCATTCAGGCTGCTGCTAATGTTTCAATTTTTTTTTAAAACCCCAAGGACTCAGAAGCTATTTACTCTATTGGCTTTGAGTAAACGTCTCATCACCTGTCTCAACCTTTCTTCATAAAACAAAACAGGACAAAATATACCTCTTAAAAAGCCATAGTATTGTCATACAACACATCTATACTTCTCGATTTTCTCTCTTTCTTCCTTCTTATATAGTGTGATGGCATTTGCTGAATTTTCATATGCAGGAACCATTCCAGAATCCATAGAATATTAGAAGATGATCAATGCATCCATTATCTCTTTAGGTATCTTTTTCTAGCTGTTGTACTGTAAACTGCAATATTTACTAACTTTTAACAGGTTGAAAGAATTAGGATTAACTCTTTCTATAATAAACTGTTTCTGGAGGTGAAAAGGATAAGGAGAACCTGTTATAAAGAACTTAAAAGTAATGTGCCAATTAACATCCCTTGGAAGAGGGAGTTGAAGGAACATAAATACTTCCTAGGAGAGAGGAGGTAACAACTGCTTCATAACTTGTTGCTTTGTGACAAATGGACAGTGAAGGTTGTCTGAATAAGGAATATCCTGAGATGAAGGAGTTAATAACTAGACAAACTGCATTTAAAACAGACAGCTAACACTGTATATTACAAGGAACAGAGAAGCTAATCCTGATAGGAAGGCAAACTACAGACTTGATAACTCTAGAAGTGTAATCCAGAAGTTGTGGAAGAATAGAGCTAAAGAATCTTCAATCATGTCACATCAGAAACTTCACAAGACAGGAAATACTATAAGAAGTCAACTTCAGGACTCTCCAGCAACAGCACTTTAGAGAGCCATAGTGCAGAAGGATCAAACCTTGGACATCCAGAAATGGATACCGTTGGTTAAAATTGCAGCTAAATTCCACCAATAATCAAATAATAACTAAGTTGAGTTATGAGGCTTAAGTTGCTTTCTTGAGGGGTCCTAATTTGATTTCTACAGGCAATAAAGTTTAAATAATTGTTTAAGTGTTATATTGTCTGACATTTCTTAATAAGTAGCTGAATTAAAGACAGCTTGTGGTAAGTTACCTGCAATACAACATTCTGAGGTGTAAAATATCAGGTCCCAGGGATTTCTCAACCTTCAATCCAGAAACATTGTCAATATAATCTTATTCCTAATATAACTTTTTTAAAGATCTTTATTCCTTCCAGCTCCTTGGATCTCAAATTCTAGGTGATCTCCTATATCTTCCTCAGCAAAACACACATCAGATAATTATTTAGCCTCTCTGCCTTTTCTCTATTCCCCATTATAAATTCTGCTAACTTTATCTTTACCAAAGTTACCATAAGCTGTCTTTAATTCAGCTCCTTTTTAATAAATCTCAAACAAAGACTGACATAATTACTTCAGCTTTATTGCATGTAGCAACCAAAACAGGACAGCTTAACAAAGCAAATTAAGACTCACAACTCAACTTAGCTATTGTCCGATTAATAGGGGAATTTAGCTGTGATTTCAACCAACAGTGTCTGTTTCTGGATGACCAAGGTTTTATCCTTCTGCACTACAGTTCTCGAGAGTTCTGCTGCTGAAGAGTCCTGAAGTTTAGTTCTGATAGGATTTTCTGTCTTGTGAAGTTTTTGATGTGACATAATTGACAGTTCTTTAGATCTGTTCATCCACAAATTCTCGAGTTATCAAATCTGTACCTTGCCTTTTTATCAGGATTATGTCACATTCAGTGTTAATTTTTCATATGCCCGTAGAAGGGAATTTTTTTTTTTACATTTTTTGGTACTTTACATTTATATTGTATTCCCCCTATCTTTATCAGTACTTTGGTCTTCCTTTCCTGCATTCTGAAATTCTCCCAAACACTAATTTTGCCTCTATTTCTGGTAACTTTATATGTCATTTTTTTTCACTTCATATAATCCTTAACTTTCTTTGTTAGCCACAGTTGATTTTAGAGGTTTCATGCCTTGAAGGAATGTCTCGTTGCCGTAAACTATGTAAGAAACATTTAAAATCTATCCATTGCCTATGTACCATTCCACATTTTAAAGTCATCAGACGAGGATGACTCTCTTCCACTCTCAGGGTGAGTCTGTGGGTGGCTGTACTGACGGATGTGGCTCTGTTAAGCTTGGGGCATTTGATGGTCGGAGGAAGGGTTGGGTGTGGCATTGGTGTGGTAATGTGCTCCTCTCGCTGTTTTTGCCTGGCTTATGCTTTTCCCCGATGGCAACTCTCGAGATGCTTGACGCCTTCCTGAATGCGTCCATGGTGTGGTGCTGGAAAAACACAGTAGGTCAGGAGGCATCTGAGGAGCAGCAGAGTCGAAGCAGCAGCAAAGGACTTTTGCCCAAAACGTCAACTCATCCGCTCCTCGGATGCTGCCTCACCTGCTGTGCTTTTCCAGCAGCACACTCTCAACTCTCATCTCCAGTACCTGCAGTCCTCACTTTTGCCTTCCTGAATGCACCCCCTCCACTTTGGACAACCTCAGGCCAATGATTTCCAGGTGTCTGTGGGAATGCTGCACTTCACCAGTGAGGCCTTGAGAATAGTATCAACATTTTATCAAAGATTTTTAATGTTCAGCATGTACATGCCCCACTGGCACCAGAATCAATCCAAATGTTTCAGAAATCTGTGTTCTCCCACCTAGACCAATTCTGCAGCTATGTGTTCAATCCTCCTGCTCCTATGCTCAGTAACAGATGGCACTAGCAGTAATTTGGAAATTACACTTCTTGAGGTCCTGCTCTTTAATTCCTTTCCAAATCAAATGTTCTGCAGCCACTCTATCACATCCTCGATCTTGGCATCAGAGAGATAACACCAACCTGGAGTCACAATTACCGCCATGGAGATGTATGCCTATTCAATGACTGTGGAAACCCTTATTACTATTGTTTCTCTACACTCATTCCTTCCTTCCTGTACGGATGTGTCACCCACGTTGCCACAGACCTGACCTCATTGTGCTCCTCTGAGGCAACAGATTAGCATGCAAGATAGACTTCTGCATTTCTCATCATTTCTGCTAGATTACTTGGCAGTCACCCTTCCTTCAGTACTCCTGAAATGTTATATGGCCACCACGTCAAGCATTCTGTCCATGAAGTCACTGCACCTCACAGAATTTTTAAAATAGAATTATAGAATCCCTACACTGTGGAAACAGGCTCTTCAGCTCTAGAAGTCCACACTGATCCTCTGGAGACCCATTCCCCTACCCTATATTATCCCTGATTTCTGCATCGCACCTAACCTACATCATCCCTGAAGACGATGGGTAGTTTAGCATGGCCAAACTTGCATATCTTTGGACTGTGGTAGGAAACCACAGTACCCAGAGGAAACTCACACAGACACGGGGAGAATGTGCAAACTCAACACAAACAGTCACCCAAGGCTGGAATCGAACCTGGGTCTCTGGTGCCGTGCGACAGCAGTGCAAACCACTGAGCCACCGTGCCATCCACAGCTGAAGCACAATAATTTCTCCAGCTGCTGCTAGCAGTCTGAATTCCAGAGCTGAAACTTATATAGCCAGTGACACTTCCAGTAGGTGTGCTTGTCTAGGACATAGGGGCAGCGCAGTATCTTGGTGCTTAGCATTGCTGCCTCACAGTGCCAGGGACCCAGGTTCAATTCCAGCCTCGGGCGACTGTCTGTGTGGAGTTTGCACATTCTCCCTGTGTCTGCGAGTGTTTCTTCTGGGTGCTCCAGTTTCCTCCCACAATCCAACGATGTGCAGGTTTGGTGAAATGGCTATGATAAATTGTCCATAGTGTTCCGAGATGTATAGGTTAGGTACATTAGTCAGGGATAAATGTAGAATAATAGGGTAAGAGAATGGGTCTGGGTGGGTTACACTTTGGAGAGCTGTTGTGGACCTGTTGGGCCAAAGCGCCTGTTTCCACACTGTAGTGAGTCTATCTGATGCATTCGTGAATTTCCATACACCATAGGGTGTACATTCCACGCAGCTGAGCAAACTTACCAAACTGTAACTTTAACAACTAATGATTACAATTAGAACAAGTAGAATAATTTACCAGTTACTCACTAAAGAACTTCTACCCCGTGCCAAAGTAAGAGGTAATTACTGAAGGCTGAAAAAGGAAGAAAGAGAGGAGTGTATCCATCTATCTTCACCTCACTGAACTCCCTTGCTCATGAAATTCTGCATTCACACACTGTGCAGAAAAATCATTGCTCAAGCCAAATTAGTTAGCAATGCCTCTTTCAGGCTCTGTCAAAAACAATTCAATTCTAAAATTAGAATTTACCAACCATCTCGTTATCTAGCTGAAGCTGCTCTCAGGAATCGTGCACATACCCTGTTTAAAGGCTGGAAGAAAACTTGACATCCAAGTTAAAATAAGTTTTAAATGAATTGCTAACTTAAAGAGAAGTGACACTTCTGATAGAAGTTTAAAAATTTTCCAATCAGCAGCTCAGTGTAGACCAAAACAGCACTGAGACAGGCTCGTTGTGTACAAAATTAACCAAATTCAAATTTCTAAAAACGATTGTAATATCATGTCTTGTTGATGGTGGACAGGCTTTTGGGAGTCATGAGGTGAATCATTTTCCACAAAATTCTGACTTTCTGACCTTCCCTTGAAGTTGTAGTTTTTATCCAGCTGGTGCAGTTCAGCTTCTGGTTAAGGGTACTTTCCAGAATGGTGATAGTGAGGGTTGGTAATACCATTGAATGTCAAAGGCAAATGGTTAAATGCTGGAGATGGCCATTGTCTTACATGGCACAGGTATTATCTGTTAGACCTGTGTGTTGCCATAGAAAACACAAGCTTCTTCTTTCGACTTTGCAGCAGTTTGATACACCTCGGTGGCTTGCTAAGCTATTCCAAGGACATTCAGGGGTCAACCATATTGCTGCCTGATTTTCTTCCCAAAATGGTATTACTGAAACAAACAGTTTTCTATGACCTGTGTTGCCTGGTCACTGTTGTACTAACTTTTATTGAATTTAAATTTGAAGTTAAGCTCCAACAGCTGCCTGAGTCTGGGGTCTCTGGGTAACGTTTTGGAGGACTTATACACTCAATGCTAAGGTCCTAGGGATGCTGCTGAACAAAAAGGCCTTTGAGTGCAGGTTCATAGTTCCTTGAAAGTAAAGTTGCAGTTGGATAGGATAGTGAAGAAGGCATTTGGTATGCTTTCCTTTATTGGTCAGAGCACTGAGTATAGGATTGGGAGGTCATGTTGTGGCTGTACAGGACATTGGTTAGGCCACTGTTGGAATATTGTGTGCTGTTCTGGTCTCCTTTCTATTGGAAGGACGTTGTGAAACTTGAAAGGATTCAGAAAAGATTTACAAGGATGTTGCCAGGTTTGGAGGATTTGAGCTATAGGTAGAGGCTGAGTAGGCTGGGGCTGTTTTCCCTGGAGTGTCGGAGACTAAGGGGTGACCTCATAGAGGTTTATATAATCATCATGGGCATGGATAGGTTAAATAGACAATGTCTTTCCCTGAGGTCGGGAGTCCAGAACTAGAGGGCATAGACTTAGGTTGAGAGGGGCAAGATATAAAAGGGACCAAAGGGGCAACTTTTTCATGCAGAGAGTGGTGTGTGTATGGAATGAGCTGCCAGAGGAAGCGGTTGAGGCTGATACAATTACAACATTTAAAAGGCATCTGGAAGGGTATATGAATAGGAAGGGTTTAGAGGGATAAGGGCTGAGTGCTGGCAAATGGGACTAGATTAGGTTAGAACATCTGGTTGGCATAGACGAGTTGGACTGAAGATCATGTTTCCATGCTGTACAGCTCTATGACTGTATGACTTTATAACTAATCCAGTGATACTACCACAATAACTGCACTTTCAGTTCCAACCTCTGAAGTTCAAAAACGCTCTCTTTCTCCCTATCTTCTGTTTTTAATCATAATTCAAACCATTTCATTTCCTTTTCACTTTCTGCTTGCTCTGCCAGGGCTATTCTTTCTTTTGTCTGTTTTCCTTCTCATTCCCTCTAATTCAAACTGCTTCATCTGCAATTGAAGTTTAGTCATTTTCAAAGATTCCCAATGCATTTCTGGCAATCTTAAATGTTGAGCTATTACTGCAATTACCCCTACTTTTCACACAGAAACAGACAAAGGCAACCCAAACTCCAGCTTGTCTGCCAATTTAAAAAGCTTTGGCTTCTCACTTACTGTAAAATCCTGAAGTGACTTATTCCATCCCTAGGAAACTCTTAGTGATTGAAGGAGCCAGTATTACACAAGGCACACTCTGTTTAAACCAACCAAATGCAGATAGGAGAACACCAACAGTCATTGTCTTTGAGTCCAATAACTTTAAATCCGACTTTTGAGTTTGGTCCTGGACAATCCCCCAGTTTGTTAGGGACCAGGCCAAACCCCTTCAAACTATATTAAGGAGATAGCGTAGAGCCGAACTTTTTCTTATTTTTAAAGACAAGTGTAAGATATTGTGTTCCTGATGCAACAAACTATCAGCTTGAAGCAAAACACACTTTATTTTTACACAATAGTTAAAATTTAAATAAAAGAAAGAAGAATTGGAATAAATTAACTTAATTGGAAAACTTAGCAGAATAATAGATTATTTAACTTCTAAGCAGCAATTGTTCCAAGATAGTACCATCCTATAAACACATCTTTTGTGTAATGATTGTACGTAGTCAGCCAGATAGACCGCATAGAATATGCGTCCCCTGTTTGGGGCTGTTAGTTTGGTTCAATCACGGAGCCCTGGCTGATAGATAAAAACATAAGAAGGACAGCACAGTGGCTCAGTGGTTAGCACTGCTGCCTCACAGCGCCAGGGACCCAGGTTTGATTTCGGCCTCGAGCATCTGTCTATGTGGAGTTTGCAGATTCTCACGGTGTCTGCGTGAGTTTCCTCTGGGTGTTCCAGTTTCCTCCCACAATCTAAAAATGTGCAGGTTCGATGAATTGGCCATGCTAAATTGCCCATAGTGTTCAGGGATGTGTCGGTTAAGTGCATTAGTCAGGGGTAAACGTAGAGTAAAAGGGTAAGGGAATGGGTCTGGGTGTGGACTTGCTGGGCTGAAGGGCCTGTTTCCACAGTGTAGGGATTCTATTCTATTTATCTAACACTCTGCAAGAGACAGAGTAGTGTCAAAGACTCTCCACATGTAAATAAAGGGCAACCTGGTAACAGGATACCAGCCTCTGCGGAGTTATTTCACTTGACAAAAGCAATTCTGGAAAGTAGGTTACAATTTTAGCAATAGGAAGAGAACCCAAGTTTTTAGCTGTAACAGAGAGAGAAATCACAGCTTCTATACCCAGCTTCTACTCTCCAGCAACTACTGAAAGCTAAAACTAAAGTCCTGGTTCTATAGGAGCTTGATCCCACCCCTTCGAGCTGCTTCTATTGTTCCAACTTCAAACAAAACCAAAGCTTACTGGGCTCAGGGCAGACAGTTGGCTCGAAGTGTACAACATTTGCTTTCAACTGAAACATGACAGAATAAATCCTTCTTAAAGGCACATCTCGTGTGACTTAACTGTGACTGCTCTTTCCTGTAGGTTTGAAGTAGAAACAAACAGTGAGAGAATACTGCAGCACAAGCATGGGCTTGCAACCCATCAAGGCTATTTGTTGTTTCTCCACATGTGCTTTCTTGTCTAATGTGATTCTCATTTATGTTAAAATACGTTGTTGAAAATATTGCTTGTCCCACCTGATTCTTGTTCAAACATTTCATTTCCTGTTGTCAGAATTTTGGTCACTCTTTTAAGTAAACATCTACAAATGCTAATCGGTGTGGCAACGTCTACCAATGCAAATTGCCATGCAAACCTGTCCTACCTCAGTTGCAAGTTCTTAACCACTAGGTGGCTCTTGGAATCGATAAAACCCATCAGTTAAATCATCTGCTCACCACAGCAATTTATTAGTGTTACTTAATACTATTTTTTAAAGCAACTACCTGTTTCACTAGTTTAAACAAAATGGACTCAGTTGCAACCATCGTTTCTGGCTGAGAAGTTCTCTAATTCCATTTTCACTCAAAATTCCTCAAGTTATGTTCATGTTGAATGTACTGGGACCATGCTTGACAGTGTCCTTCAGTACTGACCATCACTAGAGACAAGTAAGTACAAGTTTCACTTCAGTCACATTACATTCATCGCCAATACTCTCACGAACCTCTGCCAAATTACATTTGCATTCATGAAGAAAAGGACCAATTAAGAAAATGAAGACTACTTGCCCAATCCGGACCCCATTGATGAACACCTTTGTTGAGGTGACTAGGTCTCCGCATAATTGGTATACTCGCTGCCACAGAAATTCTGATCTCTGAATTTGTCATAAAGCAAAAATAGCCAGTTAAGCCATAACACCACAAAACATAGGAGCAGATGTAGGCCACTCAGTCCATCGGGTCTGCGCTGTCATTCTACTTTCCTGCCTTATACTCATAATTTTTGATGTCCCTTTTATGGTTAGAAATCTGTCTCTCTCAATCTTGAACATACCTCATGACACAGCCTTCACACCCCTCTGTGGTAAAGAATTCCACTTGCTGACTTTCCTCCTCATTTCTGACTTAAATGGGCAAACCTTTATTTTGAGATTATGCTTTCCGGTCATTCTCTCCACATCTCCCCCATTCAGCCCCTTTCGAAAATTGTGTATTTCAATAAGGTCTCCCTTCATTCTCCTAAACTTCAATGAGTACAAGCCCAATTTCTCAATGTTTCCCCCATAAGACAATCCCTAATACCTAGTGAACCATTTTTGTACTCCCTCCAGTGTTAGTATATTCTTCCTTGAAGAATGGGACCTAAAACATATTACAGTTGTGGTTGACTAGTATTTTATATATCTTTAGCAAAATCGATCTACTTTATATTTCATTCTGTTAAAAATGAAGATGAACATTTCATTTGCCTTCCATCTTGGATGAACTTGGATGCTAGCACTAAAACCCCAAAATCCCTCTATGCTGCAGCTTTTTGAAGCCTTTCCCTATTTAAATAATATTCGGCACTTCTTTCTGCCAAAGTACATAACTACACTCATTTTCACTGGAGCATAGGAGTTTGAGAGGTGACCTTTTAGAGGTTTATAAAATCATGAAGGGTATAGATAAGATGAGTGGTAAGTTCGTTTCCCTAGAGTGGGAGACTTTTTAAGTTGAGGGGAGAAAAATTTAGATTTAGATTTAGATTAGATTACAGTGTGGAAACAGGCCCTTCGGCCCAACAAGTCCACACCGACCCGCCGAAGCGAAACCCACCCCTACCCCTACATTTACCCCTTACCTAACACTACAGGCAATTTAGCATGGCCAATTCACCTGACGCTGCACATCTTTTGGATGGTTGGAACAAACCGGAGCACCCGGAGGAAACCCACGCAGACACGGGGAGAACGTGCAAACTCCACACTGTCAGTCGCCTGAGGCGGGAATTGAACCCGGGTCTCTGGCGCTGTGAGGCAGCAGTGCTAACCACTGTGCCACCGTGCCGCCCAAAAAGACAAGTGGCAATTTAAAAAAGACAAGTGGCAATTTTTTTTCCAGAGTGGTTCGTGTACAGAATGAACTTTCAGAGGAAGTGAAGGATGCAAGTACAGTTACAACGTTTAAAATACATTTAGGTAAATCCAAGAATAAGAAATCTATGAAAGGATATTGGCCAAGTGCAGGTAGGTAGGACCAGTTTAGTTTCGGATTATTGTTAGCATAGACTGGTTGGACCGAAGGGTCTCTTTCCATGCTCCGTGACTCTATGACTCACATTTTCACACATTATATTCCATCTGCCAAGTTTTTAGCCAGTCAATTAACCAGTCTATGTTCCTCCATAGATTCCTTGTGTCATCCTCACTACTTGCCTTTCCACCTATTTTAGTATCATCTGTAAATATGGCAATAGTATGTTCAGTGCTGTTATCCAAGTCATTAATACATATTGTAGATAATTGTGGCCCCAGCATGAGTCCGTGTAGTACTCCACGAGATACAGATTGTCGTTCTGAAAATGTACCCTTTACCTCAACTCACTGTCTTATATTAATTAGCCAATCCTCTATCCATGCTAATGCACTACCCCAACACCATGAATTGTTGTCTTACTACATAGCTTTATGCATGTCAGATCAATCTCACTGATGGCATTGGCGATGTGACAGGTGGAAATAGTCTTTCTCCCCACCCGGGAGTTAGTATGTATATAGTTTTTCCACCAATTATCTGCCAGACCTATAGTGAGAGACCAACACAAGTCTTAAGGAATTTCGCTGTCTTTGTGGAAGACAATTTATCTTTGTCAGTTTTATATTATAGGATATTGTAATGATAAAAAAAATGAACTACAATAACAGTACAGGTTCCAGTCTGGTTATAGAGATTAGTGAGCACAAATTTCAATGAGTGAGAATGGATGCATGAAATGGAATAGATTTCATGTTAAAGCAACATGCATTATCATATGTTTTGTACTGCAGCTTTCCCCAGGAATGCTTCTAGACATTTAGGTTTCAAAGCAGCTGGGAGTACATTTTCTCACCAACACTGTTCCCTAAGCTGCACGTGCTTATACCAAATTCTACTGTGCACTGTTTTAACCACAGACTTTATGTCATTTCAAACAAGTGAAGACAGACATTTAGTAGACGGGCGTTAGGCATTCCTATGGAAATTAAGCTGATTAGAAATTATGCTCCAGCTTCCTGTTAGCACAGAGTAGTACATTGCTCACTGAGCATAGATTTTTTTCAGTCAGAACTTCTTGATTTTAAAGTGTTACAATATAAGCCAATTGATTTTTGGGATGTTTCTTATTTATTGAATTGTTAGCATGTTACTTTAGTTACTTTTTTATTAATTAAGAAAATTTCCTTGGAATAGGCAGCACTATGAAATTAGGATGGGAGTTCTTAAAATTATACCAATATTTGTTAGATTCCCGAGAAGCTTATTGTTAATATTAATTTAACATCAATATTTAGATGTTTTCCCAGAGTAGATTCATGTTTGCAGAGAGTAACTGGAAACATACCTTTGTTTGCTAAGGATTCCATGGGTATGCTAATATTTGAGTGGATTCTCAGTGTCGGATTACATAGGATTCCTGTGAGCATGTCAGCATTTACAAAGGATAACTGAGAGTGTGTCCTTTTTCACAGGAAATCCTGAGATTGTATAAATATAAATGGAAACTCTATCAGATAGAAAGCTTCATAAGCTAATATTATTAACTCCACCTTGACAAATAAAACAATTAAAACTACGTAGGTAGGAAGAGTACTAAGAATGAAACATTTGCATGCACATACATCCTACTACTAATGCATAATTAGCAATAAAATGAAATGACTTTAAGTTGTATCATGCATTTTAAAGCTGCAG
Organism: Chiloscyllium plagiosum; assembly: GCF_037043375.1. Taxonomy (NCBI): domain Eukaryota; kingdom Metazoa; phylum Chordata; class Chondrichthyes; order Orectolobiformes; family Hemiscylliidae; genus Chiloscyllium; species Chiloscyllium plagiosum. The sequence goes on along the minus strand of NW_028270153.1, from coordinate 30,982,278 downwards.
AACTTCTCATACCATTGTCATGCTTTTCTCTGAATCTCACATGTGGTCCCTTTTCAGACTACTTGTGGAATATTTTTAAGTATTATTTTATTAGTTCGGGGGTATGCCGTTGCTGGCAAGGCCTAGTTTATTGCCCTTGAGAAGGTTGTGGTCATGTGCTCTCGCCTTGAACTGTTGCAGCCCTTGTGGTGTAAGTGCTCCTAGGTTACCAGCAGGTCACCTGACCAACTGAGTTAATGAAAACATGAAGCACGTTACAAACATTTTAAATCCATCTGTTTTAACTTTCTATGGCATTGAAGAACCTATAGAAATGGAATGTTGGCTATGAATTTCTTTCAGTAATTTCTTCAGCAAAGAAATGATCCATCAGCTTATATGTCAGTAGTTCAGCAGACACTGATGACTAAGAACATCTGTAGCACTGACTTAATTCTCAAACAATTCATTCTATATTTGCGGACCAATAATATATTGATGCCCTATAATTATGTCTCAAACAGACTGCAATTACTTTGCCTGATGATTTCATTTCAGCTTAAAAACAATCCAGTAGTTAGAGGTAGTTAGATTACAATATTTTCTTGGTGCAAGTCTGTTTGCTTCATGTCAGTAAATAATTCTATAGATTAAATCTTGTTCTCGATGGAGTATCTTCTGTCATATTCTCATTATGAAGGAGAGTGTTGGGTATTAAAAGATATCAGGCTGAGAATGGAGGGGAACAACAGCAAACCCTCAAGCGCTAATAGTCACTTTGGAGTAATTTGGGGAAAATTGAATGTTTGTTTAAAGGGCAATGTAACATACACCTGTTAAGTGTATTTGTTTCTTGTGCTAAAAATAAATAGATAGTCTATTCTGTGGTTTGAACTAAAGTGTGCTTACAAAGACAGCATGTAGTGCTTTTAGTCTATTGTCACAGTACATGTCCCAATCTTGTATTGTAACTTTCTTATCAGCTATTAAAAGAAATTTTGAGTTTTTTAAAATGTCTCTACTGAAATGGTAACAATCTGAATACAGATTGCTTCCATTTCTGTAAAATTGTAACGGAGCTGAAAACTATGTGATCCTCACCTTTGACCTTGTAATAGAAGGAATGTCATTATGAAGCAGCAGAGAATGATTGGGCCTAGAATATTCCCCTGAGGAACTCCAGCAGTGAAGCCCTGGGGCTGAGGTGATAGCTCTTCGACAACCACATACCATTTTCCATTGTGCTTGGCATGACTCCTGCAAGTGGAGTTTCTCCCTGATTTCCTTGCCCTAATGTTAGTTTCTATAAGTAAGCAACAAGAATTTCAAAAATCTGTACTAAATTGTTTTCTGACTCCACAAAATGTGTGAAATTTTAAGTTATTGATTATCATAATTGAGAAACTGTCACAGCATTAACATAATTTGGAGGAGCCGATGTTGACCTGAGGTGGACAAAGTTAAAAATCCGTACTAATTTTTAACCACCTGATGATGGGGCAGTGTCCCAAAGGCTAGTGCTTCCAAATAAACCTGTTGGACCATAACCTGGCGTTGTGTGATTTTTAGCATTAACACAGTCAGACTCTCACATTCATTACAGACTGTTGAAGGAACAATTTGAGGCTAGCACATCTCACACAAGTTTCAGTCATCAACAGAAAAAAAGATATACAAATTACTGACATCCACTTCAAAATTCAGATTAGTTCTTCTCAACTTGTGAAAATCTGATTCTGCAGAGTAACATTGTGGGAATAGATAGGAAATTTAGAAAAAGAGAAGAATTCTTTAGTGTAGAATCAAGAAGGCCTCAGGAAATCACAGAGGGGAAGTTTGGTTAAAGCTTTGAGAAAAGGGGATTCCAGAAAATAAAGAAACAGTAAAATAAAGAGGCTGCCGAGAAATGAGGGGAAGAATATTGGTAATCCTTTGGTAAAAAAGGATTATGGATGAATTCCCCACCATCTACAACGATCAAGTGAAGTACTAAAAATTAATACATTGACAAAACTGTAAAATTTAAGAGGTACATCTTGTGTCTAGAAAATGTGAAGTTTTATAACATTTCTCTTGCTAAGAGATTTTAAATCTTTTAATGTGCATTTTATTTACAATTCTGTTCCAATTGTTTAGCTATCAACTCATTTTGTATAATTCAGGTGAAAGTTCTAGGAATTTTATGTACTAATTCTACTTCTCTTAGGGAAGATAAATAGAAAATACCTTAAAATTGAATTTAAGCAAGGCCAACATGGATAAAGTAGGCAACAAAAATAATTTTAAAACAACAACCAAACCTTATATTTGAGCAAAATGTTTAAAATGATTTAAATCTTTTATTGTATTATTTAAAATTATATCTGTAAATTGATTGTATTTTTTAAAAAGTGTTTATGACATTGAATGCTATAATTGCAATCTTAAATTACTCCAATTTGATTATTGTCAGTTATAAATATCAAATTTGAAGTCAGTTATTAGGGTAGGAACTGAGAAGATAATTTTGGTGTGTTTCTGTATCGCAGCTTGTAAATGGTATGTGCTGCTGCCATTGAGTGCCATCGTGTAGTGAGTAAATATTTAGAGCAGTGAATGGAGTCCTAATCAAGCATATTGTTTAGACCTGAATTGCATTAGGCATCTTATGTTTTGTTTGAACTGTACTCTCCCAGGCAACTGAAGGGCATTTTATCACTATCCTGATTTGTACCTTGTATATTGTGGAAAGACTTTGGGAAGTCGGGAGGTGAATCATTCACTATGTAGAACCCAACCTCTGACTTCATCATTTGAGAGAACATTCTTGAGACCAGATCTGTTAGATTTCTACTCAGCAGTGAGCTCCCCCTCCCCCAATATGTGGGGGTACACACACACACATCAAATGTTGATGGAAGTGCAATACCAATCAATATCAAAGAGAGATAAGTAGATTGTCTCTTGTTGGAGAGGGTTATTGTCTAGTGTTTGTGTGACATAATTATTATCCCGGATTGATGTTGTCCAGGTTTGACTACAGGCAATCACAAGTTCAATGTTGATGAGGTGGGAATACTGTGTGATCATCAGTGAACATCCCTTCTTCCAACCTTTTTTTAAAAGTTCTTATATGGGACGTACAAAGTTAAAAATCACACAACACCAGGTAATAGTCCAACAGATTTATTTGGAAGCACTAGCTTTTGGAGCGCTGCTCCTTCATCAAATGGTTGTGGAGGTTAAGGTCATGCTCATAGAATTTATAGCCAAAAGAGTCCAGCATCATGGAGATGTGATATAGTAAACAGTCTTAGACTAAAGCTTTCATCTTTTAGAATGGGATATGCTGGTTTCTGTTCTTTGATATATAATTCCCAGAACTTCTTTTAAATTACATTCTCAAGATAACTCAGCTTTTTAAACAATAGGTGTGAAGTCTTTCTGTGTCCCAATGCTATGTCAGACTAACAAACCCTCTGTATGGTTTTGGATTCACGCAGTTTTTGAACAAAATAAAATGTAATTCTGCAAAAATAAATTCACTCCATAAGCTTATATGTGTGCGCATGAGTGAGCATGTGAGTGTGCGCGCATGGATGTGAGTGCATGTGATAAAGTGTGTGTGTATGTATGTGTGTAAGCTTGGTTAAGTGTGTATGTGAGTGTGATGGGGTATGTGTGAGAGGGTGTGTGTGTTGGTGTGAGTGTGGGGGGGTGTATGTGTGTGCATATGAAAGAGAGCTTGTGTATGAGTGAGGGTCTATGTGAGTGTGTGTATGAAGGAAATGCAGCATAAACTCAGGTATAAAGTTTAAAAAGGAGAGAATGTCTGGTAAACATGAAGAATAAAGGCAAGATGAAAACAGAAATTACTGGAGAAACCCAACATAGTCTGGCAGCATCTGTGGAGAGAAAGTAGAGTCAACATTTCAGGTCCAATTCATTAGAGTCATCGAGTCATAGAAATGTACTGCACGGAAACAGACCCTTCGGTCCAACTTGTCCATGCTGACCAGATATCTAACCTAATCTAGTCCCATTTGCCAGCACTTGGCGTACATCCCTTGAAACCTTTCCTTTTCATATACCCTTCCAAATGCCTTTTAAATGTTGTAATTGCACCAGCCTCCACCACGTCCTCTGGCAGCTCATTCTATACATGTACCACCTTTTGCATGAAAAGTTTGCCCCTTAGGTCTCTTTTATACCTTTCCCCTCTCACCCTACAACTAGGCCTTCTGGTTCTGAACTCCCCGACCCCAGAGAAAAGACCTTGTTTATTTATCCTATCCATACCCCTCATGATTTTATAAATCTCTATAAGGTCACCCCTCAGCCTCCGACGCTCCAAGAAAAACAGCCCCAGCCCACTCAGCCTCTCCCTATAGCTCAAATCCTCCAACATCCTGGCAACATCCTTGTAAGTCTTTTCTGAACCTTTTCAAGTTTCACAACATCCTTCCGATAGGAAGGAGCCGAGAATTGCATGCAATATTCCAAAAGTGGCCTAATCAATGTCCTGTGTAGGTGCAACATGATCTCCCAACTCCTGTACTCAATACTCTGACCAATAAAAGAAAACATACCAAATGCCTTCTTCACTATCCTATCTACTTGTTACTCTACTTTCAAGGAACTATGAACCTGTACTCCAAGATCTCTTTGTTCAGTAACACTCCCTGGGACCTTATCATTAAGTGTATCAGTCTGGATCTGATTTGTTTTCTTTCAAAGTTGACTAACTTCTAAGAATGACTTTCATTTCCCAGTATGTGAAATCACCATATAAGTGTGAATTAAAATGGACAATTGCCCAGGTGCAAAGTCTTTAGATAAAGGTAGCAATTTCAGTTCAGATGGTTTTGTTTATTTCACTATGGATTCCTGGGTGTCATTCCACTATCAGATCATCAAGGGAGTCATTTTAGGTCAGTATTTGTCCCTTTTTAAAACCATCGAGGAGAAAGTGAGGACTGCAGATGCTGGAGATCAGAGCTGAAAATGTGTTGCTGGAAAAGCGCAGCAGGTCAGGCAGCATCCAAGGAACAGGAGAATCGACGTTTCGGGCATAAGCCCTTCTTCAGGGCTTATGCCCGAAACGTCAATTCTCCTGTTCCTTGGATGCTTCCTGACCTGCTGCGCTTTTCCAGCAATACATTTTCAGCACCTTTTTAAAACCAGTTTAGTAAATGAAATTCTCAGGTATAACAATCATATAATGCAAGTCGAATATTAATAATCTACTTTTACCACTATCATAACACCTGCTACTCTTCTCTCAAGTATGATATTTGCCCTCATTTCCTATTTCGTTTCTTTCCTGCATTTTCTGTATATACTGATTGACTCTCCACTGCACTAATTACCTTACATTCATTGAAAGCTTTTTTGTCTCCTTGATTATTATCTCAAATTCTTCAGTTTTTGGTGGAAGTTTTGGATGCCCTTCATTTCATACTTAAATTATACCCAAAATCTGTCATCTAACAAGGCATCATATTTAGCATAATTTTCCCTCTCAATGTATGTTTCTAACCCACCTGGGCCAGATCTTACTTCAATTCATTGAAATTAGTAAATGAGCATTTTTCTGGTTGAATATCTTCCTTTTTGATTGTAACTGATCCCTTTTCATTATAATTCTAAAACCAACGATATAAGGTACAGATCAGCCATGATTTTATTGAATCTCAATGAGTTGAATGAACTACTCCTGTTCACAAGAGTTTTCAGTTCTTTCAGTTTTGTTCAATTTTTATTGTGCAAAACTACAGCTGGCATTTATTAATTATCCTAATATTTATTCACTATCCAAATCTAATTGCATTTAAATTAGGAAACATGACATTACCAATCACTTTAAAAGTTTTGCTCCTTTTCAATAGAACTCTGTTTGTAATTTAGAATCAAGCAGATCGTATACATTTTTCATATAAACTGCCAAACAAGTTCATTTTTCTTTAGATAGTAGTAGCTTACTTGACAAAGATCAATCTTGAACCTGGAAATTGTGGATTCCTACCCCAGACCAAAGGTTTTTTTAAAATTCGATAACAGTGGCTGCATCTGACTACATTTATGTTTGCATTGCATATTAATGTGAATAACCTGCATTTCTTATACTCCAATTAAACAAAACAACATAAAGTAAAATTACAAAGAAATCCGATTATTTCCTAATGATTTCGCTGACTTTTTTCCTCCTTTCTTGGGCAATCTCTTGAAATAGATAGATTCATACAGGTCAGAAAAGACCTTTCAGCCCACTGAGTCTGCACTGACATAACACCCAATAAAAGTGCGCTAATCACATTTTCTTGCACTTGTCCCACATCCTTGAATGTTATGATGTTTGCAGTGCTTGTCCAAATGTTTTGTAAAGGTTGTATGGTTTTCTGTCCCTACGATCTTTCCAGACAGAGTATTCCAGATTCCCACCAACTGCTGTTGAAACCTTTTCCCAAATCCCTGAGTCTCCTGCCCCTCAGCATAAAATTGTGCCCTCTTGTGATTGATCCACCAACCAAGGAGAACAGTTGCTCCCTAATCATCCTATCCATACATTTCATAGGGAGGATGCTTTTCTTCCACTCCAGACTCATGGCTGATAAGTGCAATCCATGATCTGCAGACTTTCCTGTATGAAGGGTAGATAATGCTTGGAGGTTTGTACACTTTTCCTGCAGTCTTGATTTTGCCTCTGCATATTTCTTATGAATTCTCTTCATGTGTTCTGTGTCTCTGCAATAAATCTTCTCCATTTCAGTCTGTCATAGACCAAGGACTCCCATCACGTGGCAAGAATGTTTGATCTCTTCAGGTATGACTTGAGTACCTCCCTAAAGCATTTTTTCCTGGGAGTCTCCTGACCTGACCAAGCAGTTAATTGTGTCAGACATACAAGTGGCATGTCATGCCCGGTGGAGTTGGTTTTGAGTGATGGTGCCTCAATGCTGGATATTTTGGCTTGTAAGAAGACTCTGCTGATGGACCATGTTACTTGCCATCACATTTGGAGGGTTTTATGATGTTATTTCACTAATGTAATGTGCATGCTCTAGACTGTCTAACCCTCTGGAGAATAGGAACTGCTTGGTAAATGACAGACAGGTTTGAGCTGAGGCAAGGGGAGAGTTTGAGAAGGAGAGACTTTTGCGGTAATCACAGGTGGTGCAGGATTTGAACCCATGCTGAATGTCTACAAGATAGCTTTTTGAAGCAGCTTGTGGTGGAGCCCACTAGGGAAAAAAGACCTTGTCTATTCACCTTATCCATGCCCCTCATGATTTTATAAACTGATGTCAGTTCGCCCCTCAGCCTTTGATGTTCCAGGGAAAAAAGGCCCAGCCTATTCAGCCTCTCCCTATAGCAGAAACATTCTAATTTCAACAACTTCTTTGTAAATGTTTTCTGCACCCTCTGATGTTTAACGATATCCTTCCTGTCGAAGGGCGACTAGAATTTTGCGCAGTATTCCAAAAGTGGCCTCACCAATATATACAGTTTTGGTGTCTATATTTAAGAAAGGATGAATTGGCTTTAGGGACAGCTCAAAGAGATTCACTAAGCTGATTCCTGAGCTGAGGGGGCTGACATAACAATTGTGGCTAAACAGTTTGGGCCCTTATTTGTTAGAGTTTAGAAGCATAAGGGATGATCTTATTAAAACATGAGGGGGCTTAACAAGGTAGATGTTGAGAAGACATTTCCATCCGTCGGGCAATTTTGTACAAGGAGCGATAGTTCCAGAATAAGAGGACACTTATTTAAAACTGAGATGTGAAAGAATTTGTTCTCACAGCGGGTTGTGCATGTCTGGAATTCTGTTCCCCAGAGAACGATGGAGGCTACATCACTGAAAGCACTTAAAGAGGTGGTAGATAGATTTTTGAAATACCTGGAAGATAAGGGCTATGTGCTGCTGCCATGAGAAAGGTGTGTGTGTGTGTGAGAGAGAGAGAGAGAGAGAGTCTGTGTGTGTGTGAGAGTGTGTGTGTGTTTGTGTGTGTGTGAGAGAGCGTGTGTGTGTGTATTTGAGAGAGAGTGTGTGTGTATGAGAGAGAGAGAGTGAGAGTGTGTGTGTGAGAGAGAGAGAGAGAGAGAGAGAGAGAGAGAGTGTGTATGGTATGTGTGTGTGTTCATACAGTGCAGAAAAAAATTCTTTGGTCCAGATTTTCTCTGCCAACCAGGTTTCCCAAACTAAACTAGTCCCACTTGCCTGCATTTGGCCCATATCCCTCTAAACCTTTCCTATTCATATACCTGTCCAAATGTCTATTGTAACTGTACCTGCATCTACCACCTCTTCTGACAGTTCATTTCACACACAAACCACACTCTGTGTGAAAGAGTTGGTCCTCAGGTCCCTTTTAAATTTTTCTCCTTTCACCTTAAAAATATGCTTGAGGAGCTGAGTAGCATACTGCTGCTCCTATTTTTTTCACACATGCTGATGATCTTGTGATTGTTTGAGGCATTGAGTTCCTGTTTCCCCAGTCCTCACAGCACCTGGCATAATATCAATGGAGATGTACCTGGTGACATCGGACAAACTTTTAGCTGCATTTGGTGGAAGTGGAGCTTGGCTCAGAATGCAGGCCGAGGTTATGATCCTGAATTTAGATATGACAGGACTGGTTATTTGCTTATTCACTCTAAACGCAGAGCAATGCTGTATTAATTTAAATAGATTAGCTCATATATTTAATCACACAGGAAAGGGATGAATAGAAGGCCATTGTGTTTGGAGGGGGCTGGGGTAGGAAGGGAAGATGTAGGTGCATGGCAATGAAGGGCGACAGTGAATGAAGTGGAAAACAGGAAGGAAGGCAGGGTACGCTAACAAGGTGCATCAACAGCACAAACTTCTTGTTTCACTGTGATGTGGGTACACAGTGATGTCATCAGTGGCACCAACATCCTGTTCCAGTGTATTGGCAGAAGATTCCATATAAATATATACAGCACGTTTCGCAACAGGGCCAACTGGATGCAATCACCTTATACCTCCAGAGGAGGAGCCTTGACTTCTCCTGACCTGTTATGAAGGTTTAAGGGGTACAGTATCTTTAAGAGAGTTGAAGGACTTAGCAAATACACAGAATGCTGGAGAATTTACAACATAACGTTTGGTTCAGCAGCTAGCAGTACATGGGTTGCTATGAGTCAAAAACAAATTCAAATTCAGCCAATCATTTCAAATTATGCCCCAATTAAACTCCAATCAAGTTTGAATTTGGTATTTTGACAATATTAAAACCAATGAAATGATCCAATGCTTTGGATATAAGACCGGGAAAAATGGAACAGCAACACCATCAACATCTGCAGACTGCCCGCAGAATAGCTCTCTTAAAGTACCTTTATTTATCAACGAACTATGAAACAGAAACCCTTAGAAGAAGCAAAGACGACAAAGGAAGAGACAAAGATAATATTTGACAGCTGGCTGGTTTGGAAATTTGAATGGTTTGATAAATCTTAATCGGGAGGTTTTATCAGACCAGCATGATAGAAGGGAAACTAAAAGATAGGTTAGAGAAAGGAGTTGTAAATAGTTGTTAGTTAATTATCCTCTGTTAGACTTGTAAAAAAAAGCTGTTACATTTTTGCTTTCAATAGTGACCTTTGGGATATTTCTTGGCCTCTCAATTTTTAACAGATTACAGCATGGGTTAAATCATTTCTGTGTTGCAGGTTTAAATTAGCAGGAGCATTTACTCCGTGTTGTAATAATTTGGGGGCTTTCATCCGAGGTTCGATTTGAATAAATTTTGGGATACAAACATCCCAGTAGATTTAAACACTTGTATGTTAGCATCCTAGATGTTTAAATAAAATGTAGGTGAAACAATTTGTTTAATTTCGGTGACTTGTGGTTGATTAAATTATAAGTGAGAGAAATGGCTCTTAAAATTGCTAAAGAGGTTCTGGCATTTCAGGATGATTCTCAAATTTGATGTGAAAATTTAGAATGAAAGAAAAAGGCCATACTTTTAGAATTAGCAAAGAAGTTAGATTTGGGTTTAGCCAAGGGCAAAAGTAAAGCAGAAATTGTAAGGGAGTTACTCAAACAGATTGGTATGTCAGAGAAACAGATAAGTGCAGTAGAGGTAGAAAAACTTAAATTACAATTGAGGAGAATGGAATGAGAAAATAAATGAAGAGAGAGAGAGGAAAGAGAGAGAGGGAGAGAAAGGAAAAAGAGAGAGAGGAGAGAGAGAAAGGAAAAAGAGAGAGAGGAAAAAACAGAGAGAGAGAAGATTCTTACTTGAGAAAAGAAATAGAGAAGAAAGGGACAGACAAAAAGAGAGAGAATTTGAATTTGTGAAGTTGCAACGTAGTCAACAAAATGAAGTTAACAGGATGAAGATTAAAAGAGAAGGTAGTGATACAAATATGTCAAAGCTCTGCCACATTTTGATGAGAAAGATGCTGAAGCCTTCTTTATTTCATTTGAAAAATTGGCTAGGCAGATGGAGTGGTCCAAGGATTAATGGATAATGCTAGTTCAGCTAGTTCAGACTGGTAGGCAGAACTCGTGAGGTAGTTGCCGTGCTGTCAGATCAGTGGTCAAGAGATTGTGAAGAGGTTAAACAAGCTATTTTAAGTGCATATGAATTGGTTCCAGAAACATATAGACAATGGTTCAGAAACATAAAGAAGGAACCAGTTCAGACTTATGCTGAGTTCGAAAGAATTAAATAAAGTCATTTTGATAGATGGGTGCGTGCTTTAAAAATAGATAGGAACTTTGAGGCTCTATACGAGATTATTCTGCTGGACAAGTTTAAAAATTCACTTCCAGAGATGATAAGAATTCACGTGGAGGAACAGAAATTTTGGAAAGTGAGAAGGGAAGCAGAATTAGCAGATGAGTACATGTTGGTGCATAAGACAAGCTCCTGGCTAGAATTTTGTCATGTGAGGGATAGAAGTTGGGAGAAGGGGAGATCCTACATTATGAAAGAAAGTGTAGTGAACACTGGTAAGAATTTACACAGGTTAAAAAAGAAGCCCAAAAGGATGGAAAGGAGGTGAAAGGCTTCAGGTGTTTCCACTGTGAAAAAGTGGGACATATAAAGTCACAGTGCTGGTCATTAAAGAAAGGCACTATGGGAAAAGATGTGGTAAAAGAAGCTAAGCCGGTGGCATTGCGAAGGTAGTAAAGGAGACCTCAAGAAGAGCCGAGAAGCTGCAGGAGAGTGCACAGCCTAGACAGGGCTGGGTATGGAGTTAGTACCTGATCTCTACAAAGAATTCACCACTGTGAATAAAGTTTTCTCAGGAAGAACGGGGGAGAAGGGTAAGTAGTTATAATTTTGAGACTTACAGGATCTAACCAGTCACTGTTAGTAAAAGATGAGCAAATTTGTTCTCTTTCTGATCTGTTACCCAAGAGTGTGGTAATTGTGAAATAGATGGACAGAAATTTAGCATTCCCCTATGTAAGATCAGGTTGGAGTGCCAACTCAAGACTGGGGAAATAACAATGGGAGTGATTGACAGAGTGTTAGTTCCAGGAATACAGTTTGTTCTTGGGAATGATTTGGCAGGATTCAAGGTGGAAGTGAAACCCCTTGTTGTGGAGAATCCCAAGGAAGACCAAGAAACTGAGAAATTAAAACGGGAATACCCTGGTATTTTCCCAGACTGTGGAGAAACCAGATCCTACTATCATAAATCACAGCACAAAGCAAAAAGTAAAGAGAAAGATGAAGGAGTTGAGGTTCAGTTAGCAGACACCCTGTTTGATGTAATGGTGCAACCATTTGAAAGCAATATTAACCACCAAACGAGTTTTAGCTACACCAAACTTTTCAAAACATTTTAAAGTCACCATCGATGCTAGTGGCATAGGAGTTGGAGCTGTACTGTTACAGGAAGATGAGGATGAGATTGAGCTGCCAGTTGGTTACTTTTCAAAGAAACTGAACATCCACCAGACGTAATACTCCATGATCAAAAAAGAACTATTGAGTTTGATATTGGCCTTGCAACATCTTAATGTGTATGTGACAAACAATGTGTCGGAGATGACTGTGTACACGGATCACAATCCTCTTACATTCTTAGAATGCTTTAAAGTAAGAATATGAGACTATTTTGTTGGAGTTTTCTGTTACAGACTTTTAATTTAAAAATCGTACATGTAACGGGCCATAAGAATGTAATCACAGATGTGTTATTGCGGCTTTTACTGATAAAGTTTAGATGAGATCTGTATTTATCCAATGTTTTATATATATGTATGGGAAGAAGTTAAGGTGAACTTAGATTAAAGTTATCAGTATGTTATGGTAATGTGTTTAAAGAATAGAGAGAAAAAAAGCCATGTTTTCATTATCACGGTTCATTTTTTCTTAAGGGGGAGATGTTATGAAGATATAAGGCATACGATACCTTTAAGAGAGTTGAAGGACTTAGCAAGCGCACAAACTGCTAGAGAATTTACAATGGAACATTTGGTTCAGCAGCTAGCAGTACCTGGGTTACTATGAGACAAAAACAAATTCAAATTCAGCCAATCAGTTTAAATTATGCCCCAAGATACTAAACTCCAATCAAGTTTGAATTTGGTATTTTGACAATATTAAAACAAATGAAATGATCCAATGCTTTAGGGTGTAAGACCAAGAAAAATGGGACAGTTGGGGGAGAACTGCCAAGCCACCGACATATGCAGACTGCCCACAGAATAGCTCTCTTAAAGATACCTTTATCTATCAATGACCTGTGAAACAGAAACTCTAAGAAGAAGTAAAGAAGACAGAGGAAGATACAAAGATAAGATTTGACAACTGGTTGGTTTTAAAATTTGAATTTTTTGGTAGATCTTAATCGGGGTTTTATCGGACCAATATTATAGAAGGGAAAGTAAAAGATAGGTTAGAGAAAGGAGTTGTCGATAGTTGTTAGTTAATTATTCTCTGTTAGACTTTTTAAAAAAAATGTTGTCAATTTTTACTTTAACTAGTGACGCTGGGGATAGCTCTTGGCGTCACAAATTTTAACAGATTACAGCATGGGTTAAATCATTTCTGTGTTGTAGATTGAAATTAGCGGTGGGAGAGTTGTGTGCAGGTGCCTTCCATCTACCCTAGAGGTCCCTGATGAGATTATAATTATGGGCATTACCATGACTTGCAAATATTATAAAGACTGACAGCAGAATTCAAGCAGTCATATTCCTACATGATGTTCAAAATGCATTTCTTCCTTATACTGCTCACTCCATTAGCAATAGATTTTTGATTACCCTTTTCCTGCAAGTACAAACACCATAGGTAATTGATTTAAATTACTGTGAGCACTGCTCTGCCTTAAGCATGAGTGAATAAGAAATCAGCTGTGACATATCTAAATGCAGGATTTGTGATATAAAGCTGCCCTTTTGTTTCCTGACTACATAGCTGAATGACAGCTGTCACTTGTTCCTGTTTCTGCTATAATGCTGCATTTACATTTTTTGTCATTTATTTTAATAAACTGGACGTGTAGATTGTGTGGCCAGGACAATGGACTGTTTCATTGAAGAGGAACCATTATCAATAACATTGCTCAACACTGCATTGTCATCTTGACTGCATAAAAGAACAATAAGCAGGGTTGATGAAGGTGATAACAAGTTATACCATAAAGCAGGAAGAGTAAAATTGCTTCACAGAATTTGTCTCCAATGCTTCCTTAATTCTGTTTCTGATATATCACACGACTAACAAATAATGGCTTTTCTTCATATGTAAATGAGACACTAAACTGTGAACCAGCTGCTCAGCTATTTTATCTAATTTGGAAGAAAGAGCCGGAGCAACACATTCTAATTATAAAGATCTGCTTTGAGGAAGTTGAACATTAGTATTGAATCCATAACATCATTCCCATTTAACAAACTGGTAAATTGCCTGATACTAAAATATACTTTCCTGTACAATTGTAAACAAAGAGAAAACATATATTTAAGAAAATATAAAAGAGAAAGAAGGAAGAATAGTGCCAAGGGTTTCTGCTTTGCAAGTAATTGTTAAGTAAATTACATTCAAACGCAATGGTTTTGGTGATTCTTCAGTAATTCAAGGTTCACATTAGTACTGGTAACATCTTTCATGAAATTGTGCAATGCAGCAACAATTTAAAATGCTTTAAACATTCATTGGATTGAAGAATGCTACCTGGTACAGTGTCATTAACACAGATCACAAAACGTTGCTACGTATGAACAGAATTTGCATTTGAAGTTCCTCAATCTTTTGCTTTATTTTGACATACTTTGGGTCATATGTACTGAAAAAAACACAATCCAGCAGACATACCAGATCAAACTCTTTTCTGTAATGTGGTCCGATGTCACCCATCACAACTTCATCCAATTTAATCTTGCAACAAATTGACCCACTGAAACCCCAACTCTTAGGAAATACGTAAAAACAACACATCCTGTAAATGCGCACTCATTAACTATTGGTTTGAGTTGAAAACCCGAGCCTGGGCTTGCTAAGAGGCTACCCCTAAAAAAAGTCTGTAAAATGATGCCATTTAGGAGAGAGCATGATTGAAATAGGCAATGGGTTTAGGATTAGTGTGAGGCCACAAGTGGGACTGGCACAGCAATGGATTGGCAGGAACAAAGTTTGAATTCAAACATTTTGTCAACTTCAAAGATAGGTTGGCTAGTGACCAACTTCAGTAAACAATTTGTAGATTCTTTTAATACCACTCTTACACCAACTAAGATCAACTTCAGATAATTTACATGTCCCTCTAAGCCAATCTGCCTCTGTCCAGTTTAGGATAGTAAAAGTATACTAATCTTAATCTCTGGTATGACCACTAATTCCATTCCTGCTGCCAATTCCAATCATACTTCCAGGATCAGTTTCCATTCCAAATGAACACAGAGCCAGGAGTAAACCATGTGGCCTATCGATGTGTCTGGCAGCATGTATGGAGAGAGAAACAGTTAATGTTTCATGTCCAGTATGATGTTTCCCCATGAAGAAGGGAATTACCAGACTCAAAATGTTAACTTTGTTTCTCTCTGCACAAATGCTGCTAGATGAGTTGAATTTCTCCAGCATTCTGTTTGTTTCAGATTTCCAGCAGGACTTTCTTTATGTGATGGATCAAACCTGCCCTGCACTTCAATGTGATCATGTTTAATGTTGGGCTTCAACTTTATTTTTCTATGTGCTTCCCATATCCCATAATTCCCTGAGAGATCAAAATATACACATCCTCATCTTAAATGTATTCAAACTGTGCTTCTTTGGTTGTTAGGTGCTATCTCTTTTTTTTTTCCTCACAACACGTTTCCAGTCCAAAGAATTGTGGGAAAAATTGGGAGAAATAGGTGAAGAGAAAACCAGAGAGAGAATGCTTCCGGAGGTTTTTTTAAGCAAAACAAAATAAGGATAAGAATAGTTTAAGTGAAAAAAAATTAAATCTACAAAAGTGAATGGGAGGAGGGATGAAAATATCTCTAAACAATCAGGGCCTTGAGAATTGATAATGGGGCACATTTTCATGTCTGAGGCACTAATGAGGGGCAACCATTACAATTCTCTAGGCTCCAGATGTGGGTCAGTTGTTGTGAGATCAGAAGAGAACAACTCAAGTGGGACAGGAGCATTCAGCTTGTATGCAAAAATTATCTATAATGTCACTTTCCACTAACCTTCTGCCAATAGCTAAAAGCAATTAGATTATATTAAATAATTAAGACTTTGAAACAAAATATTCAGTTCAGTGCAAATATCATCTAATAAAATCAGGATTCACAATTCACATCAGTAACACAGTAGGAATCAAGGCTATAAATCATAGAGCATAGAAGAATACAGCACAGTACAGTCCAAGCATTTTGACCTTCAATGTTGTGCTGACCATTTATCCTACTCTAAGATCAAACTAACAAACATACCATTCATTTACTATCATCCATGTGCTTATCCAAGAGTCGCTTAAGTGTCCCTAAGGTATCTACCTCTACTACCACTGCTGACAGTGCACTCCACACACCTACCAGTCTCTGTGTAAAGAACCTAGCTTTGACACCTATCCTAAACCATTCCTCCCATCACCTTAAAATTATGGCCTTTCATGATAGACATGGCAGCACAGGGCTCAGTGGTTAGCACTGCTGTCTCACAGCATCAGGGACTCAGGTTCGATTCCAGCCTCAGTCTGTGTGGAGTTTGCACATTCTCCCCATGTCTGCATGGGTTTCCTCCAGGTGCTCCACCTTCCTCCCACAGTCCAAAGATGTGCAGGTCAGGTGCATTGGCCATGCTAAATTCCCCATAGTGTTAGGTGCATTAGTCAGGGGGGGGTGGGGGATCAGGGGGGGTTACTCTTCAGAGGGTTGGTGTGGACTTGATGGGCTGAAGGGCCTGTTTCCATACTGTAGGGAATTTAATCTAATCTGTCCTTGGAAAAAGTCTCTAGCTATCTACTTTATCTATGCCTCTTATCATCTTGTATACCTCTATCAAGTCACCTCTTACCCTTCTTCACTCCAATAAGAAAAGTCCTAGCTCCCTCAACCTTTCTTCATAGACATGCCTTCCAGTCCAGGCAGCATCCTGGTAAATCTCCTCTGTACCCTTTCTAAAGCTTCCACATCCTTCCCATAATGAGGTGACCAGAACTGAACATAATATTCCAAGTGTGGTCAAACTAGGGCTTTATAGAACTGCAGCATAATTTTGCGGCTCTTAAACTCAATCCCCTGCTAATGAAAGCTAACACATTATATGCCTTCTTAATGACCTAATCAGCTTAAGTGGCAACTTTGAGGGATCTATGGATGTAGAATAATCCACTTGAATAAGAACCACTCAACCAACCCCAGCTCATTAAAATGGATTCACCTATGCCAGCTAGTCATTATCCCCAAACCACTTTCTCATCAGCATCTTTAATGCAATTGATTTAAACCTTTTTACCAACAAGTTGTAATTGTAATACTCTTGCTGGTAATAATGGCAAGCCAAATAGATGATAACAAATCCAGTATGGATGATAATAACTCCAGTAACTTGAAATTAGCCCATTCATTGAAGCAAAAAGCTTAAGACATGAAGCTGACCAGAGATTAAGGTAGGAAGTAAGCAGACAGCAGAATGATGAAGTTACAGTTATTTTATTCAACTATTCAGGAAAGCTATGACACAGCTTCATGGCAGGTTGAAACTTGAACCCAAACTTCCCAGCTCAGAGGTAGAGACACTACCACTGCACCATATACTCTTAATGATGAGCCTGTAAATTGAACAAAATGACCGTGGAATGGTTGATCCTGATTGATCTTGGAATGGACCAGCTGGAGCTTTGCTGTTAGCCCAGGAGGAGCGTGTAAAAATAAAACCACGTTTGCTGGGCTATTTTTAGAGCAGCTTTCAGCATCATTGCAAGAAGACTGGTTAGACCACACAAAGCCAGGCCAAGCATAACTAGACAACATATGCATGGCACATTCTGCTTATTTATAAATACATTTTGCAAAGGTCTCAGACTCCAATTTGTCTCAAATTGATTGAAACATAAGATGCTACTGGAAGCATAATGCTGTGGTGTAACCAATAATTTAATATTAGCCCAGATACTTGGGTGTTTGAGGAATGGAATGTTTGTATATAATAGTTAGATTAGATTAGATTAGTTTCCCTACAGTGTGGAAACAGGCCCTTCGGCCCAATAAGTCCACATCAACCCACCCAGACCCATTCCCCTACATTTACCTCTGACTAATGCTTCAAGATCAATCCATGAAGCAAAGATAGGATTTGGGCATACATGTGCAGGAAATCTGTTTCCAAAGGCCATCCTAGACCCCAAAACAAAACAAGGTGACTGAAATAACTCACTTAAAAACCGAAAGAACCGCAGATGCCAAAAATCAGAAACTAAAACAGAAGTTGCTGGAAAAGCTCAGCAGGTCTGGCAGCCTCTGTGAAGAGAAATCAGAGTTTACGCTTTGGGTCCAGTGACCCTTCCTCTGAACTGATGATAGCCAGGAAAATGTTGTTTTTTGTACAGAAGATAGGGTAGGAGGAGGGAGGTAAGAAGTAAACAATAGGTGGAATAGAGCCCAGAGAGAGAGAACAGATGGACAGACAAAGGAGTGGTTAACGATCTGGCTAGGAGGGTAAATAGCTGTTAATGGAGACTGTTAATGGCTAACAAATAGTAGTGTGTAATGGCAGACTATGTGATAACAAGACCTAGTGTGTGGGGTAGGGGGCGAGGACATGGGAGAGTTCAGACCCTAAAATTATTGAACTTGATATTGAGTCAGGAGGGCTGCAGGGTTCCCAAGTGGAAAACGAGGTGCTGTTCTTCCAGTTTGTACTTAGCTTCACAGGAGCACTGTAGCAACCTGAGGCAGAGATGTTGGCCAGGGAAAAAGGTGCTGTGTTAAAGTGGCAGATAACTGGAAGCTCAGGGTCTTTTTTGTCGGAGAAGGTAGGTGTTCTGTGAAGCAGTCACCCAGTTCACTGAAATAACTCCACAGTGGCTGGTATTCCACCTCATGTCACCCTTTATTTATACGTAGGGCCTTGACACTGATCCAGCTCCCTCAGAGCCAGCTCTCAGAGTAAACAAGATGTCTGACATTGCTGTTTTTATCTGTCAGCCAGGGCTCCCTGACTGGACCGGATTAACAGACCCAATCAGGGAATTCATATTCTATGAGATCCACTTGCCTGATCTCATTTCATTCACAAAGGTGATCAACATGATCGCATAACACCACAACACTGGCAGCAAGGGAAAGTGGTATGAAGATGCATTAGGCAAGCTTTGAATATTAAAGGGGCAATCAATGTGACCTCCCAATTTGAATGGCTGACAATTCACTTTTCAGGCATTAAACCATCAACTCTGATACCCCCTGTATCTGTAGCATATCTTTTGTCACAGCCATGTTCCAAATGTTAGAACCACCTTAGAGTGGTTCATGAGCTAAAAATTAGTTTCAGCTCAAACAGTAATGCCTTTTACTTTTTGAGTATTTCAAATCCATAGCACAGCTTTATGTTTACAACAAGATGAAAGGTTAATTTATTGCACAACTATTGCTGGAAATTACTTAACTAAAGAGTTATAAGGTTTCTAGCTAAGATACTGACATGAAAAAAATTAAAATAAGTGAAGACACAAGTTTATTAAGAAGATTAAAAATATGAGCAATCTCCAAAACATTGCAAGCCTGGCTTGCATGAGGATTTTTTTCTGAAGAGAAGGAGTTGAAAACTTGAAGTCAGGTTCAGAAGATGCAATGGTTTCTGAAGTTGAATAGTTGTAGGTTTCTCTCACAGGTGAACTGAATGGATCTGCAAGGGAGATGCTTCTTTGCCTCACCAGTGGCTTTTCTAGTTCCACCCAGTACTCCTCACTGTCACTCTCTGAATTCCTGATGAAAAATAATAGTTGTTTCTAATATGTCCCTCTCATTGTGTTCAGATAATTCTATTCAAAATTGTTGTTTCCAGCTAGCTTTACCTCTATCAAACAAAATGGCTGCAAATGCTAATTTTCATACATGATTATTCCACAAAACAAAGTCAATTATGCTGCAATTCCTTGTGATGTCCTCCTTTTTGAGGCTTTAATGGTGAAGTGCTGGAATCTTTGAATGATTCAATTGTCTTTTGTTTTCACGCTGAAAGTAACATGTTTCAACTGTTTGTTCTTGGTTACAGTTGAATTCACAGGAGTTTGGAACATTGCATGCAATTCTGGTCTCCCTGCTATCAGAAGGATGTTGTGAAACATGCAAGTGTTCTAAAAATGTTTACAAGGATGTTGTCAGGGTTGGAGAGTTTGAGCTGGATCATCGGAGGCTAAGGGGTGACCTTATAGAGGTTTATAAAATCATGAGGGGCATGGATAGAATAAATAGACAAGGTCTTTTCCCTAGGGTGGCGGAATCCAGAACTAGAGGGCATAGGTTTAGGGTGAGAGGGGAAAAATTTAAAAGGGACTTAACAGGCAACTTTTTCATGGAGAGGGTGGTGTATGTATGGAATTAACTGTCAGATGAAATAGTGGAGGCTGGTACAATTACAACATTTAAAAGGCATCTGAATGAGTTTATGAAAATGAAGGGTTTAGAGGGATGTGGGCCAAATGCTGACAAATGAGACGAGATTACTTTAGGACATCTGGTCGAAATGGATGAGTTGGACCAAAGGGTCTGTTTCCATGCTGTACATCTCTATAACTTTAAGACTCTAAGTAATGTGCCTTCTTCGGGTATTTTGTAAGACCTATTTTTCTTATTCATTCACGGGACGTGGACATCACTGGATAGACTAGCATTGATTACCCATCGCTAATTGCCCAGACGGCAGTTAGACTCAACTACATTGCTGTGAGTCTGGAGTCATAGTTAGGCCAAACCAGATAAGGAAAACAAACTGTTTTCCTAAAGGACATTACTGAACCAGACGGAATTTTCCCTAACAAGCGGTAACAGTATTATGGTTCTTATTCAACTCCTCATTCCATATTTGGCGATAAATTCAAATTCCCCATCTGCTGTGGTGGGATTCAAACCCAAAGTATTATGTGGATCTTGAGATTAATAGTCTAGCAATTTGGCCACCATCTTCCTCCAAATGGATCAATTTTAAAGACAGATTATCTTTCTTTACAAAATACATAATAGTATAAATACTGTTATGGACTAGGCCAAACCACTCAAAACATTCTTGAGCAGGCAACTCAGACCATAACTTTACAATTTGCTTCGGTAAGTGTACAGTGAAAGTTACCTGGAGTAAGTTAGCCAGGTTGACTACTAGGTTTTAAAACAGACAGAAATTTATTCACAAAATTACACAATAAAACACAAAGAACAGAATAAAGAGCCCCGACAGAACACAGTCTATCCAAATTAGACTTAATTGTGCTGTTCCGAATATACACTTGCTTCTCAATAAGCAAACCCCCTTAAAAACCAGTACAAATGGAACACATGCATATAGGTTGAAGTTAGAAAGGCAGAAGGAGAGAGAGCGAGAGAGAGAGAGATAGTGAGAGAGAGAGAGAAAGAGAGTTTCCACACAGCCCACTGTTGAACTCCTAACCAGTTCTGGACTGAACCGCTCAGCTGGAGAGCTGAGCACTCCTTTTTCATTATACAGGTCACTTCTAAAACATGACAACTTTGGCTTGAAGTCTCATCTATTTACATAAAACCAAGAAGGCCTCTCCATACCCTTTAATCTCTGTACCAAACCTGTCTAATCAGCACCGGAGCTGGTTTATGATCCATCTGAAAAAAAAAACAAAGACACAGTATCCTTGAGAAAAGGAACAGCTTTTAGAAAAAAGGGACCAGCTTTCCGACACCTCCCCGCTTAAAAAAAACATCAATACCAAAAGATTTTTAAAACCCTTCAAAAGCAAACTGGTTAGTGGCTAAAACACATACATACACTATATTAAATATACTCATGCAAACATGCACAACGACTTGCGAATTCAGGCCGTGGCACACCCACCAACGAACACCCCCCAGTATCTTATTCGAGTCTCAATAACACATCAGCAATCACGTTTTTGTGACCTGCACCGTGCACAATTGTCAAATTGAATGGCTGTAACAACAAGCTCCATCTAAACAGTCTGACATTTTTGTCCTTAAACCTTTCCACAAATGTCAATGGGTTATGATCAGTGTGTACGATTGTCTCAGATGCATTGCTGGTAATATAAACACTGAAATGTTGTAATGCCAACACCAAGCTTAAAGTCTCTTTCTCCATCGTTGAATATTTCTGTTGATGAATGTTCAACTTCCTGGAAAAATACCCAATGGGTCTTTCTATTCCCTCAACATCCTCCTGCAGGAGCATTGCACCGACACCCACATCACTGGCATCGATACACACCGTGAAATAATTTGTGTAATTCCGGTTGTGCTAACACTGGGGCAATGGTTAACACAGTTTTTAGGCTGTCAAATGCCCTTTTTTAACAATTCGGTGAGTGGAGCAGCCATACTGCCAAAGTTCGGCACAAACTTTCAGTAAAATCCACTCAATCCCAGGAACTATCGTACTGCATTTTTTGTCGACAGTGTGGAAAATTCCCCAAATACTTTCATTTTCACATCCCATGAGGCTATTTGTCTGTGTCCAATAACATGGCCCAGGAAGGTGACTTGGGCTTTGGCAAATTAATTTTTAGCTAGGCTTACCACCAAGCCTGCCTTCCGGAGTCAATTGAACAAGTCCGATAAATGCTATAAATGGTACTTTCGTGAGTAACTAAAAATTACCAGGTCATCAATATACACTACACAATTGGGTAATCCGGCAATAACCTTATTACTCAGTCTCTGAAATGTGGCAGGAGCGTTTTTCATACCAAATAGCACGACTTTGAACTCACATAGTGAATTTAGCATTACGAAAGGCGAAATTGCCTTTGCTCTCTCTGACCGAGGTACTTGCCAGTAGCGTCTGAGCAAGTCCAACTTCAAAATGTAAGTTGCTTGTCCCACATTTCCAACACAGTCCTCCAACCATGGAATTAGATATGCATCAGTCTTCGTAACGGCGTTGACTTTGCAATATTCCACACATAACCATTGGGTACCATCTGGCTTTGGCACCGTGACTATGGGTGAGCTCCAGTCACTGTAACTCACTTCAATTATGCCAACATGGAGCATGCGCTCTATCTCCTTCTGAACCTGTGCCAACTTTAGAGGGTTGTACCAATAAGGATGTTGCTTAATCTGAACATCATCTCCTATATCTACATCATGCACAATTAAGTTAGTACTTTCCTGTTTATTTCCGCATATCTCCCCATGTGATAGTAATAACTCTTTCAGGTCATTTTGATTTTCTTGTGGAAGGTAACTCAATAATTTCTCCCAATTTTTGACAACTTCCTCATTGTCCAATTTGATTTGAGGAATGTCCAATTCAGAATTCTCTGAACTTGGTTCTTCCTTCTGTGCTGTAATCATTAACACCTTCTCCTCTGGCTTTCCTTCCCTATCAAAATACCTTTTGAGCATATTCAATGAAACACTCTGTGAGATTTCTTCCTGTCTGGAGACCTTATCAAATAGTTCACCTCACTCAATTTCCTCTCGATTTGATACAGTCTATTAAACCTTGCCTTTAAAGGCTCACCTGTTACTGGAAGGAACACCAATACCTTATTCCCAATTGCAAAATTGTAAATTTGTGATTTATTATCTGCTTCCTGTTTCATTGTATGCTGTGATACCTTTAAATGCTGCCTAGCCAACTCTCCAGTTCTATTTAATCGTGCTCTAAAATTTGACACATAGTCCAAACAGGTGATCTCTGAATTCTGACTTATTAATTTCTCCTTAATCAATTTTAACGGTCCTCTTACTTCATACCCAAAAATTAATTCAAATGGACTGAATTTGGTCGATTCACTCGGTGCATCTCTGATCGCAAAAAGTACAAACAAAACTCCCTTATCGCAAACAACTGGATAATCCTGACCATAAAGCACTCAACATGGTCTACAGTGTTTGATGCCATCTCTCTAGTGCTCCCTGCGATTCTGGATGGTACACACTGGATTTGAATTATATTATTCCCAAGTTATTCATAACCTCCTTGAATAATTTGTATATGAAGTTTGATTCTTGATCTGACTGGATCTCTATTGGTAGTCTGTATCTAGCAAACAATTTGAGTAATTCTTCTACAACTCTTTTAGCTGTGATATTGCGTAATGGGATTGCCTCGGGAAATCTAGTCGGCACATCCATTATTGTTAATAAATACTTGTTCCCACTTTTTGTTTGAGGTAGGGGATCTACACAATCAATCAAGACTCTTGTGAAAGGTTCCTCAAATGCTGTAATAGGTATTATAGGAGCAGGTTGTATTACTGCCTGTGGTTTTCCGATTAGCTGACGTGTATGACACATTTGGTAAAATTCAACTACATCCTTTTGTAGTCCAGACCAGCAAAAATGTCTTTGCATTTTAGCCTGTGTTTTCCTCACCCCTAAATGACCTCCAAGTAATACCTCATGCACCACTCGCAGCACCTCCTTTCTAGCCCCTACTGGCAAACCAATTTGATGAATCTCTGCCTATTTCTCATCTGCTCGAATGTGTGATGATCTCCATTTCCTCATTAAGACATCATTTGTTAAGTAATAATACACAGGGATGCATTCACTCTCCTTCTCTGTAAACGCCTTTTGATACAACCGTTTTACTTTTCATCTTTCTGTTGTAACTCAATAAGCTTAACAGAGCTAAAGATACTTGTACATTTATCTAGTTGTTCCTGCTCTGTCCCACTTATCTGATCAAAACAAATTGCGGATAAAGCTTCCTTATCTGTGTCTTTTGTTCTCTCCTGCTTCAACTTGTGTCTCTGTGATCTTGTGATCACACAATCTGGAAAATTCCTGGATAAGCATCCTTCATTTCTTCAGTTGCCTGTGTCTCAACAGGCTTTTCAACTAGAGTAGGCAGCGTGCCTACCGGTGAATCAGCTATATAATTTGCAAGGACAAATTGTCTTCCTGGAGCTGAGAGTTTGTCCACTACTCCTATTACAAATTCCCCACTCTTCTCTGGACTCTCTAACCTCACTTTACATAACTGAGCACTTTTTGTCTCACCATGAATACATGTTACCAGTACCTTTTCTGGCAATAATCCCTCAGGAATACATATCTCCTCATCCTTCAGCATCATAGACTGAGAGGATCCTGTTTCCCTTAATATTGTAACCTCATTACCTACTGCTCCTGGCCTATGTGAATAAACTTTACCCTTGTTTGTATATTTTTTAAGCAGATCTGGCACTTCCTCCTTAATCAACTTCTGATCATCTTGTACGCTCTGAAGCAGTTGTTTCACGTCCCTTGTGCATTTTGTTAGTCCAACAAAACTTCCAGGCTTGTCTGTTTTTCCTACATCTGGCTTTCTCCCAGCCCACCAACACTGTGATTTTGTGTGACCCACTTTATTACAATGAAAATATGGGAGCTTTTTTGTCCCCCTCAAGGGTTTCTTTTTTACCCTGTAGTAAGTTATCCTTATGATCTTCACTGGGATCTACCTCTGATAGAGATGCAAATCCCTCACTAGTCCTACCTACAAGCTTCGTTCAGATCAACAAAACCCATATTGTCATTTGCCACTGCATTTCTTTAGCCATATTTTCAAATGAGATGAAAAAGGCTTCCATATCCTTCTCATCAAATTTAGGTAATGCTTGGTCATACATAAACAGTTCAAAGTTTGTGCGAAGATTTGTAGCTCGGGTGCTCATTGCTGTGGTTCTGTTTGCCGAGCTGGAAGTTTTTGTTGCAAACGTTTCGTCCCCTGGCTAGGCGACATCATCAGTGCTTGGGAGCCTCCTGCGAAGCGCTTCTTTGATGTTTCCTCCGGTGTTTATAGTGGTCTGTCCCTGCCGCTTCCGGTTGTCAGTTTCAGCTGTCCGCTGTAGTGGTTGGTATATTGGGTCCAGGTCGATGTGTTTGTTGATGGAGTTTGTGGATGAATGCCATGCCTCTAGGAATTCCCTGGCTGTTCTCTGTCTGGCTTGCCCTATGATAGTAGTGTTGTCCCAGTCGAATTCATGTTGCTTGTTGTCTGCGTGTGTGGCTACTAAGGATAGCTGGTCGTGTAGTTTCGTGGCTAGTTGATGTTCATGTATGCGGATTGTTAGCTGTCTTCCTGTTTGTCTTATATAGTGTTTTGTGCAGTCCTTGCATGGTATTTTGTACACTACATTCGTTTTGCTCATGTTGGGTATCGGGTCCTTCGTTCTGGTGAGTTGTTGTCTGAGCATGGCTGTTGGTTTGTGTGCCGTTATGAGTCCTAGGGGTCGCAGTAGTCTGGCTGTCAGTTCCGAGATGCTCCTGATGTATGGTAAACAGTTTCTCACTAGGTTTCTGACTACCAGGGGCTTGCTCATCCTCACTCTCTTCCTCACTAAGCCCACTCTCAGCCTTTATCTCCAGCCTGTTAAGCTGCCTTTCCTTAAGTGTCAGTGTCTGAAGTTCAAAACTCTCTTTTTTTCTCTCTTCTGCTGCTCCCTCTTCTTCTGTCTATTTTGCTGCTCTCTTTCCCTCTTTTCTGCTGCTCTCTCTTTTTCCCAATCTTCTGCTTCTAATCGTAACTCAAACTGTTTCATTTCTGTTGCCCTTTCCTTATCTTTTTCCTCTAACCCAAGCTGCTTCATTTGCAATTGAATTCTTGCCATACTCTATAGATTCTGATGGTTTCTCCAGCAAGTTTAAATGCTGAGTTACTGCTGTAATTATCTCTCCTTTCCTCACAGAAGCAGGCAGTTCCAATTCCAGCGTGTCCGCTAATTCCTGCAGCTTGGTCTTATTCACCTTTTGAAAACCTTCTAAAGTCACCACATCCACTTCCAGAAAACTTGTGGTGATTGAAAGAGCTATTACTATCCCAAGCTTTGTCTACCCAACCAAATCCACACCCGAAATAAAGATACTAGCACCTACCATTCGCTGGTACAATGCCTCAAAGAACCCCCAGTCTGTTATGGACTAGGCCAGACCATTCAAAACATTCTTGAGCAGGCAACCCAGACCTTAACTTTGCAATTTGTTTCGGTAAGTGTACAGTGAGTAAGTTAGCTAGGTTGACTACTAGACTTTAAAATAGACAGAAATGTATTCACAAAATTACACAATGAAACACAAAGAACAGAATAAAGAACATGTACAGAACGCAATCTATCCAAATTAGACTTAACTGTGCTGTTCTGAATATACACATCCTTCTCAATAAGCAAACCCCCTTAAAAACCCCAGTATAAATGAACATATATTTACAGGTTGAAGTTAAAAGGGCAGAGGAGAGAGAGAGAGAGAGAGAGTTTCCACACAGCTCACTGTTGAACTCCTAACCAGTTCTGAACTGAACTGCTCAGCTAGAGAGCTGAGCACTCCCTTTTCATTATACAGGTCACTTCTAAAACATGATCATTTTGGCCTGAAGTTTCATTTGTTTACATAGAAACAAATAGCCATCTCAATACCATTTAATCTCTGTACCAAAGCTGTCTAATTGGAACCAGGAGCTTGTTTATAACACCTCTGAAAAAAACCAAGGACACAGTATCCTTGAGAAAAGGAACAGCTTTTAGAAAAAAGGGACCAGCTTTGTGACTCTACACAATGCTCATTCAGGTAGATTTCTTTCAAAACAGATACAGTATACTCAATTATTCAGAAGTTTGAGTGAGAAATGAAGTAACATTTATTAGAGTCAGAAAGGTCTGCATTATTTTTGGTTGCCTATCGTAGTTGGAGAAGATTTCTTTCAACTTGCTCTGATATTTTTTGATTTTTCATCTCTCCCAGACAATTACAAGTCTTCTCACTGAAATGAGAAGTGTAAGTAGTCTTGTTTTTTGTTTTTCTGTCATTTTTCACATTCATGAACTTGATAAGTCTAACCAGGACTTGTTATTCATGCCAGTAGACTATTGATGTGCAGTTCAAATTCTAATTAAATGCATACAATAATGGTACTTCACACATTTTCCAGCTATTGTAGTGTTGTTTGGTAGTACACTTGTAAAGGGTTGTGTATCTGAAAAATATAAATCAGACATCTTAGTTAATTTTTATTTTGTTGAATTGATGGGGCTAGAAGTGTTAGGACAAGCATCAATATCCAATGTATGTGCACCTTGGTTAGAAAGATATAGCTAATCAAAGGAGAGAGTAGAAGAGGCAAAATCAGAAATGGTAATGACTATACTTTATAATAAACTGTTTTCCTCAGATAATGATTGCATGTGAAAACTTTTTAGTGTGTTACGTTATTTGCTCATTAGAAATATTACCTAATTTTGTGACATATTAATCTCTGTGCAAATTGCCAAATGAAAGCAGAAAGGACTAAAGGGGTCAAAAATTGAGGCGAAGAAGAATGGTACAGCAGATCATCAGACAGTTCTTGCAATTGGAACTGGAGTAGGCCATTCAGTACATTGAGCTTGCCCAGCCATTTTGGATCATAACTGATCATTTCCAAAACCATTTTCCTGCACTATCTCCATGTCACTTAATGTCTTTAATCTCCAGAAACCTATCAATTTTTCTTAAATGGCCAACCTTATTAGAGATTATGACATTGAGGCAAGAGTCACTAGCCAGGGGAAAGCATCGATCCTGCCATGACCTATGGAAAGTCCACAAGTCTGAATGAGATCACCTCCCATTTTTCAAAGCTCTAAAGAAAACAGTCCCAATATCCTCAATCTCTGCATAAAACAGTCCAGATATCCCAAAAATTAACCTGGTTAAACTCTGTCTATTGCAATGATATTCTTTCTTAGTTAAGGAGATCAAAATTGTGTGCAATACTGCAGCAAGACATCTTTATTTCTGTGCTCAAAACCCCTTGCAATGGAGGTCAACATATTGTTTACCTTCCTAAGAGGTTGCCGCCCCTTCAGACTAACATTTAATGATTCGTGGACAAGTGCAGTCAGATCCCTTTGAACACCCACACATTCCAATCCTTCATCATTTATGAAATATCCTGCAGTTTGTTTTTACCACCAAAGTGAATAGCTTCATAATTGTTCACATTTATATTTTTTCTGCCAATTTATAACCCATTCACTTAGCCTGTAAAGTCTTCTTGAAACCTATTATAGTCTCTTCACAACTTACGTTCCCAAACAGGTTTCTTCAACAATATAAAAACTGATCCTAACATCCAAAAGTATTTATAAACATTATGAACAGCTGTAGACCTAGAACTGTCTCTGGCTGTATCCCAGTAGTAATAACCTGCCATCCTGAGAATGATGTGTTTAGACCCTGTTCCAGTTAGAAGCTAAAGATTATTTGTACAATGAGAAGAGTAGACTAATGGAACCTTCAAGGTGGTTTCCAGGCAGTTTGATAATGTGGTGAAACTCATAACTGCTATGCTGAGACACCCTGGCTTCTCCAAGCCAAAGATATAAGTAAGTTTCAGAATCTGTATCTCCAGAAGTAGATTAGTATTTGCTGTTGGACATTATGTTAATTAAGAACAAAAGGGTAACTAGGGAGAGAATAGGACCCCTCAAAGTTCAGCAAGGCGACCTTTGTGTGGAGCCGCAGGAGATGGGGGAGATACTAAATGAGTATTTTGCATCAGTTTTTACCATGGAGAAGGACATGGAAGATATAAAATGGAGGGAATCAGATGGTGACATTTTGAAAAATGTCCATAATGCAGAGGTGGTGGTGCTGGATGTTTTGAAATACATAAAGATGGATAAATCCCAAGGATCTGATCAGGTGTACCCTAGAACTCTGTAGGAGGCTAGAGAAGTGATTGCTGGGCCCCTTGCTGAGATATTTGTATCATCGACAGTCACAGGTGAGGTGCCAGAGGACTGGAGGTTGGCGAATGTGGTACCACTATTTAAGAAAGGTGGTAAGGACAAGCCAGGGAACTACAGACTGGTAAGCCTGATGTTGGTGGTGGGCAGGTTGTTGGAGGAAATCCTGAGGGACAGGATTTAAACGTATTTTGGAAGGCAAGGACTGATTAGGGATAGTCAACATGACTATTTGCGTGGGAACTCACATCTCACAAACTTGATTGAGTTTTTTGAAGAAGTAACAAAGAGGATTGATATGGGCAGAGCGGTAGATGTGACCTATATGGACTTCAGTAAGGCATTCGACATGGTTCCCCATGGGAGACTGGTGAGCAAGGTTAGATCTCATGAAATACAGGGAGAACTCACTATTTGGCTACAGAACTGGCTCAAAGGTAGAAGACAGAGGGTGGTGTGGAGGATTGTTTTTCAGACTGGAGGCCTGTGACCAGCGGTGTGCCATAAGGATCAGTGTTGGGTCCACTACTTTTGGTCATTTATGTAAATGATTTAGATGTGAACATAGGAGTTATAGTTCGTAAGTTTGCAGATGACACCAAAATTGGAGGTGTCGTGGACAGCGAAGAAGGTTACCTCAGATTATAACGGATCTTGATCAGATGGGCCAATGGGCTGAGGAGTGGCAGATGGAGATTAATTTAGATAAATGTGAGGTGCTGCATTTTGGGAAAGCAAATCTTAGCAGGACTTATAAACTTAATGGTAAGGTCCAAGGGAGTGTTGTTGAACAAAGAGACCTTGGCGTGCAGGTTCATAGCTTCTTGAAAGTAAAGTCGCAGGAGATAGGATAGTGAAGAAGGCGTTTAGTATACTTTCCTTTATTGGTCAGAGCATTGACTACAGGAGTTGGGAGGTCATGCTGTGACTGTGCAAGACGTTGGTTAGCCACTTTTGGAATATTGCATGTAATTCTGCTCTCCTTACTATGGGAAGGATGTTGTGAAACTTGAAAATGTTCAGAAATGATTTACAAGGATATTGCCAATGTTGGAGGATTTAAGTTATAGGGAGAGGTTGAATAGGCTACGGCAGTTTTCCCTGGAGTGTCAGTGGCTGAGGGGTGACAATATCGAGGTTCATAAATTTATGAGGGGCATGGATAGGATAAATAGACAAATTCTTTTCCCTGGGTTAGAGTCCAGAATAGAGGGCATTGGTTTAGGGTGAGAGGGGAAAGATATAAAAGAGATTTAAGGGGTAACTTTTTCACACAGAGGGTGGTCCATGTATGGAATGAGCTGCCAGAGGAAGTGATGGAGGCTGGTACAATTGCAACATTTAAAAGGCATCCAGATGAGTATATGAATAGGAAGGGTCTGGAGGGATATAGGCCGGGTGCTGGCAGGTGGGATGAGATTGGGTTGGGATATCTGGTCAGCATGGACTAGTTGGTCTGAAGGATCTGCTTCCGTGCTGTACATCTCTATGACTCTACGACTCAAATTTTCTGGGCTTCATTACGTTCACCTTCCAGGAAAGACTAGAAAAGCCTCAACTGCTCTGGTGAAATAGATGGAGAAAGAAATTGAATCAATGGTCTAGATTTAGTAAGGAGGATTGTGTTGTGAAGATGGGAAGTTGGTGATTGTTGACAGTGAATTGTTAGCTTTTGCTGCCACTAGCCTTCAGAAACTGAATGTAAGGCCAGATGTAATGTATGGAGAATATCTGGAGGTTACTGAATGTCATTCCTGCTCTGCCAGAGGTTGGGGTCCCAACACTCCCTGTCAACTCCCCCAAAGATAAAGTCAGTTGATGTGGCAGGAACTTATCCTTTACAGTTTTCATTTTACTGTTGGACACTGTAACATGATATACCTTTTTCATTCAGGTGCAACTGGATTTTATTGGCAATGTGGACAAAGCCCTTGCTTAATAACAAAGTGCGACCCAAGAGGGAGACGGTCTGAGTGGTCTGCTGTGCCGGGCTCTGTGCCATACCCCCTGGCACAGTGGACCTTTACCACCCCCCCACTCCCCCCAACGACACCTTGTTAACCACCCCAGGAGCGAGATTGATAATATAAAGTTACTGAACATCTGGAGCTGCTAACATTGTGGTTTGACAGCTCTAAGATCAGCATGAAGACGAATAAAGGAAAAGTAGCAAAAGGAGTACAGAAGGCAGGCAGTCCCTACTGCGTCGAAGGTGCCCATAGCCACTGCTCAAACTCCCAGGGCAGCCCACTTGGATTTAATGGGGCAGCAGCATTTACTCTCAGAGTTTGCCAAACTCCGAGAAAAGATTGAAGCAGCGATGGAGCCGATATCTGCCATGCTGACAAAGCAGGAGCAGGAGATTCAAACACTGGTCCGAAGAGTAGAAGCAGTGGAGCAGAGGACCACGGCATCGGAGACTGTGGCGGAGGTCTCAGGAGGAAGGATCTGAACACTGGAAGACCAGGTTCGGATCCTTCAGGAACAAGTGGACGACCTGGAAAACAAAGTAGAAGAAAAAACTTACGGCTCATGGGTGTCCTAGAACGCGTGGAAAGCGAGGACCCCCTTGATTCCCTGGAGAAGTGCTCATAAAGTTCCTGGGACTGGAGTTGGAGTCGGGCCTGGTGAGTGTGGAACAGGCCCACTGGATCACAATGCGCAGGTCCGGGCCGGATCTGTGCCCCTGCCTGGTCCTAGTGTGACTCCAGCACTATAAAGAAAAACAGTTAGTGATTGAAACAGCAAGAAGACTGAGAAGAGATCCACAGGCTTTAACATGTAAAGGCTTAAGAATAATGTTTTTTTTTCAAGACTTCTCAGGAGCTACGACACAAGATTATAGTCCACACACACACTCCTGTGGACCCATATACTCACGCAAACCCTCTCTCATACACAAGCTCTATCTGAGACACTCACAGGTACACACCTGCCACACTCACACCCACACATGTACACTCTCACAGACTTATATCTCTTTATACTCACACACATACACATACACACACTCTCACAAACATTCATACCGCCCCACACACACATACCCACATACACGCACATACATATCAGTTTGGGTGTGAATTTTCACAATGAACCAAATTCAGGCAAATGGGAATAGTTTAGTTTTGGAAACTTGGTCGGGATGGGTGAGTTGGACTGAAGAGTCTGTTTCTGTGCTGTATGACTCTATGCTTAAATCTATGCTAAGTTGTAATGCTTTTCATTTCCTGGTCTGAGTTCATTCAGGAACATGATGGGTTCCTTGGAGTTTAGTAATATCACTCTAGCTACAGACGGGGAACCTCTATTAAACAATGTTGTAGATCACTACACAACAAGTTAAAGTTCTTGCAATAACGATCACTATATCTTGGACTGAAGCTTTGTTTAAGATCAGCGACAAGCTCTCTAACAACAGTTCAAGTGATGATGTAGAGTCATAGAATCCCTACAGTCTGGAAGCTGGTCATTCAGCCCATCGAATCCACAGTGACTTTCCAAAGAGCACCCCATCCAGACTCACCCCCTTTACCCATTTCCCCTGGCTAATCCACCTAGCCTGCACATCTTTGGACTGTGAGAGGAAACTGGAGCACCCAGAGAAAACCAACACAGACACGGGGAGAATGTGCAAACGCCACACAGACAGTCGCTCGAGGCTGCACTCAAACCCGGGCCCCTGGTGCTGTGATGAGCAGGAGGCTGGTAGCAGTGCTAACCACTGAGTCACTGTGTTGCCCACATGTTAACCTTTTATCAGAATTGCTTTGCCTGAGTTAACAAGTGGTTTCCAGAATTTCTTATACTTATTTCCAATTTCCCGGATCTGCATTGTTTTTCTCTTACCTCAGATGAGCGACTTTCAAAAAGGGGCATTCAAATAATGCCTTTTAAAGTGGTAAAAGATGAAATTCCAAGACAATCCAAAATCTCCCTTAACATATTCCTTCCCCATTGTTGTTAGAAATGATTGGAGTGAAGAAACAGCGAACATAGTCCAGCCCAAACTTTAGCCCCATATGACTGATCCATCCAAATCCTGTTCCTGATCTGAGTCATAATTTTGGAGCTGATTGATTATATCTACAATATAGTTAATCCATATTATCTAACACTTGTTCCCTTCTTGCAGCTTAATTTACAAGAATGGGCATTGAGGATAAAGGCCATCGCACACAATTTATGGTGTTTCCATTGTTCAAACAAACATCAAAAGTCACACCCAATTCCCTAAGGTACACTTCTGTCAAGTGAGGCTTGACACCAGCTTAAACATGTTATGGAATTTTTCTTTCTGAGTGCTGTGAGTAGCATAGCTAGATGTGGCCTTTCTCGCGATGTCTGAATGCACAGAAAATAGCCAGAAGAAAATTATACAATTACTAATCCTAACTATCTGCATAGTAGAGAGAGATATCATTCAGTTATAAAAGCATTAAGCAGAATATTATCTAAGTTCTGGATGGGTAAGTATTTAATTCATAAAATGAGGGATGGTTTCATTATTAGCAAATACAAAGCATTATTTTAAATAATTTCAAGTGTATAAAATGAATCTTATTGCAATCCAAATCACTCAGATTAATTTGAAGATCATCGGTAGTTTACCAGGAATCAAGGAATTCAGGTTGAATAATTATACACCAATTGAGATTGGAAAGGGTTTATGAGTTTAGTTAAATTCTAATAAATGCTTAATTATTTTGCTCTCCAAACTGATATTTCTTCAAACTGCAGATAAAATTTAAAGTTTAAAAGTCTACAAACCATAGCTAATTCAACTGTCCATTTAATGTTCTTTGCTAAATGTACTTCAGATGTAATTCTGTGCAATGTTATGAAGCCTTTGATCATATTACACGCAAACATTCAACATCAAGTTTATATTGAGTTTACATATAAAGGGAATCATCAGGTTAACGTAATTGTAGTATTTCCTGCCTCTTACCAACAATTCCTTTTAACTAAATTGATTGATAATACCTTTAGGAACTACATAGCCAACGTAAGTCTCAAATGGAGTTTGTTGTACCCGATTGAATTCATAGAAAGTATGTTGCACACTAAATTAGTAAAGGAGTTCACATACATGCATATACCAATCACCATCAAAACCCATGAGGCAGAGATGTGAATTATTTGGCCATCTTGACTGGATGCTACCTCTCAATTCCTATTCCATGTTGGAGCCAAACACCTACCTCAACTCCACAAGTTATTAAACAAAATGAAGAAACCCCCACCAGTGCTATTTTAATGGGTCATGAAATACTTACAGGTTAGTTGCTGAATTATTTCTTCTGGCCACTGCAATTGCATACATTTTTTGAGGTTTCCTATGCTTTGCTGAAGTTTTAATACTCTACAGAAGATGGCTTTGAGGTATGGTTTTCATCAAAAAAAATCTACTGTGAAAAAGTTGCTTTTGAACATGAGTAGTCAGGTTGGGCTTCCTTGGGAATTGAGCAAGGTTGATGGAATGAATACAGAATTAAGATAAATTTGAAGGACGACCTTCAAGCCACTCTGGAATTAGAGAGCACATTGCACTAGATCAGCCTGAGGTACAGCTGTTTACTGTAGCTAGATCACGGGTGACTGCAAAAAAACTAATACAGTGACAGGGGTGGGACAGCAGGGCTACCATTTAAAAGAGAACAACAGGCTGCTATAACATGGAACCACTGCCACTCTTCCAGAGAGGCTTCGCAGCCATGCTGATGATCTGTTTGAAAATAGATTGTTGGATTACTGTGGCATCTCAGAAGTCCCTTTGAACAGTGGGATACAAGTGAACTTGGAAGATAGCATATTGAGAATTCTTTTCAATCGTTTGGGCTTTTTATGCAGACAGTATGCAATGCAATGGAAGCTGTAGCATTTACCATCAGAGGCTGCATTATATCATATCATCTATTCCTTTTTATTCAATGTATATGCAAGCTTTCTGACCAGCTTTCCAATGTGGATCAAGTAGTTGCTTGTGTATGTCCATCATCCTTCTTCTATAACCTATAATAGATCTTCAGTTTGTTTATTGGACTCTTCTAACTGGAAGGATTCTAGTTCTTGTGTTCATGAAATTTTAGAAGGGGACAGAGTTAGAGTGTGGTGAGAGGTGAGGGAGCAATAAGAGTCATGTGGTTTCAATATTTTGAATCTTGTGGGTCAGAAGATATTGTGAGACAAGGGTGAAGTGGGAAGCAGGAAGGAGATTTTTGAATGAAATCTCCAGATAATTAATCTCTCTAGCACTGCCAATGACCACAGTCTCAGGGATGCCCTTTTCGATAATGGACAGCACTGTCATTTGGAGTCATAGAGTCTTATAGCATGGAAACCCACCCTTCAGTCCAAATAGTTCA
Organism: Chiloscyllium plagiosum; assembly: GCF_037043375.1. NCBI lineage: Eukaryota > Metazoa > Chordata > Chondrichthyes > Orectolobiformes > Hemiscylliidae > Chiloscyllium > Chiloscyllium plagiosum. The sequence goes on along the minus strand of NW_028270153.1, from coordinate 30,946,600 downwards.
TGCCGACCATAATCTCAAACTAAAATAGTCCCACTGGTCTGCGCTTGGCCCATATCCCTCCAACCATCTCATATTCATGTAATTATCAAATCTTTTAAACATTGTAACTGTACCCGCATCCACCACTTCCTCTGGAAATTCATCCACACACAAACCATTCTCTGTGTACAAAAATAGTCCCCTTCTTTTTTACAAAGCTTTCTCCTCTCACCTTAAAAATATGCCCCCAGTCTTGAAATCCCTTACCCAAGAGAAAAGACACCTGCCATTCACCTTATGTATGCCTTTCATGATTTTAAAAACCATTATAAACTCCTCCTATGTTCCAGTGAAAAGAATGCCAGCCTATCCTTCGCATCAAGCCTTCCATTCCTGGCAAATCTCTTCTGAAACCTTTTTGATTAAATTAGATTCCCTACAGTGGGGAAACAGGCCCTTCAGCCCTACCAGTCTACACTGACCCTCCGAAAAGTAACCCACCCAGACCCATTTCCCTTTGACTAATGCACCTAACACATTGGCAATTTAGCATGGCCAATTCACCTGAACTGCACATATTGGGACAGTGGGAGGAAACTGGAGCACCCCGACACGTGTACAAACTCCACATAGACAGTCACCCGAGGCTGGAATAGAGCCTGGGACCCTGGTGCTGTGAGGCAGTAGTCCTAACCACTGAGCCACTGTGCTGCCCCTGACAATCTGTATTTGAAATCTCTGTTCTCGGTATTGGCACTAATGGTGATCCCGTCATGATTAGATTAGGTTAGATTCCCTACGTATGGAAACAGGGCCTTCAGCCCAACAAGTCCACCCTGACTCTCTGAAGAGTAACCCACCCAGACCCATTCCCTTGACTAACGCACCTAACACTATGGGCAATTTAGCAGGGCCAATTCACCCTAATCTGCACATCTTTTGTAATGTGGGAGGAAACCCACACAGACATGGGGAGAATGTGCAAACTACACACACAGTCGCCCGAAGGTGGAATCGAACCCAGGTCCTTGGTGCTGTGAGGTAGCATGCTAACCAGGGATATTATTAACCTCTCAAGCTTGATAATATCCTTCTTATAACAGGGCGATAAGAACTGGATACAATATTCCAGAAGAGGCCTCACCAACATCTTATACAACCTCAACATAATGTCCCAAATCCTGTACTCAAAGGTCTGAACAATGAAGGCAAGCATGCTGAACACCTCTTAACCATACTATCTGTATATGATGCAAACTTCAGGGAATTATGTATCTGAACTCCTAGCTCTATCTGTTCCACAACACTACCCATTAAAAAAAAGGCCTGTCCTTGTTTAATTTATCAAAATGCAATACCTTGCATTTATCCCCATCTGCCACTCTTCAGCCCATTGGCCCAATTGATCAAGGTCTCTTTAGAATCTTAGAAAACCTTCTTCACTGCGTCCTATACCATCAATTTTGGTGTTATCCACAAACTAACTAACCCTGCCTTCTATATTCTCATCAAAATCATTTATATAAATGACAAACAAAAGTGGACCCAGCACCGATCCCAGTGGAACACCGCTGGTTACAGGCCTTCAGTCCAAAAAATTGCGATTAAGCCAATTTTGTATCCAATTGGCAAGCTCATCCTGAATCTTCCGTACGAAATTTAAATCATGAAGGCATGCTTAAAGTATTTTTAATTCAACTGATTATTTAATTATTAAATGGTATTTCTACTCATTCTGACTAAGGTTGTGTGGGTCTCTTAATTTTATCGCTGTAAACATCAGTAACCAGAGCAGCCATCTCCAAAATTATGAAAACCTCAACTTATTACAATATTCTTAGGGACCATCAAATTTAGAGAAAAAGTCAACACCAATTAACTGAAAGAGTTGTGCCACATTATTACACTTTTTCTTTACAAAATAAACTTCATTGTAAATCAAAAAAGATTTAAACAAAGTAAGCACTATTAATACAATGGCTTAGGGTGACCCATGCTACAAATTCTGCTCTACTTTATTTTCTTCATGAGTCTGCTTAATTTATAAAATATTTAAGATATAGTCACTTTTCCTGAGGTCATCACAAAGGAATGTTAACACTGTCTGGAATTCACATTCGTTTCTCTTCAGTGCTCCAGCTATTCTCCAAGTTAAAAGGCTGGTTAGGGTCCTTCCATTAGATTGTGGCTAAGTGATCCTCTCACTCTCTTCAAACTTTCATGTCTGTGCATTCCACAGTTCAGTCATGGGCCTCCATGGAGCTCCAGTTCAGTGCCTCTAAACATAAAAAAATCCTTCGTTTTGTTGTTATGATTTCAAACTACAACCAGGTTGTTTACTTCCAGAAGTCTTTTTAGTGAGAGGATATTGTAGATATTTTCCATTAGCTTCCAAATAAATCTTCCAGTCATTTATCTCCCTTACCAACTTAGCCATGATATATCTGCTTTCAACCAGTCCCAAGCTGCATCAGGGTGTTTGTACTGGCCTGGCTTTATCACCCAACCTCTCTGGAACTCCAAGTAATTTAAGATCCAAAGCTAATTTTCAGAGCAGTTTTATTCCATGAGACTGATTTTTTTTCCCACTGATTTAATTGATATGTTGTAATGAACTTTTTGTTATAATCTTAATTGGTTTATACTTCAGTAAGAATGCACCATTTAGCATGATGCTGGTCTCACCCAACAGCCACACAGGTGGGGTTACAGAATAATAATCAGGCGTAACCCTGGTTAATTAGTGCTGACAATACCAACACTTCAAATGCTAATCAGTGAACGTGCTGAAATCATTTCTTTCAGTACAAGTTCAGAATCAACCTCAGGCCATTTGCCCTGTGGTACTTTGGTGCTGCACTGGGTAACGTCTTTATCCATTGACTGTTGGAAAATTAACTGCATAACTTCAAAACCAAAATTGAGTGAATTTGCTGATAACTTCCACTATAACTTCAGTGGAAGAGCTGTGTAAACCTCAGAACAAGGCATTAACATTAAAGACTCATTTTCTTGATTGCAAAGCTTCAGGTTCCACTCTGAGCCACGCACCATTCTGACTTGGAAATATAATGCCCTTCTTTCACAATCCCTGGGTTAAATCCTGGAACTTCTGTGACAAAGCTGGTCCTTTCTCAAGGTTACTGTGCCCTTAAGTTTTTTTTAAGAGAGGGATAATTGGCCAGGCTCCAACTAGGCTGGATTTGAAAGGTTTTTTGGGCCCTTTTTGTTTATTCCCAACAGGTAATGCCTCCGGCCTAAGGCTTTCATGTCTTGAAAAAAACCGATATGATCAAAGGGGAATGACCAACTAGTGGTGTAGCTAGCCTTTGTTTAGATTAGAGCTAGTTGCAGCAGGGGATGTGTGAAAAAGGCTGCTAACTTCTCTCCTTTGACTTAAAACCTGTAAGCTTTTGTTTGATTTTACCTTTGTGCCAAGAAGGTGTCTATGGGGAATGTTGCTAGTATTTTGGAACAGCATCATTAAGTCGGAATAGTCTGTTGGGATTTGGATAGGATAAGTTATCCGGTATTCTATCTTCTGTTCTTTGTGTTTCATTCCTTAATCTTGTAAATAAATTCTGTTTTGTTTAAAACTCAGTTGGCTGACCAGCTAATTCTCTCTGGGAAGATCCATTGTACACCTACTTAAAACAACTAGCAAAGTTAAGGTCTGGACTAAATTCTTGAAATGTTTTGAATGGTCTGGCCTGGTCCATAATACTCCCTCCTTAATGGCATTGTAGGTATGCCCACACCAAATGGATGGCAGTCGTCGATTTTGACAGCATGGCGAGGAGAGAAGAAGGAGTGAAGGGCTGCCGGGAAGGGTAAGTTTTCCCACTTAAAGAGGTATTTACCTTGGGAGTCGGGCCTCCATTTTGACAGAGTGGCGAGGAGAGAAGGATGCGTGAAGCGAGGGCTGCTGGGAAGGTAAGGACTTAATTTATATTTGGGCAGTGGCTAAACCCAAGATACTACACGTGCAGTATCTCCCACCCGCTCCCCGCCCCCTCCTCTAACCGGAAGAAAAAGACTCAGTAAGGTAAGGCTTTTATTTTTTCTTTATCTTTCTTTATCATACATTTAAGTGCATTGATTGGTTTTAGTTAGTTCATATAAAGCTCAGCTTACAATGGCAGGGGATCTCAGACCCATGGGATGTGCCTCTTGCTTGATGTGGGAGCTTAGGAATGTGTCTGACATTCCTGACTCTTACCCTTGCAAGACGTGTGTCCAGCTGCAGCTCTTGTTTGACCGCATGACGGCTCTGGAGTTGCAGATGGACTCACTGTGGAGCATTTGCGATGCTGTGTAGGTCGTGGATAGCACGTTTAGTGAACTGGTCACACCGCAGATTAGAATTGCTGAGGGAGACAGTGAATGGGTGACCAGAGACTTGGTTGAAGGAAGGGCATGATGATTGGCAAATAAATGTTCCAGGATACAGATGCTTCAGACAGGACAGGGAGGGAAGTAAAAGGGGGGAGGGGTGGAGTTGCATTGCTGGTCAGGGCCGATATCACAGCTGTGCTAAAGGAGCACACTATGGAGATCTTGGGTAGTGAGGCAGTATGGGTGGAGCTGAGAAAAAAGAAGGGTGCAGTTACATTGTTGGGCTGTATTACAGGCCTCCCAACAGTGAGCGAGAGGTAGAAAAACAAATAGGTAAACAGATTGTGGAAAGATGTGGAGGCAATAGGGTAGTGGTGATGGGAGATTTTAATTTTCCCAACATTGTCTGGGATACACTTAGCATCAGAGATCTAGATAGGGTAGAATTTGTAAGAAGCGTCCAGGAGAATTTTCTAGCGCAGTATGTCAATATTCCGACGAGGGAAGGGGCCATATTGGACCTGGTACTGGGGAACGAGTCAGGCCAGGTGGTAGAAGTTGCGGTGGGGGATTTCTTTGGGAACAGTGACCACAATTCTGTAAGTTTTAGAATACTCGTAGATAAAGAAGAGAGTGGTCCTAAGGAAAGAGTACTAAACTGGACCAAGGCCAATTATATCAAAATTAGGCAGGAGCTCGGAAATGTGGATTGGACACAGCTATTTGAAGGGAAGCCCACATTTGAGATGTGGGAGGCTTTCAAAGATAGGTTAAAGATAATGCAGGATAGGCATGTCCTGTTGAAGGCAAAGAACAGGAAGGGCAAGATTCATGAACCGTGGATGACAGGAGAAATTGTACGACTAGCCAAGAGGAAAAGGGAAGCGTACATAAGGTCTAGGCAGCTAGCAAGACTAATTCTAGAGTGAATTATACTATGAACGGAACAGCCTTGGGAAACGTTGATGTGCAGAGAGATCTGGGAATCCAGCTCCATTGTACCCTGAAGTTTGCTGCACAGGGGAATAGGGTGATCAAGGCGGCATATAGTAGGCTTGCCTTCATTGGACGGGGTATTGAGTATAAGAGCTGGCAAGTCATGTTGCAATTGTACAAGACATTGGTTCAGCCGCATTTAGAATACTGTGTACAGTTCTGGTTGCCGCATTACCAAAAGGATGTGGACGCTTTGGAGAGGGTGCAGAGAAGGTTTACGAGGATGTTGCCTGGTATGGAAGGTGCTAGCTATGAAGAGAGGTTGAGTAGGTTATGTTTATTTTCATTAGAATAAAGGAGATTGAGTGGGGACTTGATTGAGGTTTACAAAATCATGAAGGGTATAGACAGGGTGGATAGAGACAAGCTTTTTCCCAGGGTGAAGGATTCAATAATGAGAGGTCGCTCTTTCAAGGTAAGAGGTGGAACGTTTAAGGGGGATACACGCGGCAAGTACTTCACACAGAGGGTGGTGGGTGTTTGGAACACGTTGCCAGCAGAGGTGGTAGAGGCAGGACAGTAGATTCATTTAAGATGCGTCTGGACAGATGCACGAGTAGGTGGGGAGCAGAGGGATACAGGTGCTTTGGAATTGGACGACAGGTTTAGAGAGTTGATTTGAGTCGGCTCAGGCTTGGAGGGCCGAAGGGCCTGATCCTGGGCTGTAAATTTTCTTTGTTCTTTGTTCTTTGTTCAAGAAGGCAGGTCACCACTATCTTGTCAAGGGCAGCTAATGATGGACAATAAATGCCGTTCTCAAACAGCAATGCCCAAATCTCATGAATGAAACAAAAAACAATTGACAACCATACAGGCCCTAGAAAACCAAAGGAGTGTTTTTAGAGGTCTCAGATGTCTTCTGATGAAGATCATCCTCAAGTGGATGAGAGTGTTTAACCAATGCAAATGCTTTGTGGGAGTTCCAGCTGCCTCAGATCCAGTGTGAAAGACAGGATAAAAGAGCTAGAAAAGAACAGGAAAGTCGCCAAAGTGAAAACTCAAACATGATAGCAACAAAGAAAAAACCTAGAAAACCAACACTTTGCACAGATCCAAAGGATCTCATTACCAACCTATCTCTGCCACCCATTGAAGACATTTCACCACAACTTGCTAAGGCAAAGGTGTGTCACTTGTCTTGGTGTCAGGAATGGTCAATCAGTAAAAGCAGCCATTTTCTAACTGCATTATGGATGCCATTCAGGAATTATAGAATGTGAATTAATTGTTGGCATTTCCACTGCTCTAGAAGAATATTACCACGGACAACATGGGCTATTCAGTGATGTTTCCAGAGTGAATGTTATTGTGAATAATCTGTGATTCTACGAATGTGAAGATACAATAGAAGAAACCATCATAGACCATGGTCAGAACTTAGAGTGACAGCTGGAGAACCAAACCTGAATAAACCTGAAACTGAGCAAGGAAAAAGATACTAAGTAAAATGTCTGAAGTCAAGTATCTAGTTCATGTGCTGACAGTAAAAGGACTTTGGCCAGATTCAGGTAAGGTGATAGCTGTAGCAGAGAAGCAGTGACCTATAGATCTGAAAGAGCAGTGTGCAGATTTATTGGATTTATGAATTATGTCGAAGAGTTCTTGACTAATTTTGTCATCAGTGTGTGAAGCTCAATGCTAGCTCAATGCTCAGGGGAAGTGCAGTGCTTTGGGCCCAAAAACAAGAAACAGTTTTCACTGGAATTGGTGCAGCGGCTGGCACAGGGAAACAGTACCGGAGCAGCGGCCAGCACAGGGAAACAGTACCGGAGCAGTGGTCAGCACAGTGAAACAGTACCGGAGCAGCGGCCAGCACAAGGAAACAGTACCGGAGCAGCGGTCAGCACAGGGAAACTGTCCTGGAGCAGCGGCCAGCACAGTGAAACAGTACCGGAGCAGCGGTCAGTACAGGGAAACTGTCCCGGAGCAGCGGCCAGCACAGGGAAACGGTCCCAGAGCAGTGGTCAGCACAGGGAAACAGTACCGGAGCAGCGGTCAGTACAGGGAAACTGTCCTGGAGCAGCGGCCAGCACAGTGAAACAGTACCGGAGCAGCGGTCAGCACAGGGAAACTGTCCCGGAGCAGCGGTCAGCACAGGGAAACGGTCCCAGAGCAGTGGTCAGCACAGGGAAACAGTACCGGAGCAGCGGTCAGTACAGGGAAACTGTCCCGGAGCAGCGGCCAGCACAGTGAAACAGTACCGGAGCAGCGGCCGGCACAGGGAAACTGTCCCAGAGCAGCGGTCAGCACAGGGAAACGGTCCCAGAGCAGTGGTCAGCATGGTGAAAAAGTACCGGAGTAGCAGCCAGCACAGTGAAACGGTACCGGAGCAGCGGACAGCACAGTTAAACGGTACCGGAGCAGCGGTCGGCACAGGGAAACTGTCCCAGAGCAGCGGGCAGCACAGTGAAACAGAACCGGAGCAGCAGCCAGTTCAGTAAAACAGAACAGGAGCAGTGGCCAGCACAGGAAAACGGTACCGGAGCAGCGGTCAGCACAGGGAAAGAGTACCGGAGCAGCGGTCAGCACAGTGAAACAGTATCGGAGCAGCGGTCAGCACAGGGAAACAGTACCGGAGCAGCGGTCAGCACAGGGAAACAGTACCGGAGCAGCGGCCAGACAGGAAAACAGTATCGGAGCAGCGGCCAGCACAGGGAAACGGTACCAGAGCAGCGGCCAGCACAGGGAAACAGTACTGGAGCAGCGGCCAGCACAGTGAAACAGTACCGGAGCAGCGGCCAGCACAGGGAAACAGTACCGGAGCAGCAGCCAGCACAGTGAAACGGTACCGGAGCAGCGGCCAGCACAGGGAAACAGTAACGGAGCAGCGGCCAGCAGAGGGAAACAGTACCGGAGCAGCGGTCAGCACAGGGAAACAGTACCGGAGCAGCGGCCAGCACAGTGAAACAGTACCGGAGCAGCGGCCAGCACAGTGAAACAGTACCGGAGCAGCGGTCAGCACAGGGAAACAGTACCGGAGCAGCGGTCAGCACAGGGAAACAGTACCGGAGCAGCGGCCAGCACAGTGAAACAGTACCGGAGCAGCGGCCAGCACAGTGAAACAGTACCGGAGCAGCGGTCAGCACAGGGAAACAGTACCGGAGCAGCGGTCAGTACAGGGAAACTGTCCCGGAGCAGCGGCCAGCACAGGGAAACGGTCCCAGAGCAGTGGTCAGCACAGGGAAACAGTACCGGAGCAGCGGTCAGTACAGGGAAACTGTCCTGGAGCAGCGGCCAGCACAGTGAAACAGTACCGGAGCAGCGGTCAGCACAGGGAAACTGTCCCGGAGCAGCGGTCAGCACAGGGAAACGGTCCCAGAGCAGTGGTCAGCACAGGGAAACAGTACCGGAGCAGCGGTCAGTACAGGGAAACTGTCCCGGAGCAGCGGCCAGCACAGTGAAACAGTACCGGAGCAGCGGCCGGCACAGGGAAACTGTCCCAGAGCAGCGGTCAGCACAGGGAAACGGTCCCAGAGCAGTGGTCAGCATGGTGAAAAAGTACCGGAGTAGCAGCCAGCACAGTGAAACGGTACCGGAGCAGCGGACAGCACAGTTAAACGGTACCGGAGCAGCGGTCAGCACAGGGAAACTGTCCCAGAGCAGCGGGCAGCACAGTGAAACAGAACCGGAGCAGCAGCCAGTTCAGTAAAACAGAACAGGAGCAGTGGCCAGCACAGGAAAACGGTACCGGAGCAGCGGTCAGCACAGGGAAAGAGTACCGGAGCAGCGGTCAGCACAGGGAAACAGTACCGGAGCAGCGGCCAGCACAGTGAAACAGTATCGGAGCAGCGGTCAGCACAGGGAAACAGTACCGGAGCAGCGGTCAGCACAGGGAAACAGTACCGGAGCAGCGGCCAGCACAGTGAAACAGTACCGGAGCAGCGGCCAGCACAGGGAAACAGTACCGGAGCAGCGGCCAGCACAGGGAAACAGTACCGGAGCACCGGCCAGCACAGTGAAACAGTACCGGAGCAGCGGCCAGCACAGTGAAACAGTACCGGAGCAGCGGCCAGCACAGGGAAACAGTACCGGAGCAGCGGCCAGCACAGGGAAACAGTACCGGAGCACCGGCCAGCACAGGGAAACAGTACCGGAGCACCGGCCAGCACAGGGAAACAGTACCGGAGCACCGGCCAGCACAGTGAAACAGTACCGGAGCAGCGGTCAGTACAGGGAAACTGTCCTGGAGCAGCGGCCAGCACAGTGAAACAGTACCGGAGCAGCGGCCAGCACAGGGAAACGGTACCGGAGCACCGGCCAGCACAGTGAAACAGTACCGGAGCAGCGGCCAGCACAGGGAAACTGTCCCAGAGCAGCGGTCAACACAGTGAAACAGTACCGGAGCAGCGGCCAGCACAGGGAAACGGTACTGGAGCAGCGGCCAGCACAGTGAAACAGTACCGGAGCAGCAGCCAGCACAGGGAAACGGTACTGGAGCAGCGGGCAGCACAGTGAAACAGTAACGGAGCAGCAGCCAGCACAGGGAAACAGTACCGGAGCAGCGGCCAGCACAGGGAAACAGTACCGGAGCAGCAGCCAGCACAGTGAAACGGTACCGGAGCAGCGGCCGGCACAGGGAAACAGTAACGGAGCAGCAGCCAGCACAGTGAAACAGTACCGGAGCAGCGGCCAGCACAGTGAAACAGTACCGGAGCAGCGGTCAGCACAGGGAAACAGTACTGCAGCAGCGGTCAGTACAGGGAAACAGTACCGGAGCAGCAGCCAGCACAGTGAAACGGTACCGGAGCAGCGGCCAGCACAGGGAAACGGTACCGGAGCAGCGGTCAGCACAGTGAAACAGTACCGGAGCAGCAGCCAGCACAGTGAAACAGTACCGGAGCAGCGGCCAGCACAGGGAAACAGCACCGGAGCAGCGGCCAGCACAGTGAAACAGTACCGGAGCAGCGGTCAGCACAGGGAAACAGTACCGGAGCACCGGCCAGCACAGTGAAACAGTACCGGAGCACCGGCCAGCACAGGGAAACAGTACCGGAGCAGCAGCCAGCACAGGGAAACAGTACCGGAGCAGCGGCCAGCACAGTGAAACGGTACTGGAGCAGCGGCCAGCACAGGGAAACAGTTCCGGAGCAGCGGCAGCACAGGGAAACAGTACTGGAGCAGCGGTCAGCACAGGGAAACAGTTCCGGAGCAGCGGCCAGCACAGGGAAACAGTACTGCAGCAGCGGTCAGCACAGGGAAACAGTACCGGAGCAGCGGCCAGCACAGTGAAACGGTACTGGAGCAGCGGCCAGCACAGGGAAACAGTACCGGAGCAGCGGCCAGCACAGTGAAACGGTACCGGAGCAGCGGCCAGCACAGGGAAACAGTACCGGAGCAGCGGCCAGCACAGGGAAACAGTACCGGAGCAGCGGCCAGCACAGTGAAACAGTACCGGAGCAGCGGCCAGCACAGTGAAACGGTACTGGAGCAGCGGTCAGCACAGGGAAACAGTATCGGAGCAGCGGCCAGCACAGTGAAACAGTACCGGAGCAGCGGCCAGCACAGTGAAACAGTATCGGAGCAGCGGCCAGCACAGTGAAACAGTACCGGAGCAGCGGCCAGCACAGGGAAACAGTACCGGAGCAGCGGTCAGCACAGTGAAACAGTACCGGAGCAGCGGCCAGCACAGTGAAACAGTACCAGAGCAGCGGCCAGCACAGTGAAACAGTACCGGAGCAGCGGCCAGCACAGGGAAACAGTACTGGAGCAGCGGCCAGCACAGGGAAACAGTACCGGAGCAGCGGTCAGCACAGTGAAACAGTACCGGAGCAGCGGCCAGCACAGGGAAACAGTACTGGAGCAGCGGCCAGCACAGGGAAACAGTACTGGAGCAGCGGCCAGCACAGGGAAACAGTACTGGAGCAGCGGCCAGCACAGGGAAACAGTACCGGAGCAGCGGTCAGCACAGTGAAACAGTACCGGAGCAGCGGCCAGCACAGTGAAACAGTACCGGAGCAGCGGCCAGCACAGGGAAACAGTACCGGAGCAGCGGTCAGCACAGTGAAACAGTACCAGAGCAGCGGCCAGCACAGTGAAACAGTACCGGAGCAGCGGCCAGCACAGGGAAACAGTACCGGAGCAGCGGCCAGCACAGGGAAACAGTACTGGAGCAGCGGCCAGCACAGTGAAACAGTACCAGAGCAGCGGCCAGCACAGGGAAACAGTACTGGAGCAGCGGCCAGCACAGGGAAACAGTACCGGAGCAGCAGCCAGCACAGGGAAACAGTACTGGAGCAGCGGCCAGCACAGTGAAACAGTACCAGAGCAGCGGCCAGCACAGGGAAACAGTACTGGAGCAGCGGCCAGCACAGGGAAACAGTACCGGAGCAGCGGCCAGCACAGGGAAACAGTACTGGAGCAGCGGCCAGCACAGTGAAACAGTACCAGAGCAGCGGCCAGCACAGGGAAACAGTACTGGAGCAGCGGCCAGCACAGGGAAACAGTACCGGAGCAGCAGCCAGCACAGGGAAACAGTACCGGAGCAGCGGTCAGTACAGGGAAACAGTACCGGAGCAGCAGCCAGCACAGGGAAACAGTACCGGAGCAGCGGTCAGCACAGTGAAACAGTACCAGAGCAGCGGCCAGCACAGTGAAACAGTACCAGAGCAGCGGCCAGCACAGTGAAACAGTACCGGAGCAGCGGTCAGTACAGGGAAACAGTACCGGAGCTGCAGCCAGCACAGTGAAACAGTACCGGAGCAGCGGCCAGCACAGGGAAACAGTACCGGAGCAGCGGCCAGCACAGGGAAACGGTCCCAGTGCAACGGTCAGCACAGTGAAACAGTACCGGAGCAGCGGCCAGCACAGGGAAACAGTACCGGAGCAGCGGTCAGCACAGGGAAACAGTACCGGAGCAGCGGCCAGCACAGTGAAACAGTGCCGGAGCAGCGGTCAGCACAGTGAAACAGTACCGGAGCAGCGGCCAGCACAGTGAAACAGTACCGGAGCAGCGGCTGGCACAGTGAAACAGTACCGGAGCAGCGGCCAGCACAGTGAAACAGTAACGGAGCAGCGGCCAGCACAGTGAAACAGTACCGGAGCAGCAGCCAGCACAGGGAAACAGTACCGGAGCAGCGGCCAGCACAGGGAAACAGTAACGGAGCAGCGGCCAGCACAGGGAAACAGTACCGGAGCAGCGGTCAGCACAGGGAAACAGTACTGCAGCAGTGGTCAGTACAGGGAAACAGTAACGGAGCAGCAGCCAGCACAGGGAAACAGTACCGGAGCAGCGGCCAGCACAGTGAAACAGTACCGGAGCACCGGCCAGCACAGTGAAACAGTACCGGAGCAGCGGCCAGCACAGGGAAACTGTCCCAGAGCAGCGGTCAACACAGTGAAACAGTAACGGAGCAGCGGCCAGCACAGGGAAACAGTACTGGAGCAGCGGCCAGCACAGTGAAACGGTACTGGAGCAGCGGCCAGCACAGTGAAACAGTACCGGAGCAGCAGCCAGCACAGGGAAACGGTACTGGAGCAGCGGCCAGCACAGTGAAACAGTAACGGAGCAGCGGCCAGCACAGGGAAACAGTACCGGAGCAGCGGCCAGCACAGGGAAACAGTAACGGAGCAGGGGCCAGCACAGGGAAACAGTACCGGAGCAGCGGTCAGCACAGGGAAACAGTACTGCAGCAGCGGTCAGTACAGGGAAACAGTACCGGAGCAGCAGCCAGCACAGGGAAACAGTACCGGAGCAGCAGCCAGCACAGGGAAACAGTACCGGAGCAGCGGCCAGCACAGTGAAACAGTACCGGAGCACCGGCCAGCACAGTGAAACAGTACCGGAGCAGCGGCCAGCACAGGGAAACTGTCCCAGAGCAGCGGTCAACACAGTGAAACAGTAACGGAGCAGCGGCCAGCACAGGGAAACAGTACCGGAGCAGCGGCCAGCACAGTGAAACGGTACTGGAGCAGCGGCCAGCACAGTGAAACAGTACCGGAGCAGCAGCCAGCACAGGGAAACGGTACTGGAGCAGCGGCCAGCACAGTGAAACAGTAACGGAGCAGCGTCCAGCACAGGGAAACAGTACCGGAGCAGCGGCCAGCACAGGGAAACAGTACCGGAGCAGCGGCCAGCACAGGGAAACAGTACCGGAGCAGCGGCCAGCACAGGGAAACAGTACCGGAGCAGCGGCCAGCACAGGGAAACAGTACCGGAGCAGCGGCCAGCACAGGGAAACAGTACCGGAGCAGCGGTCAGCACAGGGAAACAGTACCGGAGCAGCGGCCAGCACAGTGAAACAGTACCGGAGCAGCGGCCAGCACAGGGAAACAGTACCGGAGCACCGGCCAGCACAGTGAAACAGTACCGGAGCAGCGGCCAGCACAGGGAAACAGTACCGGAGCAGCGGCCAGCTCAGTGAAACAGTACCGGAGCAGCAGCCAGCACAGGGAAACAGTACCGGAGCAGCGGTCAGCACAGGGAAACAGTATCGGAGCAGCGGCCAGCACAGTGAAACAGTACCGGAGCAGCGGCCAGCACAGGGAAACAGTACCGGAGCAGCGGCCAGCACAGGGAAACAGTACCGGAGCAGCAGCCAGCACAGGGAAACAGTACCGGAGCAGCGGCCAGCACAGGGAAACAGTACCGGAGCAGCAGCCAGCACAGTGAAACAGTACCGGAGCAGCGGTCAGTACAGGGAAACAGTACCGGAGCAGCAGCCAGCACAGGGAAGCAGTACCGGAGCAGCGGCCAGCACAGGGAAACAGTACCGGAGCAGCGGCCAGCACAGGGAAACGGTCCCAGAGCAGCGGTCAGCACAGTGAAACAGTACCGGAGCAGCGGCCAGCACAGTGAAACAGTACCGGAGCAGCGGCCAGCACAGTGAATCAGTACCGGAGCAGCGGCCAGCACAGGGAAACAGTACCGGAGCAGCGGCCAGCACAGGGAAACGGTCCCAGAGCAGCGGTCAGCACAGTGAAACAGTACCGGAGCAGCGGCCAGCACAGGGAAACAGTACCGGAGCAGCGGCCAGCACAGGGAAACGGTCCCAGAGCAGCGGTCAGCACAGTGAAACAGTACCGGAGCAGCGGCCAGCACAGGGAAACAGTACCGGAGCAGCGGCCAGCACAGGGAAACAGTACCGGAGCAGCGGTCAGCACAGGGAAACAGTACCGGAGCAGCGGTCAGCACAGTGAAACAGTACCGGAGCAGCAGCCAGCACAGGGAAACAGTACCGGAGCAGCGGTCAGCACAGTGAAACAGTACCGGAGCAGCGGTCAGCACAGGGAAACAGTACCGGAGCAGCGGTCAGCACAGTGAAACAGTGCCGGAGCAGCGGTCAGCACAGGGAAACAGTACCGGAGCACCGGCCAGCACAGTGAAACAGTACCGGAGCAGCGGCCAGCACAGGGAAACTGTCCCAGAGCAGCGGTCAACACAGTGAAACAGTAACGGAGCAGCGGCCAGCACAGGGAAACAGTACCGGAGCAGCGGCCAGCACAGTGAAACGGTACTGGAGCAGCGGCCAGCACAGTGAAACAGTACCGGAGCAGCAGCCAGCACAGGGAAACGGTACTGGAGCAGCGGCCAGCACAGTGAAACAGTAACGGAGCAGCGTCCAGCACAGGGAAACAGTACCGGAGCAGCGGCCAGCACAGGGAAACAGTACCGGAGCAGCGGCCAGCACAGGGAAACAGTACCGGAGCAGCGGCCAGCACAGGGAAACAGTACCGGAGCAGCGGCCAGCACAGGGAAACAGTACCGGAGCAGCGGCCAGCACAGGGAAACAGTACCGGAGCAGCGGTCAGCACAGGGAAACAGTACCGGAGCAGCGGCCAGCACAGTGAAACAGTACCGGAGCAGCGGCCAGCACAGGGAAACAGTACCGGAGCACCGGCCAGCACAGTGAAACAGTACCGGAGCAGCGGCCAGCACAGGGAAACAGTACCGGAGCAGCGGCCAGCACAGTGAAACAGTACCGGAGCAGCAGCCAGCACAGGGAAACAGTACCGGAGCAGCGGTCAGCACAGGGAAACAGTATCGGAGCAGCGGCCAGCACAGTGAAACAGTACCGGAGCAGCGGCCAGCACAGGGAAACAGTATCGGAGCAGCGGCCAGCACAGGGAAACAGTACCGGAGCAGCGGCCAGCACAGTGAAACAGTACCGGAGCAGCGGCCAGCACAGTGAAACAGTACCGGAGCAGCGGCCAGCACAGGGAAACAGTACCGGAGCAGCGGCCAGCACAGTGAAACAGTACCGGAGCAGCAGCCAGCACAGGGAAACAGTACCGGAGCAGCGGTCAGCACAGGGAAACAGTATCGGAGCAGCGGCCAGCACAGTGAAACAGTACCGGAGCAGCGGCCAGCACAGGGAAACAGTATCGGAGCAGCGGCCAGCACAGGGAAACAGTACCGGAGCAGCGGCCAGCACAGTGAAACAGTACCAGAGCAGCGGCCAGCACAGGGAAACAGTACCGGAGCAGCGGCCAGCACAGGGAAACAGTACCGGAGCAGCAGCCAGCACAGTGAAACAGTACCGGAGCAGCGGTCAGTACAGGGAAACAGTACCGGAGCAGCAGCCAGCACAGGGAAGCAGTACCGGAGCAGCGGCCAGCACAGGGAAACAGTACCGGAGCAGCGGCCAGCACAGGGAAACGGTCCCAGAGCAGCGGTCAGCACAGTGAAACAGTACCGGAGCAGCGGCCAGCACAGTGAAACAGTACCGGAGCAGCGGCCAGCACAGTGAATCAGTACCGGAGCAGCGGCCAGCACAGGGAAACAGTACCGGAGCAGCGGCCAGCACAGGGAAACGGTCCCAGAGCAGCGGTCAGCACAGTGAAACAGTACCGGAGCAGCGGCCAGCACAGGGAAACAGTACCGGAGCAGCGGCCAGCACAGGGAAACGGTCCCAGAGCAGCGGTCAGCACAGTGAAACAGTACCGGAGCAGCGGCCAGCACAGGGAAACAGTACCGGAGCAGCGGCCAGCACAGGGAAACAGTACCGGAGCAGCGGTCAGCACAGGGAAACAGTACCGGAGCAGCGGTCAGCACAGTGAAACAGTACCGGAGCAGCAGCCAGCACAGGGAAACAGTACCGGAGCAGCGGTCAGCACAGTGAAACAGTACCGGAGCAGCGGTCAGCACAGGGAAACAGTACCGGAGCAGCGGTCAGCACAGTGAAACAGTGCCGGAGCAGCGGTCAGCACAGGGAAACAGTACCGGAGCAGCGGCCAGCACAGTGAAACAGTACCGGAGCAGCGGCCAGCATAGGGAAACAGTACCGGAGCAGCGGTCAGCACAGTGAAACAGTACCGGAGCAGCGGTCAGCACAGGGAAACAGTACCGGAGCAGCGGCCAGCACAGTGAAACAGTACCGGAGCAGCGGCCAGCACAGGGAAACAGTACCGGAGCAGCGGTCAGCACAGGGAAACAGTACCGGAGCAGCGGTCAGCACAGGGAAACAGTACCGGAGCAGCGGTCAGCACAGTGAAACAGTACCAGAGCAGCGGCCAGCACAGGGAAACAGTACCGGAGCAGCGGCCGGCACAGGGAAACGGTCCATGAACAGTGGCCGGCACAGGGAAACGGTCCAGGAACAGTGGCCGGCACAGTGAAACAGTCCCGGAACAGCAGCCGGCACAGGGAAACGGTCCCGGAGCTGCGGCCGGCACAGGGAAATTGTCCTGGAACAGTGGCCGGCACAGGGTAAGTGGTCCCGGAACAGCAGCCGGCACAGGGATACAGTCCCGGAACAGTGACCGGCACAGGGATACAGTCCCGGAACAGCGGCCGGCACAGGGAAACACTCGCAGATCAGCGGCCGTCACAGGGAAACTGCGGCTGGCACAGGGAAACAGTGGCTGGCACAGGGATATTGTCCCGGAGCAGCGGCCGGCACAGGGAAAGCAGACCTGGAGCAGCAGCTGACGTGGGGAGGGGGAGGTGAGTCCCGGGTGGAGGTTGGCGCGGTGAAGCAGTCCCGGGCAGAGACTGGCGAGGGGAAGTGGTCCCAGAGAAAACCTATCTTGGGGTAGCTGAGAGCCAGTGCCGAACAGACTGGTGGTTTTAGTGGAGTTTGGGGGTTTGTTGGACTGAGGCCTGGCACAACTCGATGCTCAGCTCTGCAATGTAATGTTTATTTGAATTTTTTTTATCTGATTGTACTGTGAATCTTTTAACTATGTCTTATTTCTAATTTATTCTTTAAACACTGTAAAGTAATACAACTACTTTTTTTTATTCTTCGTTTGTATCAATTTGTACCAAAGTACTTGTGCCTGAGATGACGCCATAACAGGCCACATTGTAAAACTTTTCACTGTATTTTAACAGGATATTCTAACCTCATATTTGCATATTTCCTTGGTGTGGTGACCAACTGGATGGACTCTACTGAGTAAACAAGAGTAATTATAAAGCAAATTTGGCCCATGGGTTGTAATTGCTTGAATGTTTCACTTTCAGGGTTGATTGATGAAGTGTTACAATTCACTCAGGGGTCTGAGATTTTGTTGCAACATTTTACATATATTTAGTAGTCTGGACCTATAGATACTGATGACTGAGATTCCAGTGTAATTTCCATCACGTAGCTAATCAGGAATCTTGCTCTTAGCACTTGCCATTGACCTGTGCTGGAAGGATTAACTAGTTTGGTAAGATTAGGAGTGCACTTTACTTGACCATTAAGCCTGGGAGTGGGGCTCAATACTGCAGCTTCTGCCTCTGGGATGGGAATCCTGTAATTTTTGCCACAATACCACCTCAGGGCTTATAACAAGCTACATGAAATGATAGATTTTTACAACAAATTCCTCGAAATACTTAAAGTATGCCGCGGGTTAAAATGAAATCTAAAATATCTCAAAGTGTAAATGAATAACAGTCATGAACATTTGCATGCTGTTTACATAAAAATGCAAATAAGTATGGCACAATATCTTTTTGCAATCATACAGACATTCATCCAGTCCCAACATACTAATAGCAGTAGGACACTTAGGCTATTGTGCTTTCTATGCTGTCTTATTAATCACTTAAATAGCTTAACTTTGCACATTTTTATTCACTCGGAGTTAGTGAAATGATGATTGGGTCACAGCAAAATGTAAGAACCACAGTTGAAACAGTAGATTTCACTTCCTCCCTCTGGAAAGTTCCTCTTTTCAAACAGCATCTCCTTTTTATCAAGTAGATTCATACAATCAACAAAAAAAAAGGAGGGAACTCTACTCTACCTTTCAAAATTAAATATGTGGTGTTTGAAATTTTAGATTAAATAATGAACAAATACGAGTGAATGGCCTAAGTGATTAAAAATGGGAAAACCAAGCTTATCTATTTATTTTTGATTTATATTTCTCAAAAGAAACCTTCAAATATCAGGAATATTGGATATTCTTTTTAACTAATGGAATACAAAAGATCTATCAACTTCCTCCCAGTCAATGTCCAGATGAGATGGGGAAGAGAAGTGGCAAACACAGATAAACCACTTCTCCACAAAGAGGAGAAATAATTTCATGAATTCTTGACAAAATGATTGCTTCCAAAGGTTCATAATATGTATTCTTATGATACGATTAGTGAATTAGATCCTTTCAGATACTTAACAATTCCCTTTTACAGTGCATTAGAGTGACTCCACATTAATGACTGCATGAGTGAACTTTTAGTTCATGATGATTCTAAAGAAAGTATCACAGGAGGTTGAACACTTGCCATTTTACCTTCTCTCTCCTCATTGTCCATGGTTGTAAGCACTTCTTCTATCCGAAGCTATAATTTACTTGTAGTTCTTTCAGTTTACTAACTGGAACTTGCGCACAATGTGGTCTCCTTTACACCAGGGAGACCAAAAGGAGACTGGGTGACTATTTTGCAGTGCACCTTCACATAGTCTGCAAGTGTGAAACTGATCCTCCAGTTGCTTATAACTCTAATCCACCATGTCACTGTCTTTTCTGTCCTCAACCTGCAATGTACCAGGGAAGCTGAATATAAGCTTGAGAAACAGCACATCACCTTCCGATTATACATTCTGCATCATCTGGGTCATCATCACTTTGGGTTCTCCTACTTTTGGGCTAAATTATAATCCTAACTACCTAGCTAAACCTTTTATTTAAATTATTTGAGTGACAGAACTTCTGACACTGGCAGCAAACACAGACGTTTCTGAGGAAGGTTCATCCGACGCAAAACATTAACTCGGATTTCTCTCCACGGATGCTACCAGACCTGCTGAGCTTTTTCAACAACTTCTGTTTTTGTTTCTGATTTACAGCATCTGTAGTTGTTTCAGTTTTTATTTAACAAAGGCATTTCTATATTTTATAGAACCCCTACAGTGTGGAAACAGGCCATTTAGCTCAGTAGTAAAGTCAAGAAAGTCATTTTTGCAGTTCTAAAAATAATTTCAAAACAACAATTTACTTTCGCCACTCAGGTTGGTTTGTTTTGTCTCTGGGTACAATTTTGTACATGACTCCTCAATTCTTTTATAACCAGTCCCTGAGCAGGGCCCGAATTCATTGTGATCGTAGATGATGAGGGAGAAACTGGCTCCCTTTCTTTATTTCACACCTCCCTCAATCAGTTGTAATAATGATCAATTAAAAAGGATCCTTTGCCTCATCAATACATTTTCCATTCCAATATTTTAAAAGGAGCCAATTTCAACCAGGCTTACTTGAATTAAGGGTAGAGGGAATTTATTAGTTACTAAAAGGTGAGAATAGAAAATAAAACATTATACACATACATATAGATTAAGAAATAAGCAGTGAGTTCAGCGAATGCAGTAGACTCGATTGAGTGAAGGCCAAGTAAATCAGGGCTTCATCTGGAAGGTGTGTTTTTGATAATGAGGAGGGAAGATGTAAATGGGCAGGTATTGCACCTTCTGCAATTGCATGGCAAGGTGCCATGGGCTATGGGAGCATTGTTGGGTGTGGCAGAGGAGTAGACCCAGGTGTCCCAGGGCCAACAGTCCCTGCGGAAGGCTGACAAGGCAAGGAAGGGGAATATGTATCTGGTGGTGACATCCCAATGGCAACTAGATATCCTTTGGACATGGATGCTTATGGGATGGTAAGTGAGGGGTGAGGAGGGGCGGAGGGGAGGGTACCGTATCACTGTTGTGGGAGGAAAGAGAGGACCAAAGTGTGAGCAACATCTGATGGCCCATCAATCATGGTGATAGGAAATTCTCAGTTGAGGAAGAAGGTGTCCATTTCGGAGGCCTCTTGTGGGAGCTGGTATTATTGGAATTGATGTGACAGAGACAAAGAAACTAGAAGAATGGAATAGAGTTGGGTGTGAGGATGTATAATCCGGGTAACTGAGGGAGTCGGTGGGTTTGAAGTGGATAGTGGTGGTCAGCCTATCTCCTATTGAGTTCAAATATTTTAGGGTCTGAGCACCTTCTCCTATGTCCTCACCCCCAAAACCCACACACCAGGCCTTATCATCATATGGGCTGCTACCACAAACAACCTATTGTCAGCCACTAATAGTCCCCATTATCAGCTATTCATTCTCCCAGGCTGATCTTTACCCATTTCTTTGTTGAGCGTATGGTACTAGAAAAGCACAGCAGGTCAGGCAGCATCCGAGGAGCAGGAGAATTCATGTTTCGGGCATTAGCCCTTCATCAGGAATAAGGCTTATAGCCCCGAGGGGCTGAAAGATAAATGGGAGGGGTGTGGGGCAGGTGAGAAGATAGCTGGGAATGTGATAGGTAGATGAAGGTGCGAGTGGATGTGATAGGTCTGAGGGGAGGGTCTAGCTGATGGGGGGGAAGGAAGGAAGATGGACAGGTAAGACTTGTCAAGGGGGCGGTGCCAGGTTGGAGGCTTGGGACTGGGATAAGGCTGGGGGAGGGGAAATGATGAAACTGGTAAAATCAACATTGATCCCGCGTGGTTTCAGGGTCCCAAGGCAGAAGGTGAGGCGTTCTCCCTCTAGGCGTCAGGTGATTAGGATTTAGCAATGGAGGAGGCCCAGGACCTGCATGTCACTGGTAGAGTGGGAGGGGGGGTTAAAGTGTTCAGCCATAGGGCGGTGTGGTTGGTTGGTGCGGGTGTTCCAGAGATGTTCTCTGAAACGATCCTCAAGTTGGTGTCCAGTCTCCCCGATGTAGAGGAGACCACATCAGGTGTAATGGATAAGGTAGGTAACATGCAAGGAAGTTCAGGTAAATTTCTGTCTGATGTGGAAAGATCCTTTGGAGCCTTGGACAAAGGTTGTTATGTCCAATATGGTGGAGAAGAAGCATTTGTTGAGTGTGTGAATTCTTCTGAGGATGTTAAACAGCAGAGGTCCTTTGTAGGTCTGGGTGAGTGTGACCCTGAGCTGGGGCAGGGCTGACTGTAGAGAGAGTAAATGGTGGCGCATGGCTGCAAGTGTGGAGCAGAGGATCTGAATGGAGAACTGTTTCAGGAGGTTTTGGATTTTTAGTAGGTGCTGGTTATCCTGTTCAGGTCCAAACTGTGCTGGTCTGAATGTAGTTCAGAGTCCATAAGAGATCAGTTGGTTCTGTAGGCAGGCACTGAGGAAGGAGATTGGCTATGGTAACAAGTCTTCTTCAGGACATGGTTGAAGAGCTCAAAGTAGAGGAGATGACCTTGGGGGTGCAGTAAGAGAGAGACTCACTGAGATCCTTGTAGAATCATAGAGTCATAGAGATGTACAGCATGGAAACAGACCCTTAGGTCCAACCCGTCCATGCCGGCCAGATATCCCAACCCAATCTAATTCCACCTGCCAGCACCTGGCCCATATCCCTCCAAACCCTTCCTATTCATATACCCATCCAAATGCCTCTTAAATGTTACAATTGTACCAGCCTCCACCATTTCCTCTGGCGGCTCATTCCATACACGTACCACCCTCTGTGTGAAAATGTTGCCTCTTAGGTCTCTTTTATATCTTTCCCCTCTCACCTTAAACCTATGCCCTTTCGTTCTGAACTCCCCGAGCCCAGGAAAAAGACTTTGCCTATTTACCCTATCCATGCACACATAATTTTGTAAACCACTATAAGGTCACCCCTCAGCCTCCGACGCTCCAGGGAAAACAGCCCCAGACTCTCCACATAGCTCAACTCCTCCAACCCTGGCAACATTCTTGTAAATCTTTTCTGAACCCTTTCAAGTTTCACAACATCTTTCTGATAGGAAGGAGACTAGAATTGCACTCAATATTCCAACAGTGGCCTAACCAGTGTCCTGTACAGCCGCAACATGACCTCCCAATTCCTGTACTCAATACCCTGACCAATAAAGGAAAGCATACCAAACGCCTTCTTCACTGTGACTCCACTTTCAAGGAGCTATGAACCTGCACTCCAAGGTCTCTTTGTTCAGCAACACTCCCTAGGACCTTACCATTAAGTGTATAAGTCCTGCTAAGATTTGCTTTCCCAAAATGCAGCACCTCGCATTTATCTGAATTAAACTCCACCTGCCACTTCTCAGCCCATTGGCCATCTGGTCAAGATTCTGTTGTAATCTGAGGTAACCTTCTTCGCTGTCCACTACACCTCCAATTTTGGTATCATCTGCAAACTTACTAATTGTACCTCTTATGCTCACATCCAAATCATTTATGTAAATAACAAAACGTAGAGGACCCAACACTGATCCTTGTGGCACTCCACTGGTCACAGGCCTCCAGTCTGAAAAACAACCCTCCACCACCACCCTCTGTCTTCTACCTCTGAGCTAATTCTGTATCCAAATGGCTAGTTCACCCTGTATTCCATGAGATCTTACCTTGCTAATCAGTCTCCCATGTGGAACCTTGTCGAATGCCTTACTGAAGTCCATATAGATCACATCTACCACTCTGCCCTCATCAATCCTTTTTGTTACTTCTTCAAAAAACTCAATCAAGTTAGTGAGACATGATTTCCCACACACAAAGCCATGTTGACTATTCCTAATCAGTCCAGAGGAGGGGAACTTCTTTATCTACAGAAATCTACTATATCCGTTGCACTCAATGTTGTCTCCTTTACATTGGGGAGACAGGACACCAACTTGCAGATTGTTTCAGAGAACATCTCTGGGACACCCACACCAACCATCCCCACCGCCCTGTGGCTGAACACTTTATCTCCCCCTTCCACTCTACCAAGGACATGCAGTTCATGGGCCTCCTCCATCGCCAAACGCTTAACACCCGACACCTGGAGGAAGAACACCTCATCTTCCGCCTTAGTACTCTGCAACCACATGGCATCAATGTGGATTTCCTCATTTGCCCTCCCCCAACCTTATCTCAGTCCCAAGCCGCCAATTCGGCACCACTCCCTTGGCTGGTCCTACCTGTCCATCTTCCTTCCTTCCCAAACATCAGCTCCACCCTCCCCTCTGACCTATCACTTCCACCTGCATCTTCATCTACCTATCACATTCCTAACTACCTTACCCATAGTCCCATCCCTCTCCCATTTATCTCTCAGCACCCGCTGTCCTACAAGCCTCACACTTGATGAAGGGCTAATGCCTGAAACATCAATTCTCCTGCTCCTCGGATGCTGTCTGACCAGCACCACACTCGACACTGATCTCCAGCATCTGCAGCCCTCACTTTCTCGATTTCTTTGTCTGCCCAACCATGTTTTTCTTTCCCTCTCTCTCTGGGCTCAACCTCCATCTATTGTTTATTCAACCTCCCCCCGCCCCATCATCAGCATATGTACTAATCGTTTGTAGCAACAATTACTTCTGAAGAAGGGTCATTGGACCCAAAACGTTGACTCTGCTTCCTCTCCACAGATACTGCCAGACATGCCAGGCTTGTATCTGCTTATGCCATACTGAATGGAAGAGCAGCTTCAAGGTCCTAATTTAGGAGAAGCTCCTAAATCGTATATTTATTCCCTTCCTCAAGGTTGATTTGACAATTGCTGAATCATGTTAAATTGTAGACATCCATCTTTCTCATAACTCCATTCTGGTTTCTGCCCTTTCCACAAACATCAATATGGCACTAACCAAATTCACGGATATGTGTATCATCCCACCATTTGCTTTTTCATTTTTCTCAACCTTTCAGAAATCTCTGACATAATGTTCTCCTTCCAAGTTTTCACTCTGTTACCTAGCTTACTTTATTCCTCTCTTACCCTTCAAAATCTTCTGCAGAAATGGGTACCCTTTCTGCCTCTGCATCACCATAAATGGGTATTTATTTTAAGCTGGCTTTTCCTCATCTTCATGCTGGTGCCTTGGCCACATTATTGATTACAAAACAAGCTGAATGGCAGAAGACAAAGACTGGTCACTGAGGATTGTTTTTCAGACTGGAGGCCTGTTACCAGTAGGGTTCAACAGGCATTGGTGCTGGGTCCACATTTTTGTCATTGATGTGTATGATTTAGATGATAATATAGAAAGCATGGTTAGTAAGTTTGCAGATGACACCAAAATTGGTGGTATAGTGGACATTGAAGGATGTTATCTAAAATTACAAAGAGATTTTGGAGTGGCAGATGGGGTTTAATTTGGATAAATGCGGGGTGATGAATGTTGTTAAAACCAACAAGGGCAGAACTTATACAGTGAATGCTAGAGCCCTGGGTAGTGTTGCAGAGCAGAGAGACATAAGGGTTCGGGCACATAATTCTTTGAAATTTGCATAACATGTGGATAGGGTGGTTAAGAAGGCAATGAGCATGCCTGCCTTTATTGCTCAGATCTTTGAGTACAGGAATTGGGACATCATGTTGAGTTTGTATAGGAACTTGGTGAGACCTCTTCAGGAATGCTGTGTCCAGTTCGGTTAGAGGAAGGATACAATTAAGATGTACAGGGGAATGGCGTCCAGTGGTAAGGGTTTGATGATGGAAGAGGCCCATGAACTGCATGTCCTTGGTGGAGTGGGTGGGGGGAGATAAAGACTTCAGCCATGGGGCGGTGGGGTTGGTTAGTGCGGGTGTCCCAGAGATGTTCTCTAAAACAATCCGCAAATTGGCATTCTGTCTCCCTGATGTTGAGAAGACCACATCAGGTGCAACAGATGCAATAGATAAGGGTTTCAGTTTTAAGGAGAGACTGGATAGGCTGGGATTATTTTCACAAGCCAAGAAAGTTAAGGGAAGACCTTATAGAGGTTCATAAAGCCTTGATAAGGTAAATGGCAAGGACAAGCACTTTTTTACACAAAGAGTGGGTTGTTGCAGAATGAACATCCAGAGGAAGTAGTGGATGCAGGTACAGTTACAACATTTAAAAGGCATTTGGATAAGTTCATAAACCATAAATGTTTGGAGGGATATGGGCCAAGTATTGGCAGGTAGGACTAGTTTAGTTTGGGATTATATTCGGCATGGTCTGTTTGGGCCAAAGGGTCTGTTTCCTTGCCATATGTCTCTAAGACTCTGACTCTATCAACAAAATGTATGTGATCAGCTTGAAAATGGATATAGATGATGCTGTTCCACCATTCTCCACTCATTCACTGCATCTGTGATATTGGAGGCTCTCCAAGATCCTACCTTGTATGATGTGGCAATTTCTTCCAGTTAACTGTCATTTTTCCTTGCCTTCATACACTCCAAATCCTTGTTGATGTTTCCATTCACCACTGTTTCAAACATTATTTGCCATTTTAATGTTCTATATACTCACAAGCCAAGCTTCTGAATCCATATCCACTGGGCGGCACGGTGGCTCAGTGGTTAGCACTGCTGCCTCACAGCGCCAAGGTCCCGGGTTCAATTTCCGCCTTGGGTGACTGTCTGTGTGGAGTTTGCACATTCTCCCCGTCTCTGCTTGGGTTTCCTCCGGGTGCTCCGGTTTCCTCCCACAGTCCAAAGATGTGCAGGTCAGGTGAATTGACCATGCTTAATTGCCCATAGTGTTAGGTGTATTCGTCAGAGGGAAATGGGTCTGGGAGGGTTTCTGCTCGGAGGATTGGTGTGAACTTGTTGGGCGAAAGGGACTGTTTCCACGTTGTAGGGAATCTAATCTAATCTCTGCATCACAAAAGTCACCTACTTCCACTTCGGTAACATCAGTTGACCCTGAGTACCTCAGGCCAACTACAGCAGAAAGCCTCATACATGTCTTTGTCACTTCCAGACTTGACATAATAGACCACATTTGTACAATTTAAAGGGACAGGCATCAAACTTGCAAGAATGGTAATTTTCACCTATTTCTGCTGTGGCAACATTTTTGGAAGTATGTGGATTATTTTTGGATTTCATTTGGATTTCCTTTGGTGATTCGGTGCTTCTTTTGATGCCACAAAGATCTAAATGACCACCATTATTAATGTCATGACCTCTACCTGAGCTTCTATGGCAGCACTTAGATGTTGGGTAACTTCTGGTGCTGCAGTTGTGTAAGGTGAGATGGAAATCATCCAATGTGGCATCATGCCAAGTCCACAAGTGACCATCAATTCTATGCTGGCAAGAATGGGCTCCACACTGTGTGCCATGCCTTGTACCAGACCCATCCACACTTGTTGAGAGTCACAGGAGTTTCTTTGACAGGTCTACCATTGCACTGTCCATCCCAGTGTGTATGTCCATCAGTGATCATTTATATCCATCCCTACAATGTCCTCAGCTAAGTCACATGTAGCAGAACCTATCTGCAAACTCATCCAGGAAGCCGTACGCAGACTATCCTTTTCCTGTACTTTGAACATAACTTCTTTGTATCTGGTGAGTCACCATATGTTGATCTCAATTCTAACTAGCCTCTAAAGTTTGTGCAGTGACATCAAATGATCAGCTCAAATGATGATTTTTGTTTTCATCAGTGATGTAGGAGTGTTTGCTCTCCTCCTCCTGAAACTGTTGTGTCTGGGTGGAAAGTGGTGTTACATCTAAATATAAAAAATCTGAAGGAGAGGGATGCGGTGAGAGAAGGGCCTGCTGGAAAGTAGAAAGTCCATCATACCACAATCTGGGGTTTGCACTTAGTGCCAGATATTAGGATGAAGGTGAGCTGGGTATTAAGGAAGATTATAAGGCAGGAATACACCATCATCCTGATGTTCAGATGACACTCAATGCAATGTGATGTGTCTCAGCCAGATCCATGATATGCAACACAAACTCCCTTGCAGGGCTCAAGGAATGTAGGCATGTCTGTTCTTCTGCTCTGTTCCCTTCTAGTTTGTCCTTGTCTTGTGAGAGAGAGAGTGAGGACACGCAGCAGGGAGGGCAGACTTTCAGTTATTTGTTGCATTGACTATTGGTAATTTGACTGTAATGGCTGACTAGATGGTGGATGTGAGGCAGGTATCACTAGAAGGAGCATAAGGGTGAGGTGGACATCACTGGAGGCAGTTCAGAGGAGGTCACTAAATTAATTGCAGAGATGAATAAGATGTGTGCCTTATGAGGACACATTGGACGAGGCGATGGTATCACGATAATGTCAGTGGACTGGCAATCCAGAAAGCCAGCCTAATGATGAGCCAGCCTAATAAGGCTCATGATGAAATTTGAATTTATTTAAAAGTGGTCTTATGGTGCAGTGGTCATGTCCCTACCTCTCAGCAGGGTTCAAGTCTTACTTATTCTGGAGGTGTGTAATGACATCTCTGATCAAGTTGATTTAAGAAAAAATGAGTAGCAATTGAACAGTTTCGGCCTATACTCACTCAAGTTTAGAAGGATGAGAGGAGATTGATTGAGGTATATGGCATGCTAAAGAGAATTGATAAAGTAGATGTACGATGTTTGGTTCATCTTGTGGGGCAATCTAGAATGAGAAGTCTTAGTTTTAGTCCAAGAGGTGGCAGATTTAATACAAAGATGAGGAGGATTACTTCTCTCAAAACATCATAAATCTGTAGAATTCACTGCCCTAGAATGCAGTGGGTGTCAGAACACTGAATACATTTAAGGACGAGATAGACAGATTTTAATTAGTAATGGATTGAAGAGTTGTGGGGAGGGGGCAGGCAAATGAAATTGAGGCTGAGATGAAATCAGCAATGGCCGCGTTAAATAATTGGGTTCAAGGGCTGAATTGTCTACTGCTGCTCCTTATGTTTTATGTTCTTATCTGAATATTAGGCTTGACTCCAGACAACTGGAAATACCAATGAATGAGTAATGAGGTTGTAGTGCATTAAGCAGAAAGAGAAGATTGGTTGTGCAATGGGTAGATATCATCATTTCAAGGGATATGCACAGACCTTGGTCAGCCACGTGGTGACATTGGACTTACTTTACCATGGGACTGACCTCCCTGGTACCTCCTTCCCATTCCTTTTGGAAGACATTCCTGAATAGCCTCCTATATCTCTCTGGAAGCTTCTCTACTTCTGTCAATTTTTGCAACTTTGACACTCAGTATGATATTTGTGAATGAAGGTTGCTCCTCTCTCTGCCTTTATGTTCCACTTGAAGCAGCTTATTTTGATTCATTTCAGTTCCCCATTAAGAGAAAAAGATAGCTTTTAAGAACCTGAGGTTTTGCACTCTCTTAAACTACCTGGGCTCAAATATGCAGGTATGTGTAGCACTCAACTACACATTACAAAATCAGGTATATGAAAAGATAACCTGAAGTTTGCTTGCACTCAGACCAAGCACAGGTAAATTGTGAATCAAAAACCTCAAACATCCAGAAACAGGCACAGAGGAAACTTAATCTCCAATTTTACATCCCTGTCATTAGTCCGTTGCTCACTTTTCCTGGGATTCATCACTTCTGTGTCCTGTCATTTTTCTCAATCATTTCACCAGAGGTATGCCAGGAATCTGGAATTTCAGCAGAATAGCTGAGGGAGTCCAACCTTTACATCTGATCATTAATGGGAATGATTATATCAGATTATATACGAAACAACTGATGCTGCAGTGTATAGAATATGAATTAAACCTATACTACAAATATTAGAACATAGAACATAGAACAGTACAACACAGGCCCTTCGGCCCATGATGTTATGCCGAGCATTTATCTTAATCTAAGATCAACCTAACCTACACACCCCTCAATTTAGTGCTGTCCATGTGCTTGTCCAGCAGCCACTTAAATGTCCCTCATGTCTCTGATTCTACTACCATCACTGGCAGTGCATTCCACACACCCACCACTCTCTGCATAAAAAACCTACCTCTGACATCTCCCCTATATCTTCCTCCAATCCCCTTAAAATTATGGCCCCACTTGACAGCCATTTCTTCCCTGGGGAAAAGTCTCTGACTATCTACTCTATCTCTGCCTCTCATTCCCTTGTACGCCCTATCAAGTCACCTCTCTTCCTTCTTCTCTCCAGTGTGAAAAGCCTGAGCTCACTCAAACTTTCTTCACAAAACAAGCCTTCCAATCCAGGTAGCATCCTGGTAAATGTCCTCTGTACACTTTCTAAAACATCTACATCCTTCCTATAATGAGACAACCAGAACTGGTCACAACATGCCAAGTGTGGTCTAACCAGGGTTTTATAGAGCTGCAGCAAAACCTCACAACTTTTAAATTCAATCCCCCTGTTAATGAAAGCCAAAACACCATGCACCTTCTTAACAATCCTATCAAATTAGGTGGCAGCTTTGAGGGATCTATATACACGGACCTAAAGATCCCGCTATTCCTCCACACTGCCAAGAATCCTGTCTTTAACCTGTATTCAGCATTCAAATTCAACCTTCCAAAATGAATCACTTTGCATTTGTTCAGGTTGAACTCCATCTGCCACTTCTCAGCCCAATTCACCTAAGTTGCACACTTTTGAATTGGAGGAGGAAACTAGAGCACCTGGAGCAAACCCACACAGACACAGGGAGAGTGTGCACAATCCACACAGACAATTACCTGAGGCTGGAATTGAATCTGGGTCCATGGTGCTATGAGACACCATGTCACCCTATTGTTTCTTCCTGTTTGAGTTTATTCCTTTGGAATACACTTGATAAAATACTTGACAAACATTTGAATATTTTAAAGTAAAATGAAGGAAAGAGAATACTCTTTATTGTTTAAACCTTTAAAGAATTCTAGGTACAACTTATCATTAGCATCATACTGCACTGAGACAGAGACAGTATTCTAGATGCTTCTCTTGAAAACTGTAGAATTTTGTCAGAAGGAAGGAAATAGTTTCAGCAAAATCAACAGGTTTTCTTTCCTACTGTGTTCTCACTAGTGACTTGTTCTGCACATTGTTTTCAGTACAAACGCTAAATTGTTTTGTCCTTCATATTATATGTGATTTGTCTGATTTTTTTTTAATTTCAAAAATATACTTTATTCATAAAAATATTTTGATGATCTGTACAATCGGTCATGCCATACATACATCAACATCTTTGCATACAGAGATCGTATCAATGTGATTTGTCTGACAGTCTACATAAGATTTAGGAGCGGGGTAGACAATTCAGCCCCTCAAGGCTACTGAGTGATTTAATACATTCATGGCTGATCTCATTTCAACCTCAATTCCACTTTGCTGCCTGCTGTCCATAATGTCCTACCTATTCAAAATCTGTCTCTCTCCTTCTTAAATTTATTCAGTTTACCAGCATCCACCAAACTCTAGAGTAGTAGTGAGGATTGTAAATGCTGGAGATAAGAGTCAGGATTAGAGTGATGCTGGAAAAGCACAGCAGGTCAGGCAGCACCCGAGGGGCAGGGAGATCGACGTTTCGGGCAGGAATCCTTCATTAGAATCAGGTGCTTTTCCAGCACTGCTCTAATCTTGACTATGACTTCTTGTTGTAGATTGCACACAGAGGAAACCTCCACTCTATATTTACTTTATCAATCCTTTTTGCATCCAGTATACCTCAAATCGATGTCCTCTCAATCTTCTAAACTCTGATGAGTGTAAACTGCTCAATCTCTCTTCCAACACTCCTACAGACATCTATACTCCCACACTCACACATGCACCCTCTCACAGGCCTAGACCCTTTTACACTCATACACATACACTCTGTCTCACAGATACTCATAACCCCTCACCACCACCCACACACACCCACATGCACACATACACACATAAGTTTGTGGGGTGAATTTGTACTTGCAGAGTTACATTGTACTTTGCACAAAAACTGCATGTATCCATGTAAGATTCTGTGAATTTATTTTTTAAATTAGAATCAGTCTAACCGTTATTGCACAGGCAGCAGCACACAGAGGTGCCAATACCCAATACATTATCTGGGCTGACACCAATTGTTAAAGTTCACTTGAGAATGTAATATTTTTTTTAAAAGTTTTGTGATTTACATATGAAAGAAGAGAAACTATCATGGTCATTCTAACAGATGAGAGACTTAAACAATCAAGGTATTTTTCAATGTATAATTTCAGTTACATCACACTGTAAACTTTTGCTATAAATTCTGTGTCTTACAGTCGTGTCCTCCACAACCACCCGATGAAGGAGCGGCACTCCGAAAGCTAGTGCTTCCAATTAAACCTGTTGGACTATAACCTGGTGTTGTGTGATTTTTGTACAGCTCAGTCCAGCACTGGCATCTCCAAATCAATCTCTCCTCATTAGACAAGCCTTTCATCTCTGGAATTAATCTGGTGAACCTTGCCTGAACTATTTCCAATGCAATTACATGCATCCTCAATGAGAGCAAAACTATAAGCAGTATTCCAGATGCAGTCTGACCAATGCCTTGAACAGTTGGAACAACACTTCCCTATGTTGTACTCTCTTCCATTAGTAATAAATACTAAAATTCCATTTGCCTACTTATTACTCACTGTATCATAGAGTCATAGAGATATACAGCACGTAAACAGACCCTTTGGTCCATGCCAACCAGATATCCTAAATTATTCTAGTCCCTTTAGCCAGCACTTGGCCCATAACCCTCCAAACCCTTCCTATTCATATGCCTTTTAAATATTGTAATTCTACCCACTCCACCACTTCCTCTGGCAACTTATTCCATGCACGCATCATCCTCTGTATGAAAAGGTCACCCCTTAGGTCCCTTTTAAATCTTTCCTCTTTCACCTTAAACCTATGCCCTCTAGGTCTGGACTCCCCCACCCCATTGAAAAGACCTTGCCTATTTACCCTATCCATGCCCCTCATGATTTTATAAACATCTATGAGGTCACTCTTCAGCCTCCTATGCTCCAGGGATAATAGACCCAGCCTATTCAGCCTCTCCCTATAGCTCAAACCCCCCAACCCTGGCAACATCCTTGTAAATCTTTTCTGAACCCTTTCAAGTTTCACAACATCTTTCCGATAGGAAGGAGACCAGAATTGCACACAATATTCCAAAAGTGACCTAACCAATATCCTGTACAGCCGCAACATGACCTCCTAACTCCTATACTCGATGCTCTGACCAATAAAGGCCAACATACCAAACGCCTTCTTCACTACCTTACCTATTTGCAACTCCACTTTCACGAAACTATGAACTTGCACTCCAAGGTGTCTTTGTTCAGCACCACTCCCCAGGACCTTACCATTAAGTATATAAGTCCTGCTTTTCCAAAATGCAGCACCTCACATTTATCTAATTTAAACTCCATCTGCCATTCATCAGCCCGTTTTAATCTGAGATAACCTTCTTCGCTGTCCACTACACTTCCAATTTTGGTGTCATCTGCAAACTTACTAACTATATCCCCTATGTTCACACCCAAACCATTTATATAGATGATAAAAAAAGGAGTGGATCCAGCACCAATCCCTCTGGCACACCACTGGTCACAGACCTCCAGTTTGCAAAGCAATTTTCCACCACTACCCTCTATCTTCTACCTTCGAACCAGTTCTGTATCCAAATGGCTAGTTCGCCCTGTATTCCATGTGATCAAACCTTGCTAATCAGTCTCCCATGAGGAACCTTGTCGAAGGCCTTACTGAAGTCCATATAGATCACATCCACCACTTTGCCCTCTTCAATCCTCTTCGTTACTTCTTTACAAAACTCAATCATGTTAGTGAGACATGATTTCCCATGCACAAAGCCATGTTGACTATCCCTAATCAGTCCTTGCCTTTCCAAATACATGTAAATCTTGTCCTTCAGGATTCCCTCCAACAACTTGCCCACCAGCAATGTCAGGCTCATCATCCCTGGCTTTTCCTTACCACCTTTCTTAAACAGTGGCACCACGTTAGCCAACCTCCAGTCTTCTGGCACCTCACCTGTGACTATCGATGATACAAATATCTCATCAAGAGGCCCAGCAACCACTTCCCTTATTTCCCACAGAGTTCTAATGTACATGTCTTGGGGATTTATCCTCTTCCTCCTCTGTGATATGGAAACTTTTCAAGATGTCACCATCTATTTTCCAACATTCAATATCTTCCATGTCCTTCTCCACAGTAAACACTGATGCAAAATACTTGTTTAGTATCTCCACCCATCTCCTACAATTCCACACATCGGTTGCCTTGCTTTTCTTTAAGGGGCCCTATTCTTTCCCTAATTACCCTTTTGAGCATGCTAATTTTCTGCAAGTCATTCACAAGGACACCCAGATCTTTCTGCAGCAAAGAATTTTGAAGTTTCTCTCCATTGAGATAATAAGTTACATTTTTATACATCCAATCAAAATGGACAGCCTCACATTTATCCATTTTCAACTCCATATGTTGACCCATTCACCTAATCTGTTCATAGCCATTTGTAAACGTATTTCTCCATTACAAATTACTTTCCCATCTCTTTTAGTGTCACCTGCAAATTTAGATACAGTAAATTCTATCTCTGCATCTGAGTCTTTAATATAGATCGTAGTTTGGGCTCAAGGATTAAGCCCTGTGGCATCCCATTACTTACAGCTTACCAACCTGAAAAAGATCCATTTATCCCAACTCTCTCCTTTCTGTTGGTTCGCCAATTCTCTATTAGTCTATTGCCCCTAATCCTGTGTGATCTTACCTGTTTATTGAGCTCTTGTGTGGCACCTTATCAATTGCCTTCTGGAAGTATAAATACACTATATCTGCAGGACCCATTATCCACTTTGCTTGTTACATCTTCGAAGAACTTTAGCAAATTTACACTTCATAAAACCATGCTGACTGATGGATTGAATTTTGATTTTCTAAATGTCCTACAATTTCCCATGTTAGACATTAAACTAACTGGCCTATATTTCTCAATTTCTGCCACCCTATCTCTTTTTGAATAAAGGCACTATATTAGCGATTTTCCAATTTGTTGAAACCATTCCAACAACCAGGGAACTTTAGAATATTATAACCAATACATCCACCATCCCCGTATTCACTTTCTTTAAGACCCTCGGGATGTAGGCCATCAGGCCTTGGGGACTTGTCTGCCTTTAATCCCAAAGGTTTGTTCAGTACTTTTTATGGCAAGTTATGGCAATTGTTTGAATTCCTACTTGTAACCTCTGCATTACCTGTTACTATGGGATGGTTTCATTATTCTCCATCACGAAAACTGAGACAAAATGTTGATTTAGTATCTCTACTATTTCTGTGTTCCCCATTAGTAACTCCACAGTTTCATCCTGTAAAGAACCAATGTTTGTTTTAGCTATTCTCTTTCTTTTTAGATAGTTATAGCAACTTTTGTGTTAGTTTTCTTTCATAATTTATCTTTGTTTTAATTATTATTTGTTAATAACACTTTGTTTTAAAAGTTTCCCAATTCTGCCGCTGACCTTTTCAAGCTGGTATGCCTTAGTTTTTGACTTTATGTTACTTTTAACTTCCTTGCTTAACCGTGGATGCTTTTTCCCCTCTTAAAACTTCCTTCCTCTCTGGAATATATTTCCATTTGGAGGGATTAGTCATCTCCTTAAAAGACTGTCATTGTTCAGCAACTGTCCTATCTTTAATCTTTCTGCCCAGTCCACGAGGGTCAAATCTGTCCTCATGCCTAGGTAATTACCTTCATTTAACATCAGAACACTAATATGAGACTCAATTTTGCATCTTCAAACTGAAAGTGAAATTCTAGAAGCTTATAATCAACATGAAGTTGAGGCTCAGAAATTCCTTTTCAACATTCCATTTCAACAAAGGTCTACTAAAGTGTTAAACATTGTCTACTTGAGGGAGCGGGCAGTACACATAACACTTTTATGATCCCACAGAGACTAATAAATTTAAACAAGGGATTTTAATTCAGACTAACTTGAAGGAATCACACAATAAGATTTCAAGTTACAAGACCTTTATTGTAACTAACTGTATCAATACTCTTTTAAATATTACTTACTAGGCAACTACAGAAAAGGTAACACCCTTTAATGTTATAATGTGATCACATTACAGACCTACATTACTCAGGATTAGAGTCTTGTTCTCATAACCTTCAGTTTCCAAGGGCTTCACATTTTTCTGAGTTCATGTCAACCAGCAATAATCAAAGATCCTCTTCCTCAGTCCTCTGATGTTGGAAATTGGCGCCCCCTTTAAACATGTGTTAACTTGGTCAAAGGTACAGCCTCAGAGAGAAGGGACAACATTTCAGAATTAAATGAGGAGGAATGTCTTCAGCAAGAGGGTGGCTAATCTGTTGAACTCGTTGTCACAGAAGGCAGTGTAAACCACGTCATTGAGTGTATTTATGACAGAGATTGATAGGTTCTTGATTAGTAAGAAAAGGGAGAAGGCAGGAGAATGTGGTTGAGAAACACATCAGCCTTGATCAAACACATCAGCCTTAATCAAATGGGCTGAAGGGCCTAATTCTGCTCTTATATCTTGTGATCTTATTCTATATTTGGTATTTCCTGTGTAACATAATATCTCATCTCACTGTGTTACAGTAGTAACCAGCTTTTACCAGCGTTATCAAAAAAAATCAGATGCAACATTACCCTATCATTGGTGCAATGTTTTTGAAAACAAGTAAATGTTGTTCTGAGAAGGAATGGAAGTTATCCTTTAAATCGAGGCTGATAAAGGGACAAAGATCATCCAATGTCAGGAGTAGTTGTCCCATGGCCACTGGCCAAAGGAGTTTGGACAATTGATTGAAGCAGTCCCCTGGTAGTATAACAATGAGTGCTCAGGGAAGAGGGGAATTCTTACTGGGCATGTCCTCAGCAGACAGCCCTTATCAAGCAGCCCTCGGAGAGATGTTCTCTCCAGATAGTAAATGGACGGGCAGAAGAGGAGGAAGGCCCAGGGAATAATTCCCTAATACCTGGCTGAAGATCAAGATACTGCCCAAAGTTTTAACAAGGCTAAAACATTCCACGCTAACAGCCTATTGGTCCTCTGGTATCAGTGAACCATTTCCAATTATTAGTGTACACTTCCTTTATCTAATTAACTAATATATATTAACTGCTGTTTCTTAACAAACTTGATAAACTGTTAAAAAATTGCTACAAATCATCAAACTGCCTACATTAGGTATCATGATCATGAAACTCCTCAAATCAACACTGAACTTTCCAGAACTGATTTTCTAAGTCAGGCCTGATGTGAATTTTGCCTCTAGCAACCTGTTGTGGCAATGCTAATGTCATCCCTCATCATATATGAAACTAATTGGGGATAATGCAGCTCTGTCTATTATAGCTGGCTATTCTATACAATTATTACATTCACAGACCATAAATGCCTAGGCTAGTATCTCGGCTATTCAGTTGCAGTAAATAAGAATGGTACTCATGGCACATAACACTTCAAGTGATTTTTTTTTGATGGGATGTGGACAGGACCGGCTAGGCCAGAATTCATTGCCCATTCCTAAGTTCCCAGAGAACTGTTAAGTGAAAACCATATTGTTGTGGGTCTGGAGTCACATGTAGGCCAGACCAGGTAAGGATGATATATCTTCTTCCCAGGAGGACATTATTGAGCCAGATGGGTTTTGCCAATAATTGGTAATGGCTTCATTGTCATCATTAGACCCTTAAGTCCAGATTCTTTATTGAATGTCAAGATTTGAACCAGGAACCCAGAACAGTTGCTTGGTTTCCAGATTAATAACCTGGCAATAACACCACTAGGCCATTGCTTCCCCAATTTAATTAAGGACAAAAAAAACTGCAGATATTGGAATCCAAGGTAGCCTACAACCCAGAAGACTCAACATTGAGTTCTCCAATTTCAAATAACCTCCCTTCCCATCCCTCTCCTTTCCATCCCTTTCATTGACCCTTCCTTTCAGCCAGCAACCGGATTCATTCCTCCTATTGACCAACCTATTGACAGGTTGTGCCCTCTACCTGTCTTCATCTATCCCCATCTCACCACCCTACCCTCCTCCCCCAGTCCCGAAGAAGGGTCATTCCCAAAATGTTGTCTTCTCCACCTCCTGATGCTGCCTGGCTTGCTGTGTTCTTCCAGTTCTTGTCCTCAATTTTATTTGCAGAGATGAATTTTCTCTGTTTGGTTGCCCACATGACTGAATTTTCCCAGTGGATTTTGGGGTTGGATTTTGCCCACCCTATGTCGTTTGAAGTTGATTCAATCATCATAACAGATTTTCTTTGGTTTTAGGTTCGGGACAACTTTCCTTATATTAAAGAAAAGCTATTTAATTTCCCTCACAATTGAACAGAAAATGTTTTATTGTTGAGAAGTTCCTACCGTATTTTGAGGTAGATTACCTAAATTAAAATTAAATGAGGCAATCTGGTCTCTACTCTGGACTTCCTGGTACAGGGCGACCCCGGTATCCACAGGTCCTGTTACCATGGTTTCAGTTAGCTGAGGTTTACCATGGCCCAAATCTATTACACGGAACATTCCAGAACCAGGGACCAGGGGGTTCCCAGTGAGGTAAATTTCCTATTTAAATCAATTGGTTCGCTCTATCCACGATTTCAGGCTTCCACAGTAGGTCTCGGAAGGTATCCCCCTCAGGTACGGAGGAATATTTTATAGGCTTTCATGGTGCAAAGTTTTGGAGCAGAGGCACTAATCTGTTACATCTATCTCCACATTGTACATGTGAATATGACATTTTCAGCCTCAAGAGACCCTTGCAGAGAAATGAGAGTTACTTTTGCTTGGAAGAGGGTGTGCTATCCTTTTGTGGGACTTTACTTTTTATTTTAACAGAGGAACTAACACATTTATTTTAAGTAGGTTATAGTTACTGTTAAAATAGCTGAGAAAGGAATACCATGCAAATGGTTAAGCACTCATCCACTGATCTCAACAATGTCATTTCAGCTCCTTTTTGTTAGAATTAGGTCAGATTTGTGGATTCTGAAAAAATATAGTTTCAGCTCATACATTGTGACATTGGTGAACAAACCATTGTTTCTAGTTGAGGGGAAAATAAAGATCTTACTACACAAAAGTCCCTTTCGAGATTCTTTATTTAGTTTATCTCCAAGAAGTGCTGCAAAGAAGATTATACCTTTTTGGATTTTCAGATGTCCTCATACAGAAGAAACAATGGGTTTTACAATCTATGGATATATTGCATATGTTTGCATATGCTAGGTATGCCTCGTTCAGCATAGTTTCAATCAATGACACCACACAATAAAAAACACCTCTTGTCAAGAATTGCTACCATAAATTTCCTTTTCAATATTCTATTTTCCATAAACTTAAACTCTCCTAAAACTCTGCTTCTCAAATCCTACCTCACGTAAACTCTATTTGCTTATCACCTGTTTTTGCTGACCTACTTTGGGCCCCTCTCAACCTTCTGTTTTAGTCTCACCATGGCAGGTGGGACTAGCTTGGGTTGGGATATCTGGTCGGCATGGATGGGTTGGACCGAAGGGTCTGTTTCCATGCTGTACATCTCTATGACTCTATCTATGGCCTCTCCTATCACTATTTCTAACCTTCTCAAGCCACATAATCCTTCAAGCTAACTTCATTCCTCCCATTCTGGCCTTTTGCAATGATTTTTCTATGCTCCACCATTGGTAATTATGCCTTTAGGAGGAAAATCCTAAGCACTGGAGTTCCTTTCCCTAACCCTCTCCACTTGCCCATTTCTCCCCCCCTCCCCCCTTTTAAAGCTCTTTAAAGATTATTTATTTGACCAAGTGCTTGTTATTTGCCTAAATGTACCATCAGTGAAGTACCTTGGAATGTTTCAGTGTTAAGGACACTATGTATGTGTGAGTTGTTATTTTTGTTTAAGTCCTAAGAAAGGCCTTTAGATTTCTGAGTCTAGATTAGAATGGTGCTGGAAAAGCACAGCAGGTCAGGCAGCATCCGAGGAGCAGGTTGCTGTACTTTTCCAGCACCAGTCTAATCCAGAATCTGGTTTACAGCATCTGCCGTCCTTGTTTTTACCTTTAGATTTCTGAGACCAGTCACTGTTTCCTCTCCAAGAAGACCCATAGATCCACCTGAAAAATCAGTGAGTGTCATGAACACAAACTATAGTCCGCAAGATTCACTCATTACTTTTTAAAGAGTCTGTAACACCGAAAATCCCCCACTACCTGGGTAAGGACTGGTTAGCCAAATAGGTTAATCACTTTTTTGAGAATGCAGTTGGGATATTGACTGAATAGACATGCAAGCATTGTCAGGTTGGCAGTGCATCAGGAACATGTTTGGATGTGAAGCTGGCTTTAACATGCCTCTTTAACAGAAACAGAGCATTAGTATCTAACTCTGAGTCTCTCAGGCAGAGAAGGTGGGTTGGATGACTTGCCTAATCTGTCAATGGAAGGATTTCTCCTTAGTGGGAACATGCTGGGGTCTGGAGAGTTGAATTGTACGTTGGTCTCTGCGGCTTCAGCAACCACAGGCAGGGAATGCTGCTCACACCTGGAGGTTTGGCTGTCGGAGCTGAGACACTGGAGTCGAGCACTGTTTCCCACAGGCTGGAGGAAGAGACCAGCCTCTCAAACCAGGAAAACTTGGATAGAAGTGGCTGAGGCAATCAACAGCTGGTTGTGGGATTTTTTTTATATATCAGAGCTCATTTTAGATCCCAGTTGTGGCTCCAAATAAAATATTTAAAAAAAAATTTTTTTCAATTTGTTCCCTTATATCATGGGTCTTTAAATAAAATGCTTTTAAATAAAATGACTTATGCAATCTTCTGTTGAGTTGTTTGAGCTGAAGGAGAAAGTGAGGACTGCAGATGCTGGAGATCAGAGCTGAAAATGTGTTGCTGGAAAAGCGCAGCAGGTCAGGCAGCATCCAAGGAGCAGGAGAATCAACGTTTCGGGCATGAGCCCTTCTTCAGGAATTGATGACCTAGGGTGTGCGGTGAGAGAGGGACTCACTGAAATCCTTGTAGAGGGAGGAAGAGAGCTTCTTCAAGGAAGGCATCCTTGTAAGAGGATTCGCAGTAGGTTAAAATCTTCTAGGAGAAAGTGAGGACTACAGATGCTGGAGATCAGAGCTGAAAATGTGTTGCTGGAAAAGCGCAGCAGGTCAGGCAGCATCCAAGGAGCAGGAAAATCGACGTTTCGGGCATGAGCCCTTCTTCAGGATATTGATATTGATTCAGTGATAGTGATACTATTGAATGTCAAGGGGTGATGGTTAAATTATCTCTTGTTGGAGACGGTCAGCTCCTGGCACATGTGCAGCAAGAACGTTACTTGACACTTGTCAGCCCAAATCTGGAGATTGTGCGGGTCTCGCTGCATTTGGGTAGGAACTGCTTCAGTATTTGAGGAATTCTGAATGGTGCTGAATATTGTGCAGTCATCAGCAAGCATCCCACTTCTGGCCTTATGATGGCTGGAAGGTCATTGATGAAGAAGCTGAAGATGGTTGAGCCAAGGACACTACTCTGAGGAAATCTTATAGAGATGCCCTAGAGCTGAGAAGGCTAACTTCCAACAAATTCAACTATCTTCCTATGTGGCAGGTATGACTCCAACCCATGGAGAACTTCCCTTAATTACAGTTTTGCTCTGGCTGTTTGATGCCACATTTAGTCAAGTGTGGTTTTGATGTCACAGTCACTCTCACTACACCTCTGGATTTCAGTGCTTTTGACCATGTTTGAACCAATGCTGTAATGAGCTCAGGAGCTGAGTGGCCCTGGCAGAACCCACATTGGGCATCACTGAGCAGGTTATTGCTCAGCAGATGCTGCTTGATAGCACTGTTGACACTTTCCATCACTTTACTGATGATGAAAAGCAGATTGATGGGGTTGTAATTGGCCAGGTTGGATTTGTCCTTTTTTATGTACAACACATACTTGGGGTCTTTACCACATTGGCCTCATTCCTGATGAAGGGCTTATGCCTGATTCTCCTGCTCCTCAGATGCTGCCTGACCTATTGTGTTTTTCCAGCACCACACTCTCGACTCTGATACTCCAGCATCTGCAGTCCTCATGTTCTCCCAATCTTTACCACATTGTCAGGTGAATGCCAATGTTTTAGCTATATTGAAACAGCGTGACAAGCTCTGGAGCACTATTAGTCTTCAGTACGATCCACAAAATGTTATAACAGCCCATAGCATTTGCAGTATCCAGTGCCTCCAACCATTTCTTGATATACGTGGGGTGAATCAAATTGGCTGAGGGTTAGTATTTTTGAAGCTATGGACCTCTGAAGGAGATGAGATGGATCATCCATTTGGCACCACTAGCTGAAGACTATTGCAAATGTTTCAGCCTTATGTTTTGCTCTGGTGTGCTGAGATGTTCCATGGTTCAGAATGGGAATATTTGAGGATCCTCCTCCTCCAATGAATTTTTAATTTTCTACCACTATTCACTATTAGATGTGGCAGGCCTGCACAGCTTAGATCTGACCTGTCAGTTGTGGAATTAGTTGTGACTATCAGTTGCTGCTTATGTTGTTTGGCATGTGAACAGTCCTGATTTGTAGTTTCACCAG
Source organism: Chiloscyllium plagiosum (assembly GCF_037043375.1). NCBI lineage: Eukaryota > Metazoa > Chordata > Chondrichthyes > Orectolobiformes > Hemiscylliidae > Chiloscyllium > Chiloscyllium plagiosum. Next base: position 30,904,645 of record NW_028270153.1, on the reverse strand, counting down.
GTTGACATCTCATTTTTCGATAAGCCTGGTTTTGTTCCTGACATTCCATCTTGTGCTCTTCATTGGGCCACAGATGATCTTCTGACTTGATGGTAATAGTTGAGTGGGCGATATGCTGATCCATGAGGTTGCAAATTATATTGGAGTATGATTCTGCTGCTGTTGATGGTTCACAGCACCTCATGGCTGCCAGCCCTAAGTTACTAGATCTGTTCAATTTTTTTTCCATTTAGCACAGTGATCGTGTTACATAATACCTGTAAGGTATTATCAATGTGAAGACAGGATTTAATCTCCACAAGGACTGTGCAGTGGTCACTCTTATCAATACTATCATGAACAAATGCATCTGCAGCAAACTGATTGGTGAGGATGAGATCAAGTATGTTTATCCCTCTTGTTAGTTCCCTCACCATCACAGACCCAGTCAAGCAGCTCAGTCAGGAGTGCTGCTGCGAAGCCACTGGTTGTTGATCATTGATGTTCCCCACCCAGAGTACATTCTACAACCTTACAACCTTTAGTACTTACTCAAAGCATTGTTCAATGTGGAGGAGTACTGAGCCAACAGCAGGGGCAGGGGCATATATGGTAATTATCAGAAGGTTTTCTTGCCCATGTTTGAACTGATGTTGTGAGACTTCATGGTATCTGGAGTCAATGTTGAGGACTCTGAGTGGAGCTCCTTCTTAACTGTATACCAGTGTGCCACTTCCTCTGCTGGCTATGCCAGTGGGACAGGATACCTGAAGCATTGTGATGATGTCATCTGGGACATTGTATGCAAGATATGATTCACTGAGTATGACTATGCCAGGCTGTTGATTGACTAGTCTGTGAGACAGGTCTCCCAATTTTGGCATTAGTCAGTGAGAAGAGATGTAAGCCCTGTTTTACTCTTATATATTTCTACAAGTGCTGCCCCAGGCAGGATGTGATGATGAAGATAAACTTGGGTTCCCATTCAAATCATAGGATCAAAATTTATTTATTTGACTCCCATTCTGAGTTTGGCTGCAGCATGCATAGTTCATCTATGAAATAATAGTACTTGCCTCACTTCCTTTCTTTCATTCTCTTCTTCCTCTTCCAAACATAGATAAACTACCTGTAACTGTCCATCTATTCTGCTTCCTAACTGTAACAACCAAGAGTCCTAAAATAATGAGTCCACTCCCACATAATAAACAATTGAGCTATTGAGACCACGGAAATTATTGTCATGAGAAGAAACTAGAGAAGCTGTATTCATTGTAGAGGGTTTAGACAAGCTCTCATGAAAACATTCAGACTTATGAAAGATTTTGTTTTTGTAAGATAGTGAACATTGCATTACTTCTGTTGGCCAGGAGGTCATTGTGTTAGTGACTGAATGACACAAAATGATTAACAAGGGGAGATTTTAGGAAAATTTCTCTCCACTGAAAATCTTGAGTAGGTCTTAGTAGAAGCAATAGTGGAAGCAACATACATAAATGTTTGTTTGAAGAAAATGAGTATATTTTTGAAAAAGATTGTTTTAGAACAAAGGCCAAGAGTACAGAAGTGGAACTAAGTAATGAACTCATTAAGAATACCACTGTTAAACTTTATTTTCAGGAGCCCAGCAATTTCAGGTGGTTCTCATTAAGTTGTCATTTAAATTTATCCTGAACCACTGCCCATTTCGTATGTTTGAACAACTTGCACAGCATGTTCTCCAAGATAAAATCTTGACATTACATTTACAATATATTGGAATATACTGCAAGTAATCTCATTTTGCATTGGCTGCCTTATAAAATAGATGTTATTACTCTTAAATCATGACGCCACCATTATTTCATGTTTGCTTCTTGTCTTTTCAAACTTGTTGTCCAATCAACTATAATAAAAACAGAAAATGTTGGAAATTCTGAGCAGGTCAGTCAGCATCTAGAAAGAACGAAACAGAGTTAAATTTAAGTTGTGGACATTTCATCAGCTTTTTACATATTAGAATGTTGCCCTTACATCAAAAATCTGTATATCTGTATACAAAAGGCTTACCAGAGCGGACCGTTAAAGTGAAACCTAGGATTAACTCGTTTTAAGAACTATGCTTTAACAGGAAATGGTTTATCATATATGCTGTAACACTCAGGCCTGAAGACATTAGTTTCTCACATTCTAACTAAAGGTCTCAAGACAACATGTAACCAAGTTGAAAATTGTACAACTGGGTTTTAATAACTAAACTTTCAAATAGTATATTGGCAGAAATAAGATAACAAGAAATAATTGAAGGCTCTTCTAAGAAGGTACATGGGATGGATAACCACACAATTCTAATCGACAAGTCTGAGCAAGAAGCAGAAGGCTAATTAAAAATTGCTTGGTTGGTTATTGAAATACATTGAGCAACTAAGTTAACCATTCTGTACACAAGCATAATCTTCAATTTTTACAATCCCTATAAAAACCATCTCCCTCTCCCAAACCAATGTTAACAGCTTAGTGCAGATCGCAAGGAGAGTAGCCAGAAAGTGCGAGGACTGTGCAGCAGTCACCTGCTTCTGGCATTGCTGGAGCATGAGAAGGGTAAGAGACAAAAAACTGCAGATGCTGGAATCCAAGGTAGACAAACAGGAGGCTGGAAGAACACAGCAAGCCAGGCAACACTGGAAGGCTCCACCTCCTGATGCTGTCTGGCTCAACATGAGAAGGGACACCTCTGGGACACCCGGACCAACCAACCCAACCGCCCCGAGGCTGAACACTTTAACTCCCCCTCCCACTCCGCCAAGGACATGCAGGTCCTTGGCCTCCTCCATCGCCAGACCATGGCAACACGATGCCTGGAGGAAGAGCTCCTCATCTTCCACCTAGGAACCCTCCAACCACAAGGGATGAATGCAGATTTCTCCAGTTTCCTCATTTCCCCTCCCCTCACCTTTTCTCAGTCCCAGCCCTCAGACTCAGCACCACCTTCTTGACCTGCAATCTTCTTCCCGACCTCTCTGCCCCCACCCCCTCTCCGGCCTATCACCCTCACCTTAACCTCCTTCCACCTATCGCATTCCCAACCCCCCTCCCCCAAGTCTCTCCTCCTTACCTTTTATCTTAGCCTGCTTGGCACACCCTCCTCATTCCTGAAGAAGGGCTTATGCCCGAAACATCGATTCTCCTGCTCCTTGGATGCTGCCTGACCTGCTGCGCTTTTCCAGCAATACATTTTTCAACATGAGAAGGGGGCAAGACTGCTACTGGTTGGATTTTATCCCAGTTGATTTACAAGCTGTTAGGCTCTCTGGCCCACACTCCCATCTCCAAAGCAACTTTTCCAAGACCCCTTATGCCATCCATGGCAACTGATGTCACATATCCCCAAGCCAGCTTAATGCCTTGCCTCAATCCACATGCCTTCTAATACCCCCATGCTATCTTCATGGTCACTCACCCAGTATTCAACATGGGCAGTGTGAGGACTATAAAAAATATAATTTAACTTCTGTTCCTACACTCTTGAGAATGAAAAATTTCTCAGTTTAGAGTAGAGAGAGTAGACAGCTTTTATTTGTTATTTCTACCATATACAACAGATACAGTAGAAATGAGACAGTGTTCACTCCAGGACCGAGGGTGCTACATGAACAGCACAAACTACACAATCGTATATGGCATAAAATGCGTAAGAAGTGCAAAATATGCAAGTTACAGTGAAACAGAAGAATGATGAATAATAGACATTTTTCTATTGAAGTTGTGCAAAGATGGGATTCCGATCATACAGTGTTAAGGTTCTTGAGGGGTTGGGGGGGATGAAACTATTACATAGTCTAGCCATGAGAGACCGAATGTTCCGGTATCTTCTGCCAGATGGCAGGAGGGAGAAGAGTGTGAGTGAGGGATGTGTGGGGTCTTCCACAATGCGCTCAGCCTTTCAGATTCAGCGTGTAATGTAAATGCCTGTGATGGAGGGAAGAGACCCAGATGATCCTCTCAGTTGTCCTCACTGTCCATTGTAAGGTCTTACAATCTGAGACAGTGCAAATCCCGAATCAGGCAGTGATGCAGCAGGTCAGGGTATTCTCAATGAACCCTCTGTACAATGTGATGAGGATGCAGGGGTTGGGAGGTGGGCTTTCCTCAGCCTGCACAGGAAGTAGAGACACTGCTGGGTTTTCTTGGCTATCAAGCTGGTGTTGAGGGTCCAGACGAGATTCTCCACAAAGTGTATGCCAAGAAATTTGGTGCTCATCATGATATCCACAGGGGAGCCATCGATGTCCAGTGGAGAGTGGTCATTCCATGCCCTCCTGAAGTCAACAGCCATCTCTATTGTCTTGTCCATGTTCAGAGACAGGTTATTGGCTCTGCGCCAGTCCGTTAGTCGCTGCACTTCCTCTCTGCATGCTGACCCATCGTTCATGCTGATGAGACCCACAACAGTTGTATGATCAGCAAACTTGATGTGATTCAACCTCTGCATTTCTGCACAGTCATGTGTCAGCAGTTTAGACCAGTTTAAACCTTTCAAATCTCGATGAGTGATTACCTTCTTCTAAAACAATCAAACTAATTTCTATTCAAAACCCACATCAAAAAAGCTAAACATCTCATAGCCTCTTTAAATTGTCAGTCAGACTGTGAACACAGAACTTCTCCTCAGATAATTATACCTTTGATACTCAGCTGAGTATTCCTACTGAGCTAATGCGTGCCTTGGGGAAATGTCAACAAAGATGTCTATTGAAACTATTTTATTTTCAAAGCTGCAGCAAATGGCCTGTCAATCAAAGATATCGAACAGTGAGTTTTTTTTAACTCTCAGTGACAGCAGCAACGTTTTGATTTGTATGTTTTTAGGTCTTAAGGAATAGAAGAAGTACAGGTATTCCCCACTATTTGAAAGTAGAGCATTCCCAGGAAACCTTTCTTAAGCTGAAAATAGCGTAAAGCGAAGAAGCATTAAGTTATATGTGAAAAATTTCGCCGTTTCTTGTAACCGTGAAAATCCTCTTCGCGAAAACAGGTACTAATGTAGGTCTTTCATAAAAATGAATAAGTGTAAAATGAACATTCGAAAAGCAGAAGATACCCGTATGTCATTTAGTTGACAAACTTTCCTCTGCCATTCAATAAGATCATGGCTGTTCTGATTGTGGCCTTAATTCCCTTTACTATCTGTTCTTCATAATCTTTGATGCTATTTTCAATCATAAATTAAGGAGCAAGGGATTTTTTTCAAACATTTTCCAATCACGACAGTTATACAACTATTATCCACACAGAGACCAAATAACCCTACTGAGTTCAGGAATATTCCTTGCTACTTTTTAGACCAAACCTGGATATTTTCTAGATCCTGCTGCATTTGGACATGGACTGCTTCAGTGTCTGAGGAGTCGAGAATGATATTAACGTATGCAATCAGCAGCAAACATCCTCTGTGCTGGGTATGACTCCAACCGGAGTTTTCCGCAAATTTAGATTGAATCTAATTCTGCTAAGGTCTTTTCATGCCACATTTGATCAAATGATCCTTGATTTCACAGGCACTTTGTCCTTACCTTCAGAATTCAGTTATTTTGTCCATGAATATCAGTGATCTGGAGTACTGATTCATCAGCCAAGAGGGAGAGTTGATACATGCTAATCGATAGAGTGTTTCCTTGCTCTTAGCCTGTTTGACCTAATGCCATGAGATCTCATAGGTCCCAGATGGTAGTAAAGCAGATTTTGCAGACTAGACAGGGCTGGGTTTGCCATTGTCAATGCTTACATGAGTGCCAGGTTGTCCGCCTGGTCAAATTCTAGTTTTTGACTCTTCTTAGCAGTTTAGTACAACTAAGTGCCTGTCTGGGCCATTTCAGAGGACAGTTAAATGTCAAACATGTTACTGTGCAACAAACAAAAGCAGAAAATGCTGGACAAACTCAGCAGGTCCAGCCTCATCTATGAAGAAAAAAGCAGAGTTAACATTTTGAAACCAATGACCCTTTGTTTGTTACATTACAGTGGGCCTGAAGTCACATGAAGGAAAGGTAAGGACAACAATTCTCCTTCTCTAAAGGGCATTAAAAAATCAGATGGATTTTTCCAATGATCAACAATAGTTACATAGTCATCATTAAATTATGACACTATCATTATACTTTACATTCCAGATTTATTTTTATTGAGTTCAACTTCCACCATACACCATGGAAGGCTTTAAACATTGTCTCCGGACAATCGTTTAAATCCCTTGGCACATAGCCCAGTGAGAATGGCACTATTTTCTCATCTCTCCCTTCACTATACTAAGGCAGTTAACCAATCTTCTAACATCAATTTTCATGTCCTCTGCTAAAATCTGGAACACCTTTCCTGACTTGGGCAGAAACTATCCAAGTTATAAATGCAGGCGGTTGTTATAGAGTCATAGAGATGTAGAGCATGGAAACAGACCCTTCGGTCCAAACCGAAGGGTCCATGCCGATCAGATATTCCAACCCAATCTAGTCCCACTTCCCAGCACCTGGCCCTATATCCCTCCAAACCATTCCTATTCATATACCCATCCAAATGCCTCTTAAATGTTGCAATTGTACCAGCCTCCACCACTTCCTCCGGCAGCTCATTCATTGCACACAGCACTCTCTGCATGAAAAAGTTGCCCCTTAGGTCCCTTTTATATCTTTCCCCTCTCACCCTAAACCTATGTCCTCTAGTTCTGGACTCCCCCAACCCAGGAAAAAGACTTTGTCTATTTATCCTATCTATGCCCCTCATAATTTTATAAACTTGTATAAGGTCACCCCTCAGCCTCCGACGCTCCAGAGAAAACAGCCCCAGCCTGTTCAGCGTCTCCCTATAGCTCAAATCCTCCAACCCTGGCAACATCCTTATAAATCTTTTCTGAACCCTTTCAAGTTTCACAACACCTTTCCAATAAGAAGGAGACTAGAATTGCACGCAAAATTCCAAAAGTGGCCTAACTAATGTCCTGTACAGCCACAATATGACCTCCCAATTCCTGTACTCAATACTCTGACCAATAAAAGAAAGCATATCAAATGCCTTCTTCATTATCCTATCTACCTGCGACTCCACTTTCATGGAGCTATGAACCTGCACTCCAAGGTCTCTTTGTTCAGCAACACTCTCTAGGACCTTATCATTAAGTGTATAAGTCCTGCTAAGATTTGCTTTCCCAAACTGCAGCACCTCGCATTTAGCTGAATTAAACTCCAACTGCCACTTCTCAGCCCATTAGCCGATCTGACCAAGATCCTGTTGTAATCTGAGGTAACCTTCTTCGCTGTTCACTACACATCCAATTTTGGTTTCATCTGCAAACTTACTAACTGTACCTCTTACGCTCGCATCTAAATCATTTATGTAAATGACAAAACATAGAGGACCCAGCACCGATCCTTGTGGCACTCTACTGGTCACAGGCCTCCCAGTCTGAAAAACAACCCCCACCACCACAACCCTCTGTCTTCTACCTTTGAGCCAGTTCTGTATCCAAATGGCTAGTTCACCCTTTATTCCGTGAGACCTAACCTTGCTAACCAGTCTCCCATGGGGAACCTTGTCAAAACCTTACTAAGTCCAAATAGATCACATCTACCGCTCTGCCCTCATCAATCCTCTTTGTTACTTCTTCAAAAAACTCAATCAAGTTTGTGAGACATAATTTCCCATGCACAAAGCCATATTGACTATCCCTAATCAGTCCTTGCCTTTCCAAATACATGTATATCCTGTCCCTCAGGATTCCCTTTAACAACTTGCCCACCACCGACATCAGCCTCACTGGTCTATCGTTTCCTGGCTTGTCCTTACCACCCTTCTTAAACAGTGGCACCACGTTAGCCAACCTTCAGTCTTCCGGCACCTCACCTGTGACTATCGATTATACAAATATTTCAGCAAGGAGCCCAGCAATCATTTCTCTAGCTTCCCACAGAGTTCTGGGGTACACCTAATCAGATCCTATGGATTTATCCACCTTTCTGCATTTCAAGACATCCAGCACATCCTCCTCTGGAACATGGACATTTTGCAAGGTGTCACCATCTATTTCCCTACTTTCTATATCTTCCATATCCTTTTCCACAGTAAATACTGATGCAAAATCCTCGTTTAATATCTCCCCCGTTTTCTGCAGCTCCACACAAAGGCCACCTTGCTGATCTTTGAGGAGCCCTAATCTCTCCCTAGTTACTCTTTTGTTCTTAATGTATTTGTAAAACCCCTTGGATTCTCCTTAACTGTATTTGCTAAAGCTATTTCATGTCCCATTTTTGCCGTCCTGATTTCCGTCTTAAATATATTCCTACTGCCTTTACACACTTCTAAGGATTCACTCAATCTATCCGTCTACACCTTACATATGCTTCCTTCTTTTTCTTAACCAAACCCTCAATTTCTTTAGTCATCCAGCATGCTCTATGCCTACTAGCCTTTCCTTTCACCCTAACAGGAATATACTTTCTCTGGACTTTCATTATCTCATTTCTGAAGGCTTCCCATTTTCCAGCCGTTCCTTTACCTGTGAACATCTGCCCCCAATCAGCTTTTGGAAGTTCTTGCCTAATACCGTCAAAATTGGCCTTTCTCCAATTTAGAACTTCAACTTTTAGATCTGGTCTATCCTTTTCCATCATTATTTTAAATCTAATAGAATTATGCTTTCTGGCCCCTCCCCCACTGACACCTCAGTCACCTGCCTTGCCTTATTTCCCAAGAATAGGTCAAGTTTTGCACCTTCTCTAGTAGGTACATCCACATACTGAATCAGAAGAATTTCTTGTACACACTTAACAAATTCCTCTCTATCTAAACCCTTAACACTATGGCAGTCCCAGTCTATGTTTGGAAAGTTAAAATCCCCTACCATAAGTACCCTATTATTCTTACAGATCACTGAGATCTCCTTGCATGTTTGTTTCTCAATTTCCCTCTGACTATTAGGGAATCTATAATACAATCCCAGTAAGGTGATCATCCCTTTCTTATTTCTCAGTTCCACCCAAATAACTTCTCTGGATGTATTTCCAGGAATATCCTTCCTCAGCACAGCTGTAATACTATCCCTTATCAAAAGCGCCACTCCCCCCACCTCTCTTGCCTCCCTTTCTATCCTTCCTGTAGCATTTGTATCCTAAGCTGCCAGTCCTGCCCATCCTTGAGCCATGTTTCTGTAATTGCTATGATATCCCAGTCACATGTTGCTAACCATGCCCTGAGTTCATCTGCCTTCCCTGTTAGGCCCCTTTCATTGAAATAAATGCAATTTAATTTATTAGTCCTACCTTGTCCTTAACTGCCCTGTTTGACTCGCTTCTGTTCTCAGCTGTACCAGTCTCAGATTGATCTCTTTCCTCACTATCTCCCTGGGTCCCACCCCTCACCTTACTAGTTTAAATCCTCCTGAGCAGCACTAGCAAATCTCCCTGCCAGTATATTAGTCCCCTTCTAATTTAGGTGCAATCTATCCTTCTTGTATAGGTCACTTCTACCCCAAAAGAACTTCCAATGATCCAAAAATGTGAATTCTTCTCCCACACCCCAGCTCCTCAGCCATGCATTCATCTGCTGTATCCTCCTATTCCTGCCCTCACTAGCTCGTAGCAGCGGGAGTAATCCAGATATTACTACTCTTGAGGACCTCCTTTTTAAATTCCTGCCTAACTCTCTGTAATCTCCCTTTAGAATCTCAACCTTTTCCCTTCCTATGTCATTGGTTCCAATATGGACGATGACCTCTTGCTGGCCCTTCTCCCCCTTGAGAACCTTCTGCACCCTCTCTGAGACATCCTTGATCCTGGCGCCAAGGAAGCAACACACCATTCTGATTTCTCGCTGCTGGCCACGGAAACCTCTGTCTGTACCTCGGACTAGAGAGCCCCCTAACACAATTCATCTCTTGGAACCCGATGTACCCCTCACTGCATTATAGCCAGCCTCAATACCAGAAACTTAGCTGTCCATCACCCCCTACATTTTCCAAAACAGCATATTTGTTTGAAATGGGTATAGCCACAGAAGGCTCCTGCACTAGCTGCCTACCTCTTTTACCTTTCCAGGAGTTAACCCATCTATGTGGCTGTATCTGCGACTCCCCCCTCCCTTCCTATTACTGCCATCCATCACATACTATTGTTGTTGCAAATTCCTCATTGATTTTAATTGTCACTCCAACTGATCCATTCGATCTGATAAGATTTGCAACCAACAGCATTTATTGCAGATATAATCCACAGTAACCCTTAAACTCTCTTTAAACTCCCACATCTGACAAGAAGCGCATATTACTCTGCTAAAGGCCATTTTGCTCCTTCACAATCTACAGAGCCAGAAAATAACACCGTCTTATTCCTCTACAAAAGACTGCCTCAAGTTAAATTAGTAGTTACGGCTTATATTTTAAGTTTAATCAAGAGACATATCTCAAAAAACATACAATCAAGATGGAACCCACTCTACTTACTATTGCAAATGTTCTGTAGGTCCCACTTAAAAACAATACACTTACCTGCTTTTGTGCTGTGAACTTCACCCAACAGTTCCTCCAAGGTCAGTTGTGAATTTCACTGTTTATTAATTTTCCCAGACGCACTCAGGTGTCCAGCGATACATGAATTCAAACAGCAAAAGCAGTAACTGTGCAGGTTCACTGCTGTGTCAGTTTCTTTCTCTCTCTCCCCTGCACTGACCTCACTATGTGCTTCCTTTGTCTGTTCTTCCCCCTTTTAAAACTGCTGTTGTTTTGACGTTTTTTTTTCAAAGTTCCAAAACAATGCAACAGCATATGAAACAGTAATTGCTGCTCCTGAAATTCGAGGAAATCACCTTCAACACCTAAATTACCTCAATAAAGGAGCAGCTCTTACAGCCAGAAATGTTTCCCGTCCTCCATTTTGGATTACTCGGAATCCTCTATACTCCTACTATGTTTACAGTGTCATTAGTGATGGCATGATGGCTCAGTGGTTAGCACTGCTGCCTCACAACGCCAGGGATCTGGATTTAATTCCAGCTTTGGGCAACTGTGTGGAGATTGCACATTCTCCCTGTGTCTGCGTGGGTTTCCTGTGGGTGTTCTGGTTTCCTCCCACAGTCCAACAATGTGCAGGTTAGGTGAATTGGCCATGCTAAATTGCCTATTGTGTTCAGGGATGTATCGGTTAGGTGCATTAGTCATGGGATATGTAGAGTAGTAAGGGAATGGATCTGGGAGGGGTATTCTTCAGAAGGTCAGTGTGGACTTGTTGGGCTGAAGGGCCTGTTGTCACACTGAAGAGATTCGATGATGATTAATGCAATGCAGCTATAAAAATCTTTGTCCCAATAAACATTTACCTCAGAGAGCTAAAATTATAATAATGTGAAATCAGAATGTAAAAATAATGATTTAAAAAGGTCAAGAATTTTAAGGCAGAATTTGGATTGTGATGTTGACTGTAAAAAGTAACAAAATTAGGTCAGTAAGTCCATTGACAACACCAGCAACACAACAGCAAGGCTGTACTTAAACAAAACCAAGAACTGTGAATGTCGGAGACCTTAAACAATCAGTTCTGATGAAGAGTCACCAGACTTGAAACATTAACTCTGCTTTCTTCCCATAGATACTGCCAGACCTGCTGAGTTTCATCAGCAATTTCTTTTTTTGTTTGAGTGACTTATTACAGAAGAATTGTAATGAAATTTGTTTACTTTTAAAAGAAATAGAGCTCCAAATTAGGTTATCACATTAATGCTAAATTTTGCAGATGTAAACTATACTCAAATAAGACACTTTTACCCTGAGAGTGGTTTTGCATGTCAAAGTACTCTTTTTATATCTATCTCCAAAAAAAAAGGTTTCCCAATCCATTCTAGTGAAATGCTACATTCACAGTTGTGAAACAGGAAACCCAATGGAGGTTAGTGTGGATTACAGTAAGGCCATGAGTATGAACTTCCCTTCATTTACATGTTGCTACAGTGCACTGATGTTTGCTGGAACTAGCATTGTAATCACTTTTGCAGATCATTACAGAAGGCAGTGAAATATGTTCTATTCTTAACATGTAAACTTCACCCAATCTTAGTATACATTGGCCCAATAATAGCATTCTGAGCGAGAAGAGAGTCAAAACCCAGCCAAAACACTTGAGTTCAAAATATAAATTGATGTTTTAGTGCCATACCAAAGACATGTCATATTCTCAGAGGTGTTCCAAATGAGATAGTTAACTTAATCCCACTTACCTTTCACACATAAAAGAATCCATGGAACTGTTTGAAAAAGTTATAGTAAAGATTTAGCAGTATTGGAGAGATTTACATGGAAGAGTGGAGGAATACTGGGGTAAACCGATCAAGGGAGAGTGAACAGGCTGGTTCTGTTTTCTCTTGAAAAGAAAATGCTGACGGGTGACCTCATGGAGAATTTTACAATTATGAAAGGTTTGTTGTAGTAGGCACTGATAAATATTGAATATAAATAAGTAATATAAATCACTTTTGGGGGAAGAAGCAATCAATAAGTCATCAATATATTCACCAAAACATCAAATAGAAAACCCCGAGGAAACCAACTTTACCTAGAGAGTGAGGAAAATGTGGAACTCATTTCTGGAGGAAGCATTTAAGGAGAGGCTACAGAGAAGGAGATAGAGGATTTTGCTGGTAGGGTTAAACAAAGAAACAGGGAGGAGGCTTGAGTGAAGGATGAAGAATGGCAGGGACATGCTGGGCATAATATTATGTATTATAATAAGAGTTTATTCTGACCAACATTTATCCCTCAATCAACACCTCCATAAACAGATCGATTGATCATTGATCTTGTTGGTATTTGTGGAATCTTGTTACACATAAATTGGCTAGAAACAAAAAAAACTGCAAATGCTAGAATCCAAAGTAGGCAAGCAGGAGATTGGAAGAACACAGCAAGCCAGACAGCAGCAGGAGGTGGAGAAGTTGATGTTTCAGGTATAACCCCATTTCGAGACTGGGGGTGAGTGAAAGGGGCACGGCAGATAAAGGGGGTGGCAGAAACAGAGTGGTAAAGTGGAGATAGGTGAAGACAGGTAGAGGGTACAACCTGTTTGATTAATAGGAGGAATGAAACTGGTAGGTGGCTGGGAGGACAGCATACCTCCCTGCAAAAGAACCATAACTAACTTTACAATGTTTTGCAGAAATATAAGATGATTTTTCTTCATACATACCTAAGTGCACTGTAATATATTGAGGAAAAACTGCACATACACTTGTAAGTGTGTCCTTTTGATCTTTGGTATGGAAGCTAATTTATCTAATAAGGTTTTTATTTGTTAAAAGAAATGTTAGTCATTTTGAAAGTATCATTAGTTGGAAATAATTAGCATAATCATGGGATACATGAGGTTGTCATATTTCCCTGACTCTCAATAGGACATTTTAATGAAAACACATACTTTCTGCAATAAAGGTACTGTTTTCTTTTGGCTAGCCAAAAATCTCTAATTAGTCTTAAGTAAGTTATCATTTGGAATTGTGTCAATGTTTAAAGGAGTTCTCTTCTCTCATATCCGTTCACCCTCACAGGAATAATTAAAATACCTCTGTTGTGAAAGGGTGTTCTGATCTTAATTCAGAATCTGGGCAATATGAATTGCTGAAAGTAGTAACACTGAAATGTGGCTGAGAATTAAGCACCACAATAACAGTGAGGATTTCCATATGCATAATTTACTTATGATTCGGAGATGCCGGTGTTGGACTGGGGTGTACAAAGTTAAAATCACACAACACCAGGTTATAGTCCAACAGGTTTAATTGGAAGCACACTAGCTTTCGGAGCGTCGCTCCGAAAGCTATGGTGCTTCCAATTAAACCTGTTGGACTATAACCTGGTGTTGTGTGATTTTTAATAATTTACTTAGTTCATGTGAATCTGGTCAACGATATCTTTTTCTGCTGTATACAGCTGCCAAAAATATTTAAGGTAGTTACATATGAGAGTCTTGATAAAAATGTGATCTCATTAAATATATTCTGTTAAAAGCTCATATCATTTTCCTTAGCTTTTTAAATTGTCTTCCAGCATTGACTGTCTGGAATCTTGCCATCAGGCTGAATATTTCTGGTTTCAGGGAGTTGGCTTGGAGGGAGAAGACAGGAAAATAGGGGTGTCACTTCATTAGGATGTATATTTTATGGCATGGCCGTGCTGAGAACTTCCTTAGGAATGGATTGGGATCAGATTTGCTGCCCAATCCACTGAGCTGAACCATCAATTCATGTTTCTAAGGCTGCAATTAGAGTTGATATTATATCCACACAAGCCCTTGGTTGGGCAGAGGAGGCCTAACCCCATCTATGAAAACTGTCAGCTCAATGGAAGTCACTTTACTTCAGCAAGATGAGGGCCGTTGGGTCCATGTCCAAATGATAGAGCTGGGGGCAGCAAAAGCAATACCTGCAATTTCACTGACCAGTTTTTCCTTCTGTGCCAAGGATTCAAAAGGTTTGGGCCCTAATAATTTTTTATTATCCATGTCTCAATGGGTGTCTCTTGGTTGAACCACAGTTGTGATCTCCAAGCCACCTTGGCAGTGTACACCTCTAAGCGTAGGCTGCTGAGGCCCCAGAGCTTTGAACCCTCAAGGGAAGGAGAACCAAGAGCCTACTCACCTTCCTTGATAGAATAGTAATTAAGAAAGCTGCCAGCTAGGAGGCAGAGGGTGCAGAATTACAGGGAAAAGTAGGATAATGGCACGCAGTCATATTGCTCATTCAGAGAGCCAAGTGCAGACATGATGAGCTGAAGGGCCTCCTTCTTCTAAACTGTAGAAATTTGGGGTGTTCCCATTTGGTCCTGAAGTCAGGGTGCAAAAGTCCAGGATAATATCCAGCATATCATCTCCTCAGGATGCTAAAACATGTTTGAATAGTACTATGTATAAAAGGAACATCAATCATTTGACACCCACAAAATATTATGCATGTCATCAAGTTCTATCTAGTGTACCTCAGTTTCTGGGGCTCTGCATAAGCTCACAAAAACAATGAAGATCAATGAAGAGAGGAAAGCATAATATATTGAAAAATGCACGGTCAACTAGCAAAACTGTTAATCAATTTGATTCTCTCCTTTCTCAATAAGAAGGAATTGTAGTCTTTTAAACTAGTGAAATAGCAATGTCGAGGGAATAGGATAAGCATTTTCAGGGACCAAAGTGACAGACAGATCAAATGCCCTCATATGTTATAAAATTAAATGATTCTATATAAGAAACAATATGAGCACAAGTATTTTCTTTGTACACAATTATTATTGAAGTTTTTAAAAATGTTTTAATATCCCAATTAGTCTTGACCTGACAAGTATGTATCCATCAAAACAGCACAAAAATAGTTTTTTCTGATCTTCTACACTTAGCTGTACATGGGAGCTTGCTATGTACAAAGTGACTGTCACATTTCCTAGATGTGTGACTACATTTTGAAAGCATTAGATTGGGTGTAAAGCAGTTTATAAGAACCTTAAGGTTGTGAAAAGTGTTTTATAAAAGAAATTATTTCTTATCTAGTTAACATTTTGAGTGGTTCAAGTTTGGAGAGGACAGACAGGAAAATGGAGTACAGACATCAACCATATCTTAATGAATAGCAGAATAGGCTTGAGGAACCAAATGGCCTACTCCTGCTACTAAGATTTATGTTCCTAAGTGTTTCCTTTTCTTTACAATGGCCTGGACTGTTATGCTATCAAGTAATTACCAAGCTTGAAGTACATCTGTAAAACATTAGTTTTTATGGAGAACTGTTCGACCCATGCTAGTTACAGCCAGTGCTTGCTCCAAGGTACACATGTGTGTGGCCATGCAATAAACCCGAGGTTACTGCAAAGACTACTACAAGTTATTTACTTTATACCTTCTGCACCCAAGAAACTTTAACGATACTGCAAACCTAAATGAGATGGAACAACAGGAAAATAATGAGGGTGTGAATATTTTCAATCCTAATTGAACATGTTCATTTTCTGTCACTTTCCTTTGTTTCTGATCCCTCTTCTCATTACCACCATTTATTTCTTGTCACCTGTTGTCTCATTTCTCATAAGCTTTCCAAAATTCTCTATTGCTTCTCATTTTGGTTTTAGGTGACCTGTGAGCGAACTCTAGAATTCTTCTATTAAATAGACTCTCTCCTCCTTTAAGATTCTCCTAACACCCAACCTCTTTGACTCAACATTTAGTTACACCTCCCAATTTTTGTCTAGTTAAGCTGCTTATCAGAAGTATCTTTGGACATTTTTCTACATTAACAGCATTGTATTCAGGCAATTTGTTGTTGGTTTACTTTTTCTTATTGGAGTAGCTGTTGTGGTATTTTGTAACTGGTTATGTATGTTAGTTAGGACTCTGCCAGGGAGATAGAAGTCAAAATCCCCATTCGTCATCACATAAGTGTTCATCACAGTGAATCATTGTGTTCTGTAAGTATATTCCAATTTTCAGTATCTATGTCTGTGTGTCAAAATAAAGCATTTTGTTCATGATGTATCATGGTACTGGATTTCTTTCTTCTTAATGTATATTTATGAGATTAAAACCAAGAGTAGTAAGAATCAGTCTAGCTTGTAGATGCAGAATGTATGTTTGGCCTGTTTGATGTGGGAAAGTGCAAGAAGCAGCCCATTCAATTTGAGCACTCGCAACATTTAATGATAAACAGTCTTTGACTTTCAGAGACTGATATTTCATCAATAGCTTTAATGAATTTCATCAATAAATTTCATCAACAGTGGGGCATGCTGGAAACTGTGTTGTTGGAAAACCGCAGCAGGTCAGGTAGCATCCAAGGAGCAGGAGAATCGATGTTTCGGGCTTAAGCCCTTCTTCAGGAATTGCGCTTTTCCAGCAACACATTTTTCAGCTCTGATCTCCAGCATCTGCGGTCCTCACTTTCTCCTTGCATGCTGGAAATCAAGGCCTGCTCTTCCAAGTTGACACAAAAGTCAAAGATTTTAAAAAGTATGCAAACTTCCAAAATGTACCTGACTTACAGTCCCAGATTAATAGAAAGCACGGACCAGGTTTCAGTACTTAACTAGAATGACTATTTATTACAAGTAAATAGATTCTAGCTTAAGATAAACAGTTATAAACATTGCCATAAAACATTGAGAATTAGAACTGCAATTCCCTTAAAATCACACAGACAAACAAATAGAAAAAAATAAATTGTGGACATAGGTCATACACCAAAAACGACAGTTCAGTAATCTTTGTTCCCAGGTTCTTTCAGTGAGGTGACTTTTACGACTTTTCTCATGGTCAGCTTGTTACTTCAATTATCTTTCTCTGGGTTCTTCCACTAGTTGATGAGAGACACAAGGTAGCTTGTGCACTTCTAAAAAAAAAATCTGATTTATCAGTTAAAAGTCACAGTACATAATAACTATTCCAGGAAAAACAAAATGGTTTTCTTCAAGTTTATAGTGCATTTTGACCAAACAGAACAGCAAAATTGCTCCTGAGCCTGGGGAAGAACTGAACACTTTCTATTTGCTGTCTAGAACTTGTTACTAGTTTCAGGCTGTTCAGTTACCTAGGAAACAATTACACAGCTGTTGGCAGTCAAAAGATTCTCTGTCATTGATAGCTGGTCACTAGTCCACAGACCAATCAGCTTCTGCCAGGAAAAGCTGCATCTGAGCAACCCCTCAGGTCTAAATCACCTGCAACTCAAATTGCAATTACAGTTCATCATGCTTCACCCCACATATGAAAAAAGGAAGTTGAATGGTACTTACAGATATTTCTGTAAATGTTGCAAATATATCTGCAAAGTGAAGGTTTAGCAGACTACAAAGCTTTAGTCATTTAAATTTTAGGTTCAGATATGTGGATATAATTCTTGTTTATTAACCTGTTGCTTGGTCAAGAGTGCAAAATTCTTTGCAAACACTTAAATGTTTTATTCCCTTGATAAATCGAGGTAATAGTCAGGATATTCTGTTAAACAGTCTGAGATTGAATCCTTTTTCTCACCCCTGCAATTGTAGGTGTTGCAACATGGTTGTTAGCTGTACTATTCACTGACAGTATTAAGAATAAAACTGGGAGATTCGCTGATGTGAAGGCTTAAACAAACTTGTTAGAGGGATGCGAATCTGAAGGGGTAGCTCAAATCAAAATGAAATAATGCTGGTAACAGAAAATAAAAAAAGTGGCAAGTGAAAACTTACTCTTATATCGACTAGTCATGGCCTTGTGAGTAATACAGGGATTCCTGCAAGAGGTCCTGTTTGTTAATTATCTTCCAAATTCTCTAAAATCTGCTTTAGAACCTCATTATTCTTCCTACCAATGATATTGCTATCAATGAGAACCACAGCCTCTGGATGTTCACCCTATCTAAAAGCATGCCATTTAACTGCTCTGTGACATGTTTTGCCCTAGCACCAGGGAAATACACCATTCTGGGGTCATGTTTAATGCCACAAAAATGCTTGTCTGATCCCCTGACTATGGAATTCTCTATCACTGTTGTTCCTCCACTCTTTGTCCTCCTCTACAATATTGGTGGTGCTACAGGGTTGGTGATGATTCAACATGGCAGATTCACTGCCGATGATTAGCCACTGCCAGTTCTCCACCAGCGTTTCTCCACTGGGGTCATTTGACCTCTGGAGACTATTCGCCACCGGAAACATATATATGTACTGATTGTTTTCCCTCCCGCCTGTTCTTTCATACTTCTCAGTCCCCTTTATTTATACAACGACATACTACATTTGCGGTGGCGAATCATCTTCAGTGGCCAATGGGCGGTGGCTAAGCGTCCTTGGTGGTCAAAGGGCAGTGGCTAATCGGCGGCAGTGAATTTGCTGTGGCAAATGGGCCCATCCCGAGTGCTACAAATATGGCTCTGGCTGCACTTGCCCTGAAGAACAATCACTCTCACCAGTTTCAAAAGTGGAAAATTGATTTTCAATCAGGATTAACTCAGGAGACTTCTGGAGAGTCTGACTGAATACAGGGGTCAGTTAGTGAGGTTGGTTGGACAGTTGGTTTGTAATGCAGGGTATGCCAACAGCATGAGTTCAATTTCTGTACAGGCTGGGGTCACCATGAAGGTCCCAACTTCTTGACCTTGCCCCTCACCTGACTCTCAGGTTAAACCACCACATCATCACTCTCTCAAATTACAGAGTTGCCCTATGGTTCTCTGGGACATTGGCGATTTTACCTGGTTCTCATAGATTGCTTTGCAGTCATCCATTTCCTCTCTGCCTTAATCTGCATAGACTGCAGTGTGATTACTTCTTTAAACAGGTTATCCATGTTGTTCTCTGTCTCAAGCACTCACACCAGTGATTCAAGCTGATGTTCAAGTTCTAAACCCCAGAGCTCAAGTTTTTGTAGTCAGTGTGATGCTTTTTGCAGATGTAGAATGCATATGTCCATGAACTCCCATATACCGCACGATTTACCCTCCACTTGGCTGGCTGACCTGCCATATCATAACTTTAAAAACAATTTCTTCCAATTAGAGGTAGAATAACACCAATTACTTCTGGATCCGCTTCTTCCTGCACCAAAGTAAGAGCCAATTACTGGAGGTTTTAAATGCCATCTGGAGATGGTGTCCTATCGACTAGTTTCGCGGTGTGTTTACAGCCGTCGGATGTGGGCAGATAGCCACCAAACACGAACGTGTAGCGTCATAAATTGTCTAACACCTTAAGGTACTGCAGCAGACCCATATAACATTGTAGATAATTCCAACAACGCGAGGTGTAACTGGAAAATTTTTCCCCATTTACGTAAATGAGGTGAAGAAGTCTCAGAATCATTCTCACGAGAGGAGTCTTCTTAAAGATCATTGACCCACCAAATTACAATAGGAAAAAAAATGATTAATTGAGCGTGAAACATGTACCCAGGGCGTAAAACGACCGTAAGAGTTTATTCAAAGTATACCTACTGATCGTTTTAATCGCTCTGAGTGGATTTTCGTAACTTGCCTTAATGGGATATATTTCTGTTCCTAATCATAGGGTTGGCAGTGGAGATTTAAACTGAAACTCTGCAACTTGACTGTGTCCGAAACACCGCCTCCTGAATGAGTATTGCTTCCCTCAGCACCAATTAGCAACTTTAGGGGTGGGGTCACTAGTCAAGCCGAGTAAACTGCTTCACAAGCTCAACCACATACCAGGAAATAGGTCACGAAATGTAAGAAGTGACCAGGCAACTATTGGAAATCTCCAGCTGAGAGTAACTATGGGATTTTACACTGCTGTCTGGTGATCAAGGCAAAAAAAAGCATCCAACCATTTTATTTTCTCTGGAAGATTTTTTTGCTGAGAGTTGATAAAGTGATTCCCAAGAATAAAATAATTAAGGTACGTGTTTGGTTTTAATTGAAACTTTTGCTGAAGCTGTGTGGAATTGTTGTGTAAGCTTATTAAGAGAAAGGTGGTCAGTTAAGCACAGGCAGCGTTGCTGAGTGGTCTGAAGGTGCGAATGTAAGTTTTTTTTTAATTTTGTAATATTCCGATTTGATGTTTGGAACTCCCGGTAAGTGACCCGATGTATCAGTCTGTGGGGTACTACCGCACCGAGGGCTATGTCCTCTTTCTATCGGATGGCCCGCCGACCATTTCTTAAGTTTAAAGAGGAAAAAATATTTGTGTCGATGGTGCGCTATTTGGGGCGGGGTGGTGGGTGAAGCGAGAGAACGGCGAGAATTGAGGAACTGGCGAGTTTTAAAGGGCGTTATCTTGCCTGACTTAACACTGTCATAAAGAAAGAGTGGATCACTTCCCTGAAGTGAAATAACACACACACGGGGCTTTGTGTCCGGGTTGGGATATTCTACGGTATTTCTGGAGATCTCTAGGATTCTACCCCTCTCCCGAATTGCGAGACCTCTGACCTACATTTGTCTAATTTGCGCCAATTGTAGGTATTCTCTTTTAATGCAGTGAGATGACTGTGAGGTCCTTAGTGGACTGTGGCCAATGACAATAAGTGTCCTGTCTGATGTGATGCTTGCTGTTATCCGGTCCTCTCCTACTTCCGTACTGTTCACCACTGGATTTGCTAATAAGTCATACTCTTAATAAGAGCAAATACTGAAAATCTGAAAGAGTAACTCTGGTCTGTGGACAGAGAAATAAAGTTAACGTTTCGATTTGCTGTTAAATTGTCGTGTACGAAGAAATGAAGGACATGGGTGCAAACATAGAAAACAACTAGTCTAACATCATTAAAGTAATTCGTGAGATAACTTTGGTGCTATCCCCATTCACATCTGTATAGCCTGAAGGAGAGAGAATGATGAATAATTTCAAGAGTCGTTTTGGAACTGGTTGGATGAAGGTGGAAAAGTGTTTTGGGTTTAACTCCAATTTCCACAAATGCATTCAATGGTTTTTTTAAAATAAAGAACTGGGAGCTGGAATAGCAGCTAGAGTTCTCTATACCTCTGAGTAAACTGGAATGTTCATAAAATGTTGTTTAAAAGAATTCCACTTCAAATCTGCAACAAAAAGATAGGTAAGTGACATGTTAAGTTTAAGGTAGAGTTTGGCTGGGAACGGTGTACCCCAGTTAGGCAAGGACAGGATGGCCATCCCATTATTGTGACAAATGAAACCCTCCATTGTTCAAGTAGTACCTCTTTAAGGGCTTCATGTTGCCATTATTGGTGTCAACATGGGAAGGCAGAGGTTGTGCCAGGTTGCTTCTGGGAAAAGGGAGGCTGGGGTCACATGTTCACAGGTGCTTAGTGCCTGATCAAGGACCTGATGTTGGGTGAAGGGGGGGAGCAGTCCCTGCTGAGGGCCATCTTTTGACCTCCCTTGACACCCACTCTGTGGTTCCCTTCCTACCATCATTCAGCTGTGGCCTGTGGGATCCAGTGCTACTATTAGGCCGCAGGTGGATGTTGTGCTATCAGCGATTTCCACGGTCAGAATGGGACTGGCAGCTTCTGGTGACCAGCAGCTCTGAGTGTTTGGAAGCTCCCGCATGAGAGTTATTGGACCCAATGAAAACCCCATTGCTATTAAGGAGATAGCTGTTGTCTTCGCAAGTTTTTGGTCCATTTATGTTGAGATACTGGAACTTGCTGCTGTTGAAAAATAGAGAATATGAGGGCCCAAAGATCCCCTTGGCTGCAGGTTCTAGTTTTGAAAGCTATGTTCTACAATATTAAACAGGTCATCTTGATCTAACCCATCTGAAGAAAACTGGTAGGATGGGGTTCATTGTAGACATTCACTGTTTCCCCCATAACTTCAATGATAATTGGACAGAATGACAAATCAAATGGCATCCTGTCATTCCTGTCAGTTTCCCAGTGAGTGACTTGGCCTAAAATTATCTTTCAGGTGCCTGACGTGCAGTCTGATTTTGCACTTGACACAATCACTGATAGCATCCTGTAGTACTCTTGAGCTTCTGTCTTTTAATGCTTGCTTCTCATTCACGATTCATCTTTTTGCCACTCCTTTCTCTTTATTCTGTTCCTACGCTTTGTTTTAGCTATTACATCACTTCCAATGACCTCTGCACAAGTGTTTGCATTGTCATCGATAGTATACACCAGGATTTCTTTGCACTTTCCTTTTCTTCATTTGTGCACTATCTTTTAGTGACTTCGGTCAGTTTTTACGTTATGCAGTGATGCCCTGCTTTACCCCTCTGTTAACCTTGTTTCCAATGTGTCTCGTTTTCTCATCTCCCAGAGGATCAGATTTCAAATTCAAAGCCAACTTCATCTCAATCTTAGAAAGCTACCTTGTGGACCACTTTGGACTTTTTTTGTCTGCTCCTAACATTTGGGCCTTTCTCCCTCCTGCTTGTTAAAATGTTAAAATAGTCAATCATGCATTAGAATACTGTAGAAATGTGAATTATTGATGCTCTCTATCCAAAAATACATTGTGGGAGTATTCACATTGGCGCTCATCTGAGTCACACAAGGGAACCTTCTTATAGTATATCATCATTGAGAAAATGATGGAATGTCATGTGGAAATTACAGGCGCAAGCCTGTTTTTGTCAGTGAGGAATGGATCTATAATATGCCAATGTTCTGCATAACGTAGCATTCCAGATGAAGGGCTTATGCTTGAAATGTCAACTCTCCTGCTCCTGGATGCTGCCTGACTGGCAGGGTTTTTTATAATCCACAGCACTTGGATGTTTTGAAGATCAATACATCCAGAAAGTGGCATTTTCTTCAAACCTTTTTTGCTAAGTTGGCAGATTGTATAAATAGTCATCTGGTGTAGCCCAGAAAGCGCAACTTCTGAATAAGGAACAGAAGCAGATCTACTTTAACTTCAACCAAGAAGATACTCAGGGGACACATGCAGTAGCCAACAATGCCAGCAGTGGATCAGTTTCCATACTGCCTGTAATCAGTCTTTTATCTCTGAATTTAAAGAAAACTTGAACTTGCCATGTTTATTGAGCTTGAAATTAGGCCAGTCCATGTGAAGATAACTAAAATTGGCAATGTGAAGGGAAAACACCACAGCATGTTCTGGAACTGATGTTTATGACTGTGGAACATTCCTCACTATATTTTAGATGTTAAATCAATAAATTTAATGTAAAATTTAAATTTAACAGTTTTTCAGAAAAATCTCCAAACGCTCAATCTTGGCAATGTCTTAACCCCCACAAGAACCTGGGGGGAATTAGAAACTCCCTATAGAGGCTTGAGCATCTGATCAATACAATATGAGGGAGCATTTTAAATGAAATCGGAAAGACCTATCTTGCTCCCTCAGCTAGATGGTTTAAAAACAAAACACGTCCCATGGTATTACGTGAAGGGTTAGGAAGATCTCTGTCTGGCCTTGGCAATATCTGCCCCTAAACAACCACCATTCTAAAACAGATGATCTGAACATTGCTGTCCTTGTGCTCTACCAGTCTGCAAATTAAACATATTGTTTCCCTGTATTGACTCTTTAGAAGTGATTCATTATCAGTGACCATTGTATAAATTCAGATTTGTTTTTTTTATTTAAACTGTCAGTATCAGTTAGTTTTGTTCCAATTAAATTCTGTACCCTGCTGCTTTATGATGATGTCATTAATATGTTATCTATCTGAGAACTGACCTTGATACACAATACTTGATTTTTGAGAAGTAAAATGTTGATGTTCTTTATGGTGCAATTTGCAAATTGAAGGGAGGTACCATGGGGAACTCATTGCATCTCATTTAGATTTACCTCAAGCTGGGGAATCGGCTTTGTTTTTTTTTAAGATCAGTGGAGAAAGAGAATGCTGTGGATGTGATATTTCGGGACTGGAAATATGTCACAATCAGCAAAAGCCTGGTTCTAAAGTGTATCATTCCTACTCTCTGTGCTATCTTAAGATTCTTGATGCAACCATCTACAGGATCATTGCATGATGGGGGGTACACCATAAAAAACAATGTGGCAGTCCATTTTACTGTGGATCTCAAATGTATTGAAAATTCAAGCTTTTTCACATGTAAACTACATATTTCATAATGTGGCACTATTTGTATGTTGCCATTACTAAAATACCCTGTTTCCACTTCAAACATCATTTTCCCCCATCCAGCTTACCCACTGAAACACTCTCATCCATTACTTTTGTATTTCTGGTCTCAACATTTCCCATGCTGCCTTGACCAACCTCCTACTTTTGTAGCTTGCTCATCCAAACTACTCCTACCAATCAGCACTTGGAGATAAAGCAAAGATGAGTTAAAATCCTCTGCTGTTTGGTTCATCAAGAGCATCTCAGGATCACTCTGGTCTCTTACACACACAATTTGAGCAGTGAGCCTTTGAACTGCAGCTAGATTTATACTTGAAAATTAAGCACTGATGAAGGTAGATATTTGGTGAATCTATTGTTAATCTAGCAAGTAATTAGGTTATTTAAGCTAACTGATTCACTTGTGCAGATATAAAGAGAGTGACATGGGTGTGGTGGGGGGGGGGGCGGGGAGAATGTTCAGGCATGTATAAGCACAGTTTGGATTTTTTATTTAAAGAAGGGGGTGACAGGTGAGCGTTCTAGTGTGTTTGAAACTGTAAAACTGAGTAGTATGGGCTCTCGTGTGATTGTGTCTTTGCCTCCGGGCAGAAGGTCTGAGTTCAAGTTTTATATGTTGCAGAGGCTTGTAATAACATCTCTGAACAGGTTGATTTCAAAAATATATCTCAAAGACCAACTGGAAGCAAACTGTCCTATGGGATTAGTTGAAAACTGCATTAATATGAGAATCTTTGAAAAATAAAACTGAGATTGAGTAGTTAATAAACCCTACCCACCATAAAAGGTGTCTTAATTTTCTGTTTGACCAACTAGCTTGCATCCAGACTGAGATCTATTCTTTCCATAGAAGTTCTTCTCCATCCTTTCCTTTCTCGAATCATAATGTCTACTGATTCTTGAGATTTTGTTTCCACTGTCTTTCCAGGATGATCATTTCACATGTTGATCACCATATATATGGACTGACCGCAGTTCTGAATTTGTCTTATGCTATTTTGTAGCTGCTTTTTCACATGTACTGGTACACATTATTCACTTCTACAGTTTACATGCCCTCAAGATCTCCTCATCCTCTTCCCTTCTAGAATGAAGAGCACAGGCATTCTGCAAAACTCATTTTTTCCGACACTACGTGTCACATCCCTGACAGCTATCTTTCATTTCAGTGCGTCAAGGAGCAAATATGTTCTGCAGTAAAAATCTGCATTAACAATTCACACTAATAGATTTTGTTAATCACTGGCGAACATGCATTGCTGGAACAAATTGTGGATGTTTGCCTCGCTCAATGGTATATTCTGCAAATGCTTAAGTGACCAGGCAAGTTCCTGAAAGAGGCTAATATCTATCCCTTTTGTACACCATCTAATCCTTTCATCATATTAGATTTTGTTCAAGTATTTTTAAGTCTATTTTGGAGTTATCTCTGACAATGTTGTTGTTGTTCTCTATTAATAGTCTCCATTTTCAGTGCAAGATATCAGCCAGGACTCCTGCTACTGAACAGTAATCAGCAATGTTTCAAAGAAAATGGATCTCTTTCACAGCATTTACATAACATTGTAACTGAGCCCAATCAATTAGGCCAAAGGAACTACTGTACTCCCAAATATGCTAAGACCATAAGATGTAGGCAAAAGTAGGATATTCAATCTGTTGAGTCCACTTCTTCATTCAATGATATCATGGCTAGTCTGATGACTCTAACTTGACTCTCCTTTTCCCATGATTTCCTTACCAATTGTAAAAAAAAAAGTCAGTTCATCTCCGCCTTCAATATACTTACAATCCAGCCTTAGTAGGCCTCTCTGGTGAAGAATTTCAGATTCACCAGCCTCTGAAAAGAAAATAAAACTGTTTTTATCTCTTAAGTGGGTGAGTCCTTTGATTCTAGACTCTCCCATAAGAGGAGACCATCTTTATCTATGTCTACCCCGTCAAGCCCTCTGACTTTTACTTTCAATTAGATCTTGTCTCATTTTTCCAACTCCAGTGAGTACAAGACCATACTACTCAACCATTCTTCCATGAGCAGAGTGCTCTATACCTGGGATCAAACTAGTGAACCTTCTTTGAACTGCCCCTGATTCAATATATCTTTCCTTGGATAAGAGGGCCAGAATTACATTCCAATTGCAGTCTAAGTAGTGCATTGTATTGTTTTGTTACTTGGGTAGTTAGCATAGTTGGCTGGATGGCTGGTTTATGATGCAGAGTGAAGCAAACCGTTGCAGGTTTGATTCCATATAGCTGACCTTAGGTCCTGTCTTCTCAACCTAGCCCCTCACCTCCGGTATGGTGACCTGAGGTAAGATTTGCCCCAACTATGTCAACCTTTTTATAGCTTTAGTAAGGTATCCCAATTTTTATTCTCTATTCCCTTTGAAATAAAGGCTTGCATTCCATTTACCTTCTCTATTACCCTCTGAACTTGGATGCTAGCATTTTTGTGATTCATGCACAAGATCCCAATTGTCTCTCTAACTTCCTGCAGTTGCTGTCCATTTAAATAATATTCAGCCCTTCAGTTCTTCTTGCCAAACAGCATATCCTCACACCTTTCCATATTATATTTCTTTTGCCAAGTTTTTGTGCTCTCAATTAGCCTGTCCTCTTCAACCCTTTGACTTCAGAAATCAGACTTTCAGCAGCCTACAGCTGAGGGTGGGAACTTCATCTCAAATGCCAAGGGTAGAGTCATTTAATTAAAGGTGCCTCCATATTGCCTCTGTTGGAAAATATTCAAGTCACTAGACTTTAGGATCAAGTATAATTACTGAAAAACCTTACTAATCCTGCGATTGAACTTAAATCATGAATCCTACTATCATATAGACTAGTTTCTGACAAGTTTGTACAAAACATGGTCAGTAATTGCCACTCTCTACACTTCAGGAGTGATAACATGGTAAGAAAGATATGAGCAATAGTGGCACTACAGCTCGTCATGGCTGTTGAGTTGGCAGAAAACCAATTGCATTTCAGCAAATGTTTGCGCATACAACTCTCCACTTACCAAAATGCTTTCAATCTGCTTTAGAGACATGGGGCTGGTATTTACCAGCTCTCTGGAATCTTTATGGGAGGCCTTTTACAATAGTATTCAGGAGAAGCACAGTATCTTTCTGCTGCCACTGAGCATTAGCAACAGCAGGAACCTGAGCATCACAGCCATGTGCCAAGCAGAAGTAGGTGGGCAGTTACACCAATCAAGGGCACTTTCGCTGGCCTTCTCTATAACCCCTTACCCTGGTAGCAGTGGCTGCACCATGGGTTTGGGTGTGTATTAGAAGGTGTCTTCCTTCCCCCAACTCCTCTCCATCCCCAACAATTAATGAGTTATTGTGTCTGGCCTTGGAAGTAATTGGAAAGAAAACCTTTTTCATTTTGCTTCAGGGGCACCCCAGTATGCAAGTTTCTCTTTCTCAAACCTCAACATTAGAGGCATCTAACAGAGGCTGAGGGCAGCTGTAGAAGGCCAATGGCCCTTCCACCTATCCACAGGACTCTATTTCAGCAGGACAACAAGACATTGTGTCACTTGATACATTCTAGTCAATTACTTTTATTGTACTTATTGTGCTCCCCAATTGGATATGACACAACGCATGTAGTTTATGTATGACAATGTGAAATGTTACAATTCTGCACTACAGATTGAGAAAGAAACTGTTCATTTGCAATGGGAACATAATCTGTTTCACTGCAGTGGAACATTGGGAACAGGAAGGAAATAATGCAACGTTAAAGGACTGGAGTTACAGAATTTAAGTGAGGCAATTGAAGGAGAGTTTCAGCAAGAGGTTAGAAAATGAATTGGCAATAGGTCTTATTGTGGTTCTATTTGCCGAGCTGGGAATTTGTGTTGCAGACGTTTCATCCCCTGTCTAGGTGACATCCTCAGTGCTTGGGAGCCTCCTGTGAAGCGCTTCTGTGATGTTTCCTACGGTATTTATAGTGATTTGAATCTGCCGCTTCCGGTTGTCAGTTCCAGCTGTCTGTTGCAGTGGCCGGTATATTGGGTCCAGGTCGATGTGCTCATTGATTGAATCTGTGAATGAGTGCCATGCCTCTAAGAATTCCCTGGCTGTTCTCTGTTTGGCTTGTCCTATAATAGTAGTGTTGTCCCAGTCAAATTCATGTTGCTTGTCATCTGCGGTGGGTTTGTGTGCTGTTATGAGTCCTAGTGGTCGCAGTATGGTACATCAAGAGCATTTCCGAACTGACAGCCAGACTACTGCGACCACTAGGATTCATAACAGCACACAAACCAACAGCCACTCTCAGACAACAACTCACCAGAACGAAGGACCCGATACCCAGCATGAGCAAAGCCAATGTAGTGTACAAAACCCCATGCAAGGACTGCACAAAACACTATATAGGACAAACAGGAAGACAGCTAACAATCCGCATCCATGAACACCAACTAGCCATGAAATGACATGACCAGCTATCCTTAGTAGCCCCACACGCAGATGACAAGCAACATGAATTTCACTGGGATAACACTACTATTATAGGACAAGCCAAACAGAGAACAGCCAGGGAATTCTTAGAAGCATGGCACTCATCCACAGATTCAATCAATGAGCACATCGGCCTGGACCCAATATACCGGCTACTGCAACAGACAACTGGAACTGACAACCGGAAGCGGCAGATTCAAACCACTAAATGCCGGAGGAAACATCACAGAAGTGCTTCACAGGAGGCTCCCAAGTACTGAGGATGTCACTTAG
Source organism: Chiloscyllium plagiosum (assembly GCF_037043375.1). Lineage (NCBI taxonomy): Eukaryota > Metazoa > Chordata > Chondrichthyes > Orectolobiformes > Hemiscylliidae > Chiloscyllium > Chiloscyllium plagiosum. The sequence continues at coordinate 30,875,397 of NW_028270153.1, read as the reverse complement.
ACAGGGGACGAAACATCTGCAACACAAATTCCCAGCTCGGCGAACAGAACCACAACAACGAGCACCCAAGCTACAAATCTTTTCACAAACTTTGAATAGGTCTTAATTTGAATTTGATATATATGACCAATATTTCAACTGATCCCTGAGGCAATTAATATTTTCTTCAATTTCTACAAAGACAAAAAAAATTAGATTGCAAACATATGAACAGCAATACTAGCTTCTAGAAACTTACCAGGCTCCCTTTAAAACAAATATATCAAAATGTATATTCAGCACACGAGCCTGTAACTTGTTCCAGTGATGCATGCATGATTGTAAGTCATGAAATGTATTCATTTTTAAAACTTTTTGGAGAAATAACTTGTTCCATTTTCCTGGAATCTCTAATGTTCACAACTCAAAGTCTGAACAAACAGCAGAACCCTCACAAAATTTGCCTCCCTGGTTTTTGATATTAGTTTCCTTCATGAATATAAATTCTCTACAGACAGATGGTATCTGTTGGAGGGTCTGACATTGCACTTCACTGTCAAAGTTGTACAATATGAAGCAAGCATTCTTTTTACTCTTTTGGTGAGCTTAGTGATGAAGTTGTAACTTTTATTTTCGTCCCTTCTCCTTCCACCACCTCACCTAATAGGTGATTCTTGACAGCACTAATATTTGCTTGTTTATGGACTTTGTGCTTGTACTTGCATTCTGTTTCAAATAAGAGATGGCTCTTTAAATGGTTCGTCACGTCTCAGTACTCTTATCAAATTTAAATGTCCTTGGAGTAGGAATTGACCGCAACTATTTGGGTCCAAAGTGAACGTCCTGTCTTAGGGTCGAGGTTCTGGATTAGTGGTGCTGGAAGAGCACAGCAGTTCAGGCAGCATCCGATGAGCAGTAAAATCGACATTTCAGGCATATCTCTCCACCCTTCAGGCTCTCTGCCTATATTCCTGATGAAGGGCTTTTGCCCTAAACATCGATTTTTACTGTTCCTCGGATGCTGCCTGAACTGCTGTGCTCTTCCAGCACCACTAATCCAGAATCTGGTTTCCAGCATCTGCAGTCATTGTTTTTACTTAGGGTCGAGGTTGACCACCCAAACTGTAGACTGACGTTTAGTGCTTTGATTTGTATGTCTTACCAGCAAAACTGGTAAAAGTTGCAGTTGGCTGTTTCCTTTTAAAAGTAGTCTCTAAATCCCCTTGTGCAGGATCAGTAGTATTTATTGATCTATACTGACTGGACATACACTCCTAATCTAGTGCAAACTGGAGAATATTCTCAGCTGCACTGTTTTACACTCTTCGAGGCAAATGAAGTTAATATTTCAGTGGATTCAATTCTCACTGCAAAATACAAATGTATAATACTAAAGTTATTCTGGAGGAGGGGCAAGAAGCAGGAAATACATGGATCAAATTTGCAGTTGAGCTCTCAAGATGAGCAATAATAGCAAATGTTCAGAATCATTCATGCTTGTACTCTCCTATTTTCATTATGTAAAAATTCCTATTTGCTGTATATTATCACCAATGAGGTATTGGTTTGGGTTCAGTAGTAATATTCAACTTTTCTCCTCTTTTGATTTTCAAATTCAGTTGATCTTTAAATAGCAAGCTTTCAAATTGCTGGGGTGGGGGGGGTGATATAAGTCATACTTTGTTGATTTTGTTCTATCAATTTTTGTATTTACTCATTGGCTTATTAACACACAATGTATTGGCACCAGTGTGATATGTTTCATAATGATTTGGGAAAATAAAGGCTCCTCAGGAAGACGACAGATGAGAATTAATCATGTTCATAGTCATTGCGATACACAGCATGGAAACAGATCCTTTAGTCCAACTTGTGTAGGCCAACCAGATATCCTCAATTAATCTAGTCCCATTTGCCAGCAGTTGGCCCATATCTCTCTTTAAACCCTTCCATTCACATACCCATCCAGATGCCTTTTAAATGTTGTAATTGTGCCAGTCTCAATCACTTCCTCTGGCAGCTCATTCCATGCACGTATCACTCTCTCTGTATTGCCCCTTAGATCCCTTTTAAATTTTTCCCCTCTCACCTTTAAACCTACGCCCTCTAGCTCTGGACTCCCCCCACCCCAAGGAAAATACCTTGCCTATTGACCTTATCCACATCCCTCAGATTTTATAAACCTCCTAAGGTCACCCCTCAGTCTCTCTGCATACCTGGGAAAGTAGGCCCAGCCTATTCAGCCTCTCCCGATAGCTCAAACCCTTCAACCCTGGCATCATCCTTGTAAATATTTTCTGACCCCTTTCAAGTTTCACAATATCCTTCTTATAGCAGGGAGACCAGAGTTGGATATAGTATTCCAATAGTGACCTAACCAATGTCCTGTACAGCTTCGAATTCCGATACTCAGTGCACTGACCAACAAAGGCAAGCATACCGAACACCCTCTTCAGTATCCTGTCTATCTGCCACTCCACTTTTGAGGAACTATGAACCTGCACTCCAAGGTCTCTTTGTTCAACACCACTCCCCAGGGCCTTATCATTAATTGTGCCCTAGTTTGCCTTTCCAAAATGCAGCACCTCACATTTACTGAAGTTAAACTCCATCTGCCACTCTTTGGCCCATTGCACTGAGGTAACCTCCTTCACTGTCCTCTACACCTCCAATTTTGGTGTCATCTGCAAACTTACTAACCACACCTCGTACGTTCACATCCAAATCACTTGTATAAATGTTGTGGGACTTGAATTACTGATGGGTTCATTTTGTCAGTACTTTCTTCAAGGAGCTATTATTTTTCTACAAAGAAAATTGTCACTTTTTTTTTTCAGTTAAACCAGGTTGTTATTTCCTTTTGAGAATGTAAATTCAATTTAGCTGCTCATGTGAGATTGACAGTTCTTGGTCATTCATCCAAGCTTCTGAATTATTAATATAATTGTTTTAGTAATTTTACTGACAGCTCTAACAGAGTTTGTTATTTAAGTAACTAATTAGGGGTAACACACCACCATTTATGTACAATTGTATCATTGATGCCGTTACTCACCAATAATGAATGTAGGCACTTGTAATTCGACTGCAATGAAATATTTGCTAATTGCATCTTAAAATGAAAAGACTTAGTCTGCAAATCCATGGCAAAGATTTCTAATGTACTAAGATCAGGCCTTTCCTAGTACATGTCTTGTTGTGACCTCCAGTTGGAGGAATTGGATCAGATTGCAGATTCTGTGCATGGATCCATTTATATAGAGAGCTGGAAATGTGTTGCTGGAAAAGCGCAGCAGGTCAGGCAGCATCCAGGGAACAGGAGAATCGACGTTTCGGGCATTAGCCCTTCTTCAGGAATGAGGAAAGTTTGTCCAGCAGGCTAAGATAAAAGGTAGGGAGGAGGGACTTGGGGGAGGGGCGTCGGAAATGTGATAGGTGGAAAGAGGTCAAGGTGAGGGTGATAGGTCAGACTGGGGTGGGGGCGGAGAGGTCGGGAAGAAGATTGCAGGTTAGGAAGGCGGTGCTGAATTTGATGGATTTGACTGAGACCGGCTGGGGGGAGGGGAAATGAGGAAACTGGTGAAATCAGAGTTCATCCCTTGTGGTTGGAGGGTTCCTAGCCGGAAGATGAGGCGTTCTTCCTCCAACCGTCGTTTTGTTGTGGTCTGACGATGGAGGAGTCCAAAGACCTGCATATCCTTGGTGGAGTGGGAGGGGGAATTGAAATGTTGAGCTACAGGGTGGTTGGGTTGGTTGGCCCGGGTGTCCCAGAGGTGTTCTCTGAAACGCTCCGCAAGTTGCCGGCCTGTCTCCCCAATATAGAGGAGGCCACATCGGGTGTGTGCAGGTGAATCTGTGGCGGATATGGAAGTTTCCTTTGGGGCCTTGGAGGGAGGTGAGGGGGGAGGTGTGGGCGCAAGTCTTGCACCTCCTGCGGTCAGGGGAAGGTGCCGGGAGTGGAGGTTGGGGTTGGTGGGGGGTGTGGATCTGACGAGGGAGTCATGGAGGGAGTGGTCTTTACAGAATGCTGATCACTGAGGGAGTGGTCTTTGAAACACGGTTTCTCTGAAACATGGAGCGTTTCAGAGAACACCTCTAGGACACCCGGACCAACCAACCAAAGATCTTAAGTGTTACACAACAGAGAGTCTCCTAACATTTACCATGAGACTCCTGTCTAGAAAAATTTTGCTCCCAGCTCATCTCTAAGGATTTTGTCTCCACCACAGAAAAGAAACTATTTTGTAGTTCCTTTTCTAAGTCTGTTGGCATGAGACTTTCTCTCAATCCTGAAAAGCTTTCTTAATTCTAACAATTTCAATACTTCCAAGCCAAGAGAGCTTGAATTAGAGATCCCAAAGAAGGGATCTTAGTCTTAGAGTCATAAAGATGTACAGCGCGAAAACCACCCCTTCAGTCCAACTTGTCCATGCCAGCCAGATATCCTAACCTAATCAAGTCCCATTTTCCAGCACTTAGCCCATATCCCTCGTAAACCCTTCCTATTCATATACCCATCCAAATGCCTTTTAAATGTTGTAGTTGTACCAGCCTCCACTCCTTCCTCTGGCAGCTCATTCCACGCACTCACCACCCTCTGCTTAAAAACATTACCAGTTAGGTCCCTTTATATCTTTCCCCTCTCAGCCTAAACCTATGCCCAATAGTTGTGGACTCCCCCACCCAGGGAAACGACTGTGTGTCTATTAACGCTATCCATGCCCCTCATGATTTTATAAACCTCTGTGGTCATCCCTCAACCTCTGCTCCAGGGAAAAGAGCCCCAGCCTATTCAACCTCTCCCTATAGCTCAAATCCTCCAACCTTGGCAACATCCTTGTGAATCTTTTCTGGACCCTTTCAAGTTCCAATAGGAGGGAGACCAGAATTGCACATAGTATTCCAAAAGTGGCCTAACCAATGTACTGTACAGCTGCAACATGACCTCACCAGTCTTACACTCAATGCTCTGATCAATAAAGGAAAGCGTATACCATAAACCGCCTTTTACTATCCTATCTACATGCGGCTCCACTTTCACGGAACTGTGAGCCTGCACTCCAAGGTCTCTTCTGAGGTGATCATTTCTTCCAGGGGAACTTAATTTTGCTATTAAGAGGAAACAAATTCCTGTTCTTTTGAATAAGCAATTGATTCTTCTGAACTGAGGTCAACTAAACTAATGGCTTTGTTCTACTTACATGGCCTTTCATAAACTCAACAGTTTAAACATCTTGCGTATGAATAGTACTACAGGGGCTCTACCAGACATTTGACTGTAATCACTTGCTTTCTTAGTAATTATACATTTTAGATCACTAGCCAAATGACCTTTTGACCTTTTTTGGGAGGAAGGAGGGGAAGAAACTCCTCAGAACTGACCCAAATGCTCTGCCTCTAATTTAAAATCCAACTTCCAAAAATAATATCTTTCATCGCACAGCTCTCCGTTCTATAAAGGTGAGCCTTAGACCACTTGTCGTCTTCAGGATTCAAATATTAGAGGTAGTGCAAGGGTCTCGTTCCATGCTGTACATCTGACTAAGGCATGTTGTATTCAACCATCCTGTCTTCCTACTTCGCAGAAATATTCAACTAAAATTGTTGAGGTAGGAGTCAGGTAGCGTAATCTGTAATATATTATATGTTGAGTGTGGCAATGTGGATAGGGAAGCCTATGATTGCTGGCTAGATGCAAAATGCATCAGGCAACTGAGATCTTGGGTTTCAAAGAGCATGGAGAATAAATTTCCATGCAGAGTGTCAGCCTATTTAAAATAAGTCGCTATTGTCAAGAAATTTAGTTGCTTGTTGTATATCTTGTCAGGAAACCATTTTAGCAATTTGGGTGTGTTCAGATCACTTGTTTCTGTTCCCAATATGTTCTGCATTACATCACATGAGGAAAGGTAATTTTTAGTATGTTTGGTAATCAATATGATTTGGCTAAAGATTATCTGTTGTCTATTGCAACAAACAAAGGTCAATCCAGTGAATATGGAAAGTGAAAGTTGTGGGTGAGGAGCTTACCCTGCAGGAAGAGAAAGGTATTTGTAAACAGCTGCTGCTTAGATGCAAAAGAACAGAAGCTAATGGTAAATGTATGAGGACTGTGACTGTGATGTAAGTTAGCTTGGTGCACAAGTCTGAGCCCTTCCTGTTTGGAACCTGTTTGTTTGTTATACTTAATAAACCTGTTAGTTATCAAAACTGTCCTGCTTTGCTAATGCAGCATAAAGTAAATAAAATGACATTTTGAAATAATAGTGCTGCTAATTATTTACTCTTTTTAGTTAAAGCATTCTGATAGTTTGTAATATGGGTGTGTATCTGTTGACTTTCATATCTGTTCTTGATAGGAAAATTTCATGCAAATTTCTATCCAGAAAGTGACACATTTATTTTACAAAAAACTTCCTTCCCAATTCTTTCTTGATGAAAAGAGATGTGCATGTGATTTTGGAGAAGGTTTTGTATCTCAGGTTGTGGTTTAGATGGTAAGTTTGCTCGCTGTGCTGGTAGATTTGTTTTCTGACATTTCGTTACCATGCTAGGTAACCTTATTGGTGAGCATCCAATGAAGCACTAGTGTACTGTCCTGCTTGCTATTTATCTGTCTTGGTCTGTTGTGGTATGTGATATCACTTCTGGTTCTTTTTCTGAGCGGTTGGTAAATGGAGTCCAAATCAATGTGTTTGTTAATGGAGTTCCAGTTTGAATGCTTGAGGAATTCCCATGTGTGTCTTTGTTTAGCCTGTCCCAAGATGGATGTCTCCCTTCGTCTGTGTGTATAAATAAAAGTGATAGTTGGTCATGTCTTTTGGTGGCAAGTTGGTGCTCGTCTATCCTGGTGGCAAGTTTTCTGTCCAGTGTAATGTTTGTAGTCCTTGCAGAGTATTTTGTATATTATGATTGTTCTGATGATTGTTGGTACAAGGTCCTTTTAAATTCATCAGGAACTGTTTCAGTGTGGTGATAGGTTTGTGGGCTGCCATGGTGCCAAGGGGCCAGAGTAGTCTGGTTGTCATTTTAGGTGCCTTGGTTTATGGCAGGGTGGCTAGAGTCTCTGGGCATGTTGTCTTCTTGGTTCGGTCTGTTGTGTAGGAATTGGGTACGTGTTGTTCCTAAATGTGGTTCCTGGGCGCTGCAGTTTGTTGTGGTTCATTTTAAGTAATGTCCTGATGCAGCTCTGTAGGTGTTGGGATGATTGCTCCTGTAAGTTGAGTATCTGATCAGTGTCTGTGGCTCTCCTGTAAATGCTGGTCTGTAGCTCTCCATTGGCTTTGCATTCTACCATGTGTTCCAGGCAAGGGGAGTCTGTCATCATTCTCTTCCTCTTTGGTAAACTTTATACTGGTAAAGGGGTTTGTGTTTGTGGGTTTCTTCTAACTTGTGATGACAAAGGTGTCATCCACATGGCGGACACAAAGCTTGGGCTGGATCATGGGAAGGGCTGTTCATTCTAACTTCTGCACAACTGCTTCTGCTAAGAGTCCCTGGTATTGATGATCCCATAGGTGTCCCATTTGATATGTTTGTAGGTCTTGTCATTGAAGGTGAAGTGGGTTGTGAGGTACAGGTCTATTAGTTTGAGGATGCTGTCCTTGCTGATGGAGTTGGTGCTGTCAGGTGTTTGTGTCCTTGGTTTGTCTATTTACATCAACAATAAACATCACCGTGCTTCTTTGGTCAGGGTGATGTTTATTGATGTAAATAGGACCGTTCTGTTGAAGGAAACCATGACCTCGTTGTCTTGCATCTATAAGTTCACCTATAAAGCTCACCAAAGAGGAAGAGAACAACAACAAGACTCCCCTTCCTCAACGTCACAGTAGAACACAGTCAATGGAGAACTGCAGACCAGCGTTTTACAGGAAAGCCACACACTGATCAGATACTCAACTACAGGAGCAATCATCCCAACACCTGCATCAGGACACTATTTAAATGAGCCGTAACATACTGCAACACCCAGGAACTAAGAGAAGCTGAGGAAAAATGCCTATACAATGTATTCGGAAACAATGGGTACCCAATAAGTGCAGTCTGCCAATACCTAAACAATAAGACACAATACATCCAGGGACTCTGGCCATCCTGCCATTCGTTAAAGACATCTCATGAGCCGGCGACTAGATTACTCTGGCCCCTAGGCATCATGGTAATGCACAAACCTACCACCATACTGAAACATCACCTGATGAATTTAAAGGGCCCGTAACAACAGCCAGCAGAACTATCATTTAATATACAAAATACCCCACTAAGACTGCAACAAACATTACATTGGGCAGACAAGCAGGAAACTAGCCACCAGGATATAAGAGCACCAACTAGCCACCAAAAGACATGACCAACTATCACTATTATCCATACACGCAGATGAAAAGGGACATCAGTTCAACTGGGACAATACATCCATCCTGGGACAGGCTAAACAAAGACAGGCACGGGAATTCCTAGAGACCTGTCATTCAAACTGGAACTCCTTCACCAAATTCATTGATTTGAACCCCATTTGCCAACCTCTCAAAAAGCACCAAAAGTGCTATCGCCCACCACAACAGACCAAGACACACACTTAGAAAGCGGGACAGAACACCAGTGCTTCAAGGAAAGCTCTCTGTTGATATTACTTAGAATTGTTCTCATCACTATACTATCAGCTCAGCGAGCAACCTTGCAGGGTGTTTTGGAATGTACAGACAGCTTCCCATGAAGATAAATTATTAATGCAGCAAGAATGTTTGCATGGTTTTTACAAGGGGAAAGTGAGGTCTGCAGATGCTGGAGATCAGAGCTGGAAATGTGTTGCTGGAAAAGCGCAGCAGGTCAGGCAGCATCCAGGGAACAGGAGAATCGACGTTTCGGGCATAAGCCCTTCTACATGGTTTTTACAAAACATGTAAACAGGCCAGCACTTGCCTTGCTCACGATTTGACTTGCAATATTAAAAACATTACAAAGCATTTGGTTATTATCACCTCTGTTCTAACCAGAGCATTTGATTGGCTCTTTGTGTCCACGTCATGCATTTCCTTAAAAGCAAATTACTGTGGATGCTGGAATCTGAAACCAAAAGAGAAAATGCTGGAAAATCTCAGCAGATCTGGCAGCATCTGTAAGGAGAGAAGAGCTGATGTTTCGAGTCTAACTGACCCTTTGTCAAAGCTGTCTTGAATTTCCTTATCAGCTTTACAGTGGGAACCTGCCTTTAGTATAACGGAAGGATCAACTTGTATCATGCTGCAGTCACAAGAATCAAGACCTTTGAGACCCCACCTAGAATGTTGTATAGATTTGGGATCAGCATTATTACAGTTGAATCACTTTTTTTCTTCTGTCCAGTTCCCTTTTGTTACGTAAACCTAGTGTTATTATTTTTACCCCTGGAGAATTGGGAATCAGGCTGGAGTTGGTCCTTCCACCTCCCAAAGCAGGTTTGAGTAGAAAATGGCAGGCAGGTGCCAGATTAGCAGGTTAGGAGGCCTGCCTCTAGTTGCTGGGAAATAAGCCCAGTTTCTATTTTATGAATGTTGGAACTGCTAGTCCTCATCTCCTGACCCACACCCCCTCAAATTGTTCTTTGTCCAAATTAGCCCAGAGTCCACAGTGAAATAAACTTGAGTCCTATGTTGATATAAGACTTTGAAATGCTTGTGAAATTTGTCAAAAATAAATGATCATCTGTTCATTATGACTTGAATGGATAATTACCCTTAATGGCTCCTAAACCTGTCAAAATGAAGAAACAGCCATTTAAAACCAACTTTAAAGAAACATAACCATTTTAATCAGTCAATAGGATATAAATTTCCAATGATGTGTAAATTTTTCTGCTGAGTTAAACCCAGTAGAGGGGTTTGGAACTAATTCAGTCATTCATAATGACCATTTCCACACAGTCCAATAAACCCTCCAGAGCTTATGACCACAAAGCTTTTGAAGATTTAGGTGATCAGCCATTGTGTGGTGCTGGAAAAGCACAGTCGGTCAGACAGCATCTGATTCATGAATTTTATGACTCCATGATCTATGAAGGCTGAAATTGTGTTGTATTGAATTGATTCATTTTTTTAAAAAAGTGGTGAGGAAAGGACTGGCATGAAGGAGTTGTGACCAGAACCTAATTGGCCGTGATCATATTGGAGGAGCTGCTCAATGGGCTTATATGGCTTATAGCTCCTTTCTTATGCTCTTTTATAGGAGATCTTAAACTGAAGTTGAAATTATAATTCTATATTTGTTGCGCCATGTAATTGTTTCTTAGTATGTCGATATGCTGTGATTGAATACAAGACTCTAGATATCTATTATAATTCCCACATATCAAAAAAATTGTTTTCGCTTGTGCTATTTTTAGTCCAAACAGAAATTTGACTCCCTCCACAAGAGGAGAGGGCCAATTGCCAACAAATTGTCATCTTGCCGGTTCCTAACCCAAGCACCAAACACCCCATCCATCATCAACAAAACTACACATTTCTAACCTCCCTAGATATCCTCCATAGCTCTATCAATCTCCTCTGGGTTGGCTTTTCTCTGCACGTTCAGCACTATCCGTCCTCTCCACTCCACCAATATTTTGGTGTCTGCCTTCCATCGAGTTAGAAATTCCTCTCTAATTTTTATTTTTGTCGGTCTCCTGGACCTTCTCCCTGACTCTTTCTTTTTGCTTTCTCTCAACTTCTACTGGATCTTCTACTGTGCCCCCCCTGGACTGGTGAAATGTCTAGGGAAATGTTACCTGTGACAGGGTTGTGCAAATTATAGACGTTTCCAGCATTAGAATGTTTTTATCTCCCTCCTCCCTCTCTTGTCCCACCCATCTTCCAAGCCAGTGATACAAATAGATTTTTCAGAGGCTTGTTGGAAGTAAAGACATATGAAAGGTTATTAAATAAAGGAGATACTCTGTGTTGGTGTCAAAGAATCTAACAATAATAATTAACAGCTTCCCTTCACACACAATTCAATTCTGCCCTGCCGCCCTCTTGGTCTATCATGTCCCCTCCCTCTCGTTCACACAGTCAAAACTACTTGTTGTACTGAACCTGTGCTATCTTGGTCCCTCCTTCTCCAGAAATTCCAAATTTCTATTAATTTGTCAAATTCGGGTGTTTGCAAATGAGAGGGGGATGGGAAAAACTTTGTTTTTAAAAAAAAGCTGTTGCCCTCAGTGTTGCTAGCAGAAAGAGTCACCATCCACAACCCAGTCCTCCCGTCAATTTTAAAAAGAAATCAATTATCCTTTAGACTTGCAAGATCTGAACAGAATTACTTCTGTCTCTTTCTGCCTTCAGATCAGGCAAAGAGTTTTCTCTTGCTTTCAATTTTTTTGGTCTATCCCATACTGTTGTTCCAACTCTTGAACCACAGGTTCTGTCCCCAAATCAACAGTTCTGTCTTGGGAGGAACAGCAGGAGTGAGAGGGGGAAATGTGACTGGAGGGACTAGCACAGCAGTATGGGAAGACATAATCTATAGGAGGAATTGTTACCCAATGATTCTACTATGCTAGTTGCTCCTCGATTGAATTCTGCACACTTTTTGGGAAGTGGGCAAATGACACCTGCAACTGCAGTTCAGACCTGGATCATGCAGTTGGTATAAGATACAGTAATACTATGGAGGGGGGGGGGGGGGGGGGGTGACCTTTACCGAAATGTTCATCCCATCTTCACTTTTTTTTTTGTTGCAGCTACCTGTGACGTTTCAAAGGCTGCTTTCTTTTCCCCTGCTGCCCTATCTATTTTGAATCTGTCTGTTTGATCCCCTATTGCTTTGACCAAGAAGGCCGATGCCCAGAAGTAGAGGAACTGACTCCCCATTCATTCAAACTTTGTATAATAAAGTGGATGCAAATTGTTTATCCCCACCTTTATGTGGTCAAATACTTTTATTGGAATTAGGCATGGGTATGATGGGAATGGAATCAAATAGTATATTAAACTGAGATCTTTTTTCAACTCTTTTTAGTAAAGGCCATATGGGACACATTTAAAGGGAAAAGGAAAGTTAGCAAGATAAATGTGTAACTGGAAATTGGCATACTCTGTTCAAACTAGTATTATCCCCAAATTGATTTATTACAGTAGATAATTATTCCTTCCTATTGTTAAAAAGGAATAGGTTCAATGGGCTAAATGTATAACCTGGCAAAAAAAGCAGTAAACAATATTATAGTGAACGAAACCTGACAAAATAGTATCAAAAATAAATTATATAACAGTAAAAATTTTGTCCTAATATATCAAGATAGCACTGAGAGAAGTTGGAACAATAGAAAGAGCAAAGGAATTAGAGGAATACATAGTGAATGTTCTGAGTATTCAAATATTCCTTCCAACTGTTCACATGCAAAGGCATGAACAACATGCTCACCTGATGGAAGAATAAGCCAGATAGAGTTGAAGACAACAGAGTAAATAGGATGGATATCATAAGCTACCCCATTCCAACTTTATCCAAAATCATCAAATCCCCAGCAATATTCGTATTTCATTGCTGGAGAAAGCATGGTAGGACATATATTGACAAATTATCATTGAGACCAGATATCAGGTAGGTGCCCGTAGAATGAAAAACATGTGCTCATGTTTAAAAAGGATACTGAATCTTAGGTGTATGTTTGTACATTAGCTACTCACTATTCCATTTCTGATCGTTCCAGCAAGTGGAAATCAGAACTCCAGCACTAAATTTTAAGTTTATATCCAATGGGATTCCCACAACGTTTGGATGGCCTCAGCTATAAAGTGGTATAAATGTACTGTTAAGGAAGAGTATTCATTTTGTGGTTTTACACTGGAAGTTATCCTACTATTTTTTTGCAAGAAATAGTGTGAACATTCAAACAAATGATGCATTGAATTGCATATATCAGTCAATGTATTTGTGAATCCTACCTGTCGAACTCAATTGAAGTGGGAAATTATAATGATATCGTGCATCATAATTTCTAAATGTTGATGACATTTGGGCATTAGTTAAACACAAAGGTATTGGAACAAAATAAATCTTAGAACTGAATTTTTTTTAAAAATTGCTTACCCCTCAAACATTTTCAGTAATGTATGTCCAGGAAAATACTGAATAAGCTTAAATTAATGATTTGGATTCAACAGATCAAAGCAAATTGGTCATATTTGCTGATGTTGCCAAACAAGGAAAAGCAATGATGAGCAAGGGTAACTTGGAAATTAATCATACTTTCGGAAATAAGTTGACTATCAGCAAAACAACAACAAATGAAATGTAATGTGGTGAACTGTAAAGTGCCACATGTAACCAGGTTAAGTAGTTAATTGTAATGCACAGTTATTTCTGCAAACAGAGTATAAGGGTAAAGTTGAACTGGGTAGTTTTATTGGACCAGGCATTTTATATCCAACCGCTGCAAGACATCAGCTGAAGACTATGGAATATTGAATTAGTGTATGAAGAGTAGAACCATGAGCAAGCTGGGTATTATTCTGTTGAGACCATTCCTAGAGGATACGGGTCAGCGTTGATTAAGTTGTGAGGGACATGTTAGTTTGAGCTAGAGAGAGAGATTGAATAGACTGGGACTACATTTCCTTAGTGTCAGAGGCTGAGGGGTGACATCATAGAGATTTAGAAAATCATGAGGGGCATGGACAGGGTAAATAGGCAAGGTCTTTTCCTTTTTGGATGGGGAGTCCAGAACTAGAGGGCAAAGGTTTAGGGTGAGAGGGGAAAGCTTTGAAAGGGACCTGAGGGGCAACTTTTCATAGAGGGTGGTATGTATATGGAATGAGCTGCCAGAGGAAGTTGTGGAGGCTGGTACAATTACATTCATCCAGATGCCTTTTAAATGTGTGAATAGGAAGAGTATAAAGGGATATGGGCCAAATGCTGGCAAATGGGACTACATTTATATCGGATATCTGGTTGGAATGCACGAATTGGACCACAGGATCTGTTTTGTGCTGTATATGTAATAAGGAATTGCAAAGTTGCTCACTGGGCAGGAGATCTAGAGAAAGAATTGGTGAGGGGAAAGAAATCATACTTGAATAAAAATTATCAAAACTATCCTGAGCGTGTTGGTTTCCTGTGTGGATGAGAACATCCTAATCTTCGAATTTCTACTGTAAGATCCTTTTGCATCTAATCATATTGACCAATGAGGCTTCGATATGCCCCTGCTGCAAGCCGATAGCCCTGAGAAGATTATCAGGTGAATAATGGCACTGAATTGCAGGGGATGATTTTAAAGTTTGTAGACCATACAAAATTTTGAAGTATTTGTAAATAGTGAGGAGTATTGTGTAAAATTTCAAAAAGACATTGACACGTTGGTGGAATGGGCAGATTGGTGGCATATGAAGTTCAATGTAAAAACACCAGGTGCATTCTGGTAGAAAACCTGGAGAGGCAGTATGAAATAATGTATCCAACCCTAAAGGATGAAGGGAGCAGAGAGGCCTTGGGTATTCATGTGCACAACTCAGTAAAGGTGTAGGACAGTTGGAGAGAAAAATCAATAATGCATCCAGCATTCCTAGGTTGTAGATTAAAAGAGCAAGGAAGTTATGCTAATATGTATAAGACACTAGATGTCAGCTGAAGTATTATATACAGTTCCAGAAACCACAATTTTGGGAAAGCTTATGAACACATTGTAGAAAACTAAGAGGTTTGCAAGAATAGTTTCAACAATGAGAAACTTCAGTTATTGAGGACAGATTTGAAGAAGTTGGGATTTAGTGGAGAAGACTAAGATTTGGTAGAATTTTTCAAAATCACGAGGGGTATGGACATAAGAATAAGGCAGAACTGTTACTGCTTGTTAAAGGATTAAGAATGAACAGGCAAACATTTTAGCGATTTGCAAAAGAAGTTAATGATTTAAAACAATTGAGTGGTTTGGTTCTGAAAGTATAATTGAGACAAATTCAATTAAAGCATTAGATTATTTCTATTTCTATTAAATGTACTGGGTTATTTGGACAGAACAGAGGAATGGTATTAAGTCACAATCCTCATTCAGAGAACTGGTGCAGATACATAGGCTTCCTTCTATGCTGCCAGAACTGAGGTTCTATGATTCTTCAACTTTAACCAGGTGATTAGAAAATGGGTAAAATGTTGTCAATATGCAAATACAAACGTAATTATGTTCTGAAGCAGTAGGATTTTGTTAAATACTTTTTTTTAAACAGTTTTGGAACTTTCTAATTGATTTTATCAGTAGCAGAAGCAAAGATCAGTGCTAAGTGAGTTTTGTGTAATGATTTTGTGGGGCTTTCTAATTAAAATGGGAAGCAGATTACAAAACACTTTTTAATATTTTGGTTTTTTCAATGCATTAAAACCAAAGCTTTGGCTTTAAATACAGTAAATCTGAACTAGGCTTGATCCAGTGGTGGATTCAAGCTGAGTAACAATCTTTTGAGCAAAATTATTTCTGCCAATTTCAGGACCAAATGTACCCTAGAAGAACCTGCTGTTCTTATCTGGTTAAAGTCTTGGGTAAGACTGGAGTAGAGCAGATGATGGACACACTGACTCACTAAACAATTTCATCATCCAGTTTGACCATGAGAAGATATCGCTAATGTCTTGCTATGCATTTAGTTTCATAAGTTTATTTGGGGAAAAGCAGTGGTCTTAGTATAGACAACAGATTGTAGAAAGGTGAGGACTGCAGATGCTGGAATAAGTAATGGGAAAATCTTTTACAGAGAGCAGTAAATGCGACACTGTCTCAGTAATGTGCTTTGGGATCTTAATGTCTCCAATTTTGGGCAGCTATATGAATCACATGATTTATTTGTGCCTTTTTTCTACAACAATGACAAAATTTGGGGTTGATTATTAACCAAAGCATAATTGCTTGAAATTTAAGGATAATCACACTAGCCAGCATCACTTTTACTTTGATATTTAATCTAAAAATAAAATTAGGAAATGTTGATAATTTACAGGAAGTCCATCAGCAATTATAAAAAGAATAGATGAGAATTAGAATGGCGACAACTTGTCAGAACAGGATTGACATCATCCTCCAAAATTCATGAGGCTAGATTTAGAATGCTAAATAAAGGATTTTGAATTGGGCATGATTCAGCAAAATGTTAAAGCATATATGTCTAGAATAGAATTTCTGGTATAATTCTGATGACTGGTGTAATTCCAGAATTGTATTATGAAGGGGAATGTTTGCCTGAATTTGTGTTGTCATCAGATCTTTTGGAAAGAAAGAATATTAACTAGATATTTAATGGAAGTCTACATGTTTGACAGAACTATCTCAACAATAGTGCCAAATCAATGGAACAAATTCTTGTAATTGTATGTTAACTAGTTAACAACAGCTCTCATTAATTGAGAAGATTGTTTCTATAATTAGGTAGTCAGATTTTGATACTTTCAATGTGCTAGCAGGAAAACTGAGAGTCACAAGATTTTTTTGTAGGAAGAATTGTGTCCTGGGCTTTTTTATTTATGCAGCTGTAGACATTAGCCATGTTGTGTGTTATGGTTGCAGCTGATGGAATGATGGACAAGTCTGGTCTGAATAAAACCTAGCTTGATCATTTTAAGTTTTCCAGTTGGTTTCTCTATTGTCACTGAAACATTCATATGAGGCAACAGATGTTGTTGAATAACAGAACATTGTTTATTAAACCAAAGAAGAGAAAAGATAGACAGACATTTATAGAACTGTTTTAATGATTAAAATGGTTTCAACCTACTTCCCAGCACTATATCAGTGTTCAAACCAGAATAATGTCACTGTTGCTTTAAAAACCTTTACACAACCGATGCTTTGCAGTTTCTTTCTTTTGGAATGCTGAGAACATTTTTATGGCTCCTTTTCTGATCTGGTAGCAAACTTTTCTCAATTCTAATGGTTTAAGTTTTCTTGGTTGAACAACTTGTAGACAACCTGCACAAGCAATCCCAGCTTGGAAACTCTGCAAACGAGAAACCACTTCTGAAGTGACTGGTTCCTCTGAACTAAGACCTTGAACATTTTTTTGTAAATAAAAATGAAACTAAGGACCTTGATGCATTTACTTTGTCTACCATTAAACTCAACCTTTTGGTAACTATATGGGGTTCTTCCCGCCTCTGAACTGCAATCACCTGTTTTCTTGGAACTGATGCCCATGAGTCATTGCCTAAATTCTGATCATCTTTTCCAAAAACAAATTTTTAGAACTGACCCATGGACATCTACTTCTAGTTTGAAATAAAGATCCTTAAATATCATTATGCACCTTTCATAACATTGTATCATATCCCACATGTCATGCTCTAGTGGGCAAAGTGTTAGCTTCTACACTGGCCTTCCATGAAAAGGAATGGGTGCAGGCAGTCTCCCCTTTTGTAACATCTGGTTGATCCATGTCACAAGATGGAAAAGACAAAGTCCTCCTCCCTGCTCCTAAAGCCACCAATAACTGAACTGTGCTAGTGCTATGGCCTACTATTAGTTATAAATTTTCATGTAGAATAAAGTCCTTTTGAGCCCAAAGTTTTTGTTTGACTAGGAGCCTTTCAATGTTTTTGATTTAATTATAAATATTCTGACTTGTTGATGTTCTAAAAATTTGCATTTCTTTTTTTTTTAAACTGGAAATTGGTATGGTTCCCTTTTGTATTTTTTCCTGTCTGCTCCTGAATAATTGTTTTCTGCACCTTCTTTTCTCTTTATGGTATTGACTCCGTATTCCAGCTTTTTCAGTGAGTTCCAGTAGGCCATATGTCTATCCCAATTGACCATTTTCACATGTGCCACAATAGAATGCCAGTCATTACTGGAACACCATGGCCAAGCTCAATCCTTTTTAGCCACCCTATATCCATGCAGATGCTTTGACCAAGAGATTATTGAATAATAATCCAAAGTAGAATCCTGCTTTTTCCTCTATCCCTGGGCCAGACAGTTTCTAGCTGCCTGGTTATTACCTTGGATTAAGAACAATGCAACACAGGAACAGGCCATTTGATTTGTCAAGACTGGGCTAATACATCTTTCTAAATTAAAACCCTTTTGCCTCCACACGGTCTATATCCTTCTATTCCCTGTCTATGTCCTCTACCCATACCTAGACGTATCTGTCAAGATGCCTCTAAAATATTGCTATTGTGACCCCCTCTGCCAGTGCATTCCAGGCACTTACCACTTTATAAAAATAAAAAGAAAAGTACTTTTGTACATCTCTTAGGCTTCCAATAAAATATCTATGTCCCATAGTAATTGATGTTTCTACCCTGGGGGAAATGACTGACTATCCATTCAATCCATGCCTCTGATAATTTTGCAAATTTCTGTACATTCATCTTTCATCCTTTGTCACTCCAGGTGAAAACAAACCAAGTTTCTACAATCTCTCCTCATAGTTAACACCCAGCAAACCAGGCAACGTCCTGGTAAACCATTTCTGTAACCTCTCCAAAGCCACCAAATCCTTCTTGTAGAGTGGTGACTAGAACTCTACACTATATTCCAAATGTAGCCTAACTATAGTTCTGTACAGCTGCAACATGGATTTCTAATTTTATACTGTTGTCTTGACAACCTTATCTACTTGTGTTGCTGCTTCCAGGCAACTGTAAACTTTTGTGTGCCTAGATCCCTCTATGTTGATGCTATTAAGTGTTCTGCCATTTACTGATACTTCACTACTGTACTTTATTAGTTTTCCAAAATGCATCACCTTGTATTTGTCCAGATCAAACTCCATTTGCCACTTCTTCACCCAAGTCTCCACCTGTCTGTATCCTGCTGTATCTTCTGGCAAACCTCCTCACTATCCACATCTTAATCCCAATCCAACAGGGGATCCCAACACCAATCCCTGTGGAACATCACTGGTCACAGATCTCCAGTAAGAAAAACATTCTTCCACTTCTGCTGTCTTTTATGTCTATCTTACCAGCTCTGTGAATGCATGCGACTTAACCTTTTTGTATTAGCCTGCCAAGAAGGACCTTGTCAAAACCCTTGCTAAAGTCTGTATAGACAACATCTACACCCTGCCCTCCATCAATAATCTTTGTCACTTACTCAAAATTCAATCAAGTTTGCGAGACACTGCTTTCCCGCCACAAAGCCATGATGCCTATTGCTAATAGGTCTCTCAAGTTTT